>NC_050097.1:22613094-23238094 GCF_902167145.1 Zea mays
CTTTTCTAGCAGCTTCCTGACTGCCATGAACAACAATGGGTCCTTGTTCCGAAGGCATCTTCATGCATAGATATGCTGGATGAAGTATTGCTTCGAAAGCATTGAGTGTCCCAAGACCAATGATTGCATTGTAGGGGTATTCCATGTCAACAATATCAAACACAACCTGTTCAGTCCTTGTGTTGTGGACAAATCCGAAGGTCACTGGCATTGTGATTTTGCCAAGTGCTACAATCTGCCTTCCTCCGAAGCCACAAAGAGGGTGTGTAGCATCATGAATCTTTTCATCTGGCTCTTGCATCTGTCTGAAGGCCTTAGCAAATATGATGTCGGCTGCACTGCTTGTATCAACCAAAACATTATGGACCAGAAATCCCTTGATGACACAAGATATGACCATAGCATTATTATGAGGATAATCCTTGAGCTGAAGGTCCTCCTGGGAGAAGGTAATTGGGATGTGGGACCATTTTGACTTGATGAAGGGTCCCTGCACCCCAACATGCTGCACCCTTCTCTGAGCCTTCTTTTTCTGCTTCTTGTTGGCTGGTTCTGAGCATGAACCGCCTGTTATTGGGAGCACCAGCTTTGTAGCCGAAGCAGCTTCAGATTGGATGTTGGATGAAGCCATTAGCTCAATAGTGGAAGTGAGTTCACCGGAGGTGGGCGCCAATGTTGGGGACTTGTTCTCAAATGCTATGAATTAAGAACAAGGCAACACAAAGTATTAAATGTTAAAGTCCTTCGTCCTTCGAAGCATTATTTCCCTTAGGATATACGATCATCGGACGAAGGTTATGAAGGACGTACCTTCATCATCACGGTTATAAGATAATGAAAGATGAAACATATGAAACATAAAAGGTTATATGAACAGACATATAATGTTATTCATATGTTATCATTATATAAACTTGGATATTAAATATAATATTTAATTACATTTATACCTTCGGCTTGACAGAAGGCAAAAATCCAAGTGTGCCACGCGAACAATTACAGGATAGCGTGAACAGTACAGGAGTACTGTTCATCTATTTATAGGCACAGGACGCAGCCTGTGGGGAATTACATTCATGCCCTTTACAAAGGTCTACAATCATAATACAAATTATCATGGGTCGATTGGTCATTTCATTTTTAAGTCGGTGCCTTTGAAAATGTACTTTGAAGCCTTCTGATTGGTAGCTTCGGCTTTGTGTCAACTTCCGAAGATGTTTTTTTTATGGGACCTTCGGCGACGAAGCAGACCCCTATCAGCTTGTAGTCAACTGTGCTGGTGAAAGGCATAGTAGATCATATATAATGTTTAGATATTAAATCGTGTGATTTGCTTTTTGCTGCTTTTATGGCCTCAAAGAGATTGAATAAACAAATATCAGCTTTGGTCACGCCTTGCCTTAGGTAGTGCATTTCAACTTGCTATATCAACTGCAGGCGCCAAAAGGAAGTTGAACTGAGGCTATTATAGGAGGAGACGGCAAAAAGAGTTGAGCAAACTATTAGGAAGAATGTTGACGAGAACCTAAATTGTGATGAAATTAAGCATGAAATACAGCGTCGAATAGAGGAATGACGAAAAAGGATGCATCAGGGGGATATCAATCCGATTTGATAAAGAAAAGGATGCAACTTTAAATGAAACCAAGATGAAAGTGGTAAGCTTTTGTTTTCTGTTATTTGTTTAACTAACTACTAATCCGGGGAAAATAAATTCATTTTGCCACTTTGATTTGACCAATAAATGGAACCGAGAGTGTTCACGATACTGGATATGGTTTTTGGAACATGATACAAAGAGTCGGCCAATGTAATTTGTTCATTAAGGTTTTGCGCTTGCAGGAACGAGAAAAAAGAAGCGGGTGGTGCTAGAGAAAAAGAATGAAGAAGAACAAAAGCTCAAGAGGCGTTGATGAAAGAAGCGATGGAACAACAACAAAAAGAGTACTTAGAGCGGTATCAGGAGTTGAAGAGGCTTAAGAAAGAGAGAGAGGAGGCCATGAAGCAGAAAAAACGGAGGAAGACCAACGGAGGCAAAACTAGATAACTAGATGAAGCTGCTAGGCGAGAACAACTCGCGACCTAACCTGTCATTTGCTTTTGGGATGAAGTAGTGTTCAATTCACCAAACAAAATTATTGTTTTTAGTTTCATGTGACCGCGTATTTCCCAATATATGTATGAAACCGCTCATGTCTAATTTTCCCAGATAGATTGTAATTTCTTAAATACTATTTGGTGTCTGGCTCATGGGTTTTGTTTGAACCAGAAATGAGCAAGCGGACGGTCCGGCCCTGAGGCCGGACGGTCGCGCCTGTGGGCCGGACGGTTCGCGCGTGCGCAGAACAGATTAGGGTTACGAGTTTTGTGCTACGGTTGTTAACTATATTCGCGGGATTAGCTCGGAATCAGTTGTGTAAAGGGTCCAGCCCCCCTCCTCTATAAATAGAGAGGTCTACGGCCGATTTGTAATCATCAATCGAATCAATACAACTTCTATTTCGCATTTTATCGTAGGAGTAGTTCTAGTCTAGTTTAGGTTTAGCCTCTCGATCCCCCAAATTCTTCGCCTCTCTTCGACTCTACGCCGATTAGAGGAGTCTAGGTCGGCCGGCCCGAGCCTAGACAACCCCTAGGATCTCTCCTCCCCGACGGGGTCCCTCCCGGGAGCGAGATCCAGGCGCCACCGGCGATCTTCTGCCGCCCCTGCGCACGCGCGGACCGTCCGGCCCCAGGGCGCGGACCGTCCGGCCGTCAGGCAGGAAACCTTAGCCTCACGTCAGGTCGCGGACCGTCCGGCCCTAGGCCGCGGACCGTCCGCGCCTGACCAGAGAGCACCGCCGCCGGTTCTTCTTGAGTAATTGGCGCCCCGAAAAGGCGTCAACATACTTTTTGACGACTCCGCTGGGGAAATACATATCTAAGCTCATCAAATCGGCCCTCAATGGTCGGTTCAAGGGATAGCTCTGATATTTCTCCAAGCAACATCATAGAGCCGACTTGGGAAACCTTGCCGGCTGACGAGCAGCTCCAGTTCGAGGAGCACAAGGAGCGGATGATCCAGGAGGCGAAAGCAAAGTTCTTGGCCAACTTCAAAGTGGACAGGAACAACAAGGTCGTTCGACATCGGGCGACGGATCCGGCTTCGCTCCAACCCACGCCAGATATCCCCAATGTAAGTAATACCAACGATCTGCAATCTCTTAGAAATTATGTAGAAGATCAGCGTGAACAAATGCAGAACATCATAGGGGTATGCAAAGCGATCTTAAGAGACTAGTACGTGCATTTGATAAATCTAGTATCACAAATTTTCCTTCGCACGAGGTTGAGTTAGGAGGTAACACGCGTAACACATCGGCTACAGGTTGTCACGACTAGTCACAACCCCTTTATGGGATGCCGATGGACACATACCCTGGGCAACCGCAAATCGGCAGCAAATCAGCCGATCTGCACATGCCCGGACCGTCCGCACGTGAGCGCGGACCGTCCGGACCAACAACAGTCGGCCCGATTTTTAATGAGTTACCTAGATATGCGCCCGAACCACCACACACGACACAGAATCTAAACTACCCAGTCGGACTGTCCGCGTACAACAACGGACGGTCTGCACATAATCACGGACGGTCCGGGCCAATGTCCGGACAGTCCGCACATGACCTTTTTGAGGAGGATTGTTACCGGAATCCTCACCCGTCCCAGCAGCACTTCCCATCGCACTATACAATGCATCAACCCATTAATTCAAGATCCAGAGCCCAGGAAAGCTTTCCGGCCCCACCCAGGAGGCCGGAAAGAAACGATCAAACCTATGACCCATATAGGGCAAATGAAAATGCACCACGTAACTCAAACCAATGGGGGGAAAGACAACATGCTAATATCCAGCCAACCCCATCTATGTTTGACCAGAGAGCCGGTGGTCTCGCACCGGCTGCCATTGATATAGTAAGGGAAGAAATAGTCGGGGCGTTCCGAGATAAGCTCGGAGTAAGCATGGTTCCTGGGGGGCAATCATATCGGAAACCTTATGACAGCCGATTTGATCACCACCCATACCCACAGGGAACCAGGATACCCGAATTCGCAAAATTTTCGGGTGATCAAGGGAAAAACACACGCGAACATATAGGCCAGTTCTTAGCACAATTGGGAGAATTGGCCGACACAGAGGCATTTCGCGTACGTTTATTTTCATTATCGCTAACAGGAACCACGTTTGCATGGTATGCCACTTTACCTCCTAATTCCATTTCATCATGGGGGGGATCTAGAACAAAAATTTCATGATCATTTTTTCTCCGGTGACTATGAGTTGGATTTGGTAGATTTAGTGTCGTTGCGACAGACAAAAGATGAATCGGTTAATGATTACATCCGGAGATTCCGAGATACAAGAAACCGATGCTTTCAAATTCATTTAGCAGAGAAACAACTAGTAGGATTAGCCTTTAATGGTCTATGATATTATTTAAAAGAAAGATTAGAAGGCATCCAATTTTTTACACTAGCACAGTTACACCAGAGAGCTTTGGCTTGCGAAAGCCGGAGCAAAGAAACTGCTAAAACAATGCGTCACAACGTACACATAGTAGAATGCGACCAAAGTAGCTCCGATGACGAATCAGCAGAAGTGTACGCTGCTGAAATGGTTTGGCCAAAGCAGGCCAAATCTTCGGCTTGTGCTTCCTTACAGCCGGTTCAAAAGAAACGGCAAGAGGAGGTAAAGTTTACATTTAATGTTGGTAAATGTGATAAAATATTTGATGAGTTACTTAAAAATGGCAATATTAAAATAAATCACACTGTTCCATCCGCCGACGAGCTAAAACGTCGTGTGTACTGCAAGTGGCATAACTCATTTTCTCATGCCACTAATGATTGTAATGTATTTCGGCGACAGATTCAATCGGCCATTAACGAAGGACGATTGAAATTTCAGGAAATGCAGGTGGATACAGAGCCCTTTCCGATGAACATGATTGACTTCGGGGGCAAGAAAGTCCTGGTTCGGCCAAATACAGCCGATAAAGGCAAAGGCAAGGAAACAATCATCGGCAATGCTAAAAAGGCCGATGGGGATTGTAAAGTTTCTTGCAGGAAAGTGGTGGCCGAGAAGACTCCCGATGGAGGGGAGACCCTGAAAGTGACCATCACAACCTCTAGCACTGGGGGGCAAGCGCAGACAGGGAGACAGTTGCGGGAACCCGTGCTGCGCATCACGGACAGTCCGCCGTCCCGACGCGGACGGTCCGACGCTTCTCCGGACGGTCCGGAGGACTCTGGCGGACGGTCCGGCCATGCTCAGGACTCGCAGCGACCACGTACCTTCAAACCACGACGACCAGAGATACGTACGTGGAAAACAAATACATTTAAAGCAGCTGGTCGGCTGATCAAGCCTGGCCCGACTTTCGATCAATTGTTGTCTAAATATGTGAAAAAGAAGGCCGGCCCCAGTGACCGGCCACCGAAGCGACCCCGCTCACCCATTCATGAGCAACGTCAGGTCAGGCCGATTGGACCACCTCACCAATCGGAAGAAATGAAAGGTCCTATTGTACAATTGAGACCTAACATGCCGACATGGACCCATCCACCTCCTTATCCATCTATGCCATATCCATACACATACTTACCTCCACCATATGTCCCAAATCAAATGTGGGGCATGCCACCATATCCATTTGGAATGCCACAGTACCCCGCCTGGGGGGCACCCCAAACATCCGTTTTTGATAGGTTGGCGCCGCCAGTGCAAGACCGATTGAGCGCTGCTGAATCCGGTCACCAGGCACAGGCCCAACAACAAGATTGCCAGACTACTCGGCCTCCTAGGCCGACCAATCCGGCAGGGGGGCATATGCCTGTAGCAACTCAAAGAACAACAAAAAAGGACATCATCAAAATAGGCACCGCAGATGTTGTCATACGGGGAGACAATAAAGGGCCGATGATTTTCGGTGAATCGGCCAACACAACCGAAAAGGATACGGCTACCATCAAAACAGCCGATCCAAAATACTCCATGCCTCGATGGTGCCCAGCGGGATTGACACGATCCCAAAAGAGAAAATTACAGCGCCTAAGAGCAAAGGAGAGCCAGGAGAAGGAGGCGGAAAAGACATTTAATGACACACATCAACTATACCCGCCACCGCAAAAGAAATGGAGACCGAAGGCCATTGAGAAAAAACAAACGGCCACAGAAATAGAAAGTCAACCTGCACCAGGCGCGGACTGTCCGGCCCCCGCGCACGGACCGTCTGTCGTTCACCAGGAAGCCTCTGGACAACCTGCACCAGGCGCGGACCGTCCGGCCCCCGCGTGCGGACCGTCCGCCGTTCACCAGGAGGCCTCCAACGACACGACAACATCAATGGAAGAGGACGACTTGCTGGGAGAAGACATGGTCGACTACGAGGCTTCTCCAGAACGCCCAGGTATGGATGTAAATATTATTACATTTTCTGCCGATTGTACTATCATCGGCGACAATGAACCTGTTGTTGCCCAGTTTGATTTTGGTCCTAAAGAAGCCGCCTTTACTAAACCAAAGGAATCGGTAAATCATTTAAAGCCGCTCTTCGTGCGCGGTCACATTGATGGGATACCGATTGCTAAGATGTTGGTAGACGGAGGGGCGGCTGTAAATCTAATGCCTTATTCATTATACAGAAAATTAGGTAAACAAGATGACGAACTTGTCAAGACCAACATGACCCTCAGCGGTGTTGGAACTGATAGTTCGATCAAAGCCAGGGGAGTCACGTCCGTTGAATTAACCATCGGGACTAAGACCCTTGCTGCTGCATTCTTCGTCGCTGATGTAGAAGGAAATTACAGTTTAATTCTAGGCAGAGATTGGATTCACGCCAATCAATGTATACCTTCTACATTACATCAAATGCTAATACAATGGGTAGGCGATGACATAGAACAAGTACATGCTGATGTATCGGCCTGCATCGCTGTGGCCGATGCCCCTGTACTCTGGACTTATGAGACTGCTACATGTCTCACAGGAGTAGATTTTTCTGATTATCAATTCATAAGTATAGATAAGAAAGGTTTCATTCCTGTAATGCTAGAGCCGATGGAGAATCGGCTAAATCCTAAATAAAGTTTAAATGATGAATACACACAAAACTCATGAGTCTCTAGCCACGGACAGTTCGGCTTCCAAGGCCGGATGGTCTGGTCTTTCACAAAAGGGTTCGGACTTTAAGACCGAACATATATCACAGCAAAAGGATAGTATTATGGATGATCCGGTCCCCGAGACCGGAAAGTCCGCCATCATACAAAGATCATCTAATTCCTCTGCGAGGAACATGATAGAGGAATTCCGAGATCTTGATAAACTAGGACAGGGGTTTACATCGACCGATCCTTTGGAGGAGATTGACATAGGAGATGGTAAAACTCCAAGGCCGACCTTTGTAAACAAGACCCTGGAGACCGATTCTAGAAATGAGATGATCGGTCTATTGAAGGAATATTCAGATTGTTTTGCTTGGAATTACACTGAAATGCCTGGACTAAGCCGAGAGATTGTCGAACATCGATTGCCTATTAAGTCTGGTTTCAGACCTTTCAAGCAAAAAGCTAGAACATTTCGTCCAGATCTTCTCCCACGAATCAAGGACGAAATCCACCGGCTGCTAGAAGCTAATTTTATTAGACCTTGCAGATACGCAGAGTGGGTCTCCAATATTGTGCCGGTAGAGAAGAAGGAGTCAGGTAAGCTTAGAGTATGCATTGATTTTCGCAATTTAAATAGAGCAACTCCTAAAGATGAATATCCCATGCCCATAGCCGACACATTAATCAATAATGCATCAGGAAATAGAATTATTAGCTTTCTTGATGGTAATGTCGGATATAACCAGATTTTCATGGCCGAAGAGGATGCGTCTAAAACGGCCTTTATATGTCCAGGCTTCATTGGTTTATTTGAATGGGTTGTCATGACATTCGGTCTTAAAAATGCTGGTGCTACTTATCAGAGGGCTATGAATCTGATCTTCCATGAGTTGTTAGGAAACACTGTGGAAGTCTACATTGATGATATTGTAGTCAAATCGGCTGAGTTTAGTCCTCATATAGCTGATTTGCGCAAAGCCTTTGATAAAATGCGTCGGTATGGTTTGAAAATGAACCCACATAAATGTGCTTTTGGAGTGTCGGCTGGTAAGTTTTTAGGATTTGTCATCCATGAACATGGTATAGAAATAGACCCTGACCGAATCAAGTCTATTCGGAATGTGGGACCTCCGACTTGTAAGGTCGAAGTGCAGAAGTTTCTCGGCAAGGTGAATTATTTACGAAGGTTTATTTCTAACCTAGCCGGGAAGATTGATGCCTTCACCCCTATCCTTCTGCTTAAGAATGATGCCGAATTCACTTGGGGGGCAGAGCAGCAGGAAGCATTTGATCTCATTAAAAAATACTTGTGTTCGGCTCCCGTGTTAAAAGCACCACAAGTAGGAGCACCATTCAGATTATACATTGCAGCTGAAGACAAGGTTATTGGGGCTGTTCTGACACAAGAAACTGAGGGGAGGGAGCATGTGGTGACATATCTAAGCCGAAGGTTGGTGGATGCTGAAACAAGGTACACTTTTATTGAAAAGTTATGCTTATGCTTGTTTTATGCATGCACCAAATGTAGATGTTATTTACTGTCTAGTCATTGCACTGTTTCTGGTCAAGCCGATGTGATCAAATACATGTTGCATAACCCAATTATGAGTGGTAGGATTGGTAAGTGGGCTTATGCACTCATAGAATATGACTTGGCCTATGAACCATTGAAATCTATGAAAGGCCAAGTCGTAGCGGATTTCATTGTAGAACATCGGGTTAATGATATTCCTGAACTAGACATGTCATACCTCACTATTATTCCTTGGACTTTATATTTTGATGGATCGGTTTGCAATGAAGGGCAAGGAATTGGCATTGTGCTTGTTTCACCAAGTAATGTCTCCTTTGACTTCTCTAGCCGATTGAAAACTTATTGCACTAATAATCAAGCTGAATATGAGGCCCTCCTATTCGGCTTAGAACTTTTAAATGGTATGGGAGTAAAACATGTGAAGGTATTTGGTGATTCTCAGCTAGTTGTCCAACAAGTGTTAGAAGAATATCAAAGCTTTGATGGTACTCTAAATAGTTACCTTGAGAAATGTTGGAGCATAATCCATTCTTTTGACGAATTCAGTATTCGGCATATTTCTAGAGTTGAGAATTATAGAGCTAACGATTTGGCACAAGATGCATCAGGTTATCGGATAAAGAAAGGGAAATTTCACAAAACTGAAAATCTGATAACCAGTGCAGAGCCAAATTCCCAGGTCGCGGACCGTCCGCGTGATGACGCCGGACCGTCCGGGGTTACCAGAAATGTTCTCTTAATCGATTCGGCTGACAATGAAGCCGATGCAAGTGATTGGAGGACACCTATACTTAATTATTTACGAAATCCCAATATCAGGACAGATAAGAACATTCGGCGAACAGCTTTCAAGTATGTTTTGATGAGTGATGAACTTTACCGCCGAACGGTCAATGATGTCCTGCTTAAGTGCTTGGGCCCAGATGATGCTATATTAGCCATGGCCGAAGTACATGAAGGAATTTGTGGTACCCATCAATCGGCTCCAAAGATGAAATGGCTGTTACGAAGGTCTGGTTTTTATTGGCCTAACATGATAGCTGATTGTTTCAAGTACTACAAGGGTTGCCAAGTGTGTCAAAAATTCGGCGACCTACAGTTGGTCCCTGCAGCCGAATTACATCCTATCATCAAGCCTTGGCCTTTCAGAGGATGGGGATTAGACTTTATTGGAGAAATTCATCCTTCATCATCAAAGGGGCATCGGTTCGTGTTAGTTGCCACTGACTACTTTACCAAATGGACTGAAGCCGTTGCTCTGAAGAACATGACACACAAGGAGGTAATTGAGTTCATAACTGAACATATCATTCATAGATTCGGCATTCCCCAGACCTTGACTACAGATCAAGGGACTTCTTTTATGTCAAAGGAGGTACGTGAATTTGCTGAATTATATAGAATTAAGCTGCTTAATTCATCTCCATATTATGCTCAGGCCAATGGACAGGCCGAGTCTAGTAATAGGACATTGATTAATTTAATAAAAAAGAAGATATCTGATAACCCTAAGCATTGGCATAAGATTTTATCCGAAGCTTTATGGGCTCATAGAATATCTAAACATAGTGCTACTAAAGTATCTCCTTTTGAGCTTGTCTATGGATAGGAAGCAGTGTTGCCTGTGGAAATAAGTTTGAATGCTGTCAGGTTCGCCAGACAAAATGATCTAACCGTCACTGATTATTATAATTCAATGATGGATAATATTGATGAGGTGACCGACAAGAGGGTGATAGCTTTGGGAGCAATAGAAAAGGACAAGATTATGGTAGCTAGGGCCTACAACAAGAAGGTTAAAGCAAAATCATTTCAAGTAGGAGACCTGGTGTGGAAGACCATCCTGCCTCTAAGGAATAAAGACCGGAAGTTCGGAAAATGGTCACCAAGTTGGGAGGGTCCTTATAAAGTAAAACAGGTGGTGTCTGGTAACGCTTATTTACTACAAACATTACAAGGCAAGGATTTACCTAAGGCTTTGAATGGGCGTTTCCTCAAACAGTACCATCCTAGTATGTGGCAAGATGCCTAAGAGAACCGATGTGATCACATCGAGTTAGTTGCTTTTGGTTCGCCCAGCTCCACCAAAAGGCAGGGGGGCATATGTTTGAACCAGAAATGAGCAAGCGGACAGTCCGGCCCTGAGGCCGGACGGTCCGCGGTCCGGACGGTCCGCGCCTGTGGGCCGGACGGTCCGCGCGTGCGCAGAACAGATTAGGGTTCCGAGTTTTGTGCTACGGTTGTTAACTATATTCGTGGGATTAGCTCGGAATCAGTTGTGTAAAGGGTCCAGCCCCCCTCCTCTATAAATAGAGAGGTCTACGGCCGATTTGTAATCATCAATCGAATCAATACAACTTCTATTTCGCATTTTATCCTAGGAGTAGTTCTAGTCTAGTTTAGGTTTAGCCTCTCGATCCCCAAATTCTTCGCCTCTCTTCAACTCTACGCCGATTAGAGGAGTCTAGGTCGGCCGGCCCGAGCCTAGACAACCCCTAGGATCTCTCCTCCCTGACGGGGTCCCTCCCGGGAGCGAGATCCAGGCGCCGCCGGCGATCTTCCGCCGCCCCTGCGCACGCGCGGACCGTCCGGTCGTCAGGCAGGAAACCTTAGCCTCACGCCAGGTCGTGGACCGTCCGGCCCTAGGCCGCGAACCGTCCGCGCCTGACCAGAGAGCACCGCCGCCGGTTCTTCTTGAGTAATTGGCGCCCCGAAAAGGCGTCAACAGGTTTAATCCATTTGGAGATCTATATATCCACTACCGGAATCGCGTTCTTTGTCGAGTGTCTAAGACACTCGACAAAGGCTATTTTACACTCGGCAAAGCCTTTCTCGGTAAAGAACACTCGACAAATATTTTATCGGCAAAAGGTTCTTTGCCGAGTACTTTTTTCGGACACTCGACAAAGACTTTGCCGAGTGTCAAAAAGCACTCGGCAAAGAAAAACACTCGGCAAATTAATAATCGAAAAAATTAAAAAAAACAACAAAACATTTTTTTAAATTCTAGGAACAACTATCCAACCCTACCTAGAGATGGCAATGGGTACCCGCGATCCGATACCCGATGGGTATTTACTTCATTAGGGTATATATGTGGGCTAAATATTATACTCGTGGGTCTGTTATTGGGCAAAAATCTTCACCCAATGGGTAAACGGGTATTAGAACGTTCCGCCTTCACCCATACCCGTTAACCCGTGGGTATAAAATACCCAATATAAACTTAGCCCAAGCATGAACTTGAACTTTAGTCATCCATCTTTTTTACTATTTAACAAACTTTTAGACCATAATGTCATAGAAGGTTTAACGACAATTTAATAACCATGTAATGGAACATGTAATGTGCTATGTAGTACTATCCTAGTGTTACTACTTGTTGGGGGCTTGTTCTCAAATGCTATGAATCAAGAACAAGGCAACATAAAATGTTAGATACCAAAGCCCTTCGTCCTTCGAATCATTATTTCCCTTCGGATATAATGAATCTTAGACGAAGGTCATGAAGGGCATACCCTCATGATCATGATAAAGAGATGGAGAATATTCATGCAAAGTACAAGGGGTAACATAATTTAGATAAACATAATTATCAACTTATTTTCATTTATATTACTTGTATAAACAATAATAGATTACAAATGTACCTTCGACTTGGAGGGATGAGAATACAGGTGTGACGCAAAAGTAAATGCCAAGTCAGCGTGACCAGTACGGGAATACTGTTCACCTATTTATAGGCACAGGTCGCAGCCCATGCAAGATTACATTAATGCCCTTTACATTTATCAATAACTCTATAGTAATTCTTCGAGGTCTAATCTGGCTTTTCATCTTTAAGTCGGTTTCCCTTTCCGCCGTTATGCCGAAGCTCTTCTGCGCATAGCTTCGTGATCGTCTTATCCTTCGTCGTGATTGCCGGCTCAGTTAAGCTTCGTCTTAACCATGCCTTTGCATACTCGCAACTTGACTTCGAAGGTACCTGTTCACATATTTCTTTTGGAGAACATAGTCAATTACGTTTTTGAGGACCTTCGAAAGCCGAAGGCCCCCAACAGTAGCCCCTCGCAATATTAATTTGCTGTAAAGATAAATTTATATTGCGAAATGGACGGAGGCTATGAGCCGAAGGTCCGAAAAAACACCTTCCTTTTGCTAGAATAGCAACAGTCATTGACAAGCGGGACCCTCCAGTTTCTGACATAATGGGTGTATAAATAGGGGCTTGCCACAATTTATTTGGCATGCTCTCTTGCCATCTATTTTGCCTGCTCAAATAGCTTTCTGCCCACAAATATTTGGTTGCCTCCCTAGTTTTAAGCTTCGGAAGCGAGAGGCAAGAATTGCGAAGGGATGTCTGAGGAGAAGAAGGTTGCTGCCGAAATGAAGCTGAGCCTTTCTGAGGAGAAAAATTTGGGCTTCATTGAATCAATAGCAAAAACAAATACAGAGAAAATTACTAGGGAGATTTTGGAAGGCTTATCTGAAGATACTGGTGAAAGTGATAGTTATGATGCAGACAGTGGGGGTGAGGATTCCGAAGATCGACCATGGTGACCAAGCCATTCAGTCTTTGGAAAATCAACTATTGGGCAAAGTCACCTTGAAAACATGAGGGGGAGATATTTTCGAGATATGTCCATCGTGAGGGCAGATGACGGAGAGAGGATTGTGCCGACTCCCGAAGATAATGAAGTTGTTATCTTCCGAAGCTTTTTTAAAGCTGGGCTACGATTCCCTATAAGCAGGTTTGTGGTAGAAGTTCTGAAAATATATCAGGTTTACCTTCATCAACTTACCCCTGAAGCAATAATAAGAATGGGAATCTTCGTCTGGGCTGTGAAGAGTCAGGGCCTAGAGCCAAGTGCGAAAAGCTTTTGCAATATACATGAATTATTATACGAAACGAAGCCCTGGGGTAAAGAGCAATATCATAACAACTTTGGTTGCTACAGCTTCGGTGCTCGCTCTGGATCAAGCTGTCTCGTGCCAACCTTTCGGAAGAGATGGCCCGGAGAATGGATGAAAGAATGGTTCTATGTAAAAAATGATTTGAAGGTTCGAGAAGATATTAAGGATGTCATCATGTGCCCCATCTGGCAGCGCTTCGGACTCCGGAAACTGAAGGTAGAAATGGATGAAGTAGCCGAAGAATGCCAACGGGCCTTCGGCGTAGTCTGCTCTTTTATTGGGACAAGGGATTTAATACAAGAACAGATTGCCTTCAGAGTGTGGCCTCTTGCAGACAATTGGGAAATGCTGAAAGAAACTGTTAAAGAAACTGACGAAGGTGGGCTAGTCAGGCTAAAGTATACTTTCAAGTACGGAGACAAGTTTGTTGAACCAGATGATGATTGGTTAAAGAGCATTGAGACTGTAAGTGATGAATTGCTTGGGGTATATTCGAAGGCCGAAGACACTGCATTGTCAGCGGCCTTCGGAGGCCAAAAAAAGAAAAGACTCAACCGAGTGTTTGATGCAATCGGGTTTGTCTACCCTGACTATCGCTATCCAGTGCGGGGGCAAAAAAGAAAAAGCACAACTTCTGCGAAAGGAGCTGCTGCAGCTGCTCCTAGCGAGCCTGCGCCGAAGAGAAAAAGGGTAAAGGTTCTCACACATCGGCCACGCTATATTGAACCAGCCACGGTGCCTGAGTTCGCCGGTGAGACCTCTTCGGCCACCGAAGCTAAAGAGCCAACCCTGCAGCCAGAAGTCAAAGAAATGGCCGAAGTGCCAGCGACAGAAAAGATGGAAGAACCAAAAACGGAAGAAGCGAAAGCATCAGCTGAGGAAGTGAAAATATCAGAAATTTTAATTCCTTCAGAAGAAATTGAAGCAGCAAAAATTAAAAAGGGGCCAACAGTGACCCCAAAAAGAAAAAGAATGGTTAATGTGTTAGATGTTTTGGAAACAATTAAACTTCCAAGCACAACCCCAAAGAAGACTGCTGAAACTTCTGAGGCGCTTGCTAAAGTATCCGTTGCTGAGGCTTCGAAGCAACAGACTGGAGTTGAAACCGGGCCTTCAGAACCAACCAAGGTAATACCTTTGGAAGCAGAAGAAACAAAAATTGCAAAGGCAACCGAAGGAATGAAAATGTCAGAGCCAACTTTGGTTGAAGAAATTGATACCGCTGCCCCCGAAGCATCTTCCAAAATATACGATTATATCGTGCGACATGCTTCGGGGAAAAAGTTATCGGAAGAAGAAGTTTTTGAGGCTAATCACTATGCCAAAGAGTTGAAATATCCGAAGGGGGCACTGGTGTTCAATGGGACGAACGAAGAAGATTTCCTATACTGCCTCCCGGACAACAAAGAATTATCCGTCTGTCGGGAGATAGCTAGAAGTATGGGGTTTCCGAAGCTTGAAGCTGGATTATGCGCTATGACGAAGGACGATCTTGCGGATAGTCTTGCGTACAATAGCCTGAAGGTACGAGAACTGCGCGTTTGGAAATTTTATGATTTGCAACCCATTCTTTTATTCTTATACCAACTCTTTTACATATAGGGTTTAATACTGAGCAACGTGTTGAGAGCGCAAAAGAATGCCGAAGACGAGAGCTATGAAATTGCTTTCAACAACCTACAATCAGAGGTTATTAAACTGAGAAACGAAGCTCTGGAAAAGGATAAAATTCTGCTTACATTGGTGGACAAGGTAAAAAAGAACGAAGCTGCCTCAAAGGCCCAGGCCGAAGCCCAAAAACGCGAAATTAAAGATCTTCAGAAACAGCTAGCTAGAGCCAAAGAAGAACGTATACTTGAAGAGACGAAACGAGAGCTTAGTGATCAATTGGCCAATCATTTAGAGATAAGTGTTAAGGAGCTTCATGCATCCCAGAGAAAATGCTATGTTAAATCCATAGAGTGCGTTAAGAAGAAAAAATCCAGCTTCGCCAACGTTGGCGCGTTCTCTAGCGAAGAGAATTTCTCAAGAGGCAATCCTGAAGGTCCAATGGAATGGATCAGTCACGAAGCAGAGGCCTTCGAGGAAATCCTGAATAGCCGCGGCGACATCTGCGCTTTTTCGGGTGCTAGAGGGATTGCTGCTGTTTTGGAGAGGAAAGGTTGCGAGCATGTAAAATCCTTAGCACAGTCCGAAGCTACCTTGTCCTCTGATGACATTAAAGACCCCTCAGCTAAAGCAAGCATGGCCGGCGGAAAATTCTTCACCAATATCTGGGACAACGGCGGCCGAGAAATGGCGCAAGAAATTATTCAAAAGAGTGAAAAAGGCATCCACGATGCTAGAAAAGTAGCAGAAGCTGCCGAGAAAAGCTCAGAGCCCGAAGGGCAAATAGGTATTAATTAGTGGTTTTTATTATGCTGTAACTTTTAATTCTAGACTTTGTTCGCGGTTTGTAATAGTAATATAGCCGTATCTTCTCTTCCCTCAGAAACTGCTGAGGCATCTCCGGGCCCCCACCCGAAGGGGGACGATGAAATTAGAAAAATGGCCGAAGCCATTATGGACAAGGTTGTCAATCAGCTATTGAACGAAGCTGCAGAAATAGTTCTTAAGGAGAATTAAATGCTATTGTAGAGACATTTGGAACGTAACATGTGTAATACATTGTAACTTTGAATGTAATATATAATCTATTTATAGTTTAATTCTTTACGATGCATGAAATTTTGCATACATACCATTTTTTGAGCCTTCGGCGAAAAAACACCTTCCCTTCTTTTCATGCTTCGTGAAGAAAATCTTTTCTATATGACAAGAATTTGCTTGCTTTTCTGATGAAGAATATTCAAGCTTCGTGAAATATTCTCCGAAGCTATAAAAAAGTTTTGTGTTGCCTCTCTAATGAAGCTACACTTCGTCTCGATTTATCTTGTGCCTTAGCATGATTTTCTCTTTTCCAAAATATTCTCCGAAGATCAACACTGTATCCCCTTCTTGTTCCACATGCAATATGTTGTATGATGCTTATGTTATGCAGAATGATGTGATGATGTTATGTTATGCAAAATGATATTTGTGCCGCAGATACATATCCCTGTAATAGAGCACACACACTTTTTATATCAGCGCTGACTTTTCGCTGTAAGCCTCCCTTAGGAGCTTCTTCGCCTTTTACTTTCAGCGGAATCAGCGTTTATTTTTCGCTGTAAGCCTCCCTTAGGAGCTTCTTCGCCTTTTACTTTCAGCGGAATCAGCGTTTATTTTTCGCTATAAGCTTCCCTTAGGAGCTTCTTCGCCTTTTACTTTCGGCGGAATCAGCGCTGACTTTTCGCTGTAGGTTCAAAAAACTTACACTGCGCTCCCTTAGGAACGACTTTTTGCTGTTTCGATCAATTTGTACTGTGTCCGTTAGATCAAATTTTTGATAATACAAAGGTCCTTCATGCCACCATAAATTCGTATGCTTCGGCAACTCAAGCCTATGGAAAAGACATATTTTTATTATGGTAAAAGACGAAAGTGTTACAAGAAATTGAAAAACGATAAAAGACACTTAAACTCCTCATAATTGCTCCTTATTTGACAAAAAGGTAATACTTAATGTAAAAATGCGAAAAAACTGCTGTTGAGGTAGGATATTTATCAATAAATGTGCTTCGACTCTGGCACAGTGCTATTGACTGTGCGAGCTTCGGACTCCTCTCTGGAGTCCCTCTGAAGGTGATTGTGCTGACTCCCTTCTGGCTGCTGTCCTCGCTGGGTCGGCGGTGGCGGTAGAGGCTGGCTTGCCGAAGCAACAGAAGCTGCAGGGTGGTTGCCTACATATTCTGGAATATAAGGTGAATGATACGAAGCAGTATGCATGACCTGCTTTGGCTGACTTTGTTGCGCTGCTGCTTCTGCTATCTCCTTCTGCTTCTGGATGGTAACATGGCACATCCTGGTGGTATGACCCTTGTCTTCACCACAGAATAGGCAGTAAATTTTTCTTGGCTGATCTCCAAACCTTCCCCCGAAGCCCCTGGCGCCTCTGCCCCTTGGTGCTGGCGGCCGAAAAGAACTTTGCTGCTGCCCCGAAGCTTGTGAAGAGTATTGTGGCCTTTGCTGCTGTCTCCCTCGATCATCAGTTTGAGTAGAGTTATGAATTGACCTAATGTGCCTCGGGTGAAATCTTCCTCCGAAGCCCCTGGTCATTTCAGAGAACCTGAATGCTTCCTCCCTTCTTTGGCGGAAGTCATTGTCAGCTCGAATGTATTCGTCCATCTTCTGGAGCAGCTTCTCCAACGTTTGCGGGGGCTTCCTGGCAAAGTACTGCGCTGAACGTCCCGGCCGAAGCCCCTTAATCATGGCCTCAATGACAATTTCATTGGGCACTGTTGGCGCCTGTGCTCTCAGACGCAGAAACCTTCGGACATACGCCTGAAGGTATTCTTCGTGATCCTGAGTACACTGGAATAGAGCCTGGGCGGTGACTGGCTTTGTCTGAAATCCTTGGAAGCTGGTTATCAACATATCCTTCAGCTTTTGCCATGAGGTGATTGTCCCTGGCCGAAGAGAAGAATACCAAGTCTGAGCGACACTCTTGACGGCCATGACAAAAGACTTTGCCATGACTGCCGTATTGCCACCATACGACGATATGGTTGCCTCATAGCTCATCAAGAATTGCTTTGGGTCTGAATGACCGTCATACATGGGGAGCTGAGGTGGCTTGTAAGACTGGGGCCATGGTGTAGCCTGTAATTCTGTTTACAAAGGAGAAGCATCATCAAAAGCAAAATTTCCATGGTGGAAATCTTCATACCAGTCTTCCTCATTGTAGAAACCCTCCTGATGGAGCTCTCTGCGTTGAGGCCTTCGGCTCTGGTCATCTTGGACAAGATGACGAACCTCTTCCGACGCTTCGTCTATCTGCCTCTGAAGGTCAGCTAGACGGGCCATCTTCTCCTTCTTCCGTTGAACTTGTTGCTGAAGCATTTCCAGGTTTTGGATTTCCTGGTCCAAGTCGTCCTCCGGAGGCGGTGGACTGGTAGCCTTCCTCTTTTGACTTCGAGCCTCCCTAAGAGAAAGGACGTCCTGATTGGGATCCAACGGCTGTAGAGTAGCCCCTGTCGCTGAAGCTTTTTCGGCGGCATGACGAAGGTGATGCTTGCCGAAAGTGTTCAAGACTCAAAAAATGGAAGTGAGTTCACCGGAGGTGGGCGCCAATGTTGGGGGCTTGTTCTCAAATGCTATGAATCAAGAACAAGGCAACATAAAATGTTAGATACCAAAGCCCTTCGTCCTTTGAATCATTATTTCCCTTCGGATATAATGAATCTTAGACGAAGGTCATGAAGGGCATACCCTCATGATCATGATAAAGAGATGGAGAATATTCATGCAAAGTACAAGGGGTAACATAATTTAGATAAACATAATTATCAACTTATTTTCATTTATATTACTTGTATAAACAATAATAGATTACAAATGTACCTTCAACTTGGAGGGATGAGAATACAGGTGTGACGCAAAAGTAAATGCCAAGTCAGCGTGACCAGTACGGGAATACTGTTCACCTATTTATAGGCACAGGTCGCAGCCCATGCAAGATTACATTAATGCCCTTTACATTTATCAATAACTCTATAGTAATTCTTCGAGGTCTAATCTGGCTTTTCATCTTTAAGTCAGTTTCCCTTTCCGCCATTATGTCGAAGCTCTTCTGCGCATAGCTTCGTGATCGTCTTATCCTTCGTCGTGATTGCCGGCTCAGTTAAGCTTCGTCTTAACCATGCCTTTGCATACTCGCAACTTGACTTCGAAGGTACCTGTTCACATATTTCTTTTGGAGAACATAGTCAATTACGTTTTTGAGGACCTTCGAAAGCCGAAGGCCCCCAACACTACTTTATCCAATTATCTTTGGTGTGTTGAATAGATGGTTGAATGATGCTAGAAAATTTTGTAATGATATTTATATGGATATACTTGACATTTGTATAGTATAATATTTTGATAGATGTTTAATTTTTGTGGGTACGGGTGACCCGATGGGTGACTCATATCCACATGGGTATGGGTACCCACCAGTGTATATGGGTGACCCGGTGGGGTTATTTTTGTGTCGTGGGTATGGGTATGGGGTAGTAATACCCGGTGGGTATTTACCCATTGCCATCTCTAACCCTACTTATTACCTTATCCATTGTTCTATCATTTTTCACTATTATTTTAAATCAAATTTATATGTTTTGTAAATGGTGAGATTCGAACACGCAACCTCTCTCTCGTGCATACCCTTCTATACCACTACACTACTACACTAATTATGTTTATATTACGTTTTCATTCCCCATGTACTATAACAAATCGAGAGTAATTTGATTATTTAAGACACTAAATAAGTTCATTTGAAAATGTGACCAACTATAAAGTTGTATAACTTTTTGAGATCTACAAGTTTTATTTTAATAGTTTCTACATCCGAGACCGTTTACAAAATTTGAATTTTAAATTTAAAAACTTCACACGCATTTTTAAATGATAAGATGATTTCAAATAAAAATGTCAACTACAAAGTTTCATTACATTTCAAGACCTACAACTTTTATTTTGGTGGTTTTTCCATGTGAGATAGTTTGAAAAATTCAAATTTCAAAATTTAAACATAGTTTTGCATAACAAGATGATTTTAAACCAAAACATTGTCAACTACAAAGTTTCATAACTCTTCAATACCTACAACTTTCATGTTGGTGGTTTTTTCTTTCGAAGTCGTTTTCAAAATTCAAATTTTAAATTTTTAAAATTCAGACATAGTTTTCATTGACAATATGACTTCAAATGAAAAAGTTGTCAACTATAAACTTCTATAACTTCTCAAGATCTACAAAGTTTATTTTGTTTGTTTGGTAATTTGTTTATCTCACATGATGGTTCTAACAATATGCACAAGTTCTATACGTCTCTCTCGTAGTTTCATAAACTACGAGAGAGATATAGGTTTTATGAACAAATTTATTTTTATTTTGTCATATGAAGAAATGTTCAATATATAAATTGTACATCATGATGAGTTATACAAATTTGTAGTTGAAAACTTTTTCATTTGAATTAATTTACTACTTTAAAATATGATTTTTAAATTGTCTTTGCCTAGTGTTGGAGAAAAAACACTCGGCAAAGAGCTCTTTGCCGAGTGTTGTATTTGTGACACTCGGCAAAGAGCCCTTTGCCGAGTGCCAAAAAAAGACACTCGACAAATAAACTCTTTGCCGAGTGTCAAAAATAAAATACTCGACAAAGAGCTTCTTCACCGAGTGTTTTCTTTTACCGAGGGTTTTTTGCGTGGCACTCGGCAAAGAGCTTCTTTGCCGAGTGCCCGAAAAAAAAACACTCGACAAAGAATATGACACTCGGCAAAGAGCCAAATTCTGGTAGTGATCATTTAAGGGATTGTTCGGTTCGCTCTCAGTCCATATGGATTGAGTGAGATTGATTCGGTTTAAATCCATAGCAAGTCAAAATCTGTCTCGATCCTGCCCAATACACTCCGATCCATATGGATTGGAAATAACCGATCAAAGCCTAAGTTGGTGGGTAGTTCCGGTCATGCTGTTTTCTGGAGTAAAAGGCAAAGTGGCAGGGCCGGGCTGGCATAATCCGAAACCCTGTACGTAATTTTAAATTGGGGCCTATATCCTAAGGGAAAATAAAATATAGTAATAATATATATGTTATAATGGTTTACATAGCCATGGAAAAGGAAACGTACCTATTCAACGCTTTGTTGTATCATATTTATTTGAACAACTTCATTCTTTTGGTGTTCCTTGAAATGAATTCTTCAATAATACGCTCATATTCAATCTTCTCCAATAATTCACTCTCAAGTGATATCTGGGCCAAATCAGTAAGTCTTTGTTGTAACATTGTAGAACGCAAATATGACCTCAATAGCTTCAATTTAGAAAAGCTTCGTTCCGCTGATGCAACTGTCACTGGAATGGTCAATAGAACTCTATATGCAATACTTGCATTACGAAAAGAATTATGTCGTTTCAGAAACTTTAGAATTTCCAAAGGTCCCATATTTTCTTGTGGAATGAAATTTTGGAGAAACTTCAACTCTGCTTACAATTCATTAGCATCAATATCGGATTTTCCGTCCTTTTTAAGGGCAGCCTCCATATTATCACATATAGAGATGGCAACGGGTACAAACCCGCTGGGTTTTGCCGTCCCAAACCCGTACCCGTAAAAAATATCTATGCCCATTAAAAAATCCGTACCCATGACGGGTTTGAGATTTTGCCCAAACCCGTACCCATCGGGTTAACGGGTACCCATGGGTTACCCGCGGGTTTCATCTCCAATATACTTGTTCTTCTCATAATCAATAAGTATCGTAATGATTAATGATATCATGATCCAAAATCTATGTAATGAACAACGAGTTCATGATTTGGTATAAAAATTATTAGTAGAGAGAATGAAATACAAATAATAAGTTGTATAATTAAGTGACCTTGCACTAAGTTATCAATCCACCACATATATAACGCTATTAAAAACTATAATAGCAAGCAAGCAACACTCTCACCGACTACTGATACATTCACCAATTGATAAAAAATATGAAGTAAATAAGGAATAACAAGTTTGTTGTTCATTTATAAAATAAAATGACAATATGCACTAGGTTTGGTCGGGTTTAAAAAACCCACGGGTTCACGGGTTTGGGTACTATAGGAACAAACCCGTACCCATAAACCCGTTGGGTACAGATTTATGCCCATTAACAAACCCATGGGTATGAAAATTGACCCAAACCCGTACTCTAATGGGGTAAAAACCCATCGGGTTTCGGGTTTCGGGTACCCATTGCCATCTCTAATCACATATCTAATAACTAAAGACATTTGTTCTTGGTGGCTTGCATCAGGGGTACAATCCAGTATCACAGAGAAATATTTTGCCTTCTTTATTTTCTTAATAATTTCAGACTTAATAGCAGAAGCAATCAAGTGTATCAACTCATTTTGAATCTTATAATCAACATAATGAGCATGAGTTTCTTCATTTGTAATACGTCGGACATGCTCTTGAATAACCGGGTCAAATTCAGCCAACATCTCTATCAAACCCAAGAAATTACCATTACTATCATCATACAATTTGCAATCAGTGCCACGAAATGCTAGATTATGCTTGGCAAGAAATTTTACAATGGCAACAATTCTGAACAGAACTTTCCTCCAATGTTCCTTTTCTTTCTCAAGTTGTCGTTGAGCAGTTTTATCAATAGCATGATCTGTTTGCAATCTATTACGTAACTCATACCAAGTGGTCATATTCAAAACATGATCAGCACTTGTCTCATGCTCTTTAAGTCTAGCCCCAAGATGTATCCAATCATTATACCCCTAATTTGCCAACTGACCTTTTCGATGCCCTTTTGTAAATAATTTACAACCAAAGCAAAAGACTTTATCAAGTTCCTTAGAATAAACAAGCCAATCTCTAGCGCAATGCTCCCCATTTGATAGAATTCTATTATAGAATAATGCAGAAAACGTTCTAGAATATCTATCCCTTGGACCTTTCTGAATTGATAAGTCTCTTTTAGGTCCCTTCTGTGCTAAAATATCAATTTGTTTAGAATCAAGAGAATCCCTATACCTTGGATCAATTATATCAGGCTGAAAAGAATCACCATCATTCATAAACGCTGAAGTATTCAAATTATCACTATTATTGCCCATTCCTACGTTTGTGTTATCAATAGGAACATCATCAATCTCGTTGTCAGCAGCAGTACTATCAATTGCACGGCCTCCATCAGCTGGCTGATTCATAGGGGATACTTGTGATTCTTTAATAACAAATCTATCCATAGCTCCTTTTGAGACTGAATTAAACTCTCTATTCTTTTTTGTTTCTTACGCTTTTGAAAACCTGGTTCATACTTCCTGGAAGACATGACTTTGTCTTCAAATACTAGGTTTCTAGACAAATTGATGCACATATATATAAATTAGTGCGTACTGCATAGAACGAGTGGTACAAATAACAAATTGAAATTAGAAAAAAAAACTAACAAGCTTACTCGTGCGTTGGGCAGGGGGGTAGGCCGACGGCCGCAGCGGCACATGAGTTGCGACTGGAGTTGTGATGGTGGCCGACAACGCGATCAGAAAATAGAAGACGGAAGTACGGAACGTCCGGACTCCAGGGATTAAGGGACTAATGGTCTGATGGGCTTCTAATGATGCAGTAAAAATAATATTTTATGGGCCTCTCTAAATTGGGGGCCCTGTTCCATCGTACAGGTTGCACATGCATGTGCCCGGGCCTGTAAAGTGTAACTTTGCCATAGACAGGTGTGGATGGGTGCATGCGTAAATCAAATTGGACATTACCAAATCATAAAACTATAGAATATATAACGAAATTTAAAAATATTAATGCATATCAGATTGAGTGCTTAGCCCAGGTGAAAGTCGCCTAGAAGGGGGGTGGATAAGCGGAAACTGAAATTTACAAACTTTAAGCACACTTCAAGCCGGGGTTAGCGTTAGAATAAATATCAAGTCCGGGAGAGAGTGGAAAACAAATCAACCAAGAAAATAAAGCGGATGACACGGTGATTTTTTTTACCGAGGTTCGGTTCCAAAGAACCTAGTCCCCGTTGAGGTGGTCACAAAGACCGGGTCTCTTTCAACCCTTTCCCTCTCTCAAACGGTCACCTAGACCGAGTGAGCTTTCTCCTTAATCAAACGGGTCACTTAGACCCCCACAAGGACCACCACACAATTGGTGTCTCTTGCTTTGATTACAAGTTGCTTGTAGACAAGAATGGGGAAGAAGAAAGCGATCCAAGAATAAGAGCTCAAAGAACACGAGCAAAAACTCTCTCTCTAGTCACTATGAGTTTGGAGTGAATTTGGGACTTGGAGAGGCTTTGATTCTTTTGAATTGTGTATTGTATTGATTTCACTAGCTCTTGTATTGAATGAGATGTCTAAAAAACTTGGATGCTTGGAGTGGTGGTGGTTGGGGGTATTTATAGCCTCAACCACCAATTCAACCGTTGGGGAGGCTGTCTATCGATGGGCGCACCGGACAGTCCGGTGCGCCAGCCACGTCACCTATCCGTTAGGGTTCTGACGGTTTTGGTCGTTGGAGCTCTGACATCTTGGGGCACCGGAAAGTCCGGTGCCGCACCGGACAGGTCCTGTTCACTGTCCGGTGCGCCTTCTGGTGCTGCTCTGACTTTGCACGAACTGTCTGTGCACTGTTCACGTTGCAGGCGACCGTTGGAGTCGACCGTTGCGCTCGCTAGCCGTTGCTCCGTTGACACACCGGATAGTCTGGTGGCACACTGAAAGTTGCCTAGAGGGAGGGTGAATAGGCAAGTTAAAACTTTTTCAACAAAAACTAGAAGAAAACTGGGTAAAACTGAATTGATCTCGAAATTGACCCAGTTAACTTTGGAAATGAGATGTTCTAAATGATCCACAGGGTTCAAAGTAGTAGATCTGAGAAGGGCACTTCTCAAAATCCACACACCAAAAAGATATAAACAAATCTTCCACGGAATGGTGAGAGAACGAAGAACACAAACAAACACAATGAGTAAGAACACAAGAGACACAAGATTTATCCCGAGGTTCGGTCACACCACCAAGGTGCCCTACTTTCTCGTTGAGGCGCCCACAAAGAGCCGGGTCTCTTTCAACCCTAATCCTCCCTTTGGCGACCACAAAGGTCAAGCCCACACAATAATCTTTGCTCAAACGAGCGGGTAATACAAACTTTCTTATGGTCTTCCACAAGATTTGGAGACTCACAAGAACACCTAGTCATCTAGAAGCTAGAAGCTCCAAGAGTAATGAATCCACAAAGAACTCGATGTAGTACCAAAGCTCGAATGAAGAAGAGCAAGAGAGATTTGGAGATGAAGCACAAAAAACCGCAGCTCTCAAGCTCACTCAAAGATTTCTCTCCAAAGATTTGAAATGGGAGAGGCAAGAATTGTGTGAGAGAGAGTGGGAGGTGTTCTTCAAGTTAGAAATGGAGTTTGGGTCGTGCTCTTGTGTGAGGAGGGAGGTAGGAGTGAGTATATATAGGTGGGGCTTCAAAACTAGCCGTTGGGCTGATTTTGGCTGTTGTGGAGGACCGGTTGAACCGCCCCTAGGACCGGTTCAACCGCCTGGGGCAGGCTGACAGTCAGTCTGCCAGTCAGACTGGCAGACTGCAGGTCAGACTGCAAAAATAGGTCCTGACACCGGTTGAACCGCCCCTAGGGCCGGTTCAACCGCCTCAGGGTTAGACTGGCAGTCAGTCTGCTAGTCAGGAGGTCAGACCGGTCAGGTGACCCTGACACCGGTTGAACCTTCCCTAGGACCGGTTCAACCGGTTTTGACCAGTGAGGTCCAGAAAAAAAACCCGGCTGAACTTTCCTTGGACCTCGGTTGAACCTCTCTGGACACCCGTTGAACTTGCCCTGGACCCCGGTTGAACTTGAAGTTCAGCTGGAGTTGAGAAAGCTCAACTCAGCTGAAGTTCAGCTCAGCTGCAGCTGAAGAAGCTCAACTCAGCTGAAGTTCAGCTCAGCTGAAAAGCTCAGCTGCAGTTGAAGAAGTTCAGCTGCTTTTCAACAAGAACACTCTAGGTTTCTCAAACCTAACCGCGGTCAACCATAGAACGTTCAAGAGATTTTTGGTTTTCAAAAATAGCTTTTGAATATAGAGGCTTGAGCTTTAGCAAACACCAACCTTCTTTTTGGATCCCTCTTTATAGTACGATGATTCCTATACTCAAGTTAAATAAAATATAATTAAGTAAACTCCTTGAGTAATTGGTGTCTCGTGTGTGATTTCTCCATGGCGTTGCTTCATAAGGATCACAAACATCTTTGTCTCACCTTTTGAAGCAAACACAACTCAAATCCTGTGACTTGTACCATATCACCATATATGAGTTCAAATCATGGCTTCAAGTCATCGTACTGATGCATCAACATGTTATAACTCTTCATAGCTGATTAGTTCATCGACTTAGTGCAAGTACTCTCTTCTTCACCTTAGCCATGGTACCTCGGTCCACAAGCCGTCGCTTGGCCTTCACCTTCGCTTAGTTCTTTGAAGCCCTTTCCTTGCTATCTTCACCCTATCAAGCCATTCTTGAGTCACATCATATTGAGCATCCATTGAGAGAATCATTTCTTCAATATTGTGAACCTTGCTTGAATGTCTTAAGATCAATCAAGCTCTAGTTTGATTCTCATAGAAGAATATATGGACTGATAGTAATATGGTCAAGCCAATTCACGATTCCTCATATCTTATTTACTTTGGCTTGACCAATCCTCTTAATCACTTCATCCTCTATTCTGATCATATGTATGTAGTGATTTCTCAGGTCTTGTCCATATATTCAAACCAATATAGAGATCATATTATATCCATTTGCATTGTCTCACTGGTTATTTAACCTTGTGTTTAACCTTTGTTCACTGTCATTGTACACTATTCAAGTATGTTCATTGTTGGGGGCCTTCGTCTTCTGAAGGTCCTCAAAAACATGATTTAACAATGTCTTCCAAGTGTGACATACATGAATAGGTACCTTCGGACTCGGATCAGAACCACAGTGTGAGAAGCACAAACAATATGAAGGTTGACGCCGCGCCGAAGCTACGCGCAAGGAAGCTTCGGCATGACAGCTGGAAAGGGAACCGACTTAAAGGGGAAAAGGCTATTTAGACCTTGATGGATTACCTTAGGGTCATTAGCAAATATAAAGGGCATGGATGTAATTTCACATGGGTTGCGTCCCATGCCTATAAATAGGTGAACAATACTCCCGTACTATTCACACTGACTTGTATCTGCTCGTGCGTCACGCTTGTACTTTTACCTTCCATCAAGCCGAAGGTACATTTGTAGTCTGATATCATTTCTATTTTCCATGATAATAAAATAGAAATGAGTTGATAATGTTATATAATTGTTCGTGTTATCTCTTACATTCCATATGATTCTCCTTTTATTAACATATACTGCAATCATGAAGGTATGTCCTTCATGACCTTCGTCTGAAGATCATTATATCCTAAGGGAAATAATACCTCGAAGGACGAAGGGCATTAACATTTAACATTTTTTGTGTTGCCTTGTTTTTAACTCATAGCACTTGAGAACAAGTCCTCAACATTGGCGCCCACCTCCGGTGAACCCTTTTCGACCACCTTCGGCAAGCACTGACCTTCGTCATGCCACCGAAGAAAGCTTCAGCGACAGGGGCTGCTGCTCTGCAGCCACTGGACCCAAACCAGGAGACCCTTTCTCTTCGAGAGGCTCGAAGCCAGAAGAGGAAGACCACCAGTCCAACACTCCAAGAGGAAGAGTTGGACCAAGAAATCAGAAACATGGAGATAATCCATCAGCAAGTGCAAAGGAAGAAGGAGAAGATGGCTCGACTGGCTGATCTTCAAAGACAAATCAATAAAGCCACTGAAGAAGTATGCCATATTGCTCAAGACGAGCAAGATCAAAGGCCCCAACACAGGGAGCTTCATCAAGAGGGCCTATTCAACGACGACGGATGGTATGATGATTTTAATCATGATAGCTTTACTTTTGATGATGCTTCTCCCTTGGCAGCAGAACTGCAGGTTATCCCATGGCCCCCATCATACAAGCCACCTCAGCTTCCCATGTATGATGGGCATTCAGACCCGAAGCAGTTTTTGATGAGTTATGAAGCAACTATATCTTCATATGGAGGCAATGCAGCTGTCATGGCCAAATCTTTCGTCATGGCGGTTCGGAATGTGGCCCAAACATGGTATTCTTCTCTTCGGCCAGGCACCATTACTTCGTGGCAGAAGCTCAAGGATATGCTGGTGACAAGTTTCCAAGGCTTCCAGACGAAGCCAGTCACAGCTCAGGCCTTGTTTCAATGCACATAAGATCATGAAGAGTACCTCCAGGCATATGTCTGAAGGTTCTTGCGTCTTAGAGCACAAGCGCCTACAGTGCCTAATGAAATTATCATTGAGGCCATGATCAAGGGGCTTCGTCCAGGACCAACTGTCCAGTATTTTGCTAGAAAGCTCCCACAGACTCTGGAGAAGCTGCTCCAGAAGATGGATGAGTACATCCGAGCTGACAATGACTTCCACCAAAGAAGGGAGGAAGCATACAGGTTCCCTGAAATGACCAGGGGCTTCGGAGGAAGAATCCATCCGAGGCACGTCAGGTCAATTCACAACTCTACTCAGAGTGATGACAGAGTAAGTCAACAACAGAGTCCACAGTATTCCTCGCAAGCTTCGGGGCAGCAACAAAGCTCTTTCTGGCTGCTAGCTCCAAGAGGCAGAGGCGCCAGGGGCTTCGGAGGAAGGTTTGGGGATCAGCCTAGAAAAATTTATTGCTTATTCTGTGGTGAGGACAAGGGTCATACTACAAGGATGTGCCATGTCACCATTCAAAAACAAAAGGAAATAGCAGAAGCCGCAGCTCAGCAGAACCAACCGAAGTAGGTCATGCACATTGCTTCGTATCACTCACCCTACATACCAGAGTATGTGGGTAACCATCCTGCAGCTTCTGTTGCTTCGGCTAGCCAGCCATAGGCATCTTGGCCACAGCCTCCACCTCCGCCACCACTACAACCTGCATATTCACGAGGCCAGCAGCCAGAAGGGAGCCAACAGACCCATCAGCAGCGAGATTTCAGGGAGGAGTCCGAAGCTCGCATAGTCAACAGTACTATGCCAGAATCGAAGCATATCTATTGAGAGATATCCTACCCCTAAAACTGTTTTTACATTCATTGTCATTTTCTTTTTTAATAAGGAACAATTATTGTAAACCTAGTTTTCTTGTCATTTTCAATTTCTTGTAATAGCTTCGTTCTTGCCATAGTGAAATATATCTTCTCCACAGACTCACGAACTCCAAAAATGGCTGAAGCACCAAAAGTTGTTCCTAAGGGAATGTGGAGCTATAAATCACATTGCAAGTATCGCCAAAGCTACCAAAAGTCGTTCCTAAGGAACACAGTGTAAGTTTGCCGAAGCTACCAAAAGTCGTTCCTAAGGGAGCGCAGTGTAAGTTTTCTGCTCAAAAGTCGTTCTAAAGGGAATGCAGAGCCAAATACCGCCAAAATATAAGGCGAAGCACGAAAAGTCAACGCGAATACCGCCGAAATAGAAGGCAAAGAAGTTCAAAATACGTTCCTAAGGGAATGCAGAACTTACAGCGAAAAGTCAGCGCTGGTACACCGAAAAATAAGCGGTGAAGCCGAAAAATAAGCTGCAAAGAGATTGTGTATTCCACTATGGGGGTGTGAGTGTGTGTCTTCGGCATAAATATCATTTCGCATAACATAACATCATCACATCATTTTGCATAACATAACATCATACATCATATTGCATCAATGGCACAAGAAGGGGATACAATGTTGACCTTCGGAGAATGCTTCAAAAAAGAGAAATTGTGCTAAGGCACAAAATAAGTTTTGAAGAAGTACAGCTTCATCAGCCCTGATATGGAGGAAGAAATCTATTTTTGACGAAGCATTAATGTTTTTACGACGCTTGGAGGATTTTTTACGAAGTATAAAAGCTCTTCTTTATGAAGCATGAAAAGAAGGGAAGGTGTTTTTTCGCCGAAGGCTCAAAAACGGTATGTATATAAAGTTTCATGCATCGCAAAGAACTGAATTACAAACAATTCATATATTACATTCAAGTACCAAATATTACAAGCATAGTTCAGCAAATGTTACAATAGTATTCTAGAAATATTTTTACAATAGCTACTCTTCTTCCTTCAAAACTTTATCTGAAGCTTCGGTCAGCAATTTGGTAACAACTTCATCTATAATAGCTTTGGCCATATTAATAATTTCTATTGCCTTCTTTATCTCTGGGTTGGCCAGTGGGTCGAATGGCTCTGGGGGAGGAGATAGATCAGCTACGGTAGAAGAAATAAATTAGTTCAAAGTCACAAAAATAAACAACAAAGTTAAAAGTCATTGAGTAATACATATCCGTCTTTCGAGTTCCACAGCTTTTTCAACTGCTTTTGTTGCTTCTCGAGCGTCATGAATGTCTTTTTTGCTCTTTTTCATTATTTCATGGGCCATCCCTCGGCCGCCATTTTCCCAGATATCAGTGAAAATTTTTCCGCCTATTAAGCTTGCTTCGGCCGAGGGGTCCTTCGTATCGTCAATAGAGAAAGCAGCTTCGGCCTGGGCCAAAGTTTTAACATGTTCGCACCCTGCCTTCTCCAAAATAGTTGCAACTCCCTCGCACCAGAGAACGCACACACGTCCCCGTGGTCACTCAAAATTTCTTCAAAAGCTTCGGCTTCACTGCTGATCCACTCAATTACGCCCTCAGGATCGCCCCTTATGAAGTTGTCTTCGCTCGAGTACGCGCCCACATTGGCGAAGCTAGTCTTTATCTTTTTTACACATTCCACAGATTTTGCAAAACATCTTTCTTTTGATGAGCGAAGTTCTGCAACTGTTTTTTCACAATAATTTTTCCAGTAATCACTGGCATCTCGTTCAGCTTCGGCAACAGCGCATTTTAATTTAGCTTCAGCCAGTTGCTTTTGAAGGTTTTCAATCTCATTCCTTTGGATTTCAGATTGAGCCTTCAAGTTAGCTTCATCTCCTTTTACTTTGTCAACCAATGTAAGTAGGATTTTGTCTTTTTCCAAAGCTTCGTCTCTCAGCCTAATAACCTCTGTTCGAAGGTTGTTGAGAGCAATAGTGCAGCTCTCGTCTTCAACATTCTTTCGCGCCCTTAAGGCGTTGCTAAGTATTAAGCCCTACAAGAAAAAATGAATGGATTAACATGAGAACAAAAGACTCTAATATAGAATCCACAAACTTCAAAATTCACAATTTTTGTACCTTCACGTTGTTGTATGCAAGGCTATCCGCGAGATCGTCCTTCGTCATGGCGCAGAGGCCAGCTTCGAGCTTCGAAAACCCCATACTTCTGGCCATTTCCCGACAGACGGATAATTCTTTGTTGTCTGGGAGGCAGTACAAGAAATCATCTTCATATGTACCATTAAACACTAAGGCCCCTTTAGGGTACTTTAGTTCTCGGGCGTAGTGTTTAGCTTCAAAAATTTCTTCTTCAGATAATCATTTTCCCGAAGCATGTCGAATAATATAACCAAGGTCTTCGAAGGGTGCTTCGGGAGTAGAAGTGGCAGCTTTTTCAGGCAAAATCTGTTCTATAGCTTCTTCCTCCGCTGCCTTTTCTCCAATTTCTGAGGGTTTCTCTTTGGCAGGCTCTGAAGGCCCAGCTTCGACGCTTGCCTGGCTCATTGTAGCTTTGGCTTCGGTCATTTTTGTTTTGGTTTCAATTTTCACTTTCGAAGCCTTGACACTTTTCCCCGGAGTAGAGCTTGAAGCCTTTACTGTCTCCAGCACTTCTAATACACTGGCCATCCTTTTTCTCTTGGGAGTTGCCGCAAGACCTTTTTGTGCCTTCGGCATTGTCACTTCTGCCGAAGGGCTTAAAACTTCTAATGTTTTTGTTCCCTCGATTCCTGGTTCCTCAGCTTTATCAGTCTTTGGGTCAGCTAACATGGCTGAGGGTGCCTTCGGCAAGGTGGCCGGTTCCTCAGCTTTCTGTGTAGAAGGAATTGGTTCCTTTGGAGTAGCAACTGAAGAAGTTTCCTCGCCAAACTCAGCCATTGTGGCCGGTTCAATATAGCACGGTCGGTGGGTAAGGACCTTCAACTTTTTCCTCTTCGGCGCAGGCTCGCTTGGAGCAGCCAAAGCAGCAACCTTTCTAGAAGCTGCACCCTTTCTTTTTTGCCCCCGTGGCGGGTAGCGATAGTCGGGGTACACAAATCCAATAGTATCAAAAACCCTATTTAATCTTTTCTTTTTCGGCTCCCGAAGGCCGCAGACAGTGCATTATCTTCGGACTTGGAATATGCTTCAAGTAACTCATCGCTAGTATTTTCAACACACTTTAGCCAGTCATCATCTGGCTCGATAAACTGGTCTCCAAATCTGAAGGTATATTTCAATTGAATCAGACCACCTTCGCTAGGGTTAGTAATGGTTTCTTTTGGCATTTCCCAGCTGTCTATCAGTGGCCATATCCTATAGGCTACATGTTCTTGGACTAAGTCCCTTGTCCCAATAAAAGCGCAAACTGTGCTGAAGGCCCTTTGGCATGCTTCGGCTGCCTCATCAATCTCTACCTTCGGCTTTTGGAGGTCGAAGCGCGACCAAGTGGGGCGCATGATGATCTCTTTAATGTCTTCTCTCGCCTTTAAATCATTTTTCACATAAAACCACTCTTCCATCCAGGCCTCGGGCCACCTCTTCCGGAAAGTTGGCACTGGGTAGCTTGAGCCAGAGCGAGCAACGAAGCTATAGCAACAAAAATAGTTTATGATACTGTTCTTTACCCCAAGGCTTCGTCTCATACGAAAGTTCATGCATACTGCAAAAACATTTTGCACTTGGCTCTAGACCTTGACTCCTCACAGCCCAGACGAAGATCCCCATTCTAATAACTGCTTCGGGAGTGATCTGATGAAGAAAAATCTGGTACGTCTTTAAAACTCCAACCACAAATCTGCTCAACGGGAACCGAAGCCCAGCTTTGAAAAAGCTTCGGTAGATCACAACTTCATTTTCTTCATGAGCAGGAACGGCCCTGTCTACGTCAGCCCTCACAATAGACATATCTCGAAAATACCTTCCTCTCATATTATCAAGATGACTCTGTTTGGTAGTTAATTTCCCGAAGACTGCATGACTTGGTCGCTAGGGCCGATCTTCAGAATCTTCACCTCCACTTTCTGCATCATAGTTGTCGTTGTCATCAGTATCTTCAGATAAGCCTTCTAGAATCTCTTTAGTAATCTTCTCTGTATTTGTTTTTGCAATTGACTCGATGAATCCAGCAGTCTTCTCCTCAAAAGCTTCTCCTCTTCGCTCAGCTTCGTCTCAGCAACAACTTTTTTATCTTGAGACATCTTTTCTTCGGGTATGACGAAAACGCGTCCTTAAAACCGAAGCTTAGGGAGTCTGAAAACTAAGCAGGCGGTGGCAAGCAAGAGCTAAAAACTGAGTAAACAAAACAAACGGCAAGTAGCGTACCAAATGTGCTCGGGGTGAGTTCTTATTTATACGCCTAGTGCGCTCCAAATTGGAGGGCCCCGTCTGTCATTGACTGTTGCTATTCTAGCAAAGGGAAGGTGTTTTTTCGGACCTTCAGCTTAGGGCCTTCGTCCTTATCGCAATCTGAATTTGTTATTCTAACAAATTAATATTGCGAGGGGCTACTGTTGGGGGCCTTCGTCTTCCGAAGGTCCTCAAAAACATGATTTAACAATGTCTTCTAAGTGTGACATACATGAACAGGTACCTTCGGACTCGGATCAGAACCACAGTGTGAGAAGCACGAACAATATGAAGGTTGACGCCGCGTCGAAGCTACGTGCAAGGAAGCTTCGACATGACAGCTGGAAAGGGAACCGACTTAAAGGGGGAAGGGCTATTTAGACCTTGATGGATTACCTTAGGGTCATTAGCAAATATGAAGGGCATGGATGTAATTTCACATGGGCTGCGTCCCGTGCCTATAAATAGGTGAACAATACTCCCGTACTATTCACACTGACTTGTATCAGCTCGTGCGTCACGCTTGTACTTTTACCTTCCATCAAGCCGAAGGTACATTTGTAGTCTGATATAATTTCTATTTTTCCATGATAATAAAATAGAAATGAGTTGATAATGTTGTATAATTGTTCGTGTTATCTCTTACATTCCATATGATTCTCCTTTTATTAACAAATACTGCAATCATGAAGGTATGTCCTTCATGACCTTCGTCTGAAGATCATTATATCCTAAGGGAAATAATGCCTCGAAGGACGAAGGGCATTAACATTTAACATTTTTTGTGTTGCCTTGTTCTTAACTCATAGCACTTGAGAACAAGTCCCCAACATTCATCATACTGAATTTCTTGTTCAACACTTATCAAACTTGTTAGTCTTTTAAATGTGTTGTCATCCAAATCACCAAAACTCACAAAAGGGATGAATGCACTTTCAATCTCCCCTTTTTTGGTGATTGATGACAACACATTTAAAGCTTACGTAAGATTTGATAAATAAGATTTTGAATCCTATGATATAGTTTCCTCCCCCTAAATATGTGCATTTCAGAAAACACCACTTTTGTACTCAAATTCCAAAAGCACATATTTGGGTCAAAGTATGGAGACAACTTATATCATACTATTCATGGGGTGCAGTGTGTCATAAAATAAATGTGATGCTTATGACATACTATGCACTCATCAACTTTCTATATCTTATGTTTTTCTTATGAATCCCCCTTTTTGTTAATTATTTATCCCCTTTTCAAAAATAAAGATAAGCTTTAATGCAAAATTTCTCCCCTTTGTCATAAATCTCCAAAAAGGATACAAAGAATGTAAAGGGTAGAAATTATGATTAAGCAAGATGTGAACACACTATCATGAAAAGGGTCCTTAGATGACGCAAAAGTAATGTAGAAGTGACATGAAGTGATGTACCTGACATACTATGCACTCATCAACTTTCTATATCTTTTGTTTTTCTTATGAATCCCCATTTTTGTTAATTATTTATCCCCTTTTCAAAAATAAAGATAAGCTTTAATGCAAAATTTCTCCCCCTTTGTCATAAATCTCCAAAAAGGATACAAAGAATGTAAAGGGTAGAAATTATGATTAAGTAAGATGTGAACACACTATCATGAAAAGGGTCCTTAGATGACGCAAAAGTAATGTAGAAGTGACATGAAATGATGTACCTTTGTGTTTTACCTTTTCAAGGGGGTGTTCCAAACTTGTGTTGGGTTTAAAATTCATTTGCAAGCTCTTGTTGGTATAGTTGTGACAAAGGTCCAAGATATTAAATGAAGATTGTCATACTAAATCGAAGGTGAAGCTTGATACCTGGAGTCTAGATGTCACCTAGCATCTTCTTATCACAGCAGAGGCAACATGAAAATTGCACAAGTATGGATTCTACAACTAGTGATCATGTACGAAAAATAACAATTGAAAAACACCAATTGATACAATTTGTTAGATAAGCAGATCACTAATTGCATATTACACTAAGTTCTCCTCAAGTTTTAGTGCGCACATATATATGAATTCAATTGATACATGTTGAGAGTACTTATTTGCAACTTAATGTACCATTGGCATAAAAGGAGTATCAATTGAACATAATCATGCAACACAAGGAATATGTGCACTATTTAATCAATTAAGTTCTAGAAAGGAGAATTCATAAGCTATGCTACTTTAGACATTTGCAAACCAAAAGAATATGATACATGTTTACCAATTTTAGATGACGTTGGAGTAGCATATACATTTATTGGAGCAAAGAATCTTGTATACCCATCAAATTTGTAGTGGAAGCGATTGTCTTTGCCCGAAGGTTCCTTTCTAATTTAAGACTACACACATAATAGACTTGAAAATGAAGTTAGTCTCAAAAATTCAAATTATAGACCATTCTCCCCCTAAATGTGTGCATACAAGTGATGGATAATTGTTTAGCTTATGCACTTGGACTTGTGAGGCCAGGGGATTAAGTTCTACAATTTGAACCTTGGTACAAATAAAGTATGAAAATGTGAAATTGTACCAATTGAAGGAATTACTCATAATCAAAAGGTATACTAATAGACATGATATGCAATATTTTAAGCCAAGATTCTTGAGAAGTTAGCATGTTTGACTCATACCTCACTAAGATGACTTAAGACTAACTTATGATATCACCACAAGAGGTATTAATCAAATATCTAGAGATTCTTTAATCGTCACCACAAGTGCAACCTTATGGTGTGACTTAAGATATTGCATATACATGCACACACTAGCATGTAAGAGCCTAGATACACAAATTTAATACAATAGTTCATGGAGTGACACACCTTTGTTCTACGCCACATGGTCTCCATTATAATCATGAATTTTCATCTTAGCTTCTAATAGGCTTGACATTTCAAAGAGAAACTTATCCTCTTCAAACGATCAAGAGAAATTCATTTTCATTTCTATGGAACCATTCATCCTCATCTGATGTTCTCCAAGGTGTGAGACTACACAACATGAACTTGAAAGAAATCATTAGTCTCACAAGATATAGGCTAAACTCTCCCTCAATTTGTGCATGCAACAGTACACAAAGTACACTTATGCACATCAACAATACGAGGTTAAAGGAGATGTTTGCACTATATCTTGGTTTAACATAACATGCTTTACATAGATGATGAAAATTAAACCAATTGAAAGTTTAAGAACTGAAAGTATATCAATTGAAATCATGAAGGGTAAAGCATGCTAATATGAACCTTAAACCTCATAATGAAGGATATCATATAAATATGTCACTACATCTTCATTATTTGGTTGACAAAAAAATAACTCCCTTCTTGAATCGTTGTGATCTCTTTTCTCTTTACGATTTCATCCAACCAAGTGATCTTGAACTTCTTTCATCTTTTCTTGATTCGATCATACTTGATATGAGACCTATTGAAACTCAATGATTGAAAGAACCAACACTCTTATATTTGTAGATTTTGAATTCATCTTCAAAGAACTTGGGAGGACCTTGTTGAAACACTTAGAAAAGAGAGCATTAGAAACACAAGAGAGAGTTTCACAAATGATGATCCTTATATGTGGATGGCAAATGAATCATCATTATTGAAACCCAAAAGGATAAACTAAATTCCTTTAAATTAGTGCACACATATAGTTGATGTCAAAGTTATATGCACTATTGAACATTTTATATTGCAAGGAATTTAACCTATATTATGGTACATCCCACTAAGGATAGAATACTAAAACAACCGAAGGAGAGGAAGTTTTCATACCTTGGCCTCTGATCAACTTCTTCTTACTTTAGTTGAATAGTATCCTTTAAGCTTGTGATTTATCCAATTTAAAACAAGCACCATCTCTTAACATAGATTTTCTATGGATAAACTCAACACAAGAGATGTGTCGGTGTTTTGGGTCCGACCGCACACCCGGGGTTGCCCCTCAAGGTGTTTTTAGGAGTAGGACGGTGTCGCCGACTGTAGCAAAATGGTTCGTGCCAGGTGCACGAGGGACAGTGGACAGTGTTTACAGGTTCGGGCCGCTTAGAGATGCGTAACACCCTACGTCCTGGTGAGTATGCTTGGTGAATGAGGTTACAAGGTAGCTCTCTGAATTGAGAATGCAGAGAGTTGAGGTGGGTGGCTGAGTAATAGGGTCGATCGTTCTGAAGGGGTGCCCCCTAGGCCTTATATACTCGACCATGGGGCAATACACGTGGATATGATAACAAGGTGTTACTAAAAGATAGCGAACTGTTTGAGTTTATCTCCCTATAGTTCTGCCGACCTATCCTCGCATGGCTCCGTTGCATGGGGGCTCCAGCGCGGGAAAGTCGGATCTCTGTTGTGGTCGCTCGCTCAACGTTGTGGGCCGTCCGGGCTTGCACCAACTCGGCCTCATGTCAACCTGTTTTGCTAATTATCCCTCCCCAGGCCCACGAAAGAATGACCTTACAATTTATTGGGCCCTTGGGCCTTTCGTGAGGTCTTTTACTCTTCCAGTGGACCCGGGGGATATCTGTCCCCCATAAGCCCTCGATCTTTGGGTTGATTTTGAGGTAATCAGCTTAAAGATCCCAGGTCCAGCTTGCAAGTAATTTGAAGAAAATGATTTCTTACTGTCTCCTCCTGCTTTGATCACTCGTAAACTGAAGCTTTGTTTCGTGCCTGCGCCTTAGAGGTCGGCATTTCAATTTGTAGGACCCTGAACTTCATTGGGTGCACCGGTGTAGCCCCCGAGCTTCGAGTAGATTTTAGAAAATAATCTACTCGAAGGTCTTCACCAGAAATTATTTTCATCTTTACTCCTGCGTTTTGGTTGAGGGCTAGCCTTGTCTTTAACCTTGTCCCATGCCTTAGAAGTCGGCACTATCTTGGCTTGAAATGATGATCCATGGGGTGCACCGAAGGTGCACCCAATGGGTGTAGCCCCCGACCTTCAAGTGGATTTTTGAGGATAGTCCATTCGAAGGTCTTCCTTTTGTGTCTTTTTGCTGAAGATTACCCTTTCTGCTTGGAAAAATCGGCATGATGCCATCCGCATTATGCTTTGGAGGTCAGCATTATGTCATCAATATTATGCTTCAGAGGTCAGCATGTATTTTGTCTTTTGCAGCCGAGTTCGCAATCCATCCATATCTTGCTAGGTGGTGTAATTTATTTGCTCTGCGACTGATTGGACATTTGATGGACGTTCTCTGTCTAGTCTTCACGTCGCTTTTGTCGGCCATATTTTGTACTTCACCGGCTATATTTGGCTTTCCTCTGATCCTTACTGATATCTCATTTTTGTCTTGAGGTATTCACTGCATGCCCTGCACGGATGTGACAGTTTTGAAAAATATACTGATAATTCCTGGGTGTCCCCCCCAATGGGTGTGGGCGAGGGACGGCTTGGTACGCTGAGTGTTTTAGCCATCTGCTTCTGAGTAGTAATGTGATGTGACGGCGGGTGTAATCATATCCTCCGCGCTGTTGACTGGAGTCACAATGGGTGTTGTGCTGCGTGAAACGGTGTCAGCCGCCTGACGTGTCTTCAGACGGGTTGAAGTGCTTATTGAATGCTTTGCGACTGTTCAGTGGCCACGGTTGGAGGTGAGCGGTTGCCTTCTCCTGCTATAAATAATGTCGTTGTCTCTCCGGCTTTTTCACATCTTTTGCTGTTCTCTATTGCTTGTTTTTCTTCTCTCCCTTTTGCTTCCACCATGGGCAAGAACAACAAGCGCAAGCGTGAGCCAACTCCTCCATCGGAGGATTTTGGTGACTCGGAGTACTCAGAGGAGTTCTCCTCTGAGTCTGAGGGGTCTCCGGCTCCCATCCCCCTGCGTGAGTCGTCTGACGACTTAGACGACTCCCAGGGGCTCGCGGCGGAGGTCTAGACGTACATCCGGGCCGTCGAGCGCTCCGGGCTCGAGGGCTCGGATGAGTCGGAGTACTCCTCGGATGAGGAGGACTCGTTCGAGGAGGACGGCGGCGGCGATGGCGAGGATGACGACGATGACGACGACAACGACGAAGGCAGTGGCGACGGTGACGGTGGCGGTAGGGGCGGCAGCAGCGGCAGCAAGGGCGACGACGACGGCAGCAGCAGGGGCGGCAGCGGCGACGGCGGCAGTAGGGGCAGCAACAGGGCCAGTGGCTAGATGCCACTGGTCATTAGATGTTAGTATAGTATAGTTAGAATAATGTAGTAGTATTAGTAGTATAGAGTAGTATAGTGTAGTGTAGTTGTAGTAGTAGTAGTAGGGAAGTATCAACTCATAATGAGTTGATTTGTAAGTATGATATCTTCCCTTTAATGAAGAAATGATGTTGGCTTCTCTATGATGGTTGCTCGTTTGATATTCATAACTCAAGGTTCTTGAATCATTTCTCTTCCCGCCTTTTTCGTGAAGTTGATTCCCTTGGAATAATAAGTGAATAACTCGGGTATCATATCGATGCTTTTAGAGGTAGCTGCCGAGCGATTTGTAGATGATGTCAGAGTTTTAGAGATAACTGCCGAGTGACTTGAAGACGACGTCGGCGTTTTAGATGTAACGCCGAGCGATTTGAGGGCGACATCGGTGTTTTAGAGGTAACGCCGAGCGACTGAAGACGACGTCAGCGTTTTAGAAGTAACGCCGAGCGACTGAAGACGACGTCAGCGTTTTAGAGGTAACGTCGAGCGACTGAAGATGACGTCAGCGTTTTAGATGTAACACCGAGCGACTTGAGGGCAACGTCAGCGTTTTAGAGGTAACGCCGAGTGACTTGAGGGGGACGTCAGCGTTTTAGATGTAACGCCGAGCGACTGAAGATGACGTCAGCGTTTTAGATGTAACGCCGAGCGACTAGAGGGCGACGTCAGCGTTTTAGAGGTAACGCCGAGTGACTTGAGGGGGACGTCAGCGTTTTAGATGTAACGCCGAGTGACTTGAGGGCGACGTCAGCGTTTTAGAGGTAACGCCGAGCGATTTGAGGGTGACGTCAGCATTCTAGAGGTAACGCCGAGTGACTTGAGGGCGACGTCAGCGTTTTAGAGGTAACGCCGAGCGATAGCGGGCTGTGTGGGCCACTTTGAGGATAATAGCCGAGTGATAATGTGGCGCACCGGTGTTCTGGAAATAACTGCCGGGTGATGACGTGGCTCGCCGGTGTTTTGGAAATAACTGTCGGGTGATGACGTGGCTCGCCGGTGTTTGGAAATAACTGTCGGGTGCTGACTGGGCGCTTTTTGAAACGGTATCTGGCTCGAGAATATCCCATAAGTGCTGCGCTTTTAGCCACCTCTGCTTTCCGTGCCCTAGTTCTTGCTTTCTCGCTTCTGAATCCTCTCTGCAATTCGCCTCCAACTCTACTCGCCGGTAGAATCGAGATGGCGCCCAAGAGGAAAGCCTCGAGTTCATCTGCCACGGTGATTCCTCCAATCGACCCCAACAGCCAGTTGCCTTTCGCAGGTAACCACATGTCTGTCATCTCCGAGCCCGAACTCCTCCACCTCGTGTCCATCGGGGTTCTTCCCCCGAGGGAACTCTGTTCTTGGCGGATTTGCCATGGGGTCACTGTCCCGACAGAGGATACCCATGAGTCCGTGATTTACGCTCCTTTCCTTCTCCGCGGCCTCCGTCTTCCCATTTCTCCCTTTTTCCGCGGCCTCCTTGATTTCTACCATCTTAACTTGACCCATCTGAATCCCAATTCTATCCTGCAAATTTCCATTTTTGTTCACTTATGTGAAGCCTTTCTTGGCGTGCTGCCACATTTTGGGTTGTGGAAGTACTTGTATCACTGTCGCCCTGGGATGGCCGGAGGACAACATCAGTTGGTTGGGGGTGCTAGCTTGGAGATGCGCCGCGGGAGGAAGACTGAGTATCTCGAAATCCCTCTCAAAGACAGCATCAAGGGATGGCGCTTGGAGTGGTTCATTGTTGAGAATTATGGAAACTCTCTCCCCCCTCGGTCGGGAAGATAGCCGGATGTTCGTACCCCGAGTTGGACCGAGTCCCCCACGGATCAGGAGGTAGCTGAGGCAGGTGCTTTGCTAGCTGAAGTTGGATTGCTGAAGGAGAGGGGCCTGACTGCTGAAGTTGTGGTTGCTGATTTTGTCTTCAAGAATATTCAGCCGTTGAAAGACAGGGCGTACCTGGCTTATCTGTATCGAGGCCTAGCCGACTCAACTCGGGTTACCAACAGAAGAATTCCCTCTTTAGACTTGGTGAACCGACTTGAGATGATCCTTAGAGGCAAGGTGTCAAATGTTGGTGCCCCAGTGGCATACTCAGCCTGGAACTTGCCTCCTCCCAAAGTCTTCACTCTTTTTGTGTCAAATCCACCTGTCACTGATGGCAGTTTGGGCCTTAGAGTGCGGCCCTCTGCTGAAGAAGTTAGTGCCTTGGTTGCCTCGCTCAGGGAGATTCCTGATGATGAACGGCAGGTCCATTTTGAGGTGCCCCTGAATCCTAGCGATGCAGAGATAAGTGCTATGCTTGATTTGCCGGCTGAGGACTCTTCCGATGCTGCTCCTGCTGGGACATTGGTGGTGGCGCCCCCCAGAGGCTGGTATGACCTTGGATACTGAGAAGCCTGCCAGTACTCGCCCGAGGCGCCCTTGCCGAGCCAATCAACCTGATCCTTCTACTGATGAGCAGAAAAAGAAAAGGAGACGCCTCCGGCGAGTATCCAGTTTGGATCGGGACGTTGGTACTTCGGTTCCTGCTGCTGAAGAAGTGACTGTAACTGAATTTATTGACGCTGACCCCAGTGAGTGTACCCAATCTGCTGCTGATCCCAATGTGGGTGCTCCATCTGTTGCTGAACCCAATGGGTGTGCTCCTTCTGTTGCTGATCCCAATGGGGGCGCTGTCTGTGTTGCCAATGTAGACGACGAGGAAGAAGAGGACGAAGTTCCTTTGACTCAGAAAAACAGTCGGCAGTTCATCGCTAGTGGTGAAAGTAGTGGAGTTCCTTCTCCTGCTTTGTCTGCTCTCATTGGTCTGCAAGAATTGTCCCTGGCGAATTTTGATCAGACTCTTGAGGATATGGTTCCAGAGGATTTGTTATCGGAGCCAGCAGATGATGGTGTGATGGAGGTTTGTGCTGATGTGCTTGATGCTGGGTTGAGGTCATCTCGTGCCTCGTCGACCTTAGAGCACGATCTCGAGGGTCAGGAGACTGTCTTGGATCGTCCTGGTCCCATGGAAGTAACTGAGGGCCCATCAGCCTTAGAAGTGGCTACCGCAGAGAACTTGGACCCCAAGGATGGTGTTGACACATGCCCAGCCCCCGAGGATGTCGCCGGGGATGACTTGGTTCGGGTGGGAAGTGTAAGCCGCTACCCAGCCCCCGATGGTGCTGCCGGGGATGATCCGACTCAAGTGGGCAGTGCAAACTATGACCCAGCCCCCGGGGGTGTCCGAGCGGGGTCTCCCTCCTGTACTTCCATGGACATTCACGCGGGATCGCCTCTGCACTCCGGCTGCATGGTGGTAGCCCACGCTTTGGACCAGGGGTCGCTTTAGAGGGCAGCGTCCCTGTTGACCAAGTTGTGGGCTCTGTTGATGGCACTGAGTTGGTTCCTGCTGGTTCGTTGCAAGCTGCTTCGGGTGGCGGCCTTACGCCTGGTCATCAATTGATCTCTCATGATTTGGGGGTCCTTCGTTCTTTTCCAACCTCCAGGTACTGTGACATACTTTAGCTTGATTTTTACACCGCATGAACTACTGTCATTACACTCATCTGTTCTCCTCGTCAGGCTTTGGTGGACGGGATGGCTAGCCAGCTGAGGTTACAAGGTACTTCTGTTCCAAAAGGAGCTTCATCTCTCGCACGTTGGAATCCAGTGTTACTTCAACATCGTGTCTCTGACTTGGAGGCGACCAACGCTGGTTAGTGCTTTTTTGCTTCTCTTTGTCTTCACTATTAAACTGCTTTACATTCTGACCCCCTTTGTTTGGTTCTCCTGCTAGGTATGACTCGGCATATTTCCATTCTTGAAGAAAAACATTCTCGAGATCAGGCTGAATTAGTCCAGCGGTGCTCTGACTTTGAGGAAAAGTATTCTCAAAGTCAGACTGAACTAGCCCAGGTCGCTGCTGCCTTAGATGACGCCAATGCACTGAGCTCTTCCCTTCACGTTCAGCTTAATTCTGAAAAGGTGACTTATCAAACTGTGCCTTGCCTTGTTGTGCTTCTATTGCTTGCTTGATGTTTGAGGGAGTTGACTTTTGTTTGCAGGAAGAAAAACGTATCCTTGCTGCTTCTCATGACAGTCTCGACAGGTTGCATCGCGATTCTAGCAACTCGCTGACCATCCTGCCATCCTGGAGAGGAGTCACCGCTTCACCATGGAAGAGTTAGATAACCATCGCTGTAAGCTGCAGGAATCTGCGGATGAGGTAACCCGGCTCAAGCAGTTGATATCAGCGAAGGACGCTACTATCAAGGAACTCCGAGCTTCCAAGAAATCCATCGCCCAGGAGTTAGAAACTGCTCGGCTGGCTGCCAAGGTTGCTGAAGAAACTTCTGTTACTCTTAGAGCCCAGCGCGATAGAGCCATGGATAAGGCCATTCGGGCGGGGCGAATCTTGATGAGGAGACCCGGCGTGGTTGTTCCCGAAGATATAAGGGCTGACGTGAATGCTGCCCCTGATTCCTCGAGTCGCCCTTCCTCATCGATTGCTCCTGAGAAAAATATCACAAAATAGAGAAACATTTTGCGTGCTTTGGGCGCGCGGTTAGCATGGTCAGACATTTGTTAGAGGACGTCATTTCAGTACTTGAACGACATTGTTATTCTCCTATTGTTTCATAATTCCTCAGTTCGTAAATTTGCAGTAGTAAAATGATGTGCGATGGTTTTGAAATTTGTTTGCGGGATATAGAAGTCATCCCTATATGAGTAATTGTAAGCACGTCAGATCGCCTTAAGTCGCTGCTGACTTAAGTCGATTGCTTCTGTTAATAGGGCGTAGTGGTCATCCCAAATTGCGTAGGCGTGAGCATATTGCGCCGGCTTAAGTCGCTGCTGACTTTAGTCGGTTGCTCTGTTAGCGGGGTATAGTGGTCACCCCGAGTTAAGTAAGCGCGAGCATGTCGCACCGCCTTAAGTCGTTGCCGACTTAAGCCGATTGCTCCGTTTGGCAGGGCATAGTGGTCACCCCGAGTTAAGTAAGCATGAGCATGTTGCACCGGTTTAAGTCGTTGTTGACTTAAGTCGATTGCTCCGTTAGCAGGGCATAGTGGTCACCCCGAGTTAAGTAAGTGTGAGCATGTTGCACCGGTTTAAGTCGTTGCCGACTTAAGCCGATTGCTCCGTTAGCAGGGCATAGTGGTCACCCCGAGTTAAGTAAGCGTGAGCATGTTGCACCGGTTTAAGTCGTTGCCGACTTAAGCCGATTGCTCCGTTAGCAGGGCATAGTGGTCACCCCGAGTTAAGTAAGCGTGAGCATGTTGCACCGGTTTAAGTCGTTGCCGACTTAAGCCGATTGCTCCGTTAGCAGGGCATAGTGGTCACCCCGAGTTAAGTAAGAATGCAAGTTAATCATGAACAAACTGAGTATCTTTGAAGCCCTTTTTTTATTGATGACATATTTCCATTTTACAGAGTACATCGTCGTCCTGATAGCTTTTGAAATACGGCTAGGGATAAAACTTCCTGAGGTGTTCTATATTCCAAGAGTTCCTGACTTCTGTGCCGTCCATCTGAGTGAGACAATATGATCCTGGCCGAGTGACTTCTGCTACTATGAAGGGTCCTTCCCATAAGGGCGATAACTTGTGCCGTCTCTCCCCCGTTAGAATTCGGCGGAGGATGAGATCTCCTACTGAGAAGGATCGCTGCCGCATGGCCTTGTCGTGATAGCGCCTTAGAGTCTGCTGGTATCGTGCTGATTGGATTACTGCATTCAGCCGTTCTTCCTCGAGTACATCAATGTCCTCCAGCCTAGTGGCTTCGACTTCTGCTATGCTTTCGAAGATCAACCTTGGCGCTCCGAACTTGAGGTTGGCTGGTAATACTGCCTCTGACCCATAGACCATGAAGAAAGGAGTGTTTCCATGCAGAGCTCGGCTAGGCTGGGTTCTTAGGCTCCAGACGACATAGGGCAATTCCCTTATCCACTTTCCAGCGAACTTTTCATTCTTATCGAAGACCTTTTTCTTGAGTGCCTCCAGTATCATCCCGTTGGCTCGCTCAACCTGCCCGTTGGATCTTGGATGTGCTACAGAAGCGTACTTGATGTGAATGCTTTTTTGCTCGCAGAAGTCAAAGAACTCTGAACTTGTGAAGTTGGATCCTAGGTCAGTTATGATGCTGCTTGGTATCTCGAATCTAAATATTATGTCTTGTATGAATTCCACGGCCTTAGCTGAGGTTAAAGAAGCAATGGGTTTGAACTCTATCCATTTAGTGAATTTGTCGATTGCTACTAGTACATGGGTGTATCCTCCTTGAGCTTTCTTGAAAGGTCCAATCATATCTAGTCCCCAGCATGCGAAGGGCCAAGTCACTGGTATGGTTTGCAGTTGCTGTGCTGGTAGATGTTGTTGTTTTGACAAGTATTGGCAAGCTTCGCACCTCCGAACTAACTCAGCTGCATCACTCTTCGCTGTTGGCCAATAGAATCCTGACCTGAAGACCTTTCCGACTAGTGTCCTGGACGCTGCATGTATTCCACATTGCCCAGCATGGACCTCCTCCAGAAGTCGCTTCCCAGTAGATGAGAGAATGCACTTCATGAGGACGCCTGACGCACCCCTTCTGTACAATGTCTCCCCAATGAGTGTGTAGTGAGCCGACTGTCTGGCAATGCGCTCGGCTGCATTTTTGTCATCTGGTTCCTCTTCATTCCTTATATACCTGATGATTGGCCTTCTCCAGTCATTAGAGTCTGACTCTAGTTGATTCACAATATTACACTCTTCTACTAGATCTGTTGAGATGCTCGGCTGTAGTATTTCTTGTACAAAGACTCCAAGCGGGACCTGGGTTCGACTAGATCCTAGCTTGGACAATACATCGGCTGCCGTGTTCCGATCTCTTTCTACATGATGAAATTCCAGACCCTCGAATTTATCTTCCAGCTTTCGGACGGCAGTGCAGTACTTTCCCATTGAATCGTTTGAACATTCCCACTCCTTGTTTATCTGGCTAATGACTACCAGAGAGTCTCCGTACACCATCAGTCTCTTGATGCCCAATGATATGGCGATGTTCAATCCATGGATCAGAGCTTCATACTCGGCTGCATTGTTGGAGGCCGGAAACAGCAACTGGAGGGCATATTTGAGGTGCTCGCCTCCAGGCGCGGTGAAGAGAATTCCTGCTCCTACTCCTTGCAGCTTCAGCGAGCCATCAAAATACATTCGCCATACTTCTGTAGTCTCTGGGTTATCTGGTACTTGCTGTTCAGTCCACTCTGATACGAAATCAACTAATGCTTGAGTTTTGATGGCGGTGCGAGGTCGAAATTCGATGTCATGAGATCCCAGCTCACAAGCCCACTTGGCTATTCGGCCAACGGCTTCCTTGTTGTGAAGAATATCTCCTATCGGAAAACCAGTGACTACTATGACTTTGTGGTCATCAAAGTAGTGACGTAGCTTGCGGGCAGTTAGAAGTACTGCATATAATAGTTTCTGAACTTGAGGGTACTTTTTCTTCGAGGGACCCAGAACTTCACTGATGAAGTAAACAGGATGTTGCACTGGGTAGGTATGTCCTTCTTCTGCTCGCTCGACTACCAACGCGGTGCTTACCACGTGAGTCGTGCAAGAGATGTACAGTAGCAGATCTTCAGCTGGTTGAGTTGATGTGGCTCGCCGTGGTGGCTTCAGTACTGGCGGTGTTGTCAAGAATCTTTTCAGTGCATCTAGAGCTTCCTGTGCCTCTGAAGTCCACTGAAACTTATCCACTTTCTTGAGTAGCTTGTAAAATGGTAAACCTTTTTCTCCCAGCCTGGATATAAATCTGCTCAGAGCTGCCATACATCCAGTAAGTCGTTGAACCTTCTTTTGTGATCGAGGTGCTTCCATCTTCATGATAGCTTCAATCTTATCCGGATTAGCCTCAATTCCCCGGTGGCTGACAATAAACCCGAGTAACTTTCCTGCTGGTACCCCAAAAACACATTTTTCGGGATTAAGCTTCCATCGATACCGCCTCAGACTGTTGAAAACCAGCTGTAAGTCTTCGATGAAGTTTTCCGAGTTCTCTGTTTTGATTACCACATCATCTACATAGGCCTCCACACGCTTGCCCCACTGATCGGCTAAGCATGTTTGAATGGCTCTCTGATAAGTTGCTCCAGCGTTTTTGAGGCCGAACGGCATGGAGGTATAACAGAAAGCACCAAACGGAGTAATGAACGCTGTTTTTTCCACGTCTTCCTTTGCCAAACTAATCTAATGGTACCCGGAATAGCAAACTAGAAAAGATAGTACAGAACATCCAGCGGTGGAGTCCACCACCTGATCTATCCTCGGGAGCCCGAAGGGATCCTTCGGACAGTGTTTGTTGAGATCAGTATAGTCGACGCACATGCGCCAATCCACTTTATTCTTTTTGAGTACAAGAACAGGGTTGGCTAACCACTCAGGGTGTAACACCTCTCTAATAAATCCAGCCGCGACCAAGCGAGCTAACTCGGCGCGAATGACCTCTCTCTTGTCGGGCGTGAAACGACGTAGTTTTTGCCGAATCGGCCTTGCCTGGGGATAGACCTTCAGTTTGTGCTCGGCCAGTTCTCTTGGGACTCCCGGCATATCCGCAGGTTGCCATGCGAATACATCTCGGTTATCTTGTAGAAACTGGACGAGCGCGCTTTCCTATTTGTCGTCCAGGCTAGAGCTGATGATGGCAGTCTTGCGTTCATCAGCGAACCCCAGGTTGATCCTTTTAGTTTCTTCAGTCGGCCGCATAGAGGTCGTGGCCTGAGCTTCGTTTGCCGGTACTGCAAGGTCCTCCTCAGGCTTAGAGTTCGCCTGTGTTGAAGAAATCGTCGACGGCTTGGCGGTGAGGGCCACTTGGATGGCCACTCGAAAACACTCTGTGGCGCCTTGGAAGTCGGCGCGCACAGTTATGATTCCTTGTGGTCCTGGCATCTTCAGTATCATGTACGTGTAATGAGGAATGGCCATGAATTTGGCCAATCTCGGCCTCCCGATGATGGCGTTGTACCCGAAGTCGAAGTTCGCCACTTCGAACCTTAGAAACTCGGTTCTGTAGTTCTCCGGAGTTCCGAAGGTGACGGGCATGTAGATGTGGCCCAGCGGGTATTCCCCTTCAGTCGGCACGATGCCGAAGAAGGGAGTGTCCGACTCGTGGAGCTCTTTGAGGTGAACTCCCAAGCCTTGGAGTGTCCGGGGGAAGGTGACGTTGATGCTGCTCCCCCCGTCCACTAGCACCTTCTTCACCCGGCTTTCTCGGATCACCGGATCGACGAGGAGCGGGTATTTGCCTGGGTGGTCAAAGTTGAGCCATTGATCCGCCCGAGTAAAAGTGATCGGGTGCTCCGACCACCGGTATGGGGCGGGAGGATCGGTGGTCGCCACCAGTATCTGGCGATCGTTGAGCTTTTGTTGTCTTTTGTTCTCCTGCGACCCGTGTCCGCCGAAGATGACGTTGACCTCCCTGTCAACGCGCGGGAAAGCTCCTCCTCCTCCCTCCTCCTGCTGATGGGGTTGTCGTGGTTCTTCTGGTCCTCCCCTCGGCGGAGGAGGAGGTAGAGGTTGGAAGGGTCGGCCGTGCCCGACGGAGTGCTTGAAGTCCCGGCAGTTCCGAAGAGTGTGGCGCATGTCCTTGTGGTACGGGCACTGGGCGTCAAGGATGTCGTCCAGCGTGCGCTCGCCTCCGCGAGGTCCTCCTCGGGCGCGAGAGGCTGGTGGCCCGGCGGCGTGTACTTCTTCATGGGGCCTCTTCTCCCAGCGTTTGTCGGGTTGCTGGTTCGCGTCGCGTCGTGGTGCCCCCGGTGCGGGCTTCGCTCCTCCGATGAGGTTCTGGGCCCGCTCGTCGGCGGTGATGTAGAGGTCGGCTTCTCGGAACAGCTCCTCGGAGGTAGTCGGCGCCTTCTGCAGTATGGCTCGGACGAAGGCTGAGTCATTGGATCCTCTGTAGAAGTCCTCGATCACGGCCGCCTCCGTGACTTCAGGGATACGATTTCTCATGGTCTGGAACCTTTTGAGGTATGACCGGAGGGTTTCGTCTCCCCGACGCTTGATGGATTTGAGGTCCCACGGTTGCGCCAGTTTGTCGGAGAGGGACTGAAAATTGGCGGTGAAGCGCCGACTGAAGTCTCCCCAGTCGTCGATGCAGTGTCGGGGTAGATGTCGCAGCCATTGTAGCGCGTCTTGCCCGAGGACAATGGGTAAGTATGCGGTCATCACATCCTCGGACGCCCCGGCGGCCCGAGCAGCGGTGGTGTAGACGGCTAGCCAGCCCCCTGGATCCTGCTTAGGTTCATATTTGTCGACATTGGATACCTTGAAGTTAGAAGGCCATTGAATGGCCCTAAGGCGTGGAGTAAGGGCGGACACTCCACACTTGTCCTCCTGTCGCCGGGGATGGTGTCTGTCCCGGGGAGGGGAGTTGTTATTGTGGTTCTTCGACCGTCCCCGGGTGGTACCGCCAGTCGAGGCCGTTGCCGATTCAGTTCTGGTGGCCTGGCTCCGAGCTGGGATGCCATGATCCCTGTCGTACTCCTCCCGGTGGCGGATCTCGTTCTCATGACGTCGTTCATGCGAAGCATTGATGGAGCTTCGCGCGTCTCGGCGACTGTTGATGGCGTGTCGTAGATCGTTCGATGGGTGAGCAAGCGGTAGAAGATGGTTGGCTGCCTGGGTGAACAGTCGTCGGTAGCCCTCAGCGTCGGGAGTCCGAGGGAGTCTGTCAGCTATCCGAGCTAGTACTCCCCCGACTTCACTCGGTGTGTTCATGGCTCGGGCGAAGTCGGGATTCAGGTTGCGCCCGAAGAGTGGATTCTCCCGGCGTTGCCTTGCGTCTTGCTCAGCTTGTTCTTGAGCTCGGCGGCGATCACGTCGTCGGGAGTTCCTTCGTTCCCTGAAGACGCGTTCCTCCGGAGTTTCTCCTATCTCCGAGACCTCGTCCCGCAAGACAGGTTGCTCCAGATTCCGTTCTCCGGCCTCGTGATGTCGTCGAACGTTCCGGCGCCGGTTTCTCCGTCGACGGGATTCTCGTTGAGGTGGTTCTTCTCCGGGTGCGGTCGGCTCGTCGTCGGAGACGGGAGGCGACTCCACTCTCCCGATGAAGAGGACGTCGGGATAGAATGGTGCTGCTGTCGTGGCGACCTTATTTCCGTTCTCCTTTGAGGGCGGAGGAACGGAAAGAACGACTTGCTTTCCCTTGGTCTCCTTCTTCCTCGCGATCTGTGTCCATTCTTTTGTCGGGGAAGTAGACAGTGGAGTTCTCCGGGTCAGCGGGCTCTCGGCCCCTGATTTTCTGAAGGCGATCTTTTTCCGGAGAGCTGGAGGTTGCGCTTCTCCGACATTTTCGGAGTTTGTTGGAGGGGACTTCTTTTTCGGCGGATCTGCAATGCGGTGTAGGGTTCCCTCTTCATCTGCTATGGATGAGATTGTTCTGAAGCAGAATATGGATCCGGGACAGAGGGTGATCTTGCTGTGGAAGGTGACGGCCATTGAGCTAGCTTGGATAGTCGACACACCCCCTACCTGGCGCGCCAGCTGTCGGTGTTTTGGGTCCGACCGCACACCCGGGGTTGCCCCTCAAGGTGTTTTTAGGAGTAGGACGGTGTCGCCGACTGTAGCAAAATGGTTCGTGCTAGGTGCACGAGGGACAGTGGACAGTGTTTACAGGTTCGGGCCGCTTAGAGATGCGTAACACCCTACGTCCTGGTGAGTATGCTTGGTGAATGAGGTTACAAGGTAGCTCTCTGAATTGAGAATGCAGAGAGTTGAGGTGGGTGGCTGAGTAATAGGGTCGATCGTTCTGAAGGGGTGCCCCCTAGGCCTTATATACTCGACCGTGGGGCAATACACGTGGATATGATAACAAGGTGTTACTAAAAGATAGCGAACTGTTTGAGTTTATCTCCCTATAGTTCTGCCGACCTATCCTCGCATGGCTCCGTTGCATGGGGGCTCCAGCGCGGGAAAGTCGGATCTCTGTTGTGGTCGCTCGCTCAACGTTGTGGGCCGTCCGGGCTTGCACCAACTCGGCCTCATGTCAACCTGTTTTGCTAATTATCCCTCCCTAGGCCCACGAAAGAATGACCTTACGATTTATTGGGCCCTTGGGCCTTTCGTGAGGTCTTTTACTCTTCCAGTGGACACGAGGGATATCTGTCCCCCACAAGATGACATTAGTAGCACAAGCACTAGTTTCTTATTTAGCAACCCTTTATATGTGGAAGGCAAGCGAGTTGCTAAAATAGAGAAACCTCATAATATGGACTAAATTTCCCTTGAGCCCTCATGCACAATATATTTTGAATGACATGGATAATATGCATGGTTGTTCAATGAAGTCTAAAGGGCTGACTTAATCCATATTATGGTGAGTGTCTAATAAAGAAGAATCAAATCCAAATTAACTAGATAGAGAATACGTCACATAATTTTGGATTGTTCACCATATGATAATATTCATTCATCTTCCAATTAGACCTTTATTTCATAATCAACAACTGATGTATATCCTCAAGTGCTTCTTTTTCCATAGTGGCTACACAAGTCACAAAAAATATAAGATTTGAAAATAATATGCACTTGAGATTCAGTTGTTACCACCCTTGCTACTATCTCCAAATATGATTTATACATTCATTATCGAGCACCCAACTTGATCCATTGAAGGCGTGATCCTGCAAAACAAGTTTAAGCTTCATATCTTGGTACCCAATTTGAATTGGGTCCTTTGAGATTAGTAGGAAGAGCCTTGAGTACCCACACAATCTGTATTGTGACCTTTCTCTTTGTGTAGGCACCCACATATACTTGACAAACATCTTACATGGTTTCAAGTCAATATTTAATCACATAGATAAAAGCTAGAGTTAAGAATAAGAGCCTTTTCTCCTTTTCTTGATACATCATTGTGTTGCCTTCTTGATGATGAACCTAGCTTGACCTTGGGTGCACCTAGCTTATTAAGGTTAATCGCACAAGCATTCATATCATAAAGACAAGTTATGCATGTAATTTACAACTTAGTGATCCAATTCAATGTGAAGCATATGGATACCGATTGAAGTAGATTTCTAAGATATCAAAATATGGGTTTCCAAAATTTAGAGAGTATGGATCACTAATTGTACCTTTACAGTTTAAAAATCATATCCATGTTAGTGCATATGTATGAGATGAATATCAACAAAAAGATTCTTATGCATTTTTAGATTTAACGATAAGGGAATTTTAAACTGCATCAAGAGTAGCTATTTAAAAAAACAAAGATTACAATCCATATAAATGAGATACAAATTTACCATTTTGGATTGTCTTAGTATAGCTTACTCAAGGGAAACTTATTCTCTACGACACAAGATATATAATGTTCTCCCACTAGATATGTGCATCAAGTATTTGAATGACTTACCACATGCACTTTCAATTCAGTTAAGAGTCTCATGAGGAGTACATTACATACCATGGTCAAAGCATGAAAAATTTGCAATGAATTAACTTATGCCTAAGAATACTTACCACCATATAGAACGTACCATTTGTTATACCAATTTAACAGATCTTACTATCTGTGGTGGTGTCACCTTAGTATTCTTCTTTTCATCATTTGTGGAGACTTCCTTCTTTGTTATCTCTTTTCCTTTTTAAAACTAGTCGATAAAACACTTTGAAAAGAGGTATTATTAGTACAAGGAAGTATTTAATGAATGATTATATCTATATATGAATGGCAAACAAATCATCATTTATGAGGCATAAAGGCATAAATTAAATTCCTTTTAAATTAATGCACATGGATGAGTGAATTAATAATATGCACCAATTTACAAATTTAAGCCAAAAGGAATTTAACCTTCATATTGGAATTTCTTTCCATAAAATAGATTATTACCAATTGAAAGAATGCCACTTGAAAGGAACTACAATTGATCAACTACCAATTGAAGCAATTTGTTCCATACCTTTGCCTTGAGCATTCCTAACCTTTCTTTTAGGTAAAGATTAACCTTCAATGCTTGTGATTTTTACCAATTGAAAGTGCACAATCTCTACTTATGAATTTCCATGAAATATCTTAATAGAGATTGCATTTGAAACACAAGCAATAGTTTCCTATTTAGAAACCTCTATATATGAATGACACGAAGGTCACTAAAATAAGAAAACCTCATGATATGAACTAAATTAACCTTACAAGCATCATGCATAACATCAATTGAAATAAGATGAAACTAGCATGATTATTTAATTAAGTTTACAGGGCAAGTTAAATTCATAGCATGGTGAGTGATTAATGTAGAAGACTTAAAACCAATTTAAACAAGAAGGAATGCATCACATTGTATTGGATTGATCTTCTTTGAATGTTAAATGGCATGTTCCATTTCAGAAACATATTCTCATGTTGTGAGACTACATAAACACTTAGATAAAAAAACATTAGTCTCACAACTCTAGTCATATAGAGAATTCCCCTTTTGATAAGTGCTTTAAGAATTTGAATTTCTTACTTAGCAGTCTATTCATTTACGAACATGGGATAATCCTCTTTATGTCTAGGTCATGGCAATAATACGATAATTCATTTGAAATATGCCACGAATTAATTATCATCAATTAAAGTATGTAGATTGCCACATATAAGAATAACAAATATGCAATCTACCATATAATTGGATCCTTTCCAAAGCAAGGTAAAATATTTTAAGTTCATTCTCATGTGCTTCATTTTTCCTATGTGGCTACAAAAGACACAAAGGAATATAATAATTAGAAGCAATGTGCACCTAAGATTTAATTTTTTTTACCATCCTTTGGATATCCCTTAGTTGTAGGCCTTTTGCTTGATTCCCACAAATGTTAATCCTTATTCCCTACAACACAAGTTCTTGCTAGAGATGAATATGAAGTTAGTGATATAACAATTCAATTCATCTTTGGGTCAATCTTAAAGGATAGACAATGTAAGATTGATAGCTTGAGATAAGAATTGAGTTAAACCGCTCAAGTACCCCAAAGCTTCATATCATCTTTGGGTACCTACAAGTTCCTTCAAACATATTTTGGTACCCATCTCATGATGGGTCCATCAAGGTTAGCCAATAAGGACTTAGGCACCCAAATGGCCTTTGTGCTAGTTTTAGGTGAACTAATTACCTTTCTAGCACAAGAGTCAAATTTGGGTCTCCTAAGCATATTTGAATGTATTGCCAAGTTAGGCTTAGGATTTTTACCCTTTGGACAAACCTTGAATATATGACCCTTTTCACGGCAATTGTAACAAATGTGATGCTTGTCCTTGCAATGCATTTGCCTTTTGCTTTCATCCTTATTGATGGTCATCTTTCTTGATCGTGTAAGGTATTGGTTCTTCATGTGGGGGCATGAATCAATTTCATGGCCCTTCTCCTTGCATCCATAGCACCTCCTATCGCTTCTCTTTTATCTTTCTTTGTTGAAGCACATAGGTACATTGTTAGAGCAAATCATATGAGCATTAATTTTCTCACCATGGATTTTGCTCATGGCCTTCTTGGAAAGCTTGGTATTCTTTCGAAGGGGTTTTGTGCATGCTACGCTGATCCCCTTCTCAAGCTTTTTCACCATATTATCACTATTATCTTGAGAAGGTTGAGCATGACACTTTCCCTTCAATTGAGTCAAGCTCCTTCTTAGCCTCTCATTTTCTTCCTTGAGCTCATTGTTTTCTTTTGCATAGGAGACATTACTTGTTCCTGAAAATTCTAGCTCAATGGAAGATTGGCTTTCTTGAGAGCAACATTTGTTAGCACATGATAATATAGTTTCTATTTGAGTACATGTGCATAAGTGAGGTTGGTATGATTTCAAATTAGTTAACACAACCTCATGAGCCATTTCTAACATGATATGTGAATCCATAAATTTATTATGAGAGCACACAAGCATATCATGTTTTTCTTGCAAAGCTAGATTTTCAATATTTAGCTTTTCTATCGTGTTCTTGAGCATAGTATTTTCTTTTTCTAATTGAGCAACACAAGATAAAGCATTTGAAGTACTAGTTTGCTCAATTGAAATATTTTCGTACCTTTGGATCAAATCATCATGAGAGCACTTTAGCTTCTCATGCTCTTTGGTCAACTTCTCTAAGCCTTCAATTTTTCTGATGTGGAAGTATTCTTGCTTATGAAGCATTTCTTTTTGTTCTTCCACTCTTTTCATGAGTTTGAACAAGCTCATCCGATTTTTCTTGCTTAGCTGAGCGAAGAATTGTTGAAGATCATCCTCATCTTCACTATCACTTTCTTGTTCATCCTCATCCTCACTTTCGCCTTCACTGTCACTCCCATTAGCGACAAAGCACATATGAGAAGTGGATTTGAAAGACGAACCTTGTGAAGAGGTGGATTCATTGTTTGGTCTCCATCGATCATTTTCTTCTTCTTCAATCTTGTTCTTCGCCTCATCTTCCTTCATTTTGAGGAACATCCTTTCGGCGATTCTCATGGCAAGATCTATTGCCCTAGGATCAACATATGCACCAAAAGATAAAGTCGAGGCAACCTCAACTTTTTCAAGCTTAGAAGCACTTTCGTTTCTTAGTCCCCCCGACATGATCTTTTCCTCACGCGGTTAAGCGTTAGAATGAGGATTAGGCTTTGATACCAATTGAAAGTTGCCTAGAGGGGGTGAATAGGCAAGTTAAAACTTTTTCAACAAAAACTAGAAGCAAACTGGGTAAAACTGAATTGATCTCGAAATTGACCCAGTTAACTTTGGAAATGAGATGTTCTAAATGATCCACAGGGTTCAAAGTAGTAGATCTGAGAAGGGCACTTCTCAAAATCCACACACAAAAAAGATATAAAAAAATCTTTCATGGAATGGTGAGAGAACGAAGAACACAAACAAACACAATGAGCAAGAACACAAGAGACACAAGATTTATCCCGAGGTTCGGTCACACCACCAAGGTGTCCTACTTCCTCGTTGAGGCGCCCACAAAGAGCCGGGTCTCTTTCAACCCTAATCCTCCCTTTGGCGACCACAAAGGTCAAGCCCACACAATAATCTTTGCTCAAACGAGCGAGTAATACAAACTTTCTTGTGGTCTTCCACAAGATTTGGAGACTCACAAGAACACCTAGTCGTCTAGAAGCTAGAAGCTCCAAGAGTAATGGATCCACAAAGAACTCGATGTAGTACCAAAGCTCGAATGAAGAAGAGCAAGAGAGATTTGGAGATGAAGCACAAAAAACTGTAGCTCTCAAGCTCACTCAAAGATTTCTCTCCAAAGATTTGACATGGGAGAGGCAAGAGGTGTGAGAGAGAGTGGGAGGTGTTCTTCAAGTTAGAAATGGAGTTTCGGTAGTGCTCTTGTGTGGGGAGGGAGGTAGGAGTGAGTATATATAGGTGGGGCTTCAAAACTAGCCGTTGGGCTGATTTTGGCTGTTGTGGAGGACCGGTTCAACCGCCCCTAGGACCGGTTCAACCGCCTGGGGCAGGCTGACAGTCAGTCTGCCAGTCAGACTAGCAGTCTGTAGGTCAAACTACAAAAACAGGTCCTGACACCAGTTGAACCGCCCCTAGGGCCAGTTCAACTGCCTCGGGGTCAGACTGGCGGTCAGTCTGCCAGTCAGGAGGTCAGACCAGTCAGGTGACCCTGACACCGGTTGAACCTCCCCTAGGACCGGTTCAACCGGTTTTGACCAGTCAGGTCCAGAAAAAAAACTCGGCTGAACTTTCCTTGGACCCTGGTTGAACCTCTCTGGACACCAGTTGAACTTGCCCTGGACCCCGGTTGAACTTGAAGTTCAACTGGAGTTGAGAAAGCTCAACTCAGCTGAAGTTCAGCTCAGCAGCAGCTGAAGAAGCTCAACTCAGCTGAAGTTCAGCTCAGCTGAAAAGCTCAGCTGCAGTTGAAGAAGTTCAGCTGCTTTTCAACAAGAACACTCTAGGTTTCTCAAACCTAACCGCGGTCAACCATAGAACGTTCAAGAGATTTTTGGTTTTCAAAAATAGCTTTTGAATATAGAGGCTTGAGCTTTGGCAAACACCAACCTTCTTTTTGGATCCCTCTTTATAGTACGACGATTCCTATACTCAAGTTAAATAAAATATAATTAAGTAAACTCCTTAAGTAATTGGTGTCTCGTGTGTGATTTCTCCATGGCGTTTCTTCATAAGGATCACAAACATCTTTGTCTCACCTTTTGAAGCAAACACAACTCAAATCTTGTACCATATCACCATATATGAGTTCAAATCATGGCTTCAAGTCACCGTATTGATGCATCAACATGTTATAACTCTTCATAGCTGATTAGTTCATCGACTTAGTGCAAGTACTCTCTTCTTCACCTTAGCCATGGTACCTCGGTCCACAAGCCGTCGCTTGGCCTTCACCTTCACTTAGTTCTTCGAAGCCCTTTCCTTGCTATCTTCACCCTATCAAGCCATTCTTGAGTCACATCATATTGAGCATCCATTGAGAGAATCATTTCTTCAATATTGTGAACCTTGCTTGAATGTCTTCTAGATATAACCGTTAAGATCAATCAAGCTCTAGTTTGATTCTCATAGAAGCATATATGGACTGATAGTAATATGGTCAAGCCAATTCACGATTCCTCATATCTTATTTACTTTGGCTTGACCAATCCTCTTAATCACTCCATCCTCTATTCTGAACATATGTATGTAGTGATTTCTCAGGTCTTGTCCATATATTCAAACCAATATAGAGATCATATTATATCCATTTGCATTGTCTCACTGGTTATTTAACCTTGTGTTGAACCTTTGTTCACTGTCATTGTACACTATTCAAGTATGTTCATCATACTGAATTTCCTGTTCAACACCTAGCAAACTTGTTAGTCTTCTAAATGTGTTGTCATCCAAATCACCAAAACTCACAAAAGGGATGAATGCACTTTCACACACCGGATAGTCTGGTGAATTATAGCGGAGCGGCTCTCCAGAAACCCGAAGGTGGCAAGTTTGAAGTCGTACGGCCCTGGGCATCGGACAGTCCGGTGCGCCAGACCAGGGTTCTCTTCGGTTTCTTTTGCTCCTTTCTTTTGAACCCTAACTAGGATCTTTTTATTGGTTTGTGTTGAACCTTTAGCACCTGTAGAATATATAATCTAGAGCAAACTAGTTAGTCCAATTATTTGTGTTGGGTATTTCAACCACCAAAATCATTTAGGAAAAGGTTTGACCCTATTTCCCTTTCAATCTCCCCCTTTTTGGTGATTGATGCCAACACAAACAAAAGCAAATATATAAGTGGAGAATTGAACTAGTTTGCATAAGGCAAGTGCAAAGGTTGCTTGGATTTAAACCAATTTATACTTTCACTAGATATGCATGGATTGCTTTCTTTCTTTTAACATTTTGGACCACGCTTGCACCACTTGTTTTGTTTTTGCAAATTCTTTTGGAAACTCTTTTATAAGTCTTTTTACAAATAGTCAAAGGTATATGAATAAGATTGTGAGAAGTGTTTTCAAGATTTGAAATTTTCTCCCCCTATTTCAAATGCTTTTCCTTTGACTTAACAAAACTCTCCCTGAGTCAAATGCTCCTCTTAGTGTTCAAGAGGGTTTTACCAATTTTTGTAAATATAGATCAAATACATTTAGATACCAATTTTGAAATGATTCTTGAAAATAAACATACCCAAAATATATCAATTGAAAAAGTTTTAAATTGGTGGTGGTGCGGTCCTTTTGCTTTGGGCTTAATATTTCTCCCCCTTTGGCATTAATCGCCAAAAATGGAGTCTTTTGAGAGCCCTTTTTACTTTCTCCCCTATTGGTACAAGTATATATGAGTGAAAGATTATACCAAAGTGAGAGTGATGTGGAGTCATGGCGAAGGGTAAATGATACCGGTAGAGTGGAGTGGAAGCCTTGTCTTCATCGAAGACTCCATTCCCTTTCAATCTACTACTTAGCATAAAAATACACTTGAAAACACATTAGTCATAGACATAAAAGAGATATGATCAAAGGTATATACATGAGCTATGTATGCAAAGTTTCAATCAAAGTTCCGAGAATCAAGAATGTTTAGCTCATTCCTAAGTTTGGTAAAGGTTTTCTCATCTAGTGGTTTGGTAAAGATATCGGCTAATTGTTCTTTGGTGCTAACATAAGCTATCTCGATATCCACCCTTTGTTGGTGATCCCTCAAAAAGTGATACCGAATGGCTATGTGCTTAGTGCGGCTGTGTTCAACGGGATTATCCGCCATGCGGATTGCACTCTCATTATCACGTAGGAGAGGGACTTTGCTCAATTTGTAGCCATAGTCCCTGAGGGTTTGCCTCATCCAAAGCAATTGCGCGCAACAATGGCCTGCGGTAATATACTCGGCTTCGGTGGTAGAAAGAGCTACTGAGTTTTGTTTCTTTGAAGCCCAAGACACCAGGGATCTTCCCAAAAACTGACAAGTCCTTGATGTGCTCTTCCTATCAATTTTGCACCCTGCCCAATCAGCATCTGAATAACCTATTAAATCAAAGGTGGATCCCTTGGGGTACCAAAGTCCAAACTTAGGTGTATAAACAAAATATCTCATGATTCTTTTCACAACCCTAAGGTGAACTTCCTTAGGATCGGCTTGGAACCTTGCACACATGCATACGAAAAGCATAATATCCGGTCGAGATGCATATAAATAAAGTAAAGATCCTATCATCGACCGGTATACCTTTTGATCTACGGATTTACCTCCCGTGTCGAGGTCGAGATGCCCATTGGTTCCCATGGGTGTCTTGATAGGCTTAGTATCCTTCATTCCAAACTTGGTAAGTATGTCTTGAATGTACTTCGTTTAGCTGATGAAGGTGCCCTCTTGGAGTTGCTTGACTTGAAATCCTAGAAAGTACTTAAAAGGGAAATGTGCCCTTGGGCAATTTCTATAAGTATTTTGGTGATTAGATGCCCAACACACTTAATGAGTACTTATGTGCGAAGAGTGCAAATCAAAGTGTAAGGTATGTTTCTAGACATAGTATATTATTTTGTCTAATATGTTTGTCTAAGTGTTAGAAACAGTGACAAAAGAAGAGGAAAAGAAAAGGAAAACAGTTGGCTATATGCAGCCAACACCGACTCTGGCCAAGCACACCGGACTGTCCGGTGGTGCACCGGACAGTGTCCGGTGCGCCAGGCTGGCCGGCGGTGAACCAGCTGCTCTCAGGAAAACGCAGAGGCGTACGACTATAATTCACCGGACTGTCCGGTGGTGCACCGGACTGTCCGGTGAGCCAACGGTCGCCAGCGCCAATGGTCGGCTGCGCAATCCGCGGGCGACGTGTGGCCCGCAGCAACGGTCGGTTGGGCACACCAGACTGTCCGGTGTGCACCGGACAGTGTCCGGTGCGCCAACCGACCCCGAGGACCAATGGTCGGATGCGCCAGATATGGAAGGAGATCGCGCACCGGACAGCTACAGTGATTGTCCGGTGGTGCACCGGACTGTCCGATGCACCACCCGACAGAAGGCAAGTTTAGCCTTCCAAGTTGGCCTCCAATGGCTCCTAGCTGCCTTGGGGCTATAAAAGGGACCCCTAGGTGCATAGAGGAGACCAACAAGCTTACAAGAAACATTCTAAGACTCCCAGACTCCGAATCCATGCATTTGATTCTGTGTGTTAGCGATTTGAGCTCTATTTGAGTTGCGAACTCCGTGTGTTGTGTTTCGAGCTCAAGTTGTGAGTTGTGTGCGTGGTTGTGCTGTGGATTTGAGTCTTGTGTGTGTTGCTCTCCCCAACCTTACTCTGTGCTTTCTGTGTGATCTCAATTGTAAGGGCGAGAGACTCCAAATTGTGGAGATTTCTCGCAAACGGGAAGAATACTCTAAAGGAGAAGATTGTGGTATTCAAGTTGATCATTGGATCGCTTGAAAGGGGTTGAGTGCAACCCTCGTCCATTGGGATGCCACAACGTGGAAGTAGGCAAGTGTTACTTGGCTGAACCACGGGATAAAAATCGTGTGTCTCGTGTGTTGCTTATTGTGATTGCTTTGTTCGCACGAGTGTGTTCCTTAGCCACTTGATTTTACTAACACCTTGATAATCAAGTTTGTGGCTATTTAGTGTTTAATTTTATAGGATCACCTATTCACCCCCCTCTAGGTGCTCTCAATTGGTATCAGAGTCATACTCTTCATCTAAGGGACTAACCGCCCGAACAGATGGATCCTAAGGGAAAGGGGATGGTGGTCAACGACAAGGAGAAGGAGTCCCTCTTCAACGAGCCAAGGGACGATAAGCCCACTGACTCAGGTTCGAGTCACAAGAAGAGGGGCGGGAAGAAGAAGAGGCGCATCAAGAAGATCATCTACTACGACAGCGATGCCTCCTCTTCTTCACCAAGAGACGACGATGACGACGACTCTTCGTCGAAAAAGAAAATGGTTAATCAGAACTACTCATTTGACTATTCTCGCATGCCATACAATACAAATGCACATTTACTATCAATTCCCCTTGGAAAACCTCCACACTTTGATGGAGAAGACTATTCATTTTGGAGCCATAAAATGCGTAGTCGTCTATTTTCTCTCCATCCTAGTATTTGGAAAATTGTAGAGAATGGGATGCATTTTGATAGTACTGATAACCCTGTGACTATAAATGAACAAATTCACAAAATTGCCCAAGCCACTACTGTGTTGCTAGCATCTCTTTGCAGGGATGAATATAATAAGGTGAGCGGCTTGGACAACACCAAGAAAATCTGGGACACCCTCAAGATATCTCATGAGGGAAACGACGCCACCATGATCAACAAAATGGAGCTGGTGGAAGGCGAGCTGGGGAGGTTCACAATGATTAGGGGAGAGGAGCCAACTCAGACCTACAACAGGCTCAAGACCCTGGTCAACAAGATCCGAAGCTACGGAAGCACAAGATGGACGGACCATGATGTCGTTCGACTCATGCTAAGGTCATTTACAGTAATTGACCCCCATCTTCTCAATCTTATTCGTGAAATATTAGGTACACCAAGATGACGCCCAAGGAGATAATTGGGAAATTCGTGAGCGGGGGCGCATGATAGTGAAGGAGGCGCGATACGTAGATGATGTGCTTAATGGTCCACTACCCGTCTACGAGCCACAGCCCGTTGCTCTCAAAGCAACAAACAGCAGGGAGGCGCTGCCAAGCAAGGTGGCACAAGTGGAGGCCGCCGAGCTAAATGAAGATGAGATGGCACTCATCATCAAACGTTTCAAGACCGTGCTCAAAGGACGCAAGGAGTATCCCAACAAGAATAAATCAAGGGGAAAGCGCTCATGCTTCAAATGCGGTAAGACTGGTCACTTTATTGCTCAATGTCCCGATAATGAAAATGATCAGGCATAAGAAAGATATGGGAAGAAGGAGAAGAAGAAGAACTATAGGAAGGCGAAAGGCGAGGCTCATCTTGGAAAAGAATGGAATTCTGATTGCTCCTCATCCGACTCCGACGATGAGGGAATGGCTGCCTCAGCCTTCAACAAGTCTTCACTCTTCCCCAACAAACGCCATACTTGCCTTATGGCCAAGGAGAAGAAGGTATGTATTCGGGACACTCCCAAGTATACTTCTTCTAGTGATGAAGAGTCATCTGATGATGAAGTAGACTATACTGATTTGTTTAAAAGCTTCTTCACATGGACCTCTTTGGACTCATTGTCTACCTTAGCATCGGGGGAAGTAAGTATGGTCTTGTAATTGTTGATGACTTTTCCCGCTTCACTTGGGTATTCTTTTTGCAGGACAAATCAGAAACCCAAGGGACCCTAAAGCGCTTTCTAAGGAGGGCTCAAAATGAGTTTGAGCTTAAGGTGAAAAAGATAAGGAGCGACAATGGGTCCGAGTTCAAGAATCTACAAGTTGAAGAATTTCTTGAGGAGGAAGGCATCAAGCATGAATTCTCCGCTCCCTACACACCATAGCAAAACGGTGTGGTAGATAGGAAGAACAGGATGCTTATCTACATGGCGAGAATGATGCTTGGAGAGTTCAAGACGCTCGAGCGGTTTTGGTCGGAAGCTGTGAACACAGCCTGCCACGCCATAAACCGGCTCTATCTGCATTGCCTCCTCAAGAAGACCTCCTACGAACTCCTTACCGGTAACAAACCTAGTGTCTCTTACTTTCGTGCATTTGGGAGCAAATGCTACATTCTGGTAAAGAAAGGTAGACATTCCAATTTTGCTCCCAAAGCTGTAGAAGGGTTTTTACTAGGGTGTGACTCAAATACAAAGGCATATAGAGTCTTCAACAAATCATCAGGATTAGTTGAAGTCTCTAGCGACGTTGTATTTGATGAGACTAATGGCTCTCCAAGAGAGCAAGTTGATCTTGATGACATAGATGAGGATGAAGTTCTGGTGGCCGCAATGCGCACAATGGTGATAGGAGATGTGCGACCACAGGAACAACAGGAGCAAGATCAACCATCTTCCTCTACAATGGTGCATCCCCCAACTCAAGATGATGGACAGGTACCTCAAGAAAAGGAGCGTGATCAAGGGGGAGCACAAGAAGAACATATTATGGAGGAAGAAGCAACACAGGTCCCTCCAACTAAAGTCTGAGCGATGATCCAAAGAAATCACCTCGTGGATCAAATTCTGGGTGATATCAGCAAGGGAGTAACGACTCGCTCACGCTTAGCTAATTTCTGTGAGCATTACTCGTTTGTCTCTTCTATTGAGCCTTTCAGGGTAGAAGAGGCCTTGCAGGATCCAGACTGGGTGTTGGCCATGCAGGAAGAGCTCAACAACTTCAAAAGAAATGAAGTATGGAGCCTGGTGCCGCGTCCAAAGCAAAACGTTGTGGGAACCAAGTGGGTGTTCCGCAACAAGCAAGACGAGCACGGAGTGGTGACAAGAAACAAGGCTCGACTTGTGGCAAAAGTTTATGCCCAAGTCGCAGGTTTGGATTTCGAGGAGACTTTTGCTCCTGTGGCTAGGCTAGAGTCTATTCAAATATTATTAGCCTATGCCGCTCACCACTCTTTTAAGCTGTACCAAATGGATGTGAAGAGCGCTTTCCTCAACGGGCCAATCAAGGAGGAGGTGTACGTGGAACAACCCCCTGGCTTTGAGGATGACAGGTATCCCGACCATGTGTACAAGCTCTCTAAGGTGCTCTATGGACTTAAGCAAGCCCCAAGAGCATGGTATGAGTGCCTTAGAGACTTCCTTATTTCTAATGCTTTCAAGTTTGGGAAAGCAGATCCTACTCTTTTCACAAAGACATGTAATGGTGATCTCTTTGTTTGCCAAATTTATGTCGATGACATAATATTTGGTTCTACTAATCAAAAGTCTTGTGAGGAGTTTAGCAGGGTGATGACGCAAAAGTTCGAGATGTCGATGATGGGCGAGTTGACCTACTTCCTTGGGTTCCAAGTGAAGCAACCCAAAGACGGCACCTTCATCTCCCAAATGAAGTACACTCAGGATCTTCTCAAGAGGTTTGGGATGAAGGACGCCAAGCCCACGAAGACACCGATGGGAACTGACGGGCATGTTGACCTCAACAAAAGGAGGTAAGTCCGTTGATCAAAAGGCATACCGGTCAATGATAGGTTCATTACTTTATCTTTGTGCTAATAGAGTGGACATCATGCTTAGTGTATGCATGTGTGCTAGATATCAATCCGACCCCAAGGAATGTCACCTTGTGGTCGTTAAGTGAATTCTTAGATATTTAGTTGCCACGCCTTGCTTCGGGATCTGGTATCCAAAGGGGTCTACCTTTGACTTGATTGGATACTCAGACTCCAATTATGTCGGGTGCAAGGTTGATAGGAAGAGTACATCAGGGATGTGCCAATTTCTAGGAAGGTCCCTCGTGTCCTGGAGTTCCAAGAAACAGACATTTGTTGCCCTATCCACCGCTGAGGCCGAGTATGTTGCCGCAGGACAGTGTTGCGTGCAACTACTTTGGATGAGGCAAACCCTCTAGGACTTTGGCTACAATCTGAGCAAAGTCCCACTCCTATGTGACAATGAGAGTGCAATCCGCATGGCGGATAATCCTGTTGAACACAGCCGCACTAAGCACATAGACATCCGGCATCACTTCCTGGGGAACCACCAGCAAAAGGGAGATATCGAGGTGTACCATATTAGCACCGAGAACTAGCTAGCCGATATCTTCACCAAGCCATTGGATGAGAAAACCTTTTGCAGGTTGCGTAGTGAGCTAAATGTCTTAGACTCGCGTAACTTGGATTGATCTATAGCATAGTCTATGCCTTTGATCAAGTTACTTTGAGCATTTCCCTTATTCGTTGTATATTTATGGTGCTCAAGTTGTACAAGCCTCCCCGGACCTCACACGTTCGTATGCAAATGTGCACATATTTAGGGGGAGCTGTGCTACAACTTGATCCTTTTGAGACTAATTCGTTTGGTTGAGTACACTTGATGTAGTCTCAAAAGTACATTGAAAGGGAAAATGGACTTGGACGATGCAAAGACTTACACTGCACTCCGGTATTAGTGTAATTAATTCCAAGTTCATACTGATGGTCTCATTGCATTTTTTATCTTAATTGACATTTTTGGTGAAGGAATGGGGTTAAAAGGGCAAAAAATGATCTCGTTTTGGTGCTTAATGCCAAAGGGGGAGAAATTAAGGTCAAAGCAACTGGATCATCCAACCACTTGAGAATTTTGAAAATAGTAGAGTTAGAATTTGTGATTTGCCCAAAATACACTTATTGCAAAATTTGGTCTCTTATGGGGGAGAATTTTGATTATGGGAAAAAGGGGGAGTTTTTTACACTTGATCAATTTTTCTCTTGGAATATCTCTCGGTTTGCCTAAACAAGTGTGTTTGACTTAGAGATAGGAAAAAAATTGATTTGCAAAAATAAACCAAGTGGTGGCAAAGAATGATCCAAATATGCCAAATCCTAAGTGAAAACAATTTGGACTTCAATTACATTGATGTTGCACTTCTTTTGTTGCTTTTTGAGATGTTGGCATAAATCACCAAAAAGGGGAGATTAAAATGGGAAATGTGCCCTTGGGCAATTTCTATAAGTATTTTGGTGATTAGATGTCCAACACACTTAATGAGTACTTATGTGCGAAGACTGCAAATCAAAGTGTAAGGTATGTTTCTAGACTTAGTATATTATTTTGTCTAATATGTTTGTCTAAGTGTTAGAAACAGTGACAAAAGAAGAGAAAATAAAAGGAAAAGAGTTGGCTATATGCAGCCAACACCAACTCTGGCCAGGCACACCGGACTGTCCGGTGGTGCACCGGACACTGTCCGGTGCGCCAGGCTGGCCGGCGGTGAACCAGCTGCTCTCGGAAAAACGCAGAGGCGTACGGCTATAATTTACCGGACTGTCCGGTGAGCCAACGGTCGCCAGCGCCAACAGTCGGCTGCGCAATCCTCGGGCGACGTGTGGCCCGCAGCAATGGTCGGTTGGGCACACCGGACTGTCCGGTGTGCGCCAACCGACCACAAGGACCAACAGTCGAATGCGTCAGATATGGAAGGAGATCGCGCACCTGAAAGGGAAATGTGCCTTTGGGCCATTTCTATAATGTTTTGGTGATTAAGTGCCCAACACATATTCTCTAAGTTCTAAATGTGCCAAAGATTGAAAAAAGTGCAAATCAAGGCAAGAGGTATGTCTCTAGACTTAGTACATTTGTTTTTGTATACTAATATATTTGTCTAAGTGTTAGAAACAGAGAAAAGAAGAAAAAAAGAATTGCAAGTGACTTGGATGTGTGCAGCCGAAGTCCAGCTCAGTCTGGCACACCGGATTGTCCGGTGGTGCACCGGACAGCGTCCGGTGCGCCAGGCTGGACTCCGGTGAAAAGGCCGCTCTCGGGAAATGTTCTGCGGCGTACGACTATAATTCACCGGACTGTCCGGTGGTGCACCGGACTGTCCGGTGAGCCAACGGTCGCCAGCGCAACGGTCGGCCGCGCAATTCGCGGGCGACGCGTGGCCCGCGCCAATGGTCGGCAGGGGGCACCGGACTGTTCGGTGTGCACCGAACAGTGTTCGGTGCGCCAACTGCCCTGGGGCTGCAACGGTCGTTTGCGCTAGAAAAGGAAGGAGATCGGCACTGGACCGTCTACAGTGACTGACCGGTGGCGCACCAGACTGTCCGGTGCGCCACTCGACAGAAGGCAAGGATGGCCTTCCTTGTTTGCCTCCAACGGCTCCTAGCTGCCTTGGGGCTATAAAAGGGACCCCTAGGCGCATGGAGGAGTAACCCAAGCTTACAAGAAACATTCTAAGACTCCAAGACTCTAACTTCATGCATTCGAATCTTTGAGATAGTGACTTGAGCTCCATTTGAGTTGTGAACTCCGTGCGTTGTGTTTTGAGCTCAAGTTGTGACTTGTGTGCGTGATTGTGCCGTGGATTTGATTCTTGCGTGTGTTGCTCTCCCCTCCCTTACTTCTGTGCTTCTTTTGTGATCATCATTGTAAGGGAGAGAGGCTCCAAGTTGTGGAGATTCCTCGCAAACGGGAGAAAGACTAAGAAAGTAAAAATCGTGGTATTCAAGTTGATCATCGGATCACTTGAAAGGGGTTGAGTGCAACCCTCGTCCATTGGGACACCACAACATGGAAGTAGGCAAGTGTTACTTGGCCGAACCACGGGATAAAGATCGCGTGTCTCTTGTGTGCTTTCTCTTTGATTGTCTGTGTTCACAAGAGCTCATTTCACGCTACTTAGCTGTTCTAACTTTAATAACTAAGTTTTGTGGCTATTAGTGTTGAATTTTATAGGATCACCTATTCACCCCCCCCCCTCTAGGTGCTCTCAATTGGTATCAGAGTCGTTCTCTTCATGTAAGGGACTAATCGCCCGAAGAGATGGATCCTAAGGGAAAGGGGATGGTGGTCAACGACAAGGAAAATGAGTCCTTCCTCAACAAGCCTAAAAACGACAAGCCAACCGACTCAGGCTCGAGTCATAAAAAAAGAGACGGAAAGAAGAAGAGGCGCATCAAGAATATCATCTACTACGACAGTGATGCCTCGTCTTCTTCACCACACGACGACGACGATGACTCCTCTTCAAAGAAGAAAACGGTTATACAAAATTACTCTTTTGACTATTCTCGCATGCCGTACAATTTGAATGCACATTTACTCTCTATTCCACTAGGAAAACCTCCACACTTTGATGGAGAGGACTACTCATTTTGGAGTTATAAAATGCGTAGTCATCTATTTTCTCTCCATCCCAGCATTTGGGAAATAGTGGAAAATGGGATGCATTTTGATAGCATTGATAACCTTGTATTCACTAATAAACAAATTCATAAGAATGCCCAAGCTACTACTGTCTTGTTAGCTTCGCTTTGCAGGGATGAATACAATAAAGTAAGTGTCTTGGATAACGCCAAGCAAATTTGGGACACCCTCAAGATCTCACATGAGGGAAACGATGCTACAATGATCACCAAAATTGAGTTGGTGGAAGGCAAATTGGGAAGATTTGCCATGATCAGGGGAGAAGAGCCAACACAAACCTACAACAGGCTTAAGACCCTGGTCAACGAGATTAGAAGCTATGGAAGCACAAGATGGACGGACCACGACGTCGTCCGACTCATGCTCAGGTCCTTTACCGTCATTGACCCTCATCTTGTGAATCTCATCCGTGAAAATCCCAGGTACACAAAGATGACGCCCGAGGAAATACTCGGAAAATTCATGAGCGGGCGCATGATGGTAAAGGAGGCACGATATGTGGATGACGCCTTAAACGGTCCACTACCCGTCTATGAGCCGCAGCCCGTTGCGCTCAAGGCAACAAGCAGCAAGAAGGCGCTACCAAGCAAGATAGCACAAGTAGAGGCTGTCGGGCTCAACGAGAATGAAATGGCGCTTATCATCAAGCGCTTCAAGACCGCTCTTAAAGGACGCAAGGAGTACCCCAACAAGAACAAAACAAGGGGAAAGCGCTCCTGCTTCAAATGCGGTAAGACTGGTCACTTTATTGCAAATTGTCCCGATAATGATAGTGATCAGGAACAAGAAAAGAGCGGGAAGAAGGAGAAAAAGAAGAGCTATAGGAAAGCAAAGGGCGAGGCGCACCTTGGAAAGGAATGGGACTCAGACTGCTCTTCTTCTGACTCCAACGACGAAGGACTTGCTGCCTCGGCCTTCAACAAGTCTTCTCTCTTCCCCAACAAACGCCACACTTGCCTCATGGCCAAGGAGAAGAAGGTAAGTGTTCGAGATACCTCTAAGTATACTACTTCTAGTGATGATGAAGTAGATTATACTGATCTATTAAAGGGCTTAGATAGAGCTAAAGTAGATAAAATCAATGAGTTAATTGATGCTTTAAATGAAAAGGATAGATTGCTAGAAAGGCAAGAGGACATTTTGTATGAGGAACATGACAAATTTGTCAGTGTTCAAAAGTCTCTTGCCTTAGAAACTAAAAGAAATGAAATGCTATCTTCTGAGTTATCTGCTTGCCATGAATCTATCTCTAGTTTAAAGATTTTGAATGATGATTTAAATGCTAAGCTAGAGGAAGCTAATAAATCTAGTTCATGTGTAGAGCATGTTAGTATTTGCAATAGATGTAAGGACTTTGATGTTGATGCATGCAATGAACACCTTATTTCTATTGATCAACTAAATGATGAGGTGGCAAGTCTTAATGCTCAACTTAAGACTTGCAAAATTAATTTTGATAAATTAAAATTTGCTAGGGATGCCTACACAATTGGTAGACACACCTCTATTAAGGATGGACTTGGTTTTCGAAAGGAAACCAAGAACTTAACAAGCCAAAAGGCTCCCGTTCTCAACAAGGAGAAAGGGAAGGTTCCTATGGCTAGTAGTTCTCAAAAGTGTCATGCCTACATTTATGATAGAAAATATTCTAGGAATGCTCATAGGAGTTATGATCATAATGCTTTTGATTCACATGCTATGTTTGCCTCTAGCTCTACTTTTGTGCATGGTAGAAGTAGGCCTAGGAGAAATCATGTTGTGCATCATGTGGCTAAGAGAATGTGTAATGAACCTTCTACCATTTACCATGCTTGCAATACTTTTTTGCGCTTGTATGTAAGAATGAAAAAGTAGTTGCTATAAAGTTGGGATCCAAATGCAAGGGAGACAAGACTTGTATTTGGATTTCAAAGGCTATTGTAACTAACCTTGTAGGACCCAACAAGAGTTGGGTACCTAAAACCCAAGCGTAAATTGTCTTGCAGGTTTATGCATCCGGGGGCTGAAGCTGGATTATCGACAGCGGATGCACAAACCACATGACGGGGGAGAAGAAGATGTTCACCTCCTATGTCAAGAACAGGGATTCCCAGGATACGATCATCTTTGGAGATGGGAACCAAGGCAAGGTCAAAGGCTTGGGCAAGATAGCCATCACCAATGAGCACTCCATATCAAACGTATTTTTAGTAGAGTCGCTTGGTTACAACCTCCTGTCTGTAAGTCAATTGTGCCACATGGGCTAGAATTGTTTGTTTACAAATGTTGATGTTTCTGTCTTTAGAAGGAGTGATGGTTCATTAGCATTTAAGGGTGTATTAGACGACAAACTCTACTTAGTTGATTTTTCGAAAGAGGAGGCCGATCTAGATGCATGCTTAATAGCTAAGACTAGTATGGGTTGGCTGTGGCATCGTCATCTAGCACATGTTGGGATGAAGAACCTCCATAAACTTCTAAAGGGAGAACATGTTTTAGGACTAACCAATGTATGTTTCGAAAAATATAGACCTTGTGCAGCTTGTCAGGCAGGGAAACAGGTGGTAAGCACTCATCACAGCAATAATGTGATGACAACATCAAGACCACTGGAGCTTCTTCACATGGACCTCTTCGGACCCATCGCCTACCTTAGCATCGGGGGAGTAAGTATGGTATAGTAATTGTTGATGATTTTTCCCGCTTCACTTTGGTATTCTTTTTGCAGGATAAATCAGAAACCCAAGGGACCCTAAAGCGCTTTCTAAGGAGGGCTCCAAAACGAATTTGAGCTCAAGGTGAAAAAGATAAGAAGCGACAATGGGTCCGAGTTCAAGAATCTTCAAGTGTAGGAGTATCTTGAGGAGGAAGGCATCAAGCACGAGTTCTCTGCTCCCTACACACCACAATAAAACGGTGTGGTAGAGAGGAAGAACAAGACACTTATCGACATGGCGAGGACGATGCTTGGAGAGTTCAAGACGCCCGAGCGGTTTTGGTCGGAAGTTGTGAACATAGCCTGCCACGCCATAAACCGGCTATATCTGCATCACCTCCTCAAGAAGACCTCCTACGAACTCCTTACCAGTAACAAACCCAATGTTTCTTACTTTCGTGTATTTGGGAGCAAATGCTACATTTTGCTGAAGAAAGGTAGACATTCTAAATTTGCTCCCAAAGCTGTAGAAGGGTTTTTATTAGGATATGACTCAAATACAAAGGCGTATAGGGTCTTCAACAAATCATCGGGTTTGGTTGAAGTCTCTAGCGACGTTGTATTTGATGAGACTAATGGCTCTCCAAGAGAGCAAGTTGATCTTGATGACATAGATGAAGATGATGTTCCAACGGCCGCAATACGCACCATGGCAATTGGAGATGTGCGACCATAAGAACAACAAGAGCAAGATCAACCTTCTTCCTCAACGATGGTGCATCCCCAACTCAAGATGATGAACAAGTTCCTCAAGAAGAGGTGCATGATAAAGGGGGAGCACAAGAAGAACAAGTTATGAAGGAAGAAGCACCACTGACCCCTCCAACTCAAGTCCGAGCGACGATTCAAAGAAATCACCCTGTCGATCAGATTCTAGGTGATATAAGCAAGGGAGTAACAACTCGCTCATGTTTAGCTAATTTTTGTGAGCATTACTTGTTTGTCTCTTCTATTGAGCCTTTCAGGGTAGAAGAGGCCTTGCAAGATCTGGACTGGGTGTTGGCCATGCAGGAAGAGCTCAACAACTTCAAGAGGAACGAAGTTTGGAGCCTGGTGCCACGTCCCAAGCAAAATGTTGTGGGAACCAAGTGGGTGTTCCACAACAAGCAAGACGAGCACGGGGTGGTGATAAGAAACAAGGCTCGACTTGTGGCAAAAGGTTATGCCCAAGTCGCAGGTTTGGATTTCGAGGAGACATTTGCTCCTGTGGCTAGGCTAGAGTCTATTCGAATATTATTAGCCTATGCCGCTCACCACTCTTTCAGGTTGTTTCAAATGGATGTGAAGAGCGCTTTCCTCAACGGGCCAATCAAGGAGGAGGTGTATTTGGAACAACCCCCTGGCTTTGAGGATGACAGGTACCCCCGACCATGTGTTTAAGCTCTCTAAGGCGCTCTATGGACTTAAACAAGCCCCAAGAGCATGGTATGAATGCCTTAGAGATTTCTTAATTGCTAATTCTTTCAAGGTTGGGAAAGCCGATCCCACTCTTTTCACTAAGACTTGTGACGGTGATCTTTTTGTGTGCCAAATTTATGTCGATGACATAATTTTTTGTTCCACTAATCAAAAGTCCTATGAGGAGTTTAGCAGGGTGATGACACAAAAGTTCGAGATGTCGATGATGGGCGAGTTGACCTACTTCCTTGGGTTCCAAGTGAAGCAACTCAAGGACGGCACCTTCCTCTCTCAAACAAAGTACACTCAAGATCTTCTCAAAAGGTTTGAAATGAAGGACGCCAAGCCTGCGAAGACACCTATGGTAAACGACGGACATGTCGACCTCAACAAAGGAGATAAGTCTGTTGATCAAAATGCATATCAGTCTATGATAGGTTCCTTGCTTTATTTATGTGCGAGTAGACCGTACATTATGCTTAGTGTATGCATGTGTGCTAGATTTCAATCCGACCCCAAGGAATGTCACCTTGTGGCCGTTAAGCGAATTCTTAGGTATTTAGTTGCTACGCCTTGCTTCGGGATCTGGTATCCAAAGGGGTCTACCTTTGACCTGATTGGATATTCAGACTCCGATTATGCTAGATGCAAGGTTGATAGGAAGAGTACATCAAGGACGTGTCAATTCCTAGGAAGGTCCCTAGTGTCTTGGAGTTTGAAGAAACAAACCTCTGTTGCCCTATCCACCGCTGAGGCCGAGTATGTTGCCGCAGGACAGTGATGCGCACAACTACTTTGGATGAGGCAAACCCTCCGGGACTTTGGCTACAATCTGAGCAAAGTTCCACTCCTATGTGATAATGAGAGTGCAATCTGCATGGCGGATAATCCTGTTGAACACAGCCACACTAAGCACATAGACATCCGACATCACTTTCTGAGGGACCACCAGCAAAAGGGAGATATCGAGGTGTACCATATTAACACCGAGAACCAGCTAGTCGATATCTTTACCAAGCCATTAGATGAGAAAACCTTTTACAGGCTGCGTAGTGAGCTAAATGTCTTAGATTCGCTTAACTTGGATTGATCTATAGCATACATGTGTTCTATGCCTTTGATCATGTTACTTTATGCATTTATGTAATTTGTTGCTTATTTATGGTGCTCAAGTTGTGCAAGGGATCCCCCGGACCTCACAAGTCCATGTGTGTATGATGCATATATTTAGGGGGAGATGTGCTACAACTTGACCCTTTGAGACTAACCTTTGTGTTTAAGTATACTTGATGTAGTCTCAAAGGTGCATTGAAAGGGAAAGGTGAACTTGGACCATGCAAAGACTTCCACTGCACTCCGGTACTAGTGTACTTAATTCCAAGTTCATTCTTATGCTCTTATTGCATGTTTGCTCTTAATTGACATTTTTGGTGAGGCGATGGGGTTAAAGGGCCAATAATGATCCCGTTTTGGTGCTTAATGCCAAAGGGGGAGAAATTAAGGCCAAAGCAAATGGATCAGCTACCACTTGTGAATTTTGAAAACAATAGAGTTAGCACTTTTGATTTGTCCAAAATGCTCTTATTACAAAATTTAGTCTCTTGTGGGGGAGAATTTATGATTATGGGAAAAAGGGGGAGTTTTGGCACTTGTTCAATTTCTATCTTGGATTATCTCTCTTTATGTCCAAACAAGTGAGTTTGACTTAGAGATAGGAAAATGAATTTGATTTGCAAAAACAAACCAAGTGGTGGCAAAGAACAATCCAAATATGCCAAATTATAGTAAAAAACAATTTGGTATTCTATTGCATTGATATTGCACTTCTTTTGGTTGCTTTTAGTTGTGTTGGCATAAATCACCAAAAAGGGGGAGATTGAAAGGGAAATGTGCCTTTGGGCCATTTCTATAATGTTTTGGTGATTAAGTGCCCAACACATATTCTCTAAGTTCTAAATGTGCCAAAGATTGAAAAAGTGCAAATCAAGGCATGAGATATGTCTCTAGACTTAGTACATTTGTTTTTGTATACTAATATATTTGTCTAAATGTTAGAAACAAAGAAAAGAAGAAAAGAAAAGAATTGCATGTGACTTGGCTGTGTGCAGCCGAAGTCCAGCTCAGTCTGGCACACCGGACTGTCCGATGGTGCACCGGACAGCGTCCGGTGCGCCAGGCTGGACTTCGGTGAAAAGGTCGCTCTCGAGAAATGTTTTGCGGCGTACGGCTATAATTCACCGGACTGTCTGGTGAGCCAACGGTCGCCAGCGCAACGGTCGGCCGCGCAATCCGCGGGCGACGCGTGGCCCGCGCCAACGGTCGGCAGGGGGCACCGGACTGTTCGGTGTGCACCGGACAGTGTTTGGTGCGCCAACTGCCCTGGGGCTGCAATGGTCATTTGCGCCAGAAAAGGAAGGAGATCGGCATCGGACCGTCTACAGTGACTGTCCGGTGACGCACCGGACTATCCAGTGCGCCACTCGACAGAAGGCAAGGATGGCCTTCCTTGTTTGCCTCCAACGGCTCATAGCTGCCTCTAGGCGCATGGAGGAGTAACCTAAACTTACAAGAAACATTCTAAGACTCCAAGACTCCAACTTCACGCATTCGAATCTTTGAGATAGTGACTTGAGCTCCATTTGAGTTGTGAACTCCGTGCGTTGTGTTTTGAGCTCAAGTTGTGACTTGTGTGCATGATTGTGCTGTGGATTTGAGTCTTGTGTGTGTTGCTCTCCCCTCCCTTACTTCTGTGCTTCTTTTGTGATAATCATTGTAAGGGCGACCAAGTTGTGGAGATTCCTCGCAAACGGGAGAAAGACTAAGAAAGGAAAAACCGTGGTATTCAAGTTGATCATCGGATCACTTGAAAGGGGTTGAGTGCAACCCTCGTCCATTGGGACGCCACAACGTGGAAATAGGCAAGTGTTACTTGGCCGAACCACCGGATAAAGATCGTGTGTCTCTTGTGTGCTTTCTCTTTGATTGTCTGTGTTCACAAGAGCTCGTTTCAAGCTACTTAGCCGTTCTAACTTTAATAACTAAATTTTGTGGCTATTAGTGTTTAATTTTACAGGATCACATATTCACCCCCCTCTAGGTGCTCTCAGCACCGGACAGCTACAGTGTTTGTCCGGTGAGCCAACGGTCGCCAGCGCCAACGGTCGGCTACGCAATCCGCGGGCGACGCGTGGCCCGCAGCAACTGTCGGTTGGACACACTGGATTGTCCGGTGCGCCAACCGACCCCGAGGACCAACGGTCGGATGCGCCAGATATGGAAGGAGATCGCGCACCGGACAGCTACAATGACTGTCCGGTGGTGCACCGGACTGTCCAATGCACCACCCGACAGAAGGCAAGTTTAGCCTTCCAAGTTGGCCTCCAACGGCTCCTAGCTGCCTTGGGGCTATAAAAGGGACCCCTAGGCGCATAGAGGAGAACAACAAGCTTACAAGAAACATTCTAAGACTCCCAGACTCTGACTCCACGCATTTGATTCTGTGTGTTAGCGATTTGAGCTCCATTTGAGTTGCGAACTCTGTGTGTTGTGTTTCGAGCTCAAGTTGTGACTTGTGTGCGTGGTTGTGCTGTGGATTTGAGTCTTGTGTGTGTTGCTCTCCCCATCCTTACTCGGTGCTTTCTGTGTGATCTCAATTGTAAGGGCGAGAGACTCCAAATTGTGGAGATTCCTCGCAAACGGGAAGAATACTCTAAAGGAAAAGACTGTGGTATTCAAGTTGATCATTGGATCGCTTGAAAGGGGTTGAGTGCAACCCTCGTCCATTGGGACGCCACAACGTGGAAGTAGGCAAGTGTTACTTGGCCAAACCACGGGATAAAAATCGCGTGTCTCGTGTGTTGCTTATTGTGATTGCTTTGTTCGCACGAGTGCGTTCCTTAGCCACTTGATTTTACTAACACCTTGATAATCAAGTTTGTGGCTATTTAGTGTTTAATTTTACAGGATCACCTATTCACCCCCCCTTTAGGTGCTCTCAGTACTTCAACACCCCCATCATAGACATCTCGAATTTTTGAATCATGATCCTACTAAACTCTTCATAACTAGATTTGTTAGTAGACCCAAATATGATATCATCAACATAAATTTGGCATACAAACAAATCCTTTGCAATAGTTTTAGTAAAGAGTGTAGGATCGACTTTGCCGACTTTGAAGCCATTAGTGATAAGGAAATCTCTTAGGCATTCATACCATGCTCTTGGGGCTTGCTGGAGCCCATACAACGCCTTAAAGAGTTTGTAAACATGGCTAGGGTACTTACTATCTTCAAAGCCGGGAGGTTGCTCAACATAGACCTCTTCCTTGATTAGTCCATTGAGGAAGGCACTTTTCACGTCCATTTGGTAAAGCTTAAAGCCATGGTAAGTAGCATAGGCAAGTAATATGCGAATTGACTCAAGCCTAGCTACGAGTGCATATGTTTCACCGAAATCCAAACCTTCGACTTGTGAATATCCCTTGGCCACAAGTCGGGCTTTGTTCCTTGTCACCACACCATGCTCATCTTGCTTGTTGCAGAATACCCACTTGGTACCTACAATATTTTGATTAGGACGTTACACTAAATGTCATACCTCATTCCTCGTGAAGTTGTTGAGCTCCTCTTGCATAGCCAGCACCTAATCCGAGTCTCTTAGTGCATCCTCTACCCTGTATAGCTCAATAGAGGAAACAAAAGAGTAATGTTCATAAAAATGAGCGACTCAAGATCGAGTGGTTACCCCTTTATGAATATCGCCGAGGATGGAGTTCACGGGGTGATCTCTTTGAATCGCTTGGTGGACTCTTGGGTGTGGCGGTCTTTGACCCTAATCATCTTCCTTGTCTTGATCAACTTCATCTCCCCCTTGATCCTTGTCCTCCTCTTGAGGTGGCTCATCCTCTTGATCTTCATCTTCATTGTCTTGAGCCTGATCCTCATCTTGAGTTGGTGGAGATGCTTGATTGGAAGATGACGGTTGATCTTGTGCTTGTGTAGGCTCTTCGTACTCCTTAGGACACACATACCCAATGGACATGTTCCTTAGCGTGACGCACGGAGCCTCTTCATCATCTAATTCATCAAGATCAACTTGCTCTACTTGAGAGCCGTTAGTCTCATCAAACACAATGTCATAAGAAACCTCAACTAATCCAGTGGATTTGTTGAAGACTCTATATGCCCTTGTGTTTGAGTCATATCCTAGTAAAAAGCCTTCTACAGCCTTAGGAGCAAATTTAGATTTTCTTCCTCTTTTAACAAGAATAAAACATTTGCTACCAAAGACTCTAAAATATGAAACATTGGGGGTTTTACCGGTAAGGAGTCCGTATGATGTCTTCTTGAGGATTCGGTGAAGATATAGCCGGTTGATGGAGTAGCAAGCGGTGTTAATCGCCTCAGCCCAAAACCGGTCCGGAGTCTTGTACTCATCAAGCATGGTCCTTGCCATGTCTAGTAGAGTTCTATTCTTCCTCTCCACTACACCATTTTGTTGGGGTGTGTAGGGAGAAGAGAACTCATGCTTGATGCCCTCCTCCTCAAGAAAGCCTTCAATTTGTGAGTTCTTGAACTCCGTCCCATTGTCGCTTCTTATCTTCTTGATTCTCAATCCGAACTCATTTTGAGCCCGTCTCAAGAATCCCTTTAAAGTCTCTTGGGTTTGTGATTTTTCCTGCAAAAAGAACACCCAAGTGAAGCGATAATAATCATCCACAATTACAAGATAGTACTTACTCCCGCCGATGCTTATATAAGCTATCGGGCCGAATAGATCCATGTGGAGTAACTCCAAAGGCCTGTCCGTTGTCATGATGTTCTTGTGTGGATGATGAACACTAACTTGCTTTCCTGCTTGACATGCGCTACAAACCCTGTCTTTCTCAAAATGAACATTGGTTAGTCCCAAAATATGTTCTCCCTTTAGAAGCTTGTGAAGATTCTTCATCCCAACATGGGCTAGTCGGCGATGCCAGAGCCAACCCATATTAGTCTTAGCAATTAAACAAGTATCGAGTTCAGCTTTATTAAAATTGACTAAGTATAGCTGACCCTCTAATACTCCCTTAAATGCTACTGAATCATCACTTCTTCTAAAGACAGTAACACCTAAATCCGTAAAAAGACAGTTGTAGTCCATTTTGCATAATTGAGAAACTGAAAGCAAGTTATAATCTAAAGAATCTACAAGAAAAACATTGGAAATGGAATGGTCAGGTGATATAGCAATTTTACCAAGTCCTTTGACCAAACCTTGATTTCCATCCCCAAATGTGATAGCTCTTTGGGGATCTTCATTTTTCTCGTAGGAGGAGAACATCTTTTTCTCCCATGTCATGTGGTTTGTGCATCCGCTATCAATGATCCAACTTGAGCCCCCGGATGCATAAACCTACAAAATAAGTTTAGGCCTTGTTCTTAGGTACCCAAACGGTCTTGGGTCCTTTCACATTAGAAACAAGCACCTTGGGTACCCAAACACAAGTCTTGGATCCCTTGTGTTTGCCCCCAACATATTTGGCAACTACTTTGCCTGATTTGTTAGTAAGCACATAAGAAGCATCAAAAGTCTTAAATGAAACATTAGGTTCATTTGATGCAGTAAGAGTTTTTTTTAGGCAATTTAACATGGGTTGATTGCCTAGAGCTAGAAGCCTCATTTTTATACATAAAAGCATTATGTGAAACATTATGAGGTTTCCTAGCATGAATTTTCCTAATCTTATGCTCAGGATAACCAACAAGATATAAAATGTAACCCTCGTTATCCTGAGCCATGGGAGCCTTGCCCTTAACAAAGCTAGACAATTTCTTAGGGGCATTAAGCTTGACATTGCTTCCCTGTTGGAAACCAATGCCATCCTTAATGCCAGGGCGTCTCCCACTATAGAGCATGCTTCTAGCAAATTTAAATTTTTCATTTTCTATCTCATGCTCATTAATGCCAGGGCGTCTCCCACTATGTGATCATTTTGTTGTTTAATTAAAGCAAGGTGATCCTAAATAGCATCAACATTAATGTCTCTACATCTACTACAAATTGTAACATGATCAATACTAGATGTAGAGGGTTTGCAAGCATTTAATTCATCAATCTTAGCATGTAACATGTCATTCTCATTTCTAAGATTGAAATAGAAATATTGCAAACATTCAAATCTTTAGCCTTAGAAATTAATTTTTTATTCTCAGTTTTAAGGAAATTGATTCATTTAATTTATCAACCTTAGCAATTAAACTAGCATTTTCATTTCTAAGACTGACAATTGAATCATCACAAACATTTATCTTTTCAACCTTAGTAATTAAACTAGTGTTCTCAGCTCTAAGGTTTGAAATGGTGCCATGGAAAATGCTAAGCTCCTTGGTCAAGTTTTCACTTTTCTCTACTTCCTAAGCATAAGCATTCTTTACCTTAACATGTTTTTTGTTTTCCTTAATAAGGAATTTCTCTTGGCTATCCAAGAGTTCATCCTTCTCAAGAATATCACCTATCAATTCATTCAATTTTTCCTTTTGTTGCATGTTTAGGTTGGCAAAAAGACTAAGCAAGGTATCTTCATCATCACTAGAACTACCCTCATCACTAGATGTAGTATAATTGGGGGTGGTTCTAGCTTGTACCTTCTTTTTCTTGCCATCCTTTGCCATGAGGCACTTGTGGCCGATGTTGGGGAAGAGAAGTTCCATTCTTGGAACTCTCATCGGAGTCCCACTCCCGACACACGTGGGCATCGTCGCCCTTCTTCTTGTAGTACTTCTTCTTCTCCTTCTTCCCTCTCTTGTTGTCGCCCCTGTCACTATCACTAGAAATAGGACATTTTGCTATAAAGTGATCGGGCTTACCACACTTGTAGCACACCTTCTTGGAACGGGGTTTGTAGTCTCTCCCCTTCCTTTGCTTAAGGATTTGGCGAAAGCTTTTGATGATGAGTGTCATTTCCTCGTTGTCGAGCTTCGAGGCGTCAATGGGGAGCCTACTTGATGTAGACTCTTCTTTCTTCTCCTCTGACGCTTTGAATGCGATGGGTTGCACCTCGGGTGTAGAGGTGGTGTCCTGCTCGACGATTTGTTTGGAGCCTTTGATCATCACTTCAAAGCTCACAAACTTTCCTATCACTTCCTCGGGAGACATTAGCTTATATCTACGATCACCACGTATTAATTGAACTTGAGTAGGATTACGAAATACGAGTGATCTAAGAATAACCTTGACCATTTCATGGTCATCCCATTTTGTGCTCTCGAGGTTGCGCACTTGATTCACCAAGGTCTTGAGTCGGTTGTACATGGCTTGTGGCTCCTCTCCTTGGTTGAGGATGAATCGACCAAGCTCCCCCTCGATCGTCTCCCGTTTGGTGATCCTGGTCACCTCGTCCCCTTCGTGCGCCGTCTTGAGGATGTCCCAAATTTCCTTGGCCGTATTTAATCCTTGCACCTTATTATACTCTTCTCGACACAAGGAGGCGAGGAGTATAGTTGTGGCTTGGGAGTTAAAGTGCCGAATTTGGTTGGCCTCGTCCGAATCGTAGTCCTTATCCCCTACCTTCGGTACCTGCGCTCCATACTCAACAATATCCCATATGCTTTTGTGGAGTGAGGTTAGATGATGCCTCATTTTATCACTCCACATACAATAATCCTCACCATAAAAAATGGTGGTTCGCCTAGGGGAACGGAAAGTAATGGAGTGCGTTTGGAAATGCGAGGATAGCGTAGGGGAATCTTACTATACTTCTTGCGCTCATGGCGCTTAGAAGTGACGGATGCCGATTCGGAGCCAGGGGTGGAGGGTGACGAAGAGTCGGTCTCGTAGTAGACCACCTTCTTCTTCTTCTTCTTGTCACCTCTCCATTGTGACTTGATGGAGGAAGAGGATTCCTCCTTATGCTTGTGGCCGGACTCCCTCGAGTGAGTTCTTCCTGAGCTTGCGGACTTGTCATCGCCGGTCACAATCTCCCTCTTGGCGTGATCTCCCGACATCACTTCGAGTGGTTAGACTCTAATGAAGTACCAGACTTTGGTACCAATTGAAAGTCGCCTAGAGGGGGGTGGATAGGCGAAAACTGAAATTTACAAATTTTAAGCACACTTCAAGCTGGGGTTAGCGTTAGAATAAATATCAAGTCTGGGAGAGAGTGGAAAACAAATCAACCAAGAAAATAAAGCGGATGACACGGTGATTTGTTTTACCGAGGTTCGGTTCCAAAAAACCTAGTCCCCGTTGAGGTGGTCACAAAGACCAGGTCTCTTTCAACCCTTTCCCTCTCTCAAACGGTCACCTAGACCGAGTGAGCTTTCTCCTTAATCAAACGGGTCACTTAGACCCCACAAGGACCACCACACAATTGGTGTCTCTTGCTTTGATTACAAGTTGATTGAAGACAAGAATGGGGAATAAGAAAGCGATGCAAGAAAAAGAGCTCAAAGAACACGAGCAAAAACTCTCTCTCTCTAGTCACTAGGAGCTTGGAGTGAATTTGGGACTTGGAGAGGCTTTGATTCTTTTGAATTGTGTCTTGTATTGATTTCACTAGCTCTTGTATTGAATGAGATGTCTAAAAAACTTGGATGCTTCGAGTGGTGGTGGTTGGGGGTATTTATAGCCTCAACCACCAATTCAACTGTTGGGGAGTCTGTCTGTCGATGGGCGCACCAGACAGTCCGGTGCGCCACCGAATACCGTTGAGAGCACCTAGAGGGGGGTGAATAGGTGATCCTGTAAAATTCAATACTAATAGCCACAAAGCTTATATATTAAGGTTAGAACGGCTAAGTAGCTTGAAACGAGCTCTTGTGAACACAGACAATCAAAGAGAGAATAATCACAAGAGACACGCGATTTTATCCTGTGGTTTGTCCAAGTAACACTTGCCTTCTTCCACGTTGTGGCGTCCCAATGGACGAGGGTTGCACTCAACCCCTTTCAAGTGATCCAATGATCAACTTGAATACCACGGCTTTTCTTCCTTATATCTTTTCTCGTTTGCGAGGAATCTCCACAAGTTGGAGCCTCTCGCCCTTACAAGATTGATCACAAAGAACGCACAAGAGTAAGGTTGGGAAGAGCAACACACACAAGACTCAAAAATGCAGCACACCAATGCACACAAGTGAAGACTTGAGCTCAAATGACACACATAGAGTTCTCAACTCGAATAGAGCTCAAATCTCTAACACAACAAAGCGAATGCGCGAGAGCAGAGTCTGGATGCCTTAGAATGATTAGTGAAAGCTTGGGTTACTCCTCCATGCACCTAGGGGTCTCTTTTATAGCCCCAAGGCAGCTAGTAGCCGTTGGAGGCCAACAAGGAAGGCCAAAGTTGCCTTCTGTCGGGTGGTACACCGGACAGTCCGGTGCACCACCGGACAGTCACTTTAGACGGTCCGTGCGGATCTCCTTCCATTTCTGGCGCAGATAACCGTTGCAGCGCCGAGCCAGTTGGCGCACCGGACAGTCCGGTGCCCCCTGCCGACCGTTGGCGCGGGCCACGCGTCGCCCACGGATTGTGCGACCGACCGTTGCGCTGGCGGCCGTTGGCTCACCGAACAGTCCGGTGCACCACCGGACAGTCCGGTGAATTATAGCCGTACGCCGCCGATTTTTCCCAAGAGTGGCCTGTTCACCGGAGGCTGGCCTGGCGCACCAGACACAGTCCGGTGCACCACCGGACACAGTCCGGTGTGCAGACCGAACTGGACTTCGGCTGCACCAAGCCAAGTCATTTGCAATCCTTTTCTTCTTTTCTTCTCACTGTTTCTAGCACTTAGATAAAACATATTAGTACTTAAAACTATGTACTAAGTCTGGAAACATACCTTCTCTTGATTTGCACTTCTCTCTTCATTTAGCACATAAGAACTTATTTAAAATGTGTTGGGCACTTAATCACCAAAACATAATAGAAATTGTCCAAGGGCACATTTCCCTATCAACTGTCCGGTGCGCCATCCACGTCACCCAACCGTTAGGGTTCTGACGGTTTCGACCATTGGAGCTCTGACATCTTGGGGCACCCGACAGTCCGGTGCCGCACCGGACAGGTCCTGTTCACTGTCCGGTGCGCCTTCTGGCACTGCTCTGACTTTGTGCGAACTGTCCGTGCACTGTTCACGTTGCAGGCGACCGTTGGAGTCGACCGTTGCGCTCGCTAGCCGTTGCTCCGTTGGCACACCGGACAGTCCGGTGAATTATAGCGGAGCGGCTTTCCAGAAACCCGAACGTGGCAAGTTTGAAGTCGTACGGCCCTGGGCACCCGACATTCCGGCGCGCCAGACCAGGGTTCTCTTCGGTTTCTTTTGCTCCTTTCTTTTGAACCCTAACTTGGATCTTTTTATTGGTTTGTGTTGAAACTTTAGCACCAGTAGAATATACAATCTAGAGCAAACTAGTTAGTCCAATTATTTGTGTTGGGTATTTCAACCACCAAAATCATTTAGGAAAAGGTTTGACCTTATTTCCCTTTCACCAGGCATCTGCATTGAGTCATGTGGCCTGAACATAGTACTTCCAGGTCCCCGTATGGCACGAGGACGATCATTTACAATATCTTTTAAGCCTTGTACATTGATGGGTGACATGTTTGCAAGAGAACCAAGTCCTAAAAAAACTGATCTAGTAATAGGTGTATCTAGATTCAGTTCGGTCATGATTTGTCGGGGACCATAATTAGGGGTACCCTCAAGACTCCTAATTCTCAGCTGGTAACCCCCATCAGCATAAAGCTGCAAAGGCCTAATGGGTGCGATTAAGTCAGGGATCAGTCCATTCGAGCGACTCGATCACGCCTCGCCCGAGCCTAGCCTCGGACAAGGGCAGCCGACCCCGGAGGATTTCCGTCTCGCCCGAGGCCCCCTCCAACGGCGGACACATCTTCGGCTCGCCCGAGGCCCTGCCTTCGCTAAGAAGCAACCCTGACTAAATCGCCGCACCGACCGACCAAGTCGCAGGAGCATTTAACGCAAAGGCCCTGCCAAAGGCACCATAGGAAGTTCCGCCCGACACAGGGCTCGGACTCGGGCTCAGCCCCGGAAGACGGCGAACTCCGCTCCGCCCGACCCAGGGCTCGGACTCGGGCTCAGCCCCGGAAGACGGCGAACTCCGCTCCGCCCGACCCAGGGCTCGGACTCGGGCTAAGACCCGGAAGACGGCGAACTCCGCTCCGCCCGACCCAGGGCTCGGACTCGGGCTCAGCCCCGGAAGACGGCGAACTCCGCTCCGCCCGACCTAGGGCTCGGACTCGGGCTCAGCCCCGGAAGACGGCAAACTCCGCTCCGCCCGACCCAGGGCTCGGACTCGGGCTCAGCCCCGGAAGACGGCGAACTCCGCTCCGCCCGACCCAGGGCTCGGACTCGGGCTAAGACCCGGAAGACGGCGAACTCCGCTCCGCCCGACCCAGGGCTCGGACTCGGGCTCAGCCCCGGAAGACGGCGAACTCCGCTCCGCCCGACCCAGGGCTCGGACTCGGGCTAAGACCCGGAAGACGGCGAACTCCGCTCCGCCCGACCTAGGGCTCGGACTCGGGCTCAGCCCCAGAAGACGACGAACTCCGCTTCGCCCGACCCCAGGGCTCGGACACCGTCCTGGCCTCTGCCGACGACCTCCGCCTCGCCCGACCCAGGGGCTCGGACTCGGCCTCGGCCATGGAAGACAGACTCGACCTCAGCTTCGGAGGAGCCTCCACGTCGCCCAACCTAGGGCGCAGGCCAGCCACGTCAACAGGAAGCGCCATCATCACCCTACCCCGAGCTGACTCGGGCCGCAGAGAACAAGACCGGTGTCCCATCTGGCTGTCTCCACCAGATAGGCAATGATGGCGCCCCGCATGCCCTGTGACGACGGCGGCTCTCAGCTCTCTTACGGAAGCAGGAGGACGTCAGCAAGGACACAACCGCTCCGACAGTTGTCCCTCTGCCAGGCTCCGCCACTCCTCCGACGGCCACGACATCACACTAGTTGGGTTCCAGGATCTCTCCGGCTGCCACATTGGCATGTACTCAGGGCACTAGCTCTCCCTCGCTAGACACGTAGCACTCTGCTACACCCCCATTGTACACCTGGATCCTCTCCTTGCGTCTATAAAAGGAAGGACCAGGGCCTTCTTAGAGAAGGTTGGCCGCGCGGGACGAGGACGGGACAGGCGCTCCCTTGGGGCCGCTCGCTTCCCTCACCCGCGTGGACGCTTGTAACCCCCTACTGCAAGCGCACCCGACCTGGGCGCGGGACGAACACGAAGGCCGCGGGATTCCCACCTCTCTCGCGCTGGTCTCCGGCCGCCTCGCTCTTTTCCCCCCTTCGCGCTCGCCCACGCGCTCGACCCATCTGGGCTGGGGCACGCGGCACTCACTCGTCGGCCTGAGGGACCCCCCGGTCTCGAAACGCCGACAGTTGGCGCGCCAGGTAGGGGCCTGCTGCGTGTTGACGAACAGCTTCCCGTCAAGCTCCAGATGGGCAGTCTCCAACAACCTCTCCAACCCGGGACGGTGCTCCGTTTCGGGAGTCTTGAGTTCATGTCCCTCGACGGCAGCTACGACATGATACTCCTTCCACCGCCGCGCGACAACGACAATGGTGGCCGACAGCCCGCCCGCCGGCGGCGGAATCGACGACGTCTTCCCCGCGTGGCGGAAGAACAACATTCGAGCTCGCTCCGTCCTCTCCCCCATTGACGGAGGAGGAGGCGGGGCAACCAAGGCCAAGCAGGAGGTCGCGCCTCGTCGGCTGTCGAGCGAGTCGACGTCCCTGGCACCCCAACGGGGGGCGCGTTGGGCGTCGACCTCGCGTTTGAGACGAAGGCGAGCGCCGTCTCCCCGCGACACGCCAATCCCGAGCAAGTGGACGACGCCAGCGCGCTTGCGAAAAGCTTGCAGGACGTCGCCCTCGTACCGGAGGCGACGATGCAGTCAGTCCTCGACGTGACTCCATCGCCGCTCGACGACCAAAAGGTACCAACCAATTCCCATCCTACGTCATTTGTACTCAGCCTCAACCCGCCTAGCAATCTCGCTTTGGCGGGCGCCTTTGTAGAGGCGAGTACAAACCCTCTGGGGTTTCGCTTGCGGTCGCCTTGGGACCGGCTGACGGACGTCTCGACCTACGGGCCCTCTGGGTCCGAGGAAGATGACGACCCCAACATCTGTTGGGATTTCTCTGGATTTGGCAACCCCAGTGTCATGCGGAACTTCATGACCGCATGTGACTACTGCCTCTCCGACTGTTCCGACGGTAGCTGCAGCCTCGACGACGAGGACTGCGGCCCAAGCCGCGAATGTTTCCACGTCGATCTAGGGGGTCCCTCCGAAGGCAACCATCTCGGCATGCCGGAGGACGGTGCTCCCCCTGGGCCGGTGCCTCGCGCTGACATCCCGCGGGAGCTAGCTATGGTCCCTATTCCGGCGGGGGGTTACGACCCACAGCTTGAGCAAGTCCGCGGGGCGCAGGCCAGGATCGACGAGGGAGCAGGAGCGCTTGAGCCGATCCGCCGGGACGTCGGGCAGGCATGGGTGGGCCAACCCCCGGCCGGAGAAATACGTCACCTGCCCCAGGGTCTCCAGCACCGCGTCGCCGATGTCGTCAGGGTCAGGCCACCACCTGCATCCAGTGGGGTCGGTCAGAACCTGGCCGCAGCAGCGATGCTCCTCCGCACGATGCCGGAGCCATCCACCACCGAGGGTCGGCGAATCCAAGGAGAACTCAAAAATCTCCTGGAAGGCGCCGCAGTCCGACGGGCCGAGAGCACTGCCTCCCGAAGGCAAGGATATCCCTCGGAACCTCATGCCGCGACCTCCCGATTCATGCGGGAAGCCTCGGTCTACACCGGGCGCACGCGCAACACCGCGCCTGCGGCCCCGGGCCACCTCGGCAATGAGCGCCATCACCGTGACCGTCGAGCCCACCTCGACGAGAGGGTGCGCCGAGGCTATCACCCCAGGCGTGGGGGACGCTACGACAGCGGGGAGGATCGGAGTCCCTCACCCGAACCACCCGGTCCGCGGGTCTTCAGCCGGGCCATCCGGCGGGCACCGTTCCCGACCCGGTTCCGACCCCCGACTACTATCACAAAGTACTCGGGGGAAACGAGGCCGGAATTGTGGCTCGCGGACTACCGCCTGGCCTGCCAACTGGGTGGAACAGACGACGACAACCTCATCATCCGCAACCTCCCCCTGTTCCTCTCCGACACCGCTCGTGCCTGGTTGGAGCACCTGCCTCCGAGGCAGATCTCCAACTGGGATGACCTGGTCCAAGCCTTCGCCGGAAATTTCCAGGGCACGTATGTGCGCCCTGGGAATTCCTGGGACCTCCGAGGCTGCCGACAGCAGCCGGGAGAGTCTCTTCGAGACTACATCCGGCGATTCTCGAAGCAGCGCACCGAGCTGCCCAACATCACCGACTCAGATGTCATCGGCGCGTTCCTTGCTGGCACCACCTGCCGCGACCTGGTGAGCAAGTTGGGTCGCAAGACCCCCACCAGGGCGAGCGAGCTGATGGACATCGCCACCAAGTTCGCCTCTGGCCAGGAGGCGGTCGAGGCTATCTTCCGAAAGGACAAGCAGCCCCAGGGCCGCCCGTCGGAAGATGCTCCCGAGGCGTTTACTCCGTGCGGCGCCAAGAAGAAAGGCAAGAAGAAGTCGCAAGTGAAACGCGACGCCGCCGACGCGGACCTCGTCGCCGCCGCCGAGTACAAGAACCCTCGGAAGCCCCCGGAGGTGCCAACCTCTTTGACAAGATGCTCAAGGAGCCGTGCCCCTATCATCAGGGGCCCGTCAAGCACACCCTTGAGGAGTGCATCATGCTTCGGCGCCACTTCCACAGGGCCGGGCCACCCGCGGAGGGTGGCAGGGCCCGCGACGATGACAAGAAGGAAGATCACCAAGCAGGAGAGTTCTCCGAGGTCCGCGACTGCTTCATGATCTACAGCGGGCACGCGGCGAATGCCTCGGCTCGGCATCGCAAGCAAGAGCGCCGGGAGGTCTGCTCGGTGAAGGTGGCGGCGCCAGCCTACCTAGGCTGGTCCGACAAGCCCATCACCTTCGACCAAGCTGATCACCCTGACCACGTGTCGAGCCCGGGGAAATACCCGCTCGTCGTCGACCCTGTCATCGGTGACGTCAGGCTCACCAAGGTCCTTATGGACGGGGGCAGCAGCCTCAACATCATCTACGCCGAGACCCTTGGGCTCCTGTGCGTCGATCTGTCCTCCGTCCGAGCAGGCGTTGCGCCCTTCCACGGGATCATTCCCGGGAAGCGCGTCCAGCCCCTCGGACGACTCGACCTCCCTGTCTGTTTCGGAACACCCTCCAACTTCCGAAGGGAGACTCTGACGTTCGAGGTGGTCGGGTTCCGAGGAACCTACCACGTGGTGCTGGGGAGGCCATGCTACGCGAAGTTCATGGCCGTCCCCAACTACACCTACCTGAAGCTCAAGATGCCGGGCCCCAACGGGGTCATCACCGTCGGCCCCACGTACAAACACGCGTTCGAATGCGACGTGGAGTGCGTGGAGTACGCCGAGGCCCTCGCCGAGTCCGAGGCCCTCATCGCCGACCTGGAGAGCCTCTCCAAAGAGGTGCCAGACGTGAAGCGTCATGCCGGCAACTTCGAGCCAGTGGAGACGGCTAAGACTGTCCCCCTCGACCCCAGTGGCGACGCCTCCAAGCAGATCCGGATCGGTTCCGGGCTCGAGCCTAAATAGGAAGCAGTGCTCGTCGACTTTCTCCGCGCGAACGCCGACGTCTTCGCGTGGAGTCCCTCGGACATGCCCGGCATACCGAGGGATGTCGTCGAGCACTCGCTGGATATTCGGGCCAGAGCCCGACCGGTCAAGCAGCCTCTGCGCCGATTCGACGAGGAGAAGCGCAGAGCGATAGGCGAGGAGATCCACAAGCTAATGGCAGCCGGGTTCATCAAAGAGGTATTCCATCCCGAATGGCTCGCCAACCCTGTGCTTGTGAGAAAGAAAGGGGGGAAATGGCGGATGTGTGTAGACTACACTGGTCTCAACAAAGCATGTCCGAAGGTTCCCTACCCTCTGCCTCGCATCGATCAAATCGTGGATTCCACCGCTGGGTGCGAAACCCTGTCTTTCCTCGATGCCTACTCGGGGTATCATCAAATCAGGATGAAAGAGTCCGACCAGCTCGCGACTTCTTTCATCACGCCCTTCGGCATGTACTGCTATGTCACCATGTCGTTCGGTTTGAGGAATGCGGGTGCGACGTACCAGCGGTGCATGAACCATGTGTTCGGCAAACACATCGGTCGCACGGTCGAGGCCTACGTCGATGACATCGTAGTCAAGACAAGGAAAGCTTCCGACCTCCTCTCCGACCTTGAAGTGACATTCCGGTGTCTCAAGGCAAAAGGCGTCAAGCTCAATCCCGAGAAGTGTGTCTTCGGGGTACCCCGGGGCATGCTCTTGGGGTTCATCGTCTCCGAGCGGGGCATCGAAGCCAACCCGGAGAAGATCGCAGCCATCACCAGCATGGGGCCCATCAAGGACTTAAAAGGTGTACAGAGGGTCATGGGATGTCTCGCGGCCCTGAGCCGCTTCATCTCACGCCTCGGCGAAAGAGGCCTGCCTCTGTACCGCCTCTTAAGGAAGGCCGAGTGCTTCACTTGGACCCCTGAGGCCGAAGAAGCTCTTGGGGACCTGAAGGCGCTCCTCACCAAGGCGCCTATCTTGGTGCCCCCAGCTGATGGAGAAGCCCTCTTGGTCTACGTCGCCGCGACCACTCAGGTGGTTAGCGCCGCGATTGTGGTCGAGAGGCAAGAAGAGGGGCATGCATTGCCCGTTCAGAGGCCAGTTTACTTCGTCAGCGAGGTACTGTCCGAAACCAAGATCCGCTACCCACAAGTTCAGAAGCTGCTGTATGCAGTGATCCCGACGAGGCGGAAGTTGCGACACTACTTCGAGTCTCACCCGGTAACTGTGGTGTCATCCTTCCCCCTGGGGGAGATCATCCAGTGCCGAGAAGCCTCGGGCAGGATTGCGAAGTGGGCGGTGGAAATCATGGGCGAGACCATCTCGTTCGCGCCTCGGAAGGCCATCAAGTCCCAGGTCTTGGCAGACTTCGTAGCCGAATGGGTCGACACCCAGCTACCGACGGCTCCGATTCAACCGGAGCTCTGGACCATGTTTTTCGACGGGTCGTTGATGAAGACGGGAGCCGGCGCAGGCCTACTCTTCGTCTCACTCCTCGGGAAACACCTACGCTATGTGCTACGCCTCCATTTCCCGGCGTCCAACAATGTGGCTGAGTACGAAGCTCTGATCAACGGATTGCGAATCGCCATCGAGCTAGGGGTCCGACGCCTCGACGCTCGCGGCGACTCGCGGCTCGTCATCGACCAAGTCATGAAGAACTCCCACTGCCGCGACTCGAAGATGGAGGCCTACTGCGATGAGGTTCGGCGCCTGGAAGACAGGTTCTACGGGCTCGAGCTTAACCACATCGCTCGGCGCTACAACGAGACTGCGGACGAGCTGGCAAAAATAGCCTCGGGGCGAACAACGGTTCCCCCGGACGTCTTCTCCCGGGATCTGCATCAGCCCTCCGTCAAGATCGACGACCCTCCCGAGCCCGAGGCGCCCTCGGTCCAGCCCGAGGTACCCTCGGCACGGCCCGAGGCACCCTTAGCTCAATCCGAGGTACCCTCGGTCTCCGAGGGCGAGGCATTGCGCATCGAGGAGGAGCGAAGCGGGGCCACGCCTGAACGAAATTGGCAGACCCCGTACCTGCAATATCTCCGCCAAGGAGAGCTACCCCTCGACCGAGCCGAGGCTCGGCGGATAGCACGACGCGCCAAGTCGTTCGTCTTGTTGGGCGATGAGAAGGAACTCTACCACCGCAGTCCCTCGGGCATCCTCCAGCGATGCGTCTCCATCGCCGAAGGTCAGGAACTCCTGCAAGAGATACACTCGGGGGCTTGCGGCCATCACGCAGCGCCTCGAGCCCTTGTCGGGAATGCTTTCCGGCAAGGCTTCTACTGGCCAACGGCGGTGGCTGACGCCACTAGAATTGTCCGCACCTGCGAAGGGTGTCAATTCTATGCGAAGCAGACCCACCTGCCCGCTCAGGCTCTGCAGACGATACCCATCACCTGGCCCTTCGCTGTGTGGGGTCTGGACCTCGTCGGCCCTTTGCAGAAGGCGCCCGGGGGCTACACGCACCTGCTGGTCGCCATCGACAAATTCTCCAAGTGGGTCGAGGTCCGACCTCTGAACAACATCAGGTCCGAGCAGGCGGTGACGTTCTTCACCAACATCATCCATCGCTTCGGGGTCCCGAACTCCATCATCACCTACAACGGCACCCAGTTCACTGGTAGAAAATTCTTGGACTTCTGCGAGGATCACCACATCCGGGTGGACTGGGCCGCCGTAGCTCATCCCATGTCGAATGGGCAAGTAGAGCGTGCCAACGGCATGATTCTACAAGGGCTCAAGCCTCGGATTTACAACGACCTCAACAAGTTCGGCAAGCGATGGATGAAGGAACTCCCATCGGTGGTCTGGAGCCTGAGGACGACGCCAAGCCGGGCCACGGGTTTCACGCCGTTCTTCCTGGTCTACGGGGCCGAGGCCGTCTTGTCCACTGACCTGGAATACGGCTCCCCGAGAACGAGGGCCTACGACGATCAAAGCAACCAAGCTAGCCGAGAAGACTCGCTGGACCAGCTGGAAGAGGCTCGGGACAAGGCCTTACTACACTCGGCGCGGTATCAGCAGTGCCTGCGGCGCTACCACGCCCGAGGGGTCCGACCCCGAGACCTCCAGGTGGGCGACCTGGTGCTTCGGCTGCGGCAAGACGCCCAAGGGAGGCACAAGCTCACGCCCCCTGGGAGGGGCCATTCGTCATCGCCAAAGTTCTGAAGCCCGGAACGTACAAGCTGGCCAACAGTCAAGGCGAGGTCTACGGCAACGCTTGGAACATCCAACAGCTACGTCGCTTCTACCCTTAAGATGTTTTCAAGTCGTTCATATACCTCGCACCCACGCAAAGTTTAGTCATCAAGGAAGGGTCGGCCTCGCCTCGGCAAAGCCCGACCCTCCCTCGGGGGCTAAAAGGGGAGGAACCCCCTCTGCGTCGAAATTTTCCTTGAAAAAAGATCTCTTCTGCCAGAATATCTTTCGTGCTTTTTGACTACTTCGAAAAGTGGATCCTGAAAACGACGGAGTACACGTAAGCAGCCAAGGCTGACCGAGCCGAGGGACTTCTACGCCTCCGGGATACGGATACCTCACTCATCACCTTCTGCGATAAGTAACTCGCGTTCGGATAAAGTGATTCCGCGGATCGAACAAGTCTTCATGTTCGGAAGTTCTTCTGCCGAAGCGATCCTTCGAGCCTTCTCGACTGAGTCGGTGGCAGGGCCTCATGGACGGGTGAAAGTACGCGTAAGCGGCAAGACCGACCGAGCCGAGGGACTCCCACGCCTCCGGGATACGGATACCTCACTCATCACCTTCCGCAAGAAGCAACTCCCACTCACACAAACATCCCTGTTACCGACAAAAAAGTCCAGATACTCGAAACAAGAGGAAAGGAGACGCAGCTTTACAACACAGCGAGGGCGTGTATTCTAGCCTCGGTGGCTGCAGAAGGCACACGCTACAAGACACTCTGACCCTGCAGGCTCGGGTCTTGACGCTGGAAGGGGGCAGCAACACCCTCGGCATCGACGACACCTTCGGCGAGGCCCGACCTAGCCTCGGACGGCGACGCGGTACGAGGATCTCCGCTCCGAAGGACGATGTCATCACCACGCCCGGGCAATCGCTGCCAGGGACTTCTCCGGGAATCTGGCCCGAGCAGGCGGCTCGGCCGGTTGCCCCTGGGGCCTCGGCCGACCATCTCCCAAGGGCGCCAGCCCGACCTGAGGCCTCGGCTGATCAAATCCGACGTCGGTCCCGCCAACTACTCGCCCCGTCGCATTAACTCCGCGGCTGGACAGGCGGCGCTTCTGGCAGGAGCAGCGGGCAACGCTTCGCCTTCGCCGAAACAACCGCGCCAAAAAAGGTACGCCGCATTGTTCGGTTTCGTATCCTTTCCCCTTTTTTCCTCTTTCTCTATCTCTTGCGACAGGGACCGGGAAAGGGGGATACCCCGAAAGGGATCCTTCCCCGTGAAGGAACCAGGCTTCGAGCCTCTCTACTGATCAGAGGTTCGAAGGCTGGCCCCCCGAAGGGTTCAACAGCCGCCTCAGATCGCGTGGGCCCTACACCCACTACTGGTCAGAGGTTCGAAGGCCGGCCCCCCAAAGGGTTCCACGGCCGCCTCAGGCTACTCGGGCCCCGCGCCCATTACTGATCAGGGGTTCGAAGGCTGGCCCCCGAAGGGTTCACAGCCGCCTCAGACGCCGAGCGAGGGATGACCAGGGGTACGTTCGATACATAACCAAGGCTCGGGCTGCGCTCCCGAGGTACCCTAGGACATTTCCGAGACCAGCGGGAGCGATCTTGTAACGGAATCCCATCGGAGGGAGGCATCGAGCCCTCGGACCCCGTCGCCAGGGGACCGGGTCCGGCAGATCACCCGCAGGTACTTTTGGGCGTGCCTCTGGGCCCCTAGCCGACCCCTAACGAACGGGGCACGGACGTCCACTCGAATTACCCGCTTGCAGCTCGCCGGAGACACCATGTTCGGCGCCCATCGAGGGTAACATGGCGCTCTCCCCCCCTCCTCCTTGCGGAAAGGCGACGCAGGGGTGTATGTAAAAAAGCCGAGTCTGTCCCTGATCGCCCTCTTGCCCTGTGCAGAGGCTCGGTGGCTGCTCTCGCAAACCCGGCTCCGGCCAAACCGTTGACAGCGTCAACATACCAGCCCGAGAACTTGGGCCCCGACCGTACACCCGGGCTACGACCAGCTCGCATGAGGGAACAACCAGACCAGCCGAAGCATTACGCAAGGCAATAAGACCTCAAAGGAGTGAAACCACTCCTCCGAGGCCTCGGGGGCTACACCCGGCGGGTGCGCTCGCGCGCACCCACCGGAACAAAATGCAACCGAGAAAGGCTGGTCCCCTTGCAAAAAAAGTGCGACGAAAGCCTCCAAGCGAGTGCTAACACTCCCTTCGAGGCTCGGGGGCTACTGTCGGGGACCATAATTAGGGGTACCCTCAAGACTCCTAATTCTCAGCTGGTAACCCCCATCAGCATAAAGCTGCAAAGGCCTGATGGGTGCGATTAAGTCAGGGATCAGTCCATTCGAGCGACTCGATCACGCCTCGCCCGAGCCTAGCCTCGGACAAGGGCAGCCGACCCCGGAGGATTTCCGTCTCGCCCGAGGCCCCCCTCCAACGGCGGACACATCTTCGGCTCGCCCGAGGCCCTGCCTTCGCTAAGAAGCAACCCTGACTAAATCGCCGCACCGACCGACCAAGTCGCAGGAGCATTTAACGCAAAGGCCCTGCCAAAGGCACCATAGGAAGTTCCGCCCGACCCAGGGCTCGGACTCGGGCTCAGCCCCGGAAGACGGCGAACTCCGCTCCGCCCGACCCAGGGCTCGGACTCGGGCTCAGCCCCGGAAGACGGCGAACTCCGCTCCGCCTGACCCAGGGCTCGGACTTGGGCTAAGACCCGGAAGACGGCGAACTCCGCTCCGCCCGACCCAGGGCTCGGACTCGGGCTCAGCCCCGGAAGACGGCGAACTCCGCTCCGCCCGACCCAGGGCTCGGACTCGGGCTCAGCCCCGGAAGACGGCGAACTCCGCTCCGCCCGACCCAGGGCTCGGACTCGGGCTAAGACCCGGAAGACGGCGAACTCCGCTCCGCCCGACCCAGGGCTCGGACTCGGGCTCAGCCCCGGAAGACGGCGAACTCCGCTCCGCCCGACCCAGGGCTTGGACTCGAGCTAAGACCCGGAAGACGGCGAACTCCGCTCCGCCCGACCCAGGGCTCGGACTCGGGCTCAGCCCCAGAAGACGACGAACTCCGCTTCGCCCGACCCCAGGGCTCGGACACCGTCCTGGCCTCTGCCGACGACCTCCGCCTCGCCCGACCCAGGGGCTCGGACTCGACCTCGGCCATGGAAGACAGACTCGACCTCGGCTTCGGAGGAGCCTCCACGTCGCCCAACCTAGGGCGCAGGCCAGCCACGTCAACAGGAAGCGCCATCATCACCCTACCCCGAGCTGACTCGGGCCGCAGAGAACAAGACCGGTGTCCCATCTGGCTGTCTCCACCAGATAGGCAATGATGGCGCCCCGCATGCCCTGTGACGACGGCGGCTCTCAGCTCTCTTACGGAAGCAGGAGGACATCAGCAAGGACACAACCGCTCCGGCAGCTGTCCCTCTGCCAGGCTCCGCCACTCCTCCGACGGCCACGGCATCACACTAGTTGGGTTCCAGGATCTCTCCGGCTGCCACATTGGCATGTACTCAGGGCACTAGCTCTCCCTCGCTAGACACGTAGCACTCTGCTACACCCCCATTGTACACCTGGATCCTCTCCTTGCGTCTATAAAAGGAAGGACCAGGGCCTTCTTAGAGAAGGTTGGTCGCGCGGGACGAGGACGGGACAGGCGCTCCCTTGGGGCCGCTCGCTTCCCTCACCCGCGTGGACGCTTGTAACCCCCTACTGCAAGCGCACCCGACCTGGGCGCGGGACGAACACGAAGGTCGCGGGATTCCCACCTCTCTCGCGCCGGTCTCCGGCTGCCTCGCTCTTTTCCCCCCTTCGCGCTCGCCCACGCGCTCGACCCATCTGGGCTGGGGCACGCGGCACTCACTCGTCGGCCTGAGGGACCCCCGGTCTCGAAACGCCGACATGATTCTAACACCATGAGCAGGTGGCATCATTTGGGCACCCCGATCAACACCATATGGCAACACACCAGGATCAGGAACTCCAAGTGCTTCTACCCTGTATTGAGGTTGGTCTAGGCATGTGTATCTCTGAACATCCCTGCAATTGAGATTTTGCAGTAAGAAATATAAACACATAATGTTTTACATATCAGCTAGAGGATAATTTGGGTTCAATGTCATAACATAAGTAAAAAAACATATTTGGCACAAAGGTACAAACTAGTTAGATCGACTACTATGCTCGTTAGCATTTGTGGAACCACAACTCTAGCATTGCTGCCATTTTGTAGCTCTCCCCAAACATCATTCATGTAAGTTTTTGGGAGGAACCAGTTTTTTTTATCCTTCTTTTCTTTCCGTAATATAAACCCTAAACCCTAAATTTGGAGGAAAACCATAACTTAGATAACAGACATCAGAGGGTAAGGAGCCAAGAACGCTAACAATAACAAAAGGGGGAAAACGAAGTCATTTTTGGAGGTGGGGTGATTCACTTTTCACGCCGAAGACAAGACACAAACCTTGGAGGAGAAATGCGGTTGCAGTTTAAGGCGACCAATGAATCAAAAATCTAAGATGCGAATCGTAAGACTGACAAATCCAATAAAATGTGAAGCGAAAGGAACTGGATCTGCCAGAAGGACAAAGCATCGGGAAAAAAAACAAACCTTTTTCTAACCCGGCGAAAACGCAGGAAGACAAAGTGGCTACAAATAGACAAGACAGAGGGAGTAAGGACGAAGAGGAGCGCGACAGAAAGAATGATGAGAGGCGATTATAGTGGATGGCTAGACTGGCCGGCCGATGCAAGCTGCAGAGGGTCGACAGAGGGAGTGGGGAGGAAGAGAGACAGAGCAAAATGAGCGAGGGTAGGCAGGGAGTGAGGAGGAAGAGAGACGGGGCAAAATGACCGAGGCGAGGTTGACGCTAGTGTCACGTGGAAGTCTCTAGAGGCGACAAGAACGAGGGGCGTACGAGAGAGCAAGTGAGGAAGATGGACCAATGATCTATAATTGAACGGCTACAAAGTTTTCTTATGACAGATGGACTAGGCGCCCATTCTGTTCGTCTTTAATAAGAAGGAAATATATCTAACGATTGTTTTTATGGTATATATCTAAAGTGATTTTTAATGATATAGACCTAATTTTTCCTATAATTTATGTCTTTATAGACATGGTGGTAATTATAGCAGCCACACAATGTACGTATGTACGACGGAGGGCTAGGCCACGCCAGATCTCCAAGTCTCCGTGTCAGGTCACCGCAATCCAAGCCACACAGCTTTCGCCTCCGGCGCTAGGGTTTCGCCTCCCTCCTTGTTCGGTCCGCGAGTGTACCAGGACCAGGTACGCCCCCACGATCCACCCTCGGTAGTCGGTACCCAGCCAGATTCGGGCTCCGGTTCACCTAAATCCGTGTTTTCCCGTGATGTCCAGGTGATTTCTTCCCCTTTGATCTGCTGTGACGTGGGAGATGCCGCCGAAGTCTAAGAGGGGTGGCGCTGCCGCCGCGAGGAAGGCGCCGGTGACGAGGGGCCGGATGGGGAGGGCGCAGGCTGCGGCGGAAGCGGCGCCGGTTGTGGAGGAGATGGAGGCGCCTGCTGAGGAGGTGAAGGCCGCCGAGGAGGTCCCGAAGGTGGTGGAGGCACCGAAGGTGGTGGAGGACTCGAAGGTGGTGGAGGAGCCGAAACCCTCGCCTCTGCTGCCGCAACAGCCGGTGGTGGTGGTGGAGAAAGACTCCGATATCGCAGCCAACGGTGCCAACCAGGGTGAAGGTATTGTTTCTGCTCCTATCTCGTGCATAGGTCGTGACTTCTGCTGTGGTCTGGCTTGCAGCCTCATAGATCTAGATTCTTAGTTGTATCATGGTGTTGTATTATGGTCCAATAATTCCTAGCGGAGCATCGACATATATTTTGGCCATTTTATTGATGACAAGCCCAGTATATTTATCTGGACGCCTGTGGCCATTTGTCATTCTGTTTTGACAATGACTACTCTAGGTTCTACCCAGTCTGAAACAGAACAAAGAAGATTATATGTTTGTTTTAATTATGGTTCATGGGGTCTGATCTATACGGTTTCAATATTGTTCACTGTTTTATCTTTAAAATAAGCTGATGTGTGTGTCTTATGCTCAAATTTTTAGATGACAGAGCTGCAAAAGAAATATATGAAGAAGAGGACAAAGGTGAACGGCTGGAGTTTGAGGATGAACCAGAATATGAAGAGGAGGCTGCTGTAGACTATGATGAGAAAGATTTGGAGCAGTATGAAGAGCAATATGAGGATGGTGATGAAGAGGTGGAGTATACTGAAGACGTGGTTGAAGTGGAGACAGATATGGTGGATGAGGAACTTGATGAAGGTGGTGATGATGTGGAGGGGGAGGGATACGAAAATGCTGACGAAGACCATCATGTGGATGGAGATGATGAGGAGCATAATGAAATGGTTAAAGAGCACCGTAAGCGGAAGGAGTTTGAAATTTTTGTTGGTGGACTAGATAAAGATGCAACAGAAAATGACCTTATGAAGGTTTTTGGTGAAGTTGGTGAGATCACTGAAGTTCGTCTGATGATGAACCCTGTCACAAAGAAGAATAAAGGCTTTGCCTTCCTGCGATATGCAACTGTAGAGCAAGCAAGGCGTGCTGTTTCAGAGCTAAAGAATCCACTGGTTGGTCTTAAGATTGACTACTTTATATTTTAGGAACATATCTGGTGCTCAAAAGGGTACGGTGCTCACGTGCACATTTTAAATCTGAGACATTCATCTTTCATCCAACGGTAGGTTCTAATTTTACAAAAAACTCCTCCCATCATGGGAGGGAGGTGGAAGGAGTTCTTTATACAATTGGTGCTGCTGTTAGATGCTGGATGGATGTCCCAGATTTAAAATGTGCACGTGAGCACCGTACCCCTTTGAGCACCAGATACGCTCTCTTATTTTTTTATGTTTCTGTTATCATAGCCTCAGTTATTCTTTCCTTAGACCCCACTCATGTGAGAGCCACCAGCACTGGGTCTGTCCTGTCCTGTTATCATATCCTCTTCACAGGTGATTTACATGCTTTATTTAATACTCCAGGTGCGGGGTAAACAATGTGGCGTTGCTCCAAGTCATGACAATGATACACTCTTTGTTGGCAATATCTGTAAAACATGGACAAAAGAACATGTAAGACACTTGAGATTTGTTTTCGTGATTTCCAGTTGCTTCTTTGCTGAAGAAATAACTTGTTTTGGCTTTTGCAGTTGAAGGATAAACTGAAGAGTTATGGTGTCGAAAGTTTTGACGACTTACTACTTGCTGAGGACACTAACAATCCTGGGATGAATCGTGGCTATGCCTTGCTTGAGTTTTCTACTCGACCTGAGGCAATGGATGCTTTCAGGACATTACAAAAGAGGGATGTAGTATTTGGAGTTGATCGTAGCGCAAAGGTTTCCTTTGCTGATTCCTACCCTCAAGTCGATGATGAAATAATGGCACAGGTGACTACTTATTTTGTACAGTTATTATGACTAAAACTAAACATGAATTGCTTATTAACACGTGTACTCAGTAGTTTCTATGTGACTTGTATCTACCTCATCTGTTTAAACTTTAAAGTTGTTGTATCCTGATTTATGTTATTTATGATTCAGGTCAGAACTGTATTTCTTGATGGCCTTCCTCCCTCATGGGATGAAGACCGTGTTAAGAAATATCTCAAAAAGTATGGAGCTATTGAGAAAGTCGAACTTGCACGAAACATGCCAGCTGCCAAGAGAAAGGATTTTGGGTTTGTTACATTTGATACACATGATAATGCTGTTGCATGTACTGAAGGGATGAGTAACTCTGAGATCGGTGAAGGTGAACACAAGGTCTGTTTTGCAAATTGCAACTATATCTGCTGTGTCTTTATAAATATATATTTCGTCATTGTGTAAGTCTTTTTTTTGTATTGATTGCAATTTCCTGATTCAGGCAAAAGTAAGGGCTAGACTGTCGAGACCATTGCAGAGACCACCTAGAATGAAACATGGATTGAGAGGAAATTTTAGAGTTGGGCATGGTGCCCCGCGAGGTGGCCGTTTACCATATTCTCGTGCTCCTCCACCTCGCAGGCCTCCGCCACGTCTTATTCGGCCTGCTGTTAGCCGCTTACCATCCATCAGGAGTCATCCGTTGAAGCGGCCCATAGATATTAGAGATAGGCGTCCTGCTATGTCAATGCCAGATAGAGCTAGGCGTTTCCCTCCAGAGAGATCTTATGACAGGAGGCCCCCAGGTTTGCAGGCCTTATATGCAACTGATTAATTTGTGTAGCAGTGCAATATATTTTAGCCATCTCACTTCTCCCACAATTTGTTTGTGTACAGCTCCAGTTTACCTGAAGAGAAGTCCAAGGAGAGAATACGGGAGGCGTGATGAACTTCCTCCTCCAAGGAGCAGAGCTACAACTGATTACATTACCAGAGTTCCGGTTGATAGACGTCCCTCTTTGAGGGATGATTATTCACCCCGGGGATCAGGTTATTCAGACCTCGGTCCTCGTAGTGCTCCCCGTCTTTCTGATAGGCGAGCTTATGCTGATGATAGTTATGGGGAGAAGTTTGACCGGCCTTTAGTGGCCTATAGGGAGGGTCGCGGCCGTGATTATGACACCATTTCTGGATCAAAGCGTCCGTATGCAGATATGGTGAGTGCTGTTTATTTGTTTAAATGTTCAGGCCTTGAAGTTTGGTTCTTAAATCAACTTAATCATTTTAATTTTCTATCAAGGATGATGTGCCTCGGTACCAAGAAATCGGTGTCCGTCAGTCTAAGGCACGTTTAGACTACGACATTGGTGGCAGCAGTGCTCGGTATGGAGATACATATAGTGAGAGGTTGGTGGACTTGAGACTGAAGTATTTTCTTATCTTTTTTGCCTAGTCTTTTATTCTATTCAAGATGCTACATTTTATCTTCATAGGTCTGGACGACCACATGCGGGATATAGTAGCAGCCGATCTATCCCTGTTCATGATTCAGCATATGGCAGCAGCCGTCATGGAATGAGTTATGGAGGTATGTAGTCTTTGAATGTTCTGTTGTTGTTTTTATGGCACCTTTAGTCATGCACTTATCTTAATTTTCATAATGTCAAATTGCACTCTACTCTTGCAGGTTCTGCTAGCAGTGCTGATGCTGGTGGTATGTACCCACCGAGTTACAGTGGTAGCTATGGGTCTCGTGGATCTGATGTGAGTATGAACTACATCCAATTTTACTACTTTTTATTTGGGATTCCTGATTTTATTTGAATTTTCTATTTGGGAAGGTTGGTGGGAGTTCATATTCTTCACTTTACTCGGGTCGCAATTTGGGTACCAGCAGTGGTGGCTACTATGGAGGTAGCGGTTCCAGTTCATATTACTAAGGTGCAAAATCTTATCTCTTCCTCCTTTCCCCAAGTTTATTTCATTGTGCTTAATTATTTGCCCGTCCCTCATCTCTATCACACATGCACATCATGGTGCATTGTTGGGGATGATAAATGTTTCCCCTTGTGTATCGAAAATGCGGGAAGTCCAGAACCATAAGTTACTTTAAGTACACAGATTTGGCATCACCTCGTCTTTGTGGAACAGATTTGGCATCATAGGACTTTGGTGTAGGCCCTGCATTTTATGGAGCTCCTCGATTTAAGCCACACAGATCTGTAAAAGAAGTGCCAAGCACCCAAGTGAGGCAATGTTTTCCAATAAGACATTTCAACGAAGCCAGACCATCGATTTGGTTCGAGCAGTAGTTCTGAGGACGTTCTGGCTTGTTTATGTAATGTAAGGATTTGCTTTATCTGGTCAAGAGTTCTGAACATAACAACCAGATATGGTGTTTTAAGTGTTTCGACATGTTTACTTCCAGTGTTTCTATAACATTATTGAGACAGATATGGAGTGTACTTTGAGGTAGTTTCTGCAATTCAAGTTATTTGGGGATTACATCTTGTGATGTGCCGGCAAAGGCCAGGCTTACAAAAGAAGTTTTGGAATGAGTGCTTCTTGTAAGGCTGTTAGTTTCTGAAACCCTCCCTTCCCTTCTGTCTTCTAGAGGATCAATAATCACCAAGACAGAATGTTGATTGGTCAGACTTAAATTCTGGACTTCTATGTTGCATTCCGGGTACAAATGGTTTAATGGGTTGCCAAATTTTGAGAGAAACTGCTTGTGTCAAAAAATTTCCCAAGCAGTTACTTTGGTTTCTCCAAAGTTTAAGATAACAGAACTTGAAGCAAAAGGACATTTGAAACATTGAGTATAGCCTTGCAATACTATGACTATATAGAGCACAAGGCATCATGTAAATCTAACAAGCAGTGCCAGTATTTTACAGAAGGGTAGGCCTAGTGCAGTGGTGAGAGGCTGAGAGCTGACTCACTGAGTTACCAGGTTGCGGGTTTGAAACAGCCTCTCCGCATTTGCAGGGGAAGGCTTGCCTTGGCTCATCCTTTTTCTAGACCCCATTCAAGTTCGGTTTATCCTTTCCCCAGGCCCCACTCATGTGCGAGCCTTCGACACTGGGTCTGGCCTTTAGTGCTAGTATTGAACACCACCCTGGTTTGATACTTTGATCACCCACTATTTACGATTTTTTTGGAGTGTTTTGTGGAGTATGGATTACTAACAATTTTGAGCTTAATGGGCATTGGATGATTGCAAGCTTTCAAGAATCTTGCTGGAGGTGTAACACACTAACTGATCAAGCTACAGAAAAAAGTATGATTTGTCTGACACCATTAACTTCTAACCATAATTTCACAACATAGTTTGGGACCAAACCTTTAGCTCAATATTGTCACACTTAGCCACTTAGGCTTTAAAGCCACCATATGTGTGATATATCTTATCAGTCTAGTATATGATACCATGCTTGTTTGTGTGGATAATTTTTACTAAATGATAACTTGGCCAAGAATTTACCTTTATATAAAAAAAAACTCGGCCGGGGAGGGAAAAGACCACCCTCCCGGTATTCCATATAAGAAGAGACCGAAACAATGGTCCCGGCCGAGAAAATCCCCGAACCCTGGCCCCTCATCACTAACGGGCCGACGTCAACTGTCCACTCTGCAACGGCCCAACCGGAGGGTGGCGCACAAGACATCGTATCCCGAGAGCGGATGGGGCACAGCGAGGGGTTTTTTTTTTAACCAAGCCTGAAAATTCGCTCCCGATAGGAATCGAGCCCAGGACTTGGAGTTGCTACTCGGAAGTCCTCAACCTCTAGGCTAGAGGCCCTTTCGCAATTTACCTTTATATAAGTTGAAGAAACAGGGTGTGCTGTGTTGCTGTGGTTTGACAGTGACTAATTCTGTATGGTGACCTGCAAAGTAGCTGAAAGATGACTAGTAATATCAATGCCCAGCTATGCAGGCCGCAGAGAGCTTAAATGCAAGCTTAACTTATAACTGCTGGTGTCATCTTTTGAGTTTTAGCAAGGAAAACTCATGCACTAACTTTGGATTTACTTGAGCTAGGGATAATAACACTATTGGATCCTGAGTTCAGACTGAGAGACAGTTTTGTCCTTGAAATTGTTTTTTGGAGATAACCTAGTGATGCCACTGAGTAGGATGAAGGATCAATATGTAGTTTCATGAAGAGAGGCTGCTCTGAGATGTCTTGCAGTATGCAGAAACACATTTTGTGTGCTTATTAATGTACTTGAGGGCCATTATTTGTTACTTATGTGTTATAATAATTATTGGAGTAGGACTTCATGAGGGAAATTGATGATGGTATTAGATCTAGTAGAACTGTTGATTGCCAATTGTGCACAGAAGTAATGCTATATGCAATGACACCAATGAGTTTGGTTACTGGGAGCCAGTATATGTGGGAATCAGCACCTGGTGGTGCCCATTTGAAAAAACAAGTTGAAGGGGATTATTTTTCTTTTGCGTGGCAACGATGATAGATCTGAAAGCAGAAATAATTTCTTGAAAAACAGTAGCCATAGAATTAAGTACAAGAATGCTCTATTCAAATTCTGAGTTGAAGGCTGTTGAATTTTTCTCCCCAGTTGCTGGAGCAAACTCAAGGATCTAGCACATTTAAGTTTAACTATCTAGTCAAGTATTCAACATAAAGATACTTCAGAATCACAGTAAGCTGACAAATACATCTTGTTTCGGAACTGTAAGGCTGCACCATTAGTCCATATCAATGTGATCATCATTAGTGCATGATTTCCATTTTTTGGTCTTTTATTCATATGTTTTTAGTAATGTTATTATCAAAGCAGTCGTTGATCCTTACCTTTTGTATCCTCCCTAACATGATAGCGTTGCTGTTTTGATGCTGTTACTTGGTTTTCATGCTAACATGGCTTCAATACTATCGTTGTTTTTGAGCACTTTGAGAATTGTAGCCACCAGCATGCCTCTCCAAAGACGTGCATGGAGATTCAAACCGGTATCTTGCTTGCTGTCAAAAGCAACCAGATTTGTGAACTCGTCATGTGTGAATTGTGATGTTGTATTGCTCTCTAGTTTACCAATTTGAGCTTGTAAAGAACACTGTAGGGATGAAAGGAACCAAATGTACAAAAACAGAGTATGCTGACGTTTGTCACGCGCGTCTGAATCTGTTCCCCGTTTGAGCTTGTAAAGCACACTGCAGGCGTGGAAGTGCTTATATGGAATATCATATGGAGACGTTAGTCACGTGCATATGAATATGGTAGTTTTAGGGCCGGTTTGATTTCCCGTCTAAGGAGCCACAACTTATCTAATACCCTGCTTGAATTTGGAGCATGGAATTGGTAATTGGAATAAACTTTTCTGAATTCTGTTGTTTGGTTGCATATGGTGCACTGGAAGTGAATTCTGTTGTTTGGTTGTATATGGTGCACTAGAATTGGGATTTGGAATAAGAGATCTAATTCTCTTGAATTGGACTATAACTAGAAAGTCTCTCCTAGTACGATTTGGAATCAAAGACTAAATTCTTTGGAATTTTGGATTATAACTAGAAAGTCTCGTTTCCAATACGGCAGAACGTCATCCATTAAATTGTTTGGAATTAGACCGTCTCTAATTCAGTCACTAAACACAAACAATAGAATTTGAATTACATCTTATTGCAATACTATAACTGATTTAGTTTTGAACCCAATTCAATTTCATGTCAAAGTTTTGCTATTTAGCCCGATGTATCCCGATTTATCACGATATTTACACTTTTGGAGATAAATCAGTGGTGGCAATGGGCAAAAAACCCGATACCCGAACCCGAAAAACCCGAACAACCCGAACTCGAAAAACCCGAACTACAATTTGGGTAGCAACTTCCGGTACCCGAAATTATTTAGGAAATTTCGGGTTAAACAAACCGGTACCCGAATTACCCGAACATCCATATACTCAGTGTATTTCAGAAATAAGAAGTCCTCGACACCTGCCTTCCACACGCAGCAGTGCAGCACGCCACAGCTAGCCGCTGGCCGCCGGTGCTTTCCTTCCAGCTCGTCGCTCGGCGCCCGCATGCTAGCTCGCTCGACAACCCGTATGCTGCTGCCTGCAACACGCTACACGCAGGAACGCAGCTAGATGCCTAGCTAGCTCGGCCGCTCCACTTGCATGCTGCTCACCTGCATGCTGCTGCCTGCGCATCGCCGCCGACCAACTGTCCATCAGCATGTCGCCCAGTGCCTGCCCGTGCATCGCCGCCAACCGACTGGAGCAGGAGCACAACTATACCTGTACAGGACTGCACTGCAGGGGGCAACGGGACTATAGTGAAGCACACAGAAGAACGACATGAACAATGAAGAAGCCAGGAGCCTAGGAGTACAGACTGCCTCGGTAAGATGTCGGGTATCTCGGTTTAACCCGAACCCGAACCCGAAATTTCGGGTACCCGAAATTTCGGGTATCAAGTAATATCGGGTTGAGTTCGGGTTCAACTGCTGAATACCCGAATTTTTAAAAACCCGAACTACCCGACCCGAATTTTCGGGTATACCCGAACGCCCAGCCCTGCAAGTTAGGGAGGAACAAACTGGCCTTTATTCTCGGTCGTTGTGGCAACTACGTTAGTCTTAAGTTCCATCTTCCATCGGCCACGCCGTGCCCGGTGCCCGTGCAGCTCTGTGCGACTGTGCCGCGTGTGGCCTTGGTTCTACACTGCCTCATGGTCATGGAAATGTCGATATGGCCATGTCGTGCTGTGTCCTCGACTCCTTGGACGCGATGGTGGTGCGCGATTGCCCCGTCGCACACTTCAGAATTTCAGATGACGGATCGTCGGCTCCCCAATCATTCTCTGTCGTTGACATGGCCAGGCAGCTCTCGCTGCCACCGCATTGATGCGTTGGACGCTGCCGGCTACCGGGTCCCGGCTGCAGGACAACGGGACGCGGCACGTCACATCACATCGCCCTTGTGCTACGGCCACGCCGCGTCGGCGTCGGCGCCCCCGTCGATTGATCACACACGGACACGGCCCCACGCACACGGAAGCCGCGCCCGCGCGAGTCGCCTTGCCGCTGCCGCACGCTAGGTGGGCAGGTCGCACGCCTATCTGGTGGGCGTGACGCGCCGCATGCCGCCGTGCGCGGCCAGTCGAACGACGTGACGACCAGGCGACCAGCGTTCACCGTCTCCAGAAGCCAAATTCCATTTCGGCCCCCGAAACAAAAACATTATTACCAAGAAGCGGACACAGGCGAACCATTGGAGTCCACGGCGGCGCGCGCCGCCCGTGACCACCCGACGCATCGCAGCCGTCCAGCAGCCGAAATGGGGGACGGAAGGGAACGGAAGCCCACCGCGAAATTTTACGGGTCGCACGTCCCGCGCCGCGCGGCGTGTCGGTCAAGGTGCCCCCACGCGCCGCGGTTGGCGCCGCCGCCGCTGCCGCCCACCGCCGCCCGCGTGCGCCCACCGCCACCTGTTGCCGCCTAAGGGGAACGCCTCCGTTATAACCCAACGCTTCACCATCCATGCCGTCCTCCACCACCGCTTCACCATCCCCTCCAGGCCCACCACCACCATGGCCTCTCCTTCCCCTTCTTCCCCCGCCCGCGCCTCCGGCCGCCGCGTGCCGCCGCCGTGCTGGACGACCGACGAGACCCTCGCGCTCGCGCGGGCCTACACCGCGCGCCGCCTCGCCGTCGGCCGGGAGCACCTGACCTCCACCGACTGGGCCGCCGTAGCCGCGGCCGCCCCGTCCAAGACCGCCAGGCAGTGCCGCCACAAGATCGAGAAGCTCCGCCGACGCCTCCGGTCCAACCGCCGACGCCCATGCCCGCTCCTCGACGCCATGGATCTCCTCGACGGCCCTTCCCCGCCCTTCTTTTCCAAGTCCCAGTCCCGATCCACGTCCCTGTCCTCGTCGCCGCCGCCACCGGCGGCGGTTTCCACGCCGTCTCCCCCTTCCCCTCCCGCATCTCCGCCCAGGAAGAGGCGGCGGGACGATGCCTGGGACGAGGACGGTGTGAGCGACGTGGTGGGTGCTCTGAGGGCCATCGGGGAGGGTTTCCTGCGGGCGGAGGAGAGGAGGATGGAGGCCGCACGGGAGACGCAGAGGATGCGGATGGAGATGGCGCTCCGGCACCTCGATGCACAGAGGAGGCTCATGGACGCGCTTGTCGGCCGCATCATCGACGCCTTGGACTGAAGTGGTGGCACAAAGATGTTTCCTCTCAAGGTTTCTTGCCTGTCCTCGTTGCATGCTGCCTTGCGAGGAGTTTAGGAGTTTCTTAGTGCTGTTTATATGTAGTAGTTGTGATGGATCTGTGATGTAGTTGAACCGGACAAGCTTTAGTGTTTTTTCAGTCTTGCATTTGCTCAAAAGGAGAGTTTCTTATGGAAGTTGTCTTGCCTGTTGCACGTCTGTCGCCTACTTGTCTCCTTACTTTCATGTATCACGCTTTTAATTTGTTTGATTTTTATGTTCTGATGAAAGTGACATGTATACTACTGATAACCTAGGGATGTTAGAAGATTAGCATTGAGTTCTCATAACAATTATGTTTTTGGGCTCTGGACTTGTAATTCCTTGAAGAGAGAGAACACAATTGTCACTGCTACATTACAGACTTATACATCATAAAAAAATGTCTCTGCTACCTTGGCTCCTGCAGCACTTGGACAATAAGAACCGGAGATGTGTTATTTTAATGTCAGGGACTGTATTTTTTTAGTCCTTTGCTAGTGCCTCAACCTGTCAACTGTGGTCCGTGAGGCTAATAGTATTATTTACATTTTTCATGTGAGATCCTGAATGAAATTTCAATACTGAGCTCAACCTATATGTTTTGAGACAGTCATGCCAAGGTTATATTTTCAGTTACGTACCTGGCAGAATACATCTGTTTACTTCTTGATTTTTTTTTTTTGCTGTATGAAGATGAAAAGTCTACAATCTGCATATTAATTGTACTATTGAAGAAACTCAATATTCTATGCATTGCATCTCTATGAAGAGTTGCATGTCCTGAAGTGGGATATCTCGATGACTGGATGGCCATATTGGTACTCAACATCCGCACATTAACATTCCTTGTGTCCATGGTTGCTGCATCAAATATACATTTTGATGAACAATCAAATATCCTCAAGATGGGGTCAACAGATTTCTTTTCAGAAGTGAGACAAAAGTTTGCACACACCTCTTGTATGTAGAACACATGTTTTCTTCAAATATGCCACTCAAAATTTACAAAATTAGATAACTAGTTTATTTGGATGCCACTGAACTAGCTATCTAATTTTGCAAAATTTGAGTGGCATATTTTTTATTGTCCTACAAACCTATTGGAAAAATTGAAGTTGGATTCTACATGCTCTTCTTTATATAATGAGGTTATTCGTGAAAGACAAGTTCTACTTGAAAAATTGCACGGTATAAAAAATGGATACAACTCTTAGCCACATGAATTATTTATGTTGATTACAGGTCCTTCGTTAGATATGTGGCAGTGCTGATAGGCTGTAATCCCAACCTTTATCTTATCTTTTATTGACCACCTTTTTAAAGAAAATAACTTCTACGGATAATATAGTGCCTTCTTTATTACTTTTGTATGCTTCCTTTTGCATCTAACATTTCTATTTGTAAGAATAAACATACCTTGTCATTGTGTTTCTCCTTTGGATCCTTCTCATCTCCACACAAAGTTTCTGCGTGCACATGTGTTATGTGTACATGAATTTGTTTGCTACTGACCGGTGGTATCTTTTCTTTTGTTCTCATTTTTCAGGAGATTCAACTTAGATTATGACTATAATTCTTCACATACTACTCATGTTTGATATATGTAATTTGTTCATCTTCATTGTTTTTGCGGGGGGAAAGCCACATTTTTGTGGCTTCGGCTTCTAAGTGAAAACTGCTTCATCTTCATTGTTTTTTTGCTTGTGTTTTGGCTTCACAAGCCATTTTCACATGTGCACATTTGGCAGGACTTTTGATTAAGAGTGTGGAGAAGCCCTAACAAAAGCCCTGCCAAAGAGAGCCTTGGAGAGAAGGAAAGGCTTTTCATCTAATAACCTCAAGCTTTCCGCAGATCTGCAAGTTTAGTTTCTTCCAATGACAAGTTTGGAACTCTAGGTATTCTGTGGCCTGGTACAGTTTTGTTATTGTCCAGAATCTTCGTATCTGTTGAGAAAACTACATAGGTACTTGAAGCTTTCCAATTAGTTTATTATACATGAAATGTTTATCGATTGAGAACTGCAATCTAATAGTTCTGTTTGTTGTCAGCGGATTTGATGCAGATGAAGGCACCACTATCCACTTAGTACTATCTTGGACTTGTCATTAGAGTATGTGGTCCTTAGGCCGTGCTCAACAGATCATACGTAATGGTCGTGCAAAACACTATTTTACACCGTAGAATACACTGTTTGTCGAGTGGAGTTTGAAATAGGATGTGTGATAGAAAGTAAGATATGTAGTATGCTGGAGATAACCTTAGTAGTATGCTCGCATCTAGTCCTTGGCTCACTGTGCTGTTCGACAAGTGGGCTACCACTTGAGATGTGCATTAAAAAATGAAACTGAGGTATGTACATTGACTCGATGAAGCATGCTGAGTTGAAAGCATGGATTCTGAACAATAACATTCGGCTTTACCCGCATTCCATCATGCATGGTCCTTGAAATTTCAATACTATTATGTATGCCAGTCATTGTGTTGATTTATCCTGTACCACTATTTAAAAGCCTAGTCTATTGAATATTTTCATCTCGTGAGTCCTACTTGTCTTGATAAATTGTAAATACATTCTTGTTTGTGAATGAACCTGGTGTATCTTTTGAAAATTTGTATGGAGTCTCTTTTGATTATAACATGAATACAAAATTCTCAGAACGGAAATCGCAGTCTATTCTTGTGATTTGTGAAAATTTACATATAGTTATTTCCTCGACCAGTAAAGTTAGAGGATGTGCTTGTACGATCTATTTGTTCTTGTGAGGAACTCACATTTTTACTTGAACAGACAGGAGAGTTGTGTGCCTTTTGGGCATCAAACTCTGTGGCATGAAAGGTGAACTGTATCAATGTGTTCATGTGTCAAAGCTATCTGAGCGAACCCTTGCTCTATACTAATAGAAATAGTGTGAGTGAAATAGTAACAGTAATTATTCTGAAGTCTGAACACAGAATATCCGTTTTAGTTCCTTTATTCTCTCCATGCTATGAGTTATACAGAAAGCAAAATCATTAACTTTAGCTTCTCATGTTTCAATAACAATGGTTACCAGTGCCTGTACATTTTTTAGGATATAAAAAATACTTTCCAGTATACTTGGATACAGTTAATTTTCTTTTGCATCCTCACTCCTCCATCTGCAGGTATGGCTTCTGCAGGTGAAATAAATTTCTAGCTGGAGCTAATCAGCCATCATGCTGATGTTTGGTGGTTTCCTGCATTCTAGGGCGTTGTCATTTGTTGCGGTGAATATGGATATATGTTCAAATTACTGGTCAAACAAAACATATGCCTTGCACAATCCTGCATATGTACCTCGAGCAAAAGTAAGCACATGCTAATAGCTTTAGGCCAATCGGAAAACACAGAAGCAGGGAAAATGAGGGATTAACCTAAAGCAAAACTCTTTGCACCATCTATAGGCCTAGGACCATCTCCAAGATGGCCTAATTGCCAATCTATTGAGCTCCAATGTAACTTCTCGCATTTAATTACCCCGCCACTGCTAAGATATGTCCAGATTTGCATGATGGATCATGGCATTGGCAACATCATTTTCTTCTGAAGAGTATGTGTAGTGCACCCCATAGTAGATATAGAAAAGTATGCAAAACCTCTGTTATGATCTGGTGGCTATCAGGAACACATTCACAGGAAGATAGAAGCAGCAGCCGGTCATGGCATTAGATGCCAAACCTCTGGTATGATCTCACCTTGAGGGTTTCTATCAGGAACACATTCAGGAAGACAGAAGCGGCAGCCGGCCATGGCATTAGAGGGACCGACCACTCCAATACGGTCCGTTGACGTCCTGCAATAAATTTGTTGTATCTAGTGACACCGGTGATCATATTAAAAGATGCACGATTTCTTGTCCGCCATCTATACGACATGGAGGCAACGAAGGATTTTTGATCGGCTATTAGAGATTATCTCTTGTTCTGGTCATGAGAGAGACGAGAGATTCACGAAGAGTTATTCTATTAAATTTATAGCTTATTGGGGCGCCTCGATTGATAAACGTGGAGTATCTTACCAATTACCGCAGCTACAGTTATGTTCTGTTTGTTTTCTTTCAAAATTATATAATCTAACTTATAAATTATATAAGCACATAGTGATCTATTTATAGATTATCATAATCTAGATATCTAGATTACATAATCCACTCAATAATCTATGTTGTTTGTTTACCTCTTAACTTATTTAAGCTAGATTATATAATTTAAAAGTAAATAAATAGGGCCTTAGTTACCAATAGCTCATGCATGTGTATCCTTATAAGACATGTCTGTATATAAATCTCTAGGACTAACCTGATTTCACCACCTCTTCCGCATGTCACTCGTCTATCAAAATGAAGGATTCTAAGAAGAGAAGTCTCTTTCTCTTAAACACCAATCTAAATATTTAATACTAATATAGACATATAACCTACACTAACTAAAACCAAACCTAACCATTACAACCGACAAACTAAAACATAAAGATACTAATAAGAATTAATATAAATATGGCAGCTCAAATTTCTAACTAGCTGAACACATGCAACTATATTTTTATAGTGTATTTGATCTACCTAAAATCTTTTAGGTCTCTAACTAAATATATCTTTTCTTTAGACCTTAGCAATCAAGCCTGATATTTAAATCCATCGTGAAAACATGGAATAAAAGGATCATTACATTGCTTTTAGCTAGAGAAAAGTTTGAAGGCGACCAACTACTTGCATGCCTCCATGGTCGACGTGGACAGATAAGACCGGTGGTGCTTGTTGGGAGGAAGCAGGAAGAAAGAGGAAGAAATGGAGGAAGAAGAAGAAAGAAAGGAAATAAGGGTGCCGTATGTAGGCGGAGTGACGCAGGTGTATCATGTGGTTAGCGGTTTGAATAAATGTTTGTACACAGAGCCAGTGCGGATGATCTGCAAAGTTAGGCAGAGCTCCCACGCAAAGCATACTGAGGGAGAAAATGGTTTTGCTTGTTTCAGATGTTGTAGGTAACAGACCCAATAAATGTCTCACCCGTGATTTGATTCTTTATGCGCTTTTGCAAAATTAACCTAAACTGTCATGCCTTATGTCAAAATTTTATAACTTGTTCGGTTGACTGCGCCAGTTGCATGGCTTATACAAGAGTCAAGACCTTTCCCATTTTCCCCAACAGTACTGGAAACAGGTAAAGATCTCTGTAACTGTGTTGCTGTCGGTTAAAGAAAGGCACATGGAATCCGGGAAGCTCTCATTGTGTGCATTCGATGGTTCAGAGATGAGCCAGACCATTCTTGGATCAGGTGCATGCTTCATTTTACTCCCCTCTAATTCTCACCTAACATTCTTTAGAGGAATCCTGTTGGCGCAGTTATATAAGCACATGCGTTCAAGCGTAGCATAGAAGTTCTGGGAGGTTTCATACAATCATTCAGTGACACCGTTATGGCTTTTCTCAAGCCATCTCTCGTGTTCTGCTCTATTCTCACTTTTCTGAGCTTGAACTGGGGTCCATCTCATGTGTTTGCCAAGGTTTATATGGTGGTGATGGAGGATGACCCAGTCATTTCTTACAAAGTGAACCGCAAGCATGTAATGTATGTGCTTTCTGCATAGGAATAAGCTGGATTATATCATCTCCGGGCAATACCAATTACTAAGTATTTTATTCAGGAGAGGCGACGAAGCTCAGAAGTACAAGCGAGTGGCCACAACAAAGCATGATAGCTTCCTGGACTCATTTCTCCCAGTGGGATCTTACAAGAAGCTGTACAGTTACACGCACTTGATTAATGGATTTGCTCTTCATGCTGAATCTGAGAAGGTGCCTTCTTCATTGCTCTTAATTTTTCATACTGACTAGCTGCTTGCAAGAGTTGAAGACGTTATTAGTGAATGCCGGTTATTTGTTTCTATTGAAATTAACAGTTGAAAAATCATATTTGTTATATGTGTAACAGACAGTTAGAATTCTTAGTGGTGCAAAAGGAGTAAGACTTATCCAAGAAGACATCAAAATGGCCAAGATGACCACACATACACCAAGTTACATCGGAGCTACTGGAGTCTGGCCGCTCCTAGGTGGTGCTGAGAATTCTGGTAACGGGGTGGTGATTGGCATGATCGATACCGGGATTGACCCTAAGAACCCAAGCTTTGCTACCAGCAACACGTCAAGCCAGGCGGAACCACCACCGGCTAGTTTCAAAGGAATATGTCGTACCGGCAATAGATTTCCTCCGGATTCATGCGGTGGTAAGATAGTAGGAGCTAGGTGGTTTGCGCGTGCTGCCCAAGCGACTGGAGAGTTCAACGCTACAATTCACTATGAATCTCCTTATGATCCAGATGGTCATGGCAGGTCTGTCCAAATATCTATCTATCATATGCTGATCACTGTATTGGTTCATTTTATCCTCAAAACGCATCGCTAGCTGATCATAACAATGTCTTCACAGCCACACCGCATCGATTGCTGCTGGGAATTTCCATACACCACTAATATCCAGAGGCTACAACTTTGGGTATGCAAGCGGCATGGCCCCTGGAGCTCGGTGAGTTGGACTGAAAAGAACAATCCTTTTTGTCAGCATTTCAGACGTTGAAACTTGGAAGACGAAGAGGGGAAGCAGTGTATATAATCTTACGATCTGTTGGTTGTCCTTTCAGTCTTGCAATCTACAAAGCTGCCTATCCCTTCGGTGGATACATGTCAGATGTGATTGCTGCAGTCGACCAGGTTCTTAGATATACTCTACAGAACGCTACCGTCGTTCAATTCTAGCTGCATGCTAAACTGTGTTACTTGTATGTAGGCGGTAGAGGATGGGGTCAATGTTATAAGTCTTTCTATGGCTCCTTCTTCAGTTTCATCTGGGCCAGCGTCTTTCCTCAATTTGCTTGAGGCACAGCTGCTCCTCGCCACCAAGGCTGGAGTGTCGGTTGTTCAGGCCGTTGGCAATGCAGGACCCGATGCAAACACAGTCGTCTCTTTCAGTCCATGGATATTAAGCGTTGCTGCTTCAATGACAGACCGCACGTATAGAAAATCAATCGTAATTGGCAATGGGAAAGTGTTCTCTTGCGGCGTCCTTTCAGGTAATTCATGCAAACTTATCTTGGCTCTGTTGATCAATAAACTGCAGCATTTTATCAATTTGTTAGCACAATGCCCTCAGTATTTCCTTATGGTGGATGGGGTCTGGGGAATGTAATTTCTAGACAACCTTACCCTTGCATGACTGTACCTGATCTTGGATAGTGCCTGTGTTGCCAGCACCAACACCAGGTGAAACAATGTACCCACTAGCATGGGCTGATGATGTGGTCAATGAGAACTCGACCGATGGGTCTGTCAATTGCCAAGATCCAAGGGTGTTCATCAGACCTCTTGTCCAGGGAAAGGTGATCATCTGCATGTTCGACTCATCAAACTACTACGAAGACGATCCCAACCTCGCCGGTGTCATCCATACGATCGAGAGAATTGGAGCTGCTGGCGTCGTTGTCACTGATCGTTCTTCGGGTGACATCGACATTGACTATGAGCCTACATTTCCCACGACAGTCCCTTCCGCCATAGTTCTCAGGGGTTCCGACATGCGAGTAAGTTCCTGAGCAAGCTGAAATATCTTAAGAGAACACACCACAGGCAGCAGTGTTTTTTATCGCATTTTTTCTTCTTTTTGCTACTGTGTGCAGGCTCTACTGAGGTACTATAACAACAACACGGTTCGAGACGAACGTGGAAACGTGGTCAGCTTCGGAGCGACTATACGGATTACGGAGGGACGGCGTGCGAGCTACTCTGGAGAAGCACCAGTGGTGGCCGACTACTCCTCGAGGGGACCGGACGTGGAGAACGCACAGATGCAGCCGGCAGAGGTGCTGAAACCGAACGTCATGGCGCCAGGGAACCTCGTATGGGGAGCATGGAGCCCGACGAGCAACGCGCTGCCGGAGATCCAGGGCGAGGAGTACGCGCTCCTGTCCGGCACAAGCATGGCCGCGCCGCATGTCGCCGGGGTGGCGGCCCTGATCAAGCAGAGGCACCCGACGTGGAGCCCCGCCATGGTCATGTCGGCGATCATGACGACCGCGGACGTGACCGACCGCTCGGGCCGGCCGCTGATGGCGAGGAGCGACTCCGGCTCCGTGGACCCCGCGACGCCGTTCGACATGGGCGCGGGAGCCGTGAACGCGGCGCGCGCGCTGGACCCCGGCCTGGTGTTCGACGCCGGGTACAGCGACTACCTCCGGTTCCTGTGCGCGGTGCCCGGCGTGGACGAGGCCGCCCTGCTGCGCGCGGTGGGCGCGCCGTGCCCGGCCCCGGCCCCGCCGCGCGCGGGGGCGCCGCGCTGGTGCTCGGACCTGAACGCGGCCAGCGTGACGGTGGCGAACCTGCTGGGGTCGCGGCGCGTGGACCGGCGGGTGACGAGCGTGGGCTCGCAGAACGAGACGTACATGGCGTACGTGCGCGCGCCCGGCGGCGTCGCGGTGCGGGTGGCCCCCTCGCAGTTCGCCATCGCGCCCGGCGCGACGCGGGCACTGCGGATCGTGCTCAACACCACCGCGCCCGGGAATGCGTTCAGCTTCGGGGAGGTGGTGCTCAAGGGCGACAAGAAGCACCGCGTCCGGATTCCCCTCGCCGTGTACCCCGCCGCGGCACTGAGCCCATGATGAACTTGAGCGCAAGAAGAGTATACCGCTTGTAGTTACTCTGTAACGTACGCAGGCAGAGAGCGCGCGTTCCAGCGTATACGTACACGTAGACGTAGTACGTACATGTACTACCCGTTACTTGCTCTCCAATCGAGTTGCAGTTGCAGCCCCGCTCCAACGTCTAATTCTAAGGCCCTGTTTGGTTTTATTAGTCCTAGGACTAAAGTTTAGTCAAGGGACTAATCTTTAGTCCCTACCCTGTTTGGTTCTAGAGACTAAACATAAGCTAAACACAGTTAAAGCAGTATACAAATACTAAAATGCCCTCACGCTTGCCCCTGCTGCTTATACAAACACCTGGGCGTGCTTATACAAACAAACCGAGCACGTGCTTATACAAACACTTGTGCGTGCTTATATTTCAAATGAGCAAATGAGTTTCAAATATTCCAAATGAGTATACAGATGAGAAGCAACCACAAATATATTTCAAATATTCGAAATGCAGCTCGAGGGCAGTAGAGGAAATTTTGTTGTTTAGTCCCGTTTAGGAGCCCTTGGAGGGACTAGAGACTAAAGTGGTTTAGTCCCTCTATTAGTTCTTGTGTTTGGGGAATTAGGGACTAAAAGGAACTAAAAGGTAGGGACTAAATATTAGTCCTATGGAACCAAACAGGGCCTAACTCTGCTACGGGCTCCTTCCCTCTCATTCCACAACTCTACTACGACTATGAGTGGTAGCTCAGCTCCCGGGCGGCCGGGCGTCGACCTTGTCCTAGTATAAGAGGGTGTTTGGTTGGAGAGACTAAAGATTAGTCTCTAGTTTTTAGTCTCTTTTTTGCCAAACACTAGGACTAAAATATAGACTAAAATGATTTAGCCTTTAGTCCTTCACATAGGTGCTAAAAGAGACTAAAAACCCATAATTATCATGTTGTCCTTACCTTTTTTATAGATAACTAATATTATGAGTATATTTTAAGGGCATTTGAGTCTTTGAACAATGTATTTAATGACTTTAGAATCTATTTAGTCCCTAGAACCAAACATGTAGGGACTAAAGTTGTCCTAAGACTAAAGTTTAGTCCTAGGACTAATTGAAACCAAATATGGCCTAATTCCAGCTCCCGTCTCGATCATTCGCTATTTATTGAAAGTAGGAATGATTGATTGTCTATTGATTGTGTACAGACGTACATAGATATATCACAGGAGCAATCACAGCCACAATTACATTGATTTCTTCTTCCTGTCAAACTGATAGAACAATTTCACGTGTAGTAAGTTGAGCCAATCTTCTAGACACATTTTGCGAATATCTAAAACTTTACTTCCTTACAGGTTAATGCTAATTCAACCTGTAAAAACCTATCCAAAATCTGGGACAAGCAGAAAGTGAACAATGAACTAGAGAAGTACATGAGCAGTGCTTTTCAGCACATCAAGGCCATGTGCAAGTCTCTGGATGGGGGCGTTCACCGAGTTAATAGGGTTGCCCGCGCCACCCTCTTCAGAGGCTGGGAGGCGTGAGACCATTGACCGCACATCACAGATTCTTCAGCTGTAATTCATGTTCAACAGTGTTGGAGGACCAGTGTTTTGATACAATAAAATTCATCAGAAAGGGACGGCTTGGAAGGAGTCCGGTTGAAATAACATTCTGAGTGGTGCGTTTGTTGATCCTAGGTTACCAATGGTTGGTTATACAGTTCTTGGTGGTGATTATTAAAATTGTATTTAGCCATTTTATAATATTTAGAAAGTTTATTTGGTTTCGACAGAGTTCATGTATCTTTTCGTTCTTAATGAGATTCTGGTCCGGGGTTTGATGTTTGAAGATTCCAGATGTAAATTATCCGCAAAAGTTGCAGAAGAGATTCAAATAAGCCAGTTATCATCCACAGTTTAAATCGATGTTGTGACTGAGTTTCTCGTAAGCGCTAAGCCACCTAATAATTCAGTAGAAGAGGACACACTAAAGTCAATTACGGTCACCACTAGCCACCACCGCTGATTTGCGGCCCTTGCCGGCTTGCCGCCAGAGTTGAGTGTTGGAGCAGTGCCGGCCTTGTGATGCTGATGAACATCCTTGTAGGTTGCAGAGATGGAGCCTCCGTAAGGCCATCCTTCTTGTCAGCAATCAAAAACCATTAGCAGCAGGCACGAGTGCCAGCTTGCAAGCCCAGCTGCCAGGCTCTGGCGAAGTGGGCGCTGTGCAAATGCTGTCATTCGATTGAAGAAGCATCGGCATCGGCACCGTCCTTGTCCATGGCGGGCGTTGCCGCAGGTTCAGGCACAGGCACCTCTGTGGTGGTCGCCAGAGCCAGGTCGATAGGCTGGCCACCGTCCACAGGCGGCGTGGTTGGAGGGACCAAGGTTGTGCATGGCTTGTCCATGATCGGTGCGGCAGAGCTATCACCGAGGATCACCAGTGCCAGCTCACGCGGAGGCTCATGCTCCTTGTCCTTACATAAAAATAAAAATAAGGTGTAAAATTCTTACCAAATAAAAAAAAGGATGCTAGATTAGAAAATAAAAATAAACTCACATCTAATAAATAAAATAATAAGGGGACTAAAATTTGGAGACAAAAAACTTATAGCTAAGGAAAAATCAAACTACAGTGCAGTCCTTACAAGGAAGGAGCATACCACTAGACTATTATCACATTTTATAGAAAAACATTATTTATAAATTTATCTTTTAAACGTGATAAGCAAGTGTTGTAGACGGGATGCCGCATACCCTGTGGTCCGCCCCTGCCTGCCTGCGAGGCCGGCCACGGCGCTTGGGCTTCAAGGACGGTGCATGGATTTCGTCCTTGCCGGCAACAGCAACCGATGACATTGCAGCAACGGCCAGTGTCGAAGGAGAGCCATCCTTCCGCGGCCTGCCTCGGCCACGCTTGGGCTTGGCCTCTACCAGTACCACCGAAGACCCAACGGACGCCGGCTTGCACGAGCCGGCCTGATCAGCCTGCTCCACCGGGAGCTCCTCCTCATCAGCGTTCTCCTGGGGGCTGCGCTCGAACCGCCCCGTGGCAGTTCGCACGAAGAAGCCCTCGGCGACGTGCTTGCCGAGGTAGTGCCGGAGGAGCCTGTCGTGCGCGGGGGGCACGCCGGGGTGCCTGGCGCGGATAAAGGCAGAGATGGAGTCCTCCTCCGAGCCGCCGTCCTCGGCCAGCGCGTCGGTTGCCTCGCCGATCATCTGCAAACCAAACACGGCCACAATGTCAAGCGTGGTACTGAACCGGGTTGATCGGTGTAACCCCGGAGAAAGGGAAATCCTGCATTGATGGGCGCTCAATGGATCAACGTTAGCATAAGCATGTTCGGTAATAAGGCCGCTCTAGTAGTCTAGTGGCGTGGCCTCTAACTCATTAGAGGTGGCTGATATATACAACTAATTTCCTAGCACGTTCGATTGAGCAGATATTAAGAACGAATTAATCGCACTATGAAACTAATTAAGCCGTACTGATTAAGTACAAAAAACCAAAACAATATTTTTTGGATCAAAATAAAGAAATATCAAAAAGCAAAATAAAAGGGGAGCAGAAGAAGAAACGAGAATGGGGTGAACCGATCAACGAATCCGCGGTGAGCAGGGGCGGCGGGTAGGTATTAGTATTACCCAGCAGTAGGGTGGGTGATCCGGCGTGGCTTGGCGGCGCTTCCGCGCGACCACCATCGGCTGCGGCGTTCGCTGCCCCTCCTCATCCATCGGCCCCCGCTTCGCCTCTTGCACCGCGTCCACCTAGACAAGGGCCACCATTGCTGGGTAGGAATGCGGAATATCGGGTTCGGGCTCGGGCTCCTGCTGTTGTTCGGATGGAGGGCGAGGAGCAAGATACTACGGCCGATGGGCTGCCGTTTGATGGTGTTTGTATGTATGACTGGCCTAGGAGACCCGACTTTATTTTACCATACTGCCCTTTTGGTTACTTGCTTCCGGACGCCCGGTCTCCTTTATGTGACTGAGGTGTGAGCAGAGTTTGGTTGGTTAAAAAAAGGTCCCTGGGCTCAGGGCTGCAAAGCCTGTAAGGACTCTAGGAGTCAAGGTGAGTCAGTGTCCTACACCAAAATTTCACTTAACTAGAAAGGAAAAAGCAAACTTCAAACTTGAGTCGTCATTAACAAAAAAAACTTGAGCAGTCAATAGCAAATCCAAAGAATAAAAGGTTCAGGATTCAGCATCTATGTGTCACTGACACCAAAAGAGACAAATGGAGCTAGACGGGTCAGTCCAACATGTAGCGGTTGTGTCTGGTTAGGTGACAATAAACTCTAAATTTTACAGTATAATATTAAAGATTGTATCGAATCGGAGGATTAATGTCGGACCATATTTCTATCCATTTTGAACTAGATTTTATTTAGAGTCTAAAAAATTGTGAAGAAACATTACCAACCGGACAGTTTTTCTGTGTTTCGCAAAAACAAAACAAATCACCAGTGTGAAAGTGTGTGTTTGCGTAGATACGAAACAGAGGTCGACTAAGTCGCAACTCGCAAGCAATAGAGAGCGAAGACATAGCCAAGCGACGTCGTGGCCCCGTCCTCTCGTCAAGCAGATCTTCGTCCACGGGCGGCATGGATGGCCCGAGAGGCCTCGCGCCGGGGCGCGGGCGCGGGCGTGGGGAAGGGTGGACGGTGCCGCCGGAATGGATCGGCGGTTCCGGGTCCGGCCAGGGCGCCGTCCCCGATGGCTCGTGGAGTTACAGCTGGGGGTGGACATCGGGGCCCGAAGGTGGCTGGGGCTATGGCCACGGCTCGGCGCAGGGCCCCCGCGGCGCTGCAGACGGGTTTGCCTACGGCTACGGCGGCAGCGGTGGTGGAGGAAGCGGGCGTGGCGGATTTGAATTCAGCTTCGGTGGCCTATCTGGCGGTTTTGGCTGGCGAGCCGGTGGCGGGCCGTTTGGGGTTGGAGGAGGCCACGGCAGCTGGAGCGCGCGCGGTGGTGGGTTCGGCGGCGGCGGGAGGCAGCGGCCACCGCGAGGCCGCGGACGTGGCAGCAACTGAAGAAGGCCGATTAGCATCTGGGAGCATAGTCTATACTGGTTGTGGCATCATGGCATGAATGACTGTACCCGTAACAGTAATCAATACGCCTTTGCTTCAAACTGTGTTCAACAGTTAACACTCTTCTAATATATATTACTCCATCTGTTTTTTATTTATCGCGTTTTAATTTAAAAATAAAACGGATGACAAACATTCGAGAATGAAATTAGTATTACTTTTTTTTGAGTAAGCTACTCCCTCCGTTTCTTTTTATTTGTCGCTGGATAGTGCAATTTTACACTATCCAGCGACAAATAAAAAGAAACGGAGGGAGTAGTAGAATCGTGTTACTCCACGCTCCATGGAGCGAGAATCTAACGATGGTAGAACTCTACTTTTTTCTAGAGTAACATGGATTTACCCCCGGCAAAAACGACTGCTAGTCCCACTGAGCTTTTGCTTCTGAATCTGAAGCTCTGAGTTCATCACACCTGCCTATGTGAGCATAAAGCCAAACGCGCATAAAACAAGCTTTCAGGAGAAGAACAGCATGCGAATCAACTCAAGGGTGCTGAGATGTCCACAGCTGTGCAGTTCTGGGTCTATGTCAAAACTGTAAAGTCATTGCTGGTGCTGAGAACTAGACGATTTTTTTTGGCATCTTTACGAAAATCACTCAAAGTCCATTCTTGTGCCCATATTAAGAATGATGCTCAAACAACTTCCATATATGAAAAATGCTTTAGGAACCTGTAGCACCTAGCAGTAAGCCAGCGACAGTGCAAAATGCTCAAGGAACATAAAATGTTGCAATTTGCGCGGGCCTGAAAAACTTGAGAAAAGAAAACATGAAATCATGATACAATAGTATTTATACTGACGATGTTAGTCAAAATGAAATATCAGGATCTAAAAAATAGTTGGCAAGATGCTGAACAAGTGCAAACGAAGTTACACTTTGCAAATAGCAGTAATGAAACATGTAATATCTCATTCCATATTGCAAAGCATGATTTACAGCTATCCACGTCATTTGGCTGAGCTATTGCAAGCCCGCTCTAAAAAATAAACTGTCATAGCATGACCACAGGTTATCCTCCAACTATAAATTCATGGTAGAGTGGCAGCTAAGAATACAACAAATAATAAGGAATGTATGTAAATTGTCAAATATAGCAAATTCACTTGAACTTATTGCCATGTATATTCACACATTATTCTACATATTGAAAGCTAGACATATAAAATAACGAATAGAATGAGAAAGGAAAAAACTTGACCCCCATTGGCAACTAAAAACACTGATGTCTTATTTTACATTTTGTCACAACATGATCTAGATGAAGGCAAAATGAAACAAGTTCAAGTTCAGTTATGCTTAAAAAAACTGCAGATTCTAAACGTAATACAGCAAGTTTTTAAAAAATCAATACAGCCAGCCATCACACTCAACCGAGCCACAAAGGCATTTCTTCTTCTTGATGTTCCCATTGGCATCATGAACCTGATCTATTTTATAATTGTAGTGGTATGCTAGTTCTTGATTGGGTCGAATATCATCGCAAGCAAAGAACATGATATGAGGCACACTGATATCTTCGTGATCATAAAGGACGTTTTGTGCATATATGTTTGGGGTGCAATTGTGATTGATAAATTTTGCAAAGTTCCCCATCTCTGAAGCATCAACAGCAAATCCAGTTTCATTTTCATCATCTTTGCCCGGACCCTTCTGAAGTGACGGTATAGATCTTGATAGGCCCTCCCAAAGAGACTTATCATAATAATTGTGCCCAATAGCAAATAAATACTCATCATTCGTCCTTTTTTGTGCTTCTTCATCCTCCAACACTTCACCTATATATTCACACACAAAGCTTCCAGATGGTATGAATTCAAGAGTTCTCACACCCCAACCCATTGATTTTGTTTTGAAGATTTGCAGCCGAAACTTGAGCCCATGTTGGCCAACTCTGTTGTGACATGTAGGAGGGCACTTGCAAGAAGGACCACACTCATAAACGAGAGGTTTTGCTTCTACAATACGGCCTTTATCATTGAAAGGGATTTCTCCACCATTTTTCACTGCACATGCACACTTGTTTGAGTCTGAGCACCCACCTACACAATTACAACCGGCTGGAGGAGTTGGCCGGTAGTTACGGGGATATCGAAGGTGTGAAATGTAGCAATAGGGCATTGGACGCTCATCGGATATTTTGTTAACAACAGGTAGAGGAACTCTCTCCAATCCACGTGATAGATCTTTGATAATAACATTGTCGTTTGATCCAGAGTTCCCTGTTTGCAGAATTTCTTGGATGTCAATGTGCTTTTGTCCTTCCATTCTTCTCAGTCGGAACATATACACATAACGGTCTCCATGCTCTTTCTCCCTCCAGTACTTCTCAACAAGGTATAAACCACCATATATATATGCAGGAAATTTCTTTTTTCCATTAAAAGTGGTGAACCCATGGATAACACGGACTGGTGTATTAGTATCCATGCTCTTTTTAAGAGCCAAGTTGGTACCCTCTATCCTCTGATTGACTGCAACAGCCACCAGTCCAGTATATACGAAGGCATCCAGATTATACTTGATGTCATGAGATTGTGCGCATGACACGATACTAACAGCCACAGTTGTACCATCATCCTTCTTGGTACAATCAATACCTACCCTATGTGGGCGATGGAGACCAACAACACAAAGCTCTACCCTCAGATGGAAGATATCACCAGGATATATTCCAGGCACACTGCCAATATATTTCTCATCATCAAAATCTGTGCAGAACCGCTCCCTGAAGATTCTGTAAGCCTTTAGATCAGGCCGCACATTAAGCACTTTTTCCCTAGAATTATCTTCTTCATCTAAAAGGTCCCGATAAATTAAACGGAGATCCTGTAGAGACCGCATGATGCGTTCTCTAACAACGACACCTCCATTATTTAGCATTGATTCATCCTGATAATCATTATTAGTTTTCCTCTTCTTACATTCAGTATCACCTTTCACTGAGAAGTTATTCATAGCCGAAACTCTAACACCAGAATGAGCACTCGCATAACACCGCACGGTGCTTCTAGTTGCTGGGGTGCACTGTGTTGAACTACTGTCAAACATGTATGCTGGAAGATCAGGAGATTCATTATTGGAGCCAAAAGCATCAGAGAACGATCGCTTGTACCTGGCCTGAAATCTCCATGGTACAGCTGCCTTCCGTCCCTTGCGGACGTACGTTCCATTACCAATGCTGCCAGGAGTCGCCGAGCTGCAACCATTGGCTGTTGCTTCATTCTCCTTGGCTGCTCCATCTCCCATGCTACACCCCTTTGCGGCTTGATAAGAGGAATCTTCCAAGCCAACATTTCCCTCAGGGTCCTCTGACTCGAGTCCTGGAGCAGAAGAACCATTGCTCTTTGACCCGGTCTGATCCATAAACGGCTTCTTCAAACCCTTGGCAAAGCACTTCTCTGCTCCTACATTGCTCTCAATCACCTCAGGATCGCAAGCTGCTCCATCACCAGCACCCCTGAATTCCTGGGTGCGAGCGTCCTTCCAACTAGCATCACAGTTAGAGCTCCCCAGATTGTAGTCCTCTCCAGCCTCGACGCCACCATTTGCACCCCTGCTATTTCCAGTACCTTCCAATGGGGAGCTCTTCACCCAGCCTCCCCTTACAGACTCGCCCAGATTGCATGCATCTCCGGGTCCAGGGCGACCGCCATTTTCTACATCAGGACTCTTCAAACTCTGACTGCTAGTGCATCTCTCCGAATGCTCCTCTCCTCCGTCAACTTCCCCATTCTTCCCGCGGGTAGCCCTACCCGATCCGAATTTTTTTGCGTCTCGGAAAACGTTGGTCTCACCGCCGTCGCTCGCCGCCCCATCCGCTCGGCAACTTTTAGCATCAGGCGCGCCGGCGGTATTACCTCCGTCGCCGTTGACCGCTGCGTCATTGGCGGCCTGCTTGAGCGGCTGCCTGACGAAGCCGGGCTGGAAACGCCAGGGCACGAGTATTTTGCACCTCCGCACGCCGTCCGCCCTCGATGCCGGTGCCGCCGCCGCCCCAGTCTCCATCCAACGCCGCCGCTGCCCTGCTCGGACCCACCAGCAGACCCCCTCCAAGATCCCCTGCCCCTGGACACAGATTTGGAAGGGGGGGGGGGGGGGGGGGGGGGGGGGGGGGGAAAGCACGCGATGCCTCAGTTGAGTCAGTTCCAAGGTGAATATTCGGGACCGAACAAGCGGGCGAGCCGGTAGACCGGAGGTCTCCCCGATGCTTACCTGGAGATGGAAGCGGCCCGCGGTGCGGCGGAACGGTTCCGGGATGGGGGTTGTGGAGGATTTCCTTCCGGAATTGGCGGAGCTGGCAGAAGTGCGGCTGGCGGGCTGGGTGCCTCCCCACTCGACTCGAGCGGATGCAAGGTCGCGCTGCCTCGAGACGAGCGGTGCCACGGGTTGGCCCTTGGCCGAGCCGGCTCTTCGTCCGAAATTTTTTATTTTAGTCTTTTTTTTTCAAAAAAATCACGTTTAAGCCATTGAACGTCTTATTTTCTGTTTTGTACATTTTACTTGGCACCGTAAGATGTGACGGCGAGGCAACGTAGCTCGACGCTGATATCTAACGTGGTAGCGACGGTGAGGACGGACAAGACACCAACGTAACCTTCAGCTCGCTGTCACAGATCTTAGCGCTATTGCGCTAAGCTAGGAGCTTATAAATCGGTCGTTTCCTGATCGAGAGCTGCACTCAGTCATTTCAATCTTCTTCCAAGCCGCTAAGAGTTGCTCGAATCTTCGTATTCGAGTTGGAAAATTTTGTAGACCAAGGTATGGTGTCTCACTGATTCGTTTGTTACATATATTGCGTTGTATGGTTTCGATTAATTAGTTTTGATTATTGCTCATATTGCTATTAGTTATGATTTCTAGGATATATGGTCCATATGATGACTACAATTTGCTAGATAGTTTGTAAAATACGTGTATTTATAAGTTAAAATCATTTCTGATGTTTTCATATAGTTGTGTTAATATATAATCGTGTCTTAGATGAAAGACATGTATCGGGAGTCGTTGTGGCAGAAAAGAGGTCGTCATCGGGAGTTATATCCGAATGTATCTAGTAAGGATGGTCATTGTCGGGTACCGTAATTAGGGGTACCCCCAATGCACCTAAGCACGGCTGACAAGCGTCTTCAGAACAAACCATAAAGACTGACAAGCACGGTTCAAGTCAAGGCCTCGTCTACCAAGGGACGCGATCTCATCTCGCATGAGCCCGGCCTCGGGCAAGAACAGTAGTCCCGGACGGATTCACGCCTCACCCGAGGGCCCCTCAGGCAGTGGGCGCCCCCCGGCTCGCCTGAGGCCACGCTCGGGCAAACTTTGTCGTATAGCAACCTCGGTCATATCGCCTTGCCACCGACCGTATCGCATGCGCATTTAATGCGGGGATCACCTGACATCTTATCCTGACACGCACGCCTCAGTTAGCAAGGTCGAAATGACCATAGTCACTTCGCCCCTTTACTGATCGTTCTGACAGGAAAAGGACACTATTCACCCTGTTCTGACTACTGTGCCAACCACCAAGGTAAAACTAACGACAGTAAGTCACGACCTCCCCCGAGTTCAGCCTCGGGCGCAATGCCTCGCTCGACCTCAGGCCTCGGCCTCGGGAGAAGGTCTCCGCCTCGCCCGACCTCAGGCCTCGGCCTCGAGAGAAGGTCTCCGCCTCGCCCGACCTCGGGCCTCAGCCTCGGCCTTGGGAGGAGTCACAACCTCGCCAGACCTCAGCCTCGGCCTCAGGAGAAGTCTCCGCCTCGCCCGACCTCGGCCTCGGACCGACTGCGCCACAGGGGATACATCATTACCCTACCTCTAGCTAGCTGCCTCAGGCTACGAAGGAACAAGACCGACGTCCCATCTAGATTACTCCGGCAACAGGTAATGATGGTTCCCTACATGCGTTCATGACGTCGATTGTTCTCAACTCCCTACGAAGGCAAAGAAACGTTAGCAGGACCCCGGGCCGCACCGTCAGCTACGCTTCTACAGGGCTCAAGCACTTCTCCGCCGGCCACGTTAGCATATAGCTACACCCCCATGTACAGCTGGACCATCTCCTTGTATCTATAAAAGGGGATGTCCAGGGCCTTCCCAAAGGGGGGGCAAGCAGAGAAGGCGAGGGTGGGCGCGAAGGAGGCCAACTCAGACGGCTCACTCCAAGGCCAAACCCTCTCTCTCTCTCGCGCGACGCTTGTAACCCCTACTACGAGCACCCCGGTGCAAGATAATTGAAAGGGAAATGTGCCCTTGGGCCATTTCTAAGTATTTTGGTGATTAAGTGCCCAACACAAGTGCCTAAGTGTTAAATTGTGCCAAGGACTCAAGAAGTGCAAATCAAGATTAAAGGTATGTTTCTAGACTTAGTACATTGTTTTGAAGACTAATGTATTGTGTCTAAGTGCTAGAAACAGGAGAAACAATTTTGGAGAAGTTGGCTGTGTACAGCCAAAAGGCTGCTCGGTCTGGGTGCACCGGACTGTCCGGTGCTGCACCGGACAGTGTCCGGTGCGCCAGGTTGGCGTCTGTCAACTGGCTGCTCTTGGGACTTCGACGACGGTGTACGACTATAATTCACCGGACTGTCCGGTGAGCCAACAGTCAGCCGGGCCAACGGTCGGCAGCGTAATCCGCGCGCGACGCGTGGCAGTGCCAATGGTCAGAAGAGGGCACCGGACTGTCCGGTGTGCACCGGACAGTGTCCGGTGCGCTAACGGCTCTGAACCGCCAACGGTCGGCTTCGCCAAAGAAGGAAAGAAATTTGCACCGGACAGTGTCCGGTGGTGCACCGGACTGTCCGGTGCGCCAGGCGACAGAAGGCAAGAATTGCCTTCCTGGAATGCTCTCAACGGCTCCTAGCTGCCTTGGGGCTATAAAAGGGACCCCTAGGCGCATGGAGGAGAACACCAAACATTCCTTGAGCATTGTTGATCACTCACACTTCATTCTTGCGCACTTGTTCGACATTCTTAGTGATTTGAGCTCCGTTCTAGTGAGAACCTCGAGATATTGTCTTGAGCTCAAGTCTTGATCTTGTGTGTGCGTATTTGCTGTGGATTTGAGTGTGTTGCTTCCCTCCCTTACTCTAGTGCTTCATTGTGATTCTTATTGTAAGGGCGAGAGACTCCAAGTTGTGGAGATTCCTCGCAAACGGGAAAGAGTAAAGTAAAGAAGAACACCGTGGTATTCAAGTTGATCATTGGATCACTTGAGAGGAGTTGAGTGCAACTCTCGTCCATTGGGATGCCACAACGTGGAGTAGGCAAGTTTTGTACTTGGCCGAACCACGGGATAAATCCTCGTGTCTCTTGTGCTTGTCCTTATTGTGTCTATTGTGCTTCACAAGAGCTCTCCTCTCTACTCACTTGATTTCATTGTTCTAACTCTTAATCAAGTTTCTGGTGTTAAGTTTTAAGTTTTACAGGATCACCTATTCACCCCCCTCTAGGTGCTCTCAATTGGTATCAGAGTCGTTCTCTTCAAGAAAGGGACTAATCGCCCGAAGAGATGGATCCTAAGGGCAAGGGGATGGTGATCAATGATAAGGAGAAGGAGTCCTTCGTCAATGATCCAAAGGATGACAAGCCTACTGACTCAGGCTCGGGCCACAAAAGAAAAGATGGGAGGAAGAAGAAAACAAGGCGCATCAAGGAGATAGTCTACTACGACATCAACGAATCTTCCTCTTCCCAAAAGGACAATGACAACGACTACGAGAAAAAGGAGACGGTTAATTCAAACTTTTCCTTTGATTATTCTTGTATTCCGCAAAGTTCCAATGCTCACTTGCTTTCCATTCCCCTCGGTAAACCTCCCCACTTTGATGGAGAGGACTACGGATTTTGGAGTCACAAAATGTGTAGCCACTTGTTCTCTCTCCATCCAAGTATATGGGAGATTGTAGAAAATGGAATGCACTTTGATAGTACAGATAGTCCCATGTTCATTAATGAGCAAATTCACAAAAATGCACAAGCTACTACTGTTCTTCTAGCTTCATTGTGCAGGGATGAATACCATAAGGTGAGCGGCTTGGATAACGCCAAGCAGATTTGGGACACCCTCAAGATCTCACATGAGGGGAACGACGTCACCATGCTCACCAAGATGGAGTTGGTGGAGGGCGAACTTGGGAGATTCACAATGATCAGGGGTGAGGAGCCAACCCAAACGTACAACCGGCTCAAGACCCTCGTCAACAAAATAAGGAGCTATGGAAGCACGCGATGGACGGACCACGACGTCGTCCGCCTAATGCTAAGGTCTTTTACTGTCCTTGATCCACATCTTGTGAACAATATTCGTGAGAATCCTAGGTACACCAAGATGACGCCCGAGAAGATACTTGGAAAGTTTGTAAGCGGGCGGATGATGATCAAGGAGGCTAGATATGTTGACGATGCGTTGAATGGACCAATCCAAGAGCCTCAAACCATTGCTCTCAAAGCAACGAGGAGCAAGGAGGCGCTACCTAGCAAGGTGGCACAAGTTGAGGCGGTCGGGCTTAATGATGAAGAGATGGCACTCATCATTAAGCGTTTCAAGACGACGCTAAGGGGTCGCAAGGAGCATCCAAACAAGACCAAGACGAAGGGGAAACGCTCATGCTTCAAATGTGGTAAGAATGGTCATTTTATCGCTAACTGTCCCGATAATGATAGTGACCAGGAACAAGGGAACAAGAGGGAAAATAAGAAGGCTTACAAGAAGGCTAAGGGCGAGGCACACCTTGGAAAGGAGTGGGACTCGAATTGTTCGTCGTCCGACTCCGACAACGAAGGACTCACCGCCACCGCCTTGAACAAGTCGGCCCTCTTCCCAAATGAGCATCACACCTGCCTCATGGCAAGGGAAAAGAAGGTAAGCACTCGTGATACTAGTACTTACGCTTCCTCAAGTGATGAAGAATCTAGCGATGATGAAATAGACTATTCATGTTTATTCAAGGGCCTATATAGAACTAATGTTGATAAGATTAATGAATTAATTGATGCCTTGGATGATAAAAATATGTTATTAGAAAAGCAAGAGGATCTTTTGTATGAAGAACATGATAAGTTTGTAGAGGCACAAAAATCCCTTGCTTTAGAAACTAAAAGGAATGAAATGCTTTCTTGTGAATTGTCTGCATGCCATGACTATATTTCTAGCTTAAATAGCATAAATGATGATTTGAATGCTAAGTTAGAAATAGCTAATAAATCAACGTCTTGTGTAGAACATGTTGCAATTTGTAATAGGTGTAAATATTTTATGTTGATGCTTGTAGTGAACATCTAGTTTCAATTTCTAAATTGAATGATGAAGTGGCTAGTCTTAATGCCCAACTTAAGACTAGCAAGAGTGAATTTGACAAACTAAAATTTGCAAGGGATGCCTACACGATTGGTAGACACCCCTCAATTAAGGATGGTCTTGGCTTCAAGAGGGAAGTCAAGAACTTAACAAGTCATAAGGCTTCCATCTCCGCCAAGGAGAAAGGGAAGGCCCCAATGGCTAGTAGTGCTCAAAAGAACCATGCTTTCATGTATCATGATAGGAGACATTCTAGGAATGGTTATAGAAGTTATGATGCTGTTGATTCTCATGCCATGATTGCTACTAGTTCTTCTATTATGCATGATAGAAATTTGGCTAGGAAAAATGTTGTTCATCATATGCCTAGAAGAAATATTGTTCATGTTCCTAGGAAAGTAATGAATGAACCTTCTACAATCTATTACGCTTGCAATGCTTCCTTTGCTATTTGTAGAAAGGATAAGAAGGTAATTGCTAGGAAATTAGGGGCCAAATGTAAGGGAGACAAGACTTGCATTTGGGTCCCTAAGACTATTGTAACTAACCTTGTAGGACCCAACATGAGTTGGGTACCTAAGACCCAAGCATAAATTTGCCTTGCAGGTTTATGCATCCGGGGGCTCAAGCTGGATTATCGACAGCGGATGCACAAACCACATGACGGGGGAAAAGAGGATGTTCTCTTCCTACGTCAAGAACAAAGATCCCCAAGATTCAATCATATTCGGTGATGGGAACCAAGGCAAGGTGAAAGGGTTAGGAAAAATTGCTATTTCATCCGAGCACTCTATTTCTAATGTGTTCTTAGTTGAGTCGCTCGGATATAACTTGTTGTCTGCGAGTCAACTTTGTAATATGGGATATAACTGTTTATTCACAAATGTAGATGTGTCTGTCGTTAGAAGAAGTGATGGTTCATTAGCTTTTAAGGGTGTACTAGACGACAAACTTTATTTAGTTGATTTTGCAAAAGAGGAGGTCGGTCTAGATGCATGCTTAATTGCTAAGACTAGCATGGGCTGGCTGTGGCATCGCCGTTTAGCACATGTGGGGATGAAGAACCTTCACAAGCTTCTAAAGGGAGAACACGTGATAGGTCTAACTAAGGTAACTTTCGAAAAAGATAGACCTTGTGCAGCTTGTCAAGCAGGTAAACAGGTGGGAAGCTCTCATCATGCCAAAAATGTTATGACAACATCAAGACCCCTGGAGTTACTTCGTATGGACCTCTTCGGACCCATTGCCTATCTAAGTATAGGAGGAAGTAAGTATGGTCTTGTTATAGTTGATGATTTTTCCCGCTTCACTTGGGTATTCTTTTTACAGGATAAATCTGAAACCCAAGGGACCCTCAAGCGCTTCCTAAGGAGAGCTCAAAATGAGTTTGAGCTCAAAGTGAAGAAGATAAGGAGCGACAATGGGTCCGAGTTCAAGAACCTTCAAGTGGAGGAGTACCTTGAGGAGGAAGGAATCAAGCACGAGTTCTCCGCTCCCTACACACCACAGCAAAATGGTGTAGTAGAGAGGAAGAACAGGACGCTACTAGACATGGCGAGGACAATGCTTGGTGAATTCAAGACGCCCGAACGGTTTTGGACGGAAGCCGTGAGCACGGCTTGCCACGCCATAAACCGGGTCTACCTTCATCGCCTCCTCAAGAAGACTTCATATGAGCTTCTAACCGGTAACAAACCCAATGTGTCTTACTTTCGTGTATTTGGGAGCAAATGTTACATTCTAGTGAAGAAATGTAGGAATTCTAAGTTTGCTCCCAAAGCCGTAGAAGGGTTTTTGTTAGGTTATGACTCAAATACAAAGGCGTATAGAGTCTTTAACAAATCATCGGGTTTGGTTGAAGTCTCTAGCGACGTTGTATTTGATGAGACTAATGGCTCTCCAAGAGAGCAAGTTGTTGATCTTGATGATGTAGATGAAGAAGACGTTCCAACGGCCGCAATGCGCACCATGGCGATTGGAGATGTGCAGCCACAGGAACAAAAGGAGCAAGATCAACCTTCTTCCTCAACAATGATGCATCCCCCAACTCAAGAAGATGAACAGGTTCATCAAGAGGAGGCGTGTGATCAAGGGGGAGCACAAGATGATCATTTAATGGAGGAAGAAGCACAACCGGCACCTCCAACCCAAGTTCGAGCGACGATTCAAAGGAATCATCCCGTCGACCAAATATTGGGTGACATAAGCAAGGGAGTAACTACTCGTTCTAGATTAGTTAATTTTTGTGAGCATTACTCTTTTGTCTCTTCTGTTGAGCCTTTCAGGGTAGAAGAGGCCTTGCTAGATCCGGACTGGGTGTTGGCCATGCAAGAAGAGCTCAACAACTTCAAGAGAAATGAAGTTTGGACACTGGTGCCTCGTCCCAAGCAAAATGTTGTGGGAACCAAGTGAGTGTTCCGCAACAAACAAGACGAGCACGAGGTGGTGACAAGGAACAACGCACGACTTGTGGCAAAAGGTTATGCCCAAGTCGCAGGTTTGGATTTTGAGGAGACTTTTGCTCCTGTGGCTAGGCTAGAGTCAATTCGCATATTGTTAGCCTAAGCTACTCACCATTCTTTCAGGTTGTTCCAAATGGATGTGAAGAGCGCTTTCCTCAATGGGCCAATCAAGGAGGAGGTGTACGTGGAGCAACCCCCTGGCTTCGAGGATGAACGGTACCCCGACCACGTGTGTAAGCTCTCTAAGGCGCTCTATGGACTTAAGCAAGCCCCAAGAGCATGGTATGAATGCCTTAGAGACTTTTTAATTGCTAATGCTTTCAAGGTTGGGAAAGCCGATCCAACGTTATTCACTAAGACTTGTGATGGTGATCTTTTTGTGTGCCAAATTTATGTCGATGACATAATATTTGGTTCTTGTGATACCCGATTTGCAAAGAAGAGAAGTTGGGGGTTGTTCTTTTTGTATTTTTTCCTCATCCGGTTGTTGTTTTGGGGATTTGGAATTTGTGGAAAACTTTCACAACTAGGGCAGTAGAATTTATTTGGTTTGGCGCTTGCGATGGGGTCGGGAGCTGTCGCGTGGGCTAGTTGGGCCGCGATTGGTGATTCGGCCCATTATTCCTCTCAAACCCTAGCTGCCCTCCCTTCTAACCCCCTCCCCCTTTGTGCAGCCGCCCCCCATCTCCTCCTCTCTCAATCCTTGCAGCCACACCACCATACCCTAGCTGCCCCCCCAATCTCCTCCCAAGGTGCCAATCCTTGCCGCTCGGATCATCGTCACATGGTGTGAATCTTCAATCGTTTTGGTGGAGGGAAGAAGGGAGAAAGGAAAGGGGGAGAATCTAAGGTGATTTTTGTGTTCATCCCTTGTTCATTTGCGCTGCAATTCAATTGATTAGAGGTTGCGTTTGCGATTGGGTAGAGGGGGCTGTCCAGGATTTTAGGTGGTGGATGAACAACAGTAGTTCTAGCAGTTTCTGGTTTTTTTTCGTGAGAAATTAATGGAAATCAGTTTGGGGATCATGTAGAACTTTGTCTTACCTTTCCAACGAGAATTTATACGCTCAATTTAGAGTTATAAATTGAAAGTTATCACCGTTTGAATCCGGGTATGTGGCTGTCCAAAAAACAGATTTTCAGGGGATGAACAGCAGCAGTATTAGCAGTTTCTGGGTATTTTTCGGAAGTAATTAGTGTTAATCAGTATAAGAATCATGAAGGGCTCTTTCTTATCTTTCCAACAAGTACTTATGCGCTTGATTCGGAATTATATTTTAAAAGTTATCGCTGTTTGAATCCGAGTATGTCGCTGCCCAAAACAGGAAAAACAGATTGCAGGGTTTATTTTGTGGACTTGGAATTTAATCATAAATTGTATACAAAACTTGTGGGGAATTTTATGTAGTTGTCTCTGGAGTTTTTGTTTGACACCACTGCTGTCTTAATTTTAAAGTTATGGAATTGTTAATCAGCGCCGCTGCAGTTTGGTTGGTGTGGGGAGAATTGTTACCCGCGGCGGGGTTTGAGATTGCGCGTAGGTGCGGCGTTGTTTTGAGGCTTTTTGTGTGAATTTGGTGCACTAAGTTGGGTGTCAAAAACAGGTGGTGGACTTCCGGATCGTTCTTAGGGATTTGCCCAAACTTCCGGTGAAGGCAAGTAAAACTGTGATGGTTATTCCGTCTGTCAGATGAGGAGTCTCATACTTGATTATGTTGTGCTATTGTGTTCATATTCATATTGTTTTGAGTACCATCATTTGAAAATGTTCATGTTTCATGGATTTCATATGTTGAGTTTGAGGTTTGATTATGTTACTCAAGTGGTTATTATGTGGAATGGGTGGAAGTATATGTCTAGCACATTTTTATTTGGGAAGAACTCATGATGTTGTCATGCATAATGCACTCATCATCCATTGCATTGAAGTTTCGTCGCGATCTTATGGTCCGACCGTACCGGTACATTGAGCATCATATGTTGCCTGAGAAGGGGTATGGTGCAACTTCATATCCTTAGAGATATGGAGGCAGAAGTCATTATTGCATCTGTAGCCATGTGAATTCATGGGAGAGGTGTGGAATCTATTATGTGGATGTGGATAATTTGGATTGTGCCTGGTGATTCTTCTTGGCGTTAAGTATTTAGTTACTTGTTTACTTGCTGCAATTTACTGTTCAAAAAAGAAAGAAGTTCTGAACCACGTGGTTGTGTAAGCACAGTTGATTTACAATGTCCTATTTGTTGTTGTTATGTTTACTTGCTGAGATGTGTTATCTCACATCTTGCATTGTTTGATGCAGGCACCTAATTTCTGCTTTGAGAATAGAGGGATGTAGCAGCACGACCACTATACCTTTAATAAAGGAACCACCATTTAATAATGTTGTTAATCAGAGTTGGTCAAGACTAGTGAATTGCTTTGTTCTTGGTTGAGCGTTTATTTTGGGTGGGCTGAGTTCCTTATCCCATTTGTTTTGCTTCAGTTGGGGCATAAATGAGTTTTACCACTTTGCATTTAGTTTCTACTATGTGAATTATATGTCTTTATATCCTGTATGAATTTCATGTTTTCCCCTCCTTGTTATGTTAGTTACAAAGGAGGTGCTGCCGGATTTTGCTATATTTTCTTTCTTTATTACGCCTCTTGTGTTGAGTAAGTTAGGTGGGTGGGGTTTTTGGTAATATCTATTGTGTGTGACCAGTGGGGTGTTACATTTCTACTAACCAAAAGTCTTGTGAAGAGTTTAGCAGGGTGATGACTCAAAAGTTTGAGATGTCGATGATGGGCGAGTTAAGCTATTTCCTTGGGTTCCAAGTGAAGCAACTCAAGGATGGGACCTTCATCTCCCAAACGAAGTACACACAAGACTTGATCAAGCGGTTTGGGATGAAGGACGCCAAGCCCGCAAAGACTCCAATGGGAACCGACGGACACACCGATCTCAACAAAGGAGGTAAGTCCGTTGATCAAGAGGCATACCGGTCTATGATAGGGTCTTTACTTTATTTATGTGCTAGTAGACCAGATATTATGCTTAGCGTATGCATGTGTGCTAGATTTCAATCCGATCCAAGGGAATGTCACTTAGTGGCTGTGAAGCGAATTCTTAGATATTTAGTCGCTACGCCTTGCTTCGGGATCTGGTATCCAAAGGGTTCTACCTTTGACTTAATTGGATATTCAGACTCCGACTATGCTGGATGTAAGGTCGATAGAAAGAGTACATCGGGGACGTGCCAATTCTTAGGAAGGTCCCTGGTGTCGTGGAGCTCTAAGAAACAAACTTCTGTTGCCCTATCCACCGCTGAAGCCGAGTATGTTGCCGCAGGACAGTGTTGCGCGCAACTACTTTGGATGAGGCAAACCCTCCGGGACTTTGGCTACAATCTGAGCAAATTTCCACTCCTATGTGATAATGAGAGTGCTATCCGCATGACAGATAATCCTGTTGAACACAGCCACACAAAGCACATAGACATCCGACATCACTTTTTGAGAGACCACCAGCAAAAGGGAGATATCGAAGTCTTTTATGTTAGCACCGAGAACCAGCTAGCCGATATCTTTACCAAGCCTCTAGATGAGTCGACCTTTTGCAAGCTGCGTAGTGAGCTAAATGTCTTAGATTCGCGGAACCTGGATTGATTTATAGCATACATGTGTTTTATGCCTTGATCATGTTCCTTAATACATTTTGTTGTTTATTTATGGTGCTCAAGTTGTACAAGCACTCCCCGGACCTCACAAGTCCATTTGCAAGTGATGCACATATTTAGGGGGAGATGTGCTTCAACTTGATCCTTTGAGACTAACTGTGTGCTTGAGTTTGCTTAATTTAGTCTCAAAGGAGGTTTGAAAGGGAAAAGGTGGACTTGGACCATGCAAGACTTCCACTGCACTCCGATGAAAGAGTAACTGATTCCAAGTTCATCTTTGTACTCTTATTGCCTTTTTACTCTTAGTTGAAGATTTTGGTGAGGCAATGGGGTTAAAGGGCCAAAAATGATCCCGTTTTGGTGCTTGATGCCAAAGGGGGAGAAATTAAGGGCCAAAGCAATAAATGGATCAGCTACCACTTGAGAATTTTGAAAATAGTAGAATAGAGCTTCTGGTTTGACAAAACTCTCTTATTGTCTCTTATGGGAAGAATGGTTGATTATGGGAAATAGGGGGAGTTTTTGAATCAGTGATCAATTTCTATTGGAACAACTCTCTTTATGTCTCAACAAGTGTGTTTGAATTAGAGATAGGAAATTGAGTCTGATTTGCAAAAACAAACCAAGTGGTGGCAAAGAATGATCCAAATATGCCAAATTTGAATCAAAACAAATTTGAGTTTTCATTTGCATTGATGTTGCACTTCTTTTAGTTGCTTTTTATTGTGTTGGCATAAATCACCAAAAAGGGGGAGATTGAAAGGGAAATGTGCCCTTGGGTCATTTCTAAGTATTTTGGTGATTAAGTGCCCAACACAAGTGCTTAAGTGTTAAATTGTGCCAAGGACTCAAGAAGTGCAAATCAAGATTAAAGGTATGTTTCTAGACTTAGTACATTGTTTTGAAGACTAATGTATTGTGTCTAAGTGCTAGAAACAGGAGAAACAATTTTGGAAAGTTGGCTGTGTACAGCCAAAAGGCTGCTCGGTTTGGGTGCACCGGACTGTCCGGTGGTGCACCAGACATTGTCTGGTGCGCCAGGCTGGCGTCTATCAACTGGCTGCTCTTGGGACTTCGACGGCGGTGTACGGCTATAATTCATCGGACTGTCTGGTGGTGCACCGGACTGTCCGGTGAGCCAACAGTCAGCCGGGCCAACGGTCGGCCGCGTAATCCGCGTACGACGTGTGGCAGTGCCAACGGTCAGAAGAGGGCACCGGACTGTCCGGTGTGCACCAGACAGTGTCCGGTGCGCCAACGGCTCTGAACCGCCAACGGTCGGCTTCGCCAAAGAAGTAAAGAAATCCGCACCGGACTGTCCGGTGCGCCAGACGACAGAAGGCAAGAATTGCCTTCCTGAAATGCTCTCAACGACTCCTAGCTGCCTTGGGGCTATAAAAGGGACCCCTAGGCGCATGGAGGAGAACACCAAGCATTCCTTGAGCATTGTTGATCACTCACACTTCATTCTTGCGCACTTGTTCGACATTCTTAGTGATTTGAGCTCCGTTCTAGTGAGAACCTCGAGATATTGTCTTGAGCTCAAGTCTTGATCTTGTGTGTGCGTATTTGTTGTGGATTTGAGTGTGTTGCTTCCCTCCCTTACTCTAGTGCTTCATTGTGATTCTTATTGTAAGGGCGAGAGACTCCAAGTTGTGGAGATTCCTCGCAAACGGGAAAGAGTAAAGTAAAGAAGAACACCGTGGTATTCAAGTTGATCATTGGATCACTTGAGAGGAGTTGAGTGCAACTCTCGTCCGTTGGGACACCACAACGTGGAGTAGGCAAGTTTTGTACTTGGCCGAACCACGAGATAAATCCTCGTGTCTCTTGTTCTTGTCCTTATTGTGTCTATTGTGCTTCACAAGAGCTCTCCTCTCTACTCACTTGATTTCATTGTTCTAACTCTTAATCAAGTTTGTGGTGTTAAGTTTTAAGTTTTACAGGATCACCTATTCACCCCCCTCTAGGTGCTCTCAATAATATAAGCCTCATCCTCCCTCTTGTGTTTCATCTTGCATCAACCCATCTGGGCAGGGACACGCAACATCAAATTCACCGGTTGGTTGAGGGTCCTCGTGGGTCCAAAACGCCGACAGTTGGCGCGCCAGGTAGGGGCTCGCTGCGTGTTGGCAATACTTTCCCGTTGAGTTCCAGATGGATAATCTTCAGCAACCTCTTCGGCCTGGGACGGTGCTCCGCTTTGGGAGTCTCGAGTTCATGTCCCCCGACGGTAGCTACGACATGGTACTCCTCTCCCCGCAGCACGACAACAACGACGATCATTGGCTCGCCCGGCGAAGGCGAACTCGACGATGACTTCCCCCCGTGGCAGAAGAGGAACACCGGGGTTTGCCCCGCCACCCTCCTCGCCGGAGGAGGAGGAGGCAGAGCAACCATGGCCAGGCAAGAGGCGGCACCTCGTCGGCTATCGGATCAGAGCGAGTCGACGACGTCGGCACCCCTGCGGGAGACATGTCGGGCGTTATCCTCGCACCTGAGACAACGAAGGGTGTCGCTTCCCAGCAACGTGCCAACCCCAGACGGACTAATGACGCCAGCACCCTTGCGAGGGACTTGTTGGGCATTAGTCTCGCGCCTGAGATAACGGCGCATTCCATCCCCGATGCGGCTTCACCACCGTTCGTCGACCAGGAGGTACCATCTGTTTCCCATCTTGTTCCTTTTAAATTCAGCTTCGATCCACCAAGCGACCACACTTCGGCGGGCGCTTTCGCAAGGGCATATCCTGACCTTCCAGGGTATCATATGTGGTCAACTTGGAACCTGTTGACGGTCGCCTCAACCTCCGGACCCGCGGGTTCCGAGGAAGAGGACGACCCCGACTTCGGTTTGGATTTCTCCGGACTCCGTGATCCCAGTGCCATGCGAGACTTCATGTCCGCATGTGACCACTGCCTCTCTGGCTACTCTGACGATGGCCACAGCCTTGACGATGAGGGTTACGACCCAAGTCGCGAGTGTTTCCACATCGATCAGGGGGATCACGACGAAGACAATCACCTCGGCATGCCAGAAAATGACGACGCCCCTATGCCCGCGTCTCGCGTTGAGATCCCGCGGGAGCTAGATGTGGTCCGAGTCCCTGTGGGGGGTCAGGGCACACAGCTCGAGCAACTCTACGAGATGCAGGCCAAGCTCGACGAAGAAACGGGACGACTTGTGCAGCTCCGACAAAACATCGAGCAGGAGTGGGCAGGCCGAGCACTTGCCGGAGGAGCGCGTCATCGGGCCCGGGACGTCCAGCACCGTATCATTGACGATGCCGGGGCAGGGCTGCCCTCCTCCTTCAGCAGGGCCGGCCAGAACCTAGTTGCAGCGGCGATGTTACTTCGGACAATGCCGGAGCCATCCACTACCGAGGGGCGAGGTATCCAGGGCGAACTCAAGGACCTCCTAGAAAACGCCGCTGTCCGACGAGCCGAAAGCTCTGCCTCCCGGAGGCGAGGAGACCCCTCGGAGCATCGCGCAACGTCCTTCTGACGCATGTGTGAGGCCTCGGTCCACACCAAGCGCACAGGAGACAGGACACCTGCCGCCCGGGATCGCCTCGGCGACGAGCAACACCACCGCGACCGTCGAGCCCGCCTCGAGGAGAAGGTGCGCCGAGGCTACCACCCCAGGCGCGGGGGACGCTACGATAGTGAGGAGGATCGGAGCCCCACGCCCGAACCACCAAGTCCGCGGTTCTTCAGCCGGGCCATACGACGAGCGCCATTCCCGGCCCGGTTCCGAGCCCTGACTACCATTACCAAGTACTCAGGGGAGACGAGGCCGGAGTTTGTGGCTCACGGATTACCGGCTGGCGTGCCAGTTGGGAGGGACGGACGATGACAACCTCATCATCCGCAACCTCCCTCTATTCCTCTCCGACGCTGCTTGGACCTGGCTGGAGCATTTGCCTCCTGCGCAGATCTTCGGCTGGGACGACCTAGTCAAGGCCTTCGCTGGAAATTTCCAAGGTACGTACGTGCGCCCTAGGAACTCGTGGGATCTCAGGAGCTGCCACCAGCAGCCAGGGGAATCCCTACGAGAGTACATCCGGCGGTTTTCAAAGCAGTGCACCGAGTTACCTAACATCACCGACTCGGACATCATCGGGGCATTCCTTGCCGGCACCTCTTGCCGGGACCTGGTGAGCAAACTGGGACGCAAGACTCCCACCAAGGCAAGCGAATTGATGGACATAGCCACCAAGTTCGCCTCTGGTCAGGAGGCGGTCGAAGCAATCTTCCGGAAGGACAAGCAGCCTCGGGGAAGACAGAAGGAAGACCTCCCCGAGGCGTCTGTCCAGCGTGGCACAAAGAAGAAGACCAGGAAGAAGGCGCAAGCAAAACACAACGCCATTGACGCGGATCTCGTCGCTGCTGCCGAGCATAGGAACCCTTGAAAACCTCCCAGAGGGGCCAACATGTTCGACAAGATGCTCAAGGAGTCGTGCCCCTATCACAGGGGTCCCATCAAGCACACCCTTGAAGAGTGCGACATGCTCTGGCGTTACTTCCATAAGGCTGGGCCCCCGACAGAAGATGGCAAGGACCAAGGCAACAACAAGAAGGGGGGCGACAAGGAAGAGGAGTTCCCGGAGGTCCACAACTGCTTCATGATCTACGGCGGACAGGTGGCGAATGCCTCGGCTCGGCACCGCAAGCAGGAGCGCCGGTAGGTCTGCTCGGTGAAGGTAGCAACGCCAGTCTACCTAGACTGGTCCGACAAACCCATTACCTTCGACCAAGGTGACCACCCCGATTGTGTGCCGAGCCCAGGAAGGTACCCGCTTGTCATCGACCATGTCATTGGCAACGCTAGGCTCTCCAAGGTCCTCATGGACGGAGGCAGCAGCCTCAACATCATCTACACCGAGACCCTAGGGCTCTTGGGGGTCGATCTGTCCACGATCCGGGCCGGTGCAGCACCTTTCCACGGGATCGTCCGAGGGAAGCGTGTCCTGCCCCTTGGGCAACTTGATTTGCCCATCAACTTCGGAACTCCCTCCAACTTCCGAAAGGAAACCCTCACTTTCGAGGTAGTCGGGTTCCGAGGGACCTATCACGCGGTGTTGGGAAGACCGTGCTACGCCAAGTTCATGGTCGTCCCCAACTACACGTACCTCAAGCTCAAGATGCCAGGCCCCAAAGGAACCATCACCGTCGGATCCACATACCGCCACGCTTACGAGTGCGACGTGGAATGCGTGGAGTACGCCGAAGCCCTCGCTGAGTCCGAAGCCCTCATCGCCGACCTGGATTGCCTCTCCAAAGAGGCGCCCGACGCGAAGCAGCACGCCGACAACTTCGAACCTGCTGAGGCGGTTAAGTCCGTCTCTCTTGACCCCAGCAACGACGCCAGCAAGAAAGTCAGGATCGGCTCCGAGCTCGACCCCAAATAGGAAGCAGTGCTCGTCGACTTTCTCCGTGCAAACGCCGAAATTTTTGCGTAGAGTCCCTCGGACATGCCAGGCATACCGAGGGATGTCGCCGAGCACTCACTGGACATCCGAGCCGGTGCCTGACCCGTGAAACAGCACCTGCACCATTTTGATGAAGAAAAGCACAGGGCCATTGGCGAGGAGGTCCACAAGCTAATGGCTGCAGGGTTCATCAAAGAGGTATTCCATCCAGAATGGTTAGCTAACCCTGTACTTGTAAGGAAAAAGGTGGGAAATGGAGGATGTGTGTAGACTACACTGGGCTAAATAAAGCATGTCCAAAGGTCCCCTATCCTCTACCCCGCATCGATCAAATTGTGGACTCCACCGCTGGGTGCGAAACCCTGTCTTTCCTCGATGCCTATTCAGGCTATCACCAAATCAAGATGAAAGAATCCGACCAGCTCGCGACTTCTTTTATCACACCTTTTGGCATGTATTGTTATACTACTATGTCATTTGGCTTGAGGAATGCAGGTGCAACATACCAAAGGTGCATGAACCATGTGTTCGGAGAACACATCGGCAGAACGGTCGAGGCTTACGTTGATGACATCATTGTCAAAACAAGGAAAGCCTCCGACCTCATCTCCGACCTTGAAGTGACATTCAGGTGCCTAAGAGCGAAGAGCATGAAACTCAATCCCGAGAAGTGTGTCTTCGGAGTCCCCCGAGGCATGCTCCTAGGGATCATCGTCTCCGAACGAGGCATCGAGGCCAACCCAGAGAAAATCGCGACCATCACCAACATGGGGGGCAATCAAAGATTTAAAAGGAGTACAAAGGGTTATGGGATGCCTTGCGGCTCTGAGCCGCTTCTCTCGCACCTCGGCGAGAAAGGATTGCCCCTGTACCGCCTCTTAAGGAAGGCCGAGCACTTCACTTGGACCCCGAGGCCGAAGAAGCCCTTGGAAACTTAAAGACACTTCTCACTAATGCGCCCATCTTGGTGCCCCCCGCTGCAGGAGAGAGTCTCTTGATTTACGTAGCCGCAACCACTCAGGTGGTCAGCGCTGCGGTCGTAGTCGAGAGACAAGAAGAGGGGCGTGCACTGCTCATCCAGAGGCCAGTCTACTTCATCAGCGAGGTGCTATCCGAGACCAAAATCCACTACCCGCAAATCCAGAAGCTACTGTACGCAGTGATTCTAACACGGCGAAAGCTGCGACACTACTTCGAGTCTCATCCGGTGACTGTGGTGTCATCCTTCCCCCTGGGGGAGATCATCCAGTGCCGAGAGGCCTCGGGTAGGATAGCAAAATGGGCAGTGGAACTCATGGGGGAAACACTTTCATTCGCTCCTCGGAAGGCCATAAAATCCCAAGTCTTGGCAGATTTCCTGGCTGAATGGGTCGACACCCAATTGCCGATAGCTCCAATACAGCCCAAACTTTGGACCATGTACTTCGATGGGTCGCTTATGAAAACAGGAGCAGGTGCTGGCTTGCTCTTCATCTCACCCCTCGGGAAACATGTGCGCTACGTGCTACGCCTCCATTTTCCGGCGTCAAACAACGTGACCGAGTACGAGGCCTTGGTTAATGGATTGCGCATCGCCGTCGAGCTAGGGGTTCGGCGCTGTAATACCCAATTTGTAATAGATAATAAAAGAGGAGGAAAGTTATTTCCTATATTTTATGTGTGTCTTGAATCTATTCATTATCACATGTGAACACTTCATTTGAAAACAAATAATTAATAAGAATGTATGCCACCAAATCATGCATCATGCTGGGATCTTATTTTTGTGTGCATTTTGTGACAACATAAGATAATGTAAAAAGAAATATGTTAAAGTCCAAAGTGGAATTTAAAACTAGAAGAGATTCTAAAATTTAGAAGAGAGAAACAAACAAATATTAGGTGAAATAAAAACATAAATAATATATGTAAATATATCCCCAAAGTAGAAATTGTCATGACATAATGTAATCTGTGGATAAAAATTTGCCACAAAACATTTGAATTTGAATTTGGAGCTGATTTGAATTGGAAATGAAAGGGAAACAAAAATAGAAAAAAATGAGAAGACATGGCGCATGGGCCGACTAACCCTACTTCGGCCCATTTGGCCAACTCCTCCGTGTAGCCCAACCCCTGGAGAAGTGGCGCCGACACCCTGGGTCCGGCTGCCAGTCTCTCGTGCGTGTGAGTCGTCGCTGGCGAGTGGACCCGAGATCGCGACTCTTCCATCCGTAACTCTCCATCGCTGCCTTGTGGGCCCCTTTGGCCAGGACCGCCCACCTCGCCACGACCGCGTGGACCGAGTCCGTCGCCGGTGATGGCGGGCTCCCTCAACCACCTCGCCCACGGACGTTGCGCGGACTCACCAGACTATAAGGCATGGACACAGACCCCCCTTACCCCTGTGTTCGTACTTCACCACTCCGCAAGGAATTTGCGCCGCCATTACCACCGCGAGGGATAGCGCTTCGACGTGGGTCCGCGTCGAAAAAAAGGCTTGCCGGAGCTCCGCCGTAGCACGCCGTAAAGTTTTCCGGCCTCGCCTAGGTGAATCGTCGATCGAACCTGCTGGGAATCGCTCGCCGGTGTTCGATTTCCGCCGCGCTGCGTGGACAACTGCCTCCGTGCCATCAAACGCCATCGGGTAACTACTCCACTTGCCAAGCTTTGTCTCCGCTACGTGTATGCTGGTTTAGATCGAAGCTTTAGGCTCAGGATCGGGTGATGGGGGTTTCCGGTGATGGCGCTCCGCCGCGGGTGGGCGAGCGCCGCCGTCTCACGCAGCGGGTGGGGGATGAAAGCCGTGGGCCGTGGATCTCGGGATGGACGGTTAGGATGGCTCTGCGCATATCCCTTTTCGCACTGGTTAACCGGAACCGTAGGATCGGGAGCGATCGGGTGCGATTGGATCTAGGTTAAATTGAATCTCAGCCGTTGGCGTGATATCGGGCGGTGAGGGCTGTATCGGGACGGGATTGCCGTCATCCGTGGATATTAGATCTAACAGTCAAAATGAAATATACGTTATATGTTGCGACCTATTCTGGACCGCCGGTTTGTAATCGGACAGCTTGGATCTCGCGATACCCCTTCGCGGGCGCGGTTTTGCATTTTGACCCCTCTATTTTTATATAACCAACCCGCCGTCCATCGTGGCTGTGCGCTGTGCCTTAGAAATGTTACCCCGAGCCCCCTGCTGTTCTCAGATTTTGAGGCCCAGTCCAGAACATTATAAAACCAGAGAAAATAATTTATAAAGGGATTTTTAATAGGAAAATAATTGCTAGAACTTCAATAATTCATAGAAAATGCATATGAACTCCAAATTACTCCATTTCAGTTCCTAAATTTTTGTAATTTAATTCTCTATCACTTAGAGACTTTGTTTTGTCATGAAAACAGTAAGAAATTTAATTCCTCACTTAATCCATTTTTAAACACATAAAACCTTTGAAAATTCATAACTTAAAATCTATAACTCCAAAAAATATGATTCATGTTCCTAGGATTTTATCTTAATATGTAGAATATTTCTGTGTATTTTGTTCACATGCTTGGTGTGATGTTAATTTTTCCCTGCATATTGTGCTTGTTTGTATTGTGGCGAGTAGAAGAGCCCGTGACTGAGGATACTGGTGAGCAGCAGACAGAAGTAGCTGAGTAGGAGCTCATTGAAGGCAAGTTGTGCCCTTGACCACTTTTTACCTAATAATGTTCTTTAATATCATTTATTCATGCATAGGTTAATTTTGATGGGACCCAATAGGTTACCCTAGATTGTTTATCTCATTACCTTGTTTACCCCTGAATCACTTGGGTAGTTTGCTATTGCTTTACATGGATTTGGGATAATTATTTATCATACCTATGTTCCAGTTATTTTGTTATTCTATTTATGTTCATGTCAAGATCATTAATGTTAATTGGAACATAGAGCTTAACTTGAAAAACACGTGCCACCACAAGGGTTTATGGACGCCATTGGCTGATTAATTTGGAAAGCTAGTGGAGGACTACCTTACCCGAAAGGGGCACAGGCAGTAGGGGAGTGGTCAGTGTAGGGAGGTCCTTGGTTGATTTTGCTGCGATGGCGGTCAGGCAAGAACCCTGCATTGGAGCTTCCTATAAACTGTAGCGGGTTTTCTGAAGCTAGTGGAACTTTGTAAAGGCCTCGTAGTGTTACCCTGCCTCGCCTCCTCGGTAGAGGTGTATGGGAAGTCGCGATCCCTTGGCAGATGGGTAACATGACTTGTGGGTAAAGGGTACCACCTCTGCAGAGTGTAAAACTAGTATACTAGCCGAGCTCATGGTCATGAGCAGCTCAGGACTCTCTGATGATTAATTTATGGAACTAAATTTAATTTATCATATGCATTGCATCGCAGGTGATGATGTTACTTTTGTTCTACTACTTAATTGGGTTGGTATTTACTTATACTTAGTAACTGCTAATAAAATTTTGACCAACTTTAAAAGCAATGCTCAGCTCTAACCATCCTCTTTGGTAAGCCTTACACTTCATGTGAGCTCCCACCTTTGGCGAGTTCATGCACATTATTCCCCACAACTTGTTGAGCGATGAACGTATGTGAGCTCACTCTTGCTGTCTCACACCCCCCCACAGGTCAAGAACAGGTACCACAGGATGAGGCGCAAGGAGGATGCTGCGATGAGTTCATGAGAGATCTAGGTCATCGTCTCCCAGTCCACTTTGGGTTGCTGGACCGTTGTCTCCTTATATGTAATTATTTATTTTGAACAGAACTCCTGTTATGTAGTAAAGATGTGACATTTGATCATGTGCCATGAATCATCATATGTGTGAGACTTGGTCCCAGCACACCTGGTGATTATGTTCGCGCCCGGGTTTTGGACCCCAAAAATCCGGGTGTGACAGAAGTGGTATCAGAGGCATGCTGACTGTAGGACAAAACCTAGATAGAACTGGACAACCCTTATTTACTTACCTCTGCTATTCTGATTCTTTCTAAACTTTTCTTAATCTTTTCTCATCTATTTCTGCTTTACTCTGATTACTCTTATCTTTTCTTTTTTAAAGACAAACTTGGATTTCACACTTTGAAATCCTGTGCCTAAACTGACTTTAGGAATAGGAGACCTACTCTTAGGAACAAAAACAAAACTATTTTTTTATGTATCTATACACTTGAATGTTTGTTCTTATGATACTTGTCTGATTTGGATCTTTGATTGAGTGTGATGAGTTGTGGAGTAATGTCCACAGTTACATATGCATATACATATAGGAAAAAAATGCTTATAAAAATAACTAGATAAACTAGGTTATCCCTCATTAAAGTATCTAGCCTAACAATATCCATCTCATCTTAAAAGATTCTATCCTACACTCCTAGATCCACCTTATCTCAAATGACCCTAACTTATTCTAATTAAAATATATCTAACATAATAGATCCATCTTATCTTAAAGGATACTCTATTACCTTAGTGGATTCATCTTATCTTGAAAAGATTTTATGTCATCCTAATAGATCTAACTGACCTCAAAAGATTCTACCCTGTCCTTATGGATTCATCTTACCCTAATAAGCATATTTACCCCCACACTAGTAACAACTAGGATCTAATCCAAAATAATGAGATCTTAACTAGTCTAATCTAGTCATATCCAATCTAATCTCGATCCTATCTAATCTTATATGATCTAATCTAGTGTGAGTTACTTAATGCTGGTACAAAGGATAAGGCCATACTTCTAATTCACTTACGCCTAAATTGGTGACTTAGATCAACTCGGCCATACCCAACAACTTGACCTACATGATAGGTTACATAACCTATCCCACCCGTCTAGAAGCAAACGACCAAACCAGATTCTGACTAACCTCATTAAACTCATAGCCATCTACTAAACCAGCTGCTCTACCTACGTGTTACATACAGATCTATCTTAACCAAGACACCAATACGAAGAAGATCAACCTCATCAAGGAAAGGATAAGAGTCACCGTCAAGGAAGGTAATCGTCAAGGATAAAAGTCAAACCAGATCTCTAGATGCATCAAGATCCACCATCCGGGATAGAAGTATTTCTTGCCTAACCTTCTCTTATCCTAAGCTTTTCTAAATCTTACTTATTAGCTAAAACATAATATGTGCATGTTTCCTAGCCACACTTGCTAATGAAGAGAAACTTTTGGGAGCATTAAAACTAATTGAAAACAAAAAGTTAAAAAAAACTTTCTATATCCCTTTCTTGCAAATCTCGAGGACGAGATTCTTTTTAAGGGGGTAGGATTTGTAATACCCAATTTGTAATAGATAATAAAAGAGGAGGAAAGTTATTTCCTATATTTTATGTGTGTCTTGAATCTATTCATTATCACATGTGAACACTTCATTTGAAAACAAATAATTAATAAGAATGTATGCCACCAAATCATGCATCATGCTGGGATCTTATTTTTGTGTGCATTTTGTGACAACATAAGATAATGTAAAAAGAAATATGTTAAAGTCCAAAGTGGAATTTAAAACTAGAAGAGATTCTAAAATTTAGAAGAGAGAAACAAACAAATATTAGATGAAATAAAAACATAAATAATATATGTAAATGTATCCCCAAAGTAGAAATTGTCATGACATAATGTAATCTGTGGATAAAAATTTGCCACAAAACATTTGAATTTGAATTTGGAGCTGATTTGAATTGGAAATGAAAGGGAAACAAAAATAGAAAAAATGAGAAGACATGGCGCATGGGCCGACTAACCCTACTTCGGCGCATTTGGCCAACTCCTCCGTGCAACCCAACCCCTGGAGAAGTGGCGCCGACACCCTGGGCCCGGCTGCCAGTCTCTCGTGCGTGCGAGTCGTCGCTGGCGAGTGGACCCGAGATCGCGACTCTTCCATCTGTAACTCTCCATCGCTGCCTTGTGGGCCCCTTTGGCCAGGACCGCCCACCTCACCACGACCGCGCGGACCGAGTCCGTCGCCGGTGATGGCGGGCTCCCTCAACCACCTCGCCCACGGACGTTGCGCGGACTCGCCGGACTATAAGGCATGGACACAGACCCCCCTTACCCCTGTGTTCGTACTTCACCACTCCGCAAGGAATTTGCGCCGCCATTACCACCGCGAGGGATAGCGCTTCGACGTGGGTCCGCGTCGAAAAAAAGGCTTGCCGGAGCTCCGCCGTAGCACGCCGTAAAGTTTTCCGGCCTCGCCTAGGTGAATCGTCGATCGAACCTGCTGGGAATCGCTCGCCGGTGTTCGATTTCCGCCGCGTTGCGTGGACAACTGCCTCTGTGCCATCAAACGCCGTCGGGTAACTACTCCAATTGCCAAGCTTTGTCTCCGCTACGTGTATGCTGGTTTAGATCGAAGCTTTAGGCTCAGGATCGGGTGATGGGGGTTTCCGGTGATGGCGCTCCGCCGCGGGTGGGCGAGCGCCGCCGTCTCACGCAGCGGGTGGGGGAAGAAAGCGGTGGGCCGTGGATCTCGGGATGGATGGTTAGGATGGCTCTGCGCATATCCCTTTTCGCACTGGTTAACCGGAACCATAGGATCGGGAGCGATCGGGTGCGATTGGATCTAGGTTAAATTGAATCTCAGCCGTTGGCGTGATATCGGGCGGTGAGGGCTGTGTCGGGACGGGATTGCCGTCATCCGTGGATATTAGATCTAACGGTCAAAATGAAATATACGTTATATGCTGCGACCTAATCTGGACCGCCGGTTTGTAATCGGACGGCTTGGATCTCGCGATACCCCTTCGCGGGCGTGGTTTTGCATTTTGACCCCTCTATTTTTATATAACCAACCCGCCGTCCATCGTGGCTGTGCGCTGTGCCTTAGAAATGTTACCCCGAGTCCCCTGTTGTTCTCAGATTTTGAGGCCCAGTCCAAAACATTATAAAACCAGAGAAAATAATTTATAAAGGGATTTTTTAATAGGAAAATAATTGCTAGAACTTCAATAATTCATAGAAAATGCATATGAACTCCAAATTACTCCATTTCAGTTCCTAAATTTTTGTAATTTAATTCTCTATCACTTAGAGCCTTTGTTTTGTCACGAAAACAGTAAGAAATTTAATTCCTCACTTAATCCATTTTTAAACACATAAAACCTTTGAAAATTCATAACTTAAAATCTATAACTCCAAAAATTATGATTCATGTTCCTAGGATTTTGTCTTAATATGTAGAATATTTCTGTGTATTTTGTTCACATGCTTGGTGTGATGTTAATTTTTCCCTGCATATTGTGCTTGTTTGTATTGTGGCGAGTAGAAGAGCCCGTGACTGAGGATACTGGTGAGCAGCAGACAGAAGTAGCTGAGCAGGAGCTCATTGAAGGCAAGTTGTGCCCTTGACCACTTTTTACCTAATAATGTTCTTTAATATCATTTATTCATGCATAGGTTAATTTTGATGGGACCCAATAGGTTACCCTAGATTGTTTATCTCATTACCTTGTTTACCCCTGAATCACTTGGGTAGTTTGCTATTGCTTTACATGGATTTGGGATAATTATTTATCATATCTATGTTCCAGTTATTTTGTTATTCTATTTATGTTCATGTCAAGATCATTAATGTTAATTGGAACATAGAGCTTAACTTGAGAAACACGTGCCACCACAAGGGTTTATGGACGCCCTTGGCTGATTAATTAGGAAAGCTAGTGGAGGACTACCTTACCCGAAAGGGGCAAGGGAAGTAGGGGAGTGGTCAGTGTAGGGAGGTCCTTGGTTGATTTTGCTGCGATGGCGGTCAGGCAAGAACCCTGCATTGGAGCTTCCTATAAACTGTAGCGGGTTTTCTGAAGCTAGTAGAACTTTGTAAAGGCCTCGTAGTGTTACCCTGCCTCGCCTCCTCGATAGAGGTGTATGGGAAGTCACGTTCCCTTGGCAGATGGGTAACATGACTTGTGGGTAAAGGGTACCACCTCTGCAGAGTGTAAAACTGGTATACTAGCCGAGCTCACGGTCATGAGCAGCTCAGGACTCTCTGATGATTAATTTATGGAACTAAATTCAATTTGTCATATGCATTGCATCGCAGGTGATGATGTTACTTTTGTTCTACTACTTAATTGGGTTGGTATTTACTTATACTTAGTAACTGCTAATAAAATTTTGACCAACTTTAAAAGCAATGCTCAGCTCTAACCATCCTCTTTGGTAAGCCTTACACTTCACGTGAGCTCCCACCTTTGTCGAGTTCATGCACATTATTCCCCACAACTTGTTGAGCGATGAACGTATGTGAGCTCACTCTTGCTGTCTCACACCCCCCACAGGTCAAGAACAGGTACCGCAGGATGAGGCGCAAGGAGGATGCTGCGATGAGTTCGTGAGAGATCTAGGCCATCGTCTCCCAGTCAACTTTGGGTTGCTGGACCGTTGTCTCCTTATATGTAATTATTTATTTTGAACAGAACTCCTGTTATGTAGTAAAGATGTGACATTCGATCATGTGCCATGAATCATCATATGTGTGAGACTTGGTCCCAGCACACCTGGTGATTATGTTCGCGCCCGGGTTTTGGACCCCAAAAATCTGGGTGTGACAGGCGCCTCGACGCTCGTGGCGACTCGCAGCTCGTTATTGACCAAGTCATGAAGAACTCTCACTGCCACGATCAGAAGATGGAGGCCTAATGCGACGAAGTTCGGCGCTTGGAAGACAAGTTCAATGGGCTGGAGCTCAACCATGTTGCTCGATGGTACAACGAGGCCGCAGATGAGCTGGCGAAAATAGCCTCGGGCGAACGACGGTTCCCCCGAATGTCTTCTCCAGGGACATATATCAACCATCCGTCAAACTCAACGATGCACCCGAGCCCGAGGAGACCTCGGTCCAACCCGAGGTACCCTCGGCCGCCGAGGGTGAGGCCTTGCACGTCGAGATAGAATAGAGTGGGGTCACACCAAACCTAAACTGGCAGACCCCGTACCTGGAATATCTCCTCCGAGGAGAGCTGTCCCTCGACAAGGCCGAAGCTCGGCGACTGGCTCGGCGCGCCAAGTCGTTCGTTTTACTGGGTGATGAAAAAGAGTTGTACCACCACAGCCCCGCAGGCATTCTCCAACGATGCATATCCGACGCCCAAGGACAAGAGCTGTTACAAGAAATACACTCGGGGGCTTGCGGTCACCATGCAGCACCTCGGGCCCTCGTAGGAAACGCTTTCCGACAAGGTTTCTACTGGCCGACCGTAGTGGCCGACGCCACTAAGATTGTACGCTCCTGCCGAGGGTGTCAATTCTACGCAAGACAGCCGCACCTGCCCGCTCAGGCCCTCCAGACGATACCTATCACTTGGTCGTTCGCCGTGTGGGGTCTGGACCTCGTCGGTCCCTTGCAGAAGGCACCCGGGGGCTTCACGCACCTACTGATCGCCGTCGACAAATTCTCCAAGTGGATCGAAGTCCGACCCTTAACCAGCATCGGGTCCGAGCAGGCGGTGGCGTTCTTTACAAATATCATCCACCGCTTTGGGATCCCAAACTCCATCATCACCGACAATGGCACGCAGTTCACTGGGAAAAAGTTCCTAGACTTCTGCGAAGGCCACCACATCCGAGTGGACTGGGTCGCCGTTGCTCACCCGATGACAAACGGGCAGGTGGAGCGCGCCAATGGCATGATTTTGCAGGGACTAAAGCCGAGGATCTACAACGACCTTAACAAGTTCGGCAAGCGGTGGATAAAAGAGCTACCCTCGGTGGTTTGGAGTCTGAGGACGACGCCGAGCCGGGCCACGGGTTTCTCGCCGTTCTTTCTAGTCTATGGGGCCGAGGCCGTCCTACCCACAGACTTAGAATACGGTTCCCCGAGGACAAAGGCATACGACGACCGAAGCAACCAGGCTAGCCAAGAAGATTCACTAGACCAGCTGGAAGAGGCTCGGGACGTAGCCTTACTACACTCGGCGCAGTATCAGTAGTCTCTGCGACGCTACCACGCCCGAAGGATCCGGCCCCGAGGCTTCCAAGTGGGAGATTTGGTGCTTCGGCTACGACAAGACGCCCGAGGGCGCCACAAGCTTCTCCCTGGGAAGGGCCGTTCATCATCGCCAAAATTTTGAAGCCCGGGACATACAAGCTGGCCAACGATCAAGGCGAGGTCTACAACAATGCTTGGAACATCGAACAGCTATGTCGCTTTTACCCTTAAAGTGTTTTAAGTCGTTCATGTATCTCGATCCCTTTACATGCATAAATAAAAAGTCTAACTGTCAAGGGAGGATCGGCCTTGCCTCAACAAAAACTGAACCTCCCTCGGGGGCTAGAAGGGGGGAACCCCCTCTGCATCAAAATTTTCCTCAGAAAAGTTTTCCACCAAAACGACTTCCGTACCTTTCGACTACATCGATAATGGAATCCTAAAAATGAGCCAGAGAAACCTTGAACGGCAAGGCCGACCGAGCCGAGGGACTCCTACGCCTCCGAGATACGGATACCTCACTCATCACCTTCCGCGAAAAGTAACTCACGCTCGGATAAGTGATTCTGCTACCGAACAAGTACTAACGCTCGAAACAAGAGGAAAGAAAACACAGCTTTATACTCGAACACTAAAAATGTTTAGGCCTCAGCGACCGCAAGAAACATTCACATACTTAAAACAAACTTTTCCCCACAGGCTCAGGTGTCGGTAGGGGGAGGAGCAGCACCCTCGGCATCATCCCCGCCCGCGGTGGAATCTGGCCCGGCCTCGGACGGCGACGCAGGCGGAAGGACCTCCACCTCGAAGAAGGAAGCCAACGCCGCGCCTGGGCCCTCGGCAGCCGCGTCAAGCCTTCGGACCTCGGATAGGGTGGCCTCCTCTTCGTCGGGTAAGCAGTACCCCTCGCTGACTCGCTCCAAATCCACGTCATAGTGGGAAGCGGGGACGGCGAAGGCCCGCCTAACGCCGTGGTGCAACGCCCCGCAGAGTCTACTGCGCACGTGGCCACCCAAGGCCCGCAGGCGACTCTGGGGGGAGCTGCCCGAGGGGACGTCGCCGAGGCAAAAGGTCCGACAGAAAGCCGAGATGGCCTCCGACATGGCCATGCCGTCGGCCTCCTTTTGCTCGGTCGCCTAGGCAAGCGCCTTGCAGTTCTCGACGGACTCGTTAAGAGCCGTCTCGAGCCCTGAAAACAGCCGGACAATGTTCTTCAGACACGAGGAGAAGAATGAAGCTAAAACACAATCACAAAGCAGACAAAGCATACCTTCGGCCCGGGCACGCTGCTGTGAGGTCATGGCTTGGGCGGACCAGGCAGACCCGATGGCCATGGCTAGGCCCTCCGCAAGGGTCACGGCCCGAGCGGTCGCCTCGGGTCTAGAAGGGGGGGACCCCCTCTGCGTCGAAATTTTCCTCGGAAAGGTTTTTATACCAAAACGACTTTCGTGCCTTTTGACTATATCGGTAACGGAATCCTAAAGACGAGCGAGAGAGACCGTGAGCGGCAAGGCCGACCGAGCCGAGGGACTCCTACGCCTCCGGGATACGGATACCTCACTCATCACCTTCCGCGAAAGGTAGCTCACGCTCGGATAAGTGATCTTGCTACCGACGAACAAGTTCTAATGCTCAAAATAAGAGGAAAGAGGCACAACTTTATACTCAAACACCCAAATGTTCAGGCCTCAGCAGCCACAGAGAACAAACACTCATACTCAGGGTAATTGTGCTACCTAGACTTAGACGTCGGCAGCACCCTCAGCGGTTTTCCCGACCTGCGGCAGATGTCTTAGTACTGGAAGCAGTTACATTTTGCTCTCAGGCAAACACCAGTACATTCCCTTACAAATGGGACCCCAGCTCCATTCCCGCAGGAATGAACTACCTCCACACCAGAAGGGCTGCGAGACAATGAACTCCGCCTCGGGCGGCTAGACAGCAGCAGCGATTGCCTCAGGGCAAACGCAACTATGAAAAGGCCCCCGTCCCCCACATGGGGGGGCGAGAACAATCCATTAAAGCCAAAGAGCCGGAGGTCCGGCCACAGGTGGCACTGACGGTCTCGTCGGCGGAGGCAACCCCCTTTGCAGTGGGAGGCCTCACCTGTGGCGGCCACCACCTCAGCACCGACGACAGCGGCCACCTGCGCGCCGACGCTGCACCGGCGAATGGCGGCCGCCCCAGCGCGCACGAGGAGGTCCTCACTCCCGTCCTCGCTACAGGAGGGAGGACAAGACCATCCGGGAACACGGACACCGCCCCTGTGGCGTACGACGTGTTGTGCGACCCCCCCGGTGCGGCCAGCGGCGCGGGAAGGGCTGTGGACGTGGCCGACCTGCGTACGGTGCGGCCGTCGCCCGTGCGGTGGACGGATAGCCACACCCCGACCAGGCAGCAGGTGGCAGTTTGCCTCCTCCGTAAGGCTGGTGGACGCCCTTCTCCCCCGAATGCTGAAGGAAGAAGCGGGTCGCCAGCCCATACGGAAGGCAGGACACCAACTCGGCTTGCCCTCCCCCCAGCACGGATGATGAACATCCTTGAAGCTGAGGGCAAGGGAGAGGCCACGACCCTGCTCGCTCTTCCCCACCACAAGACTGGCGGTCATCATTCCGGGTGACCGCTGGCGGGGAGCTGCAGTCGGGCTGCATGATGAAAATCCTTGAAGCCGAGCGATGACTGAAGAGCGCCAACCCCCACGAGGTCGTGCTCCTCCAACAGCAGCAAGAAGAAGGCAACACAGGTGCACCCCATCTGGGGGCCTGGAGGGTGGGAAGACGCGACAAAGGCGAGGAGTGCGAAGGCATGGCTACTGCCCGGGGGATCGATCCCTTTTGAAAGGCAGATCTCCTCACTCGCACCCCCAAGCGTCACGGGCAAAGTCTCCACCGGCGTGCTCCAGGGTCCCCACCCTATGACACGGGGGCTCGGTCCCACATGTCATACAAGCTGACCCGAAACGCGAAGAGGGCGAACCGCCACACACGAAGCATGTAACCGCCTCGCGGTTATACGCCCTCTCATCCTCGCCAAAACCAGCGGTCGAAAAGGCGGACCGCCATGCAAGAAGCGTGCAACCGCACCGCGGTCGTGCACCCCTTCAGCTTCGTTGCAACCGACGGTCCAGCATGGAGGCCCGGGCCCACATGTCATATAACCGGCGCACCGGATACTGCGTGCAGAAAAACCGCATCGCCACTTGCGCCAATGGCACGTCTTCTCGGGACTACAGAACCAGTGCAACGACTCGAGGCAACCCCGCGCATGACCCAACAGTGCCAATTAAGTGTGACGGTCACGGGTCAGCCAGCTGTGGGGATAGACACGACGGTTGATATGACCATAGGCGAACTGGCAGTAATTGCAGCCACAGACGTACGGAAGCAGCGGTCCAACCACCAACCAGGCCCTGGTCACGCCTACAGGCTCGCATCCTCCTCCGAGGCGGCAGGGGAGCCCTCTTCTACAACATCTACAGCATAAAGACGACGCACCCGTGTTCCATTCCTCGAACGACTCGCGCACGCGCAACAGATACCCCGTGAATCGCTCGTCCCATCGCATTAACTCCCTGGCAGGGCACGTGACACCTCTGGCAGGCGAAGCGGGCGCCGTTTCGCCTCCGTCATGATGTCCGCCTCAAAAAAGGTGTGCCACATTGTTTAAATTTATATCATGTTTTCCTTTTCCCTCCTCTCTCTCTCTTGCCACAGGGATCGGGAAAGGGGATATTTCGAAAGGCTCCTTCTCAGCGAAGGAAACGGGCCCTGAGCCCTCCTACTGATCAGGGGTTCGAAGATTGCGCTCTGCGGGGTTCGACAACCGCCCTAGAGCACTCGGGCTCCGAGCCCTTTACTGATCAGGGGATCGAAGGCTGGCCCCTCGGAAGGGTTCGACAGCCGCCCTAGAGCATATAGAGTCAGGGATAACCCTGGGTACGTCCGTTACATGGCCGAGGCTCGGGATACGCTCCCGAGGTACCCTAGGGCATTTCCGAGACCAGCGGGAACGATTTGTAATGGAATCCCACCGGAGGGAGGCACCGAGCCCTCGGACCCTATCAAATGGGTCCGGGTCCAGCGAATCACCTGCAGGTACTTTTGGAACGTGCCTCCGGGCCACTAGCCAACCCTTATCGAACGGGGCTCGGGCATCCACTCGGATTACCCGCTAGCAACTCACTGGAAACACCATGTTCAGCGCCCACCGAGGGTAACATGGCGCCTTCCCCCCTCCTTGCGGAAAGGCGACGAAGGGGCGTACAATAAAAAGCCGAGACGGTCCTCGATCGTCCTCTCGCTCCGTGCAGAGGCTCGGAGGCCGCTCTCGCACCAGGCTACGACCAAATTGTTGACCACATCGACATACCAGTTTAAAAACTCGGAGTCTGACCATGCACCCGGGCTGCGGCCAGGCCGCGTGAGGGAACAACAAGGCTGACCGAGGAATCACAAAAAGAATTAAGACCTCAGAGGAGTCAAACCACTCATCCGAGGCCTTGGGGGCTACACCCGACGGGTGCGCTCGCGCGCACCCATCGGAACAAAATATAACCGAGAGAGGCTGGTCCCCTTGCAATAAATCCGGCAGAACCTCCAAGCGAGTGCCTACACTCCCTTCGAGGCTCAGGGGCTACTATCGGGTACCGTAATTAGGGGTACCCCCAATGCTCCTAAGCACGACTGACAAGCGTCTTCAGAACAAACCATAAAGACTGACAAGCACAGTTCAAGTCAAGGCCTCGTCTACCAAGGGACGCGATCTCATCTCGCCCGAGCCCGGCCTCGGGCAAGAACAGTAGTCCCGGACGGATTCATGCATCGCCCGAGGGCCCCTCAGGCAGTGGGCGCCCCCCGGCTCGCCTGAGGCCACGCTCGAGCAAACTTTGTCGTACAGCAACCTCGGCCATATCGCCTTGCCACCGACCGTATCGCATGCACATTTAATGCAGGGATCACCTGACATCTTATCCTGACACGCACGCCTCAGTTGGCAAGGTTGAAATGACCGCAGTCACTTCGCCCCTTTACTGATCGTTCTGACAGGAAAAGGACACTATTCACCGCGTTCCGACTACTGTGCCAACCACCAAGGTAAAACTAACAACAGTAAGTCACGACCTCCCCCGAGTTCAGCCTCGGGCGCAACAGGGAGCTCCGCCTCGCCCGACCTTAGGCCTCGGCCTCAGCCTCGGCCTCGGGAGAAGGTCTCCGCCTCGCCCGACCTCAGGTCTCGGCCTCAGCCTCAGCCTCGGGAGAAGGTCTCCGCCTCACCCGACCTCGAGCTTCGGCCTCAGCCTCGGCCTCGGGAGGAGTCACAACCTCGCCCGACCTCAGCCTCAGCCTCAGCCTCGGCCTCGGGAGGAGTCACAACCTCGCCCGACCTCCGCCTCGCCCGACCTCGGCCTCGGACCGACTGCGCCACAGGGGATACATCATTACCCTACCCCTAGCTAGCTGCCTCAGGCTACGAAGGAACAAGACCAGCGTCCCATCTAGATTACTCCGGCAACAGGTAATGATGGTTCCCTGCATGCGTCCATGACGTCGATTGTTCTCAACTCCCTACAAAGGCAAAGAAACGTCAGCAGGACCCCGGGCCGCACCGTTAGCTACGCTTCTACAGGGCTCAAGCACTTCTCCGCCGGCCACGTTAGCACATATCTACACCCCATGTACAGCTGGATCATCTCCTTGTATCTATAAAAGGGGATGTCCAGGGCCTTCCCAAAGGGGTGGGGCAAGCAGAGAAGGCGAGGGCGGGCGCGAAGGAGGCCAACTCAGACGGCTCACTCCAAGGCCAAACCCTCTCTCTCTCTCTCTCGCGACGCTTGTAACTCCTACTACGAGCACCCCGGTGCAAGATAATATAAGCCTCATCCTCCCTCTTGTGTTTCATCTTGCATCAACACATCTGGGCAGGGACACGCAGCATCAAATTCACTGGTCGGTTGAGGGTCCTCGCGGGTCCAAAACGCCGACAGTCATGTTCTTTCTGATTTTCCTGTGCCTAGTTATGATTATGGCGGATCGGCTTGGATATATCAATCCAAACGTCCAGACATGGCTCTCGCTGCTTCTATCTTTGTGGCGGTTTTAATATACGTAGCTTATAAATTATGTTATTATTGTTTATTAGTTGTGTACTAATGCTTTGTTCTGTTTCTGTAGGAGTATCTGAGGTGTTTTTTTTCTAGTGGATCGATGTTCCTGGTAAATTTGACCCTATATCTCTTAGTTATGAACGACCAAAATGAGATGTCACCGTGTCTGCTCATGCAACGATTTTGTTGTCGTAGTGTGAGAGATGTGGAGACAGAGTCATACCGGTTCATGGTGCTCTCGTGTCTGTCGTGGAGAAGAGCTGAGGTCGTCTACCTGCACCCCTGGTCGGCGGCGACAATCAGCACCCAGGTTGAGGCAGCCACCTGCGCACCGTACGTGTTTGAGCATATGATACGTTGCCATCTTCAAATCAGACAGGACTGTTAGACAGCAATACATAGAAGGCTATCACCTTGTATAGAAACCCATCACCAGGATATCAATCCTCTAGTTTCTTGCCTGCCTACCCAGATCCTGTTTCTATAAACTGGGCTAGTGCTTGGCTATATATTGTAATGCCCTCATTGATATTAATCAAGTCAGTACATTACCCATTTCCTGTACGTCTTCATGGTATCAGAAAAGGTCCCGTTCCTCTCTTGACCCACCCTTCCGCAACCCATCTCCCCACCATGGCCACCGATGCTTCCGATGCCGCCGCCCGCCGTGCTACCGACGCTCGTCGTGCCGCTGACGACCACCGCGCCGCCGAGGAGCGTCGCCTCCAGCAGGAAGCTGTCGACATCGCTCATCGTCGCTCCGCCGAGACGGCTGCCGCCCTCCAGGCCCGCACAGCCGCCGTGGCTGCCACGGCTGCCGAACGACGTCGCCTTGCCGATGACGTTACCCGTCACGAGCAGGCCCTTGCTGCTGCTCGCCAGCGTCTCCAGTCCGCCGACACCACCACCCACGGCGAGATCGAGGACACCGTCGACGTTGACGCACCTGCCGGCGGAATCCGTGACGACCCTGTGACTGCTCTCCACACTCAGGCCCTCGGCATCCTCAACATCCGCAGCCTTGTTCCGGTCGTCCTCGACCTCGCGACACCGTCCTTCTCCAAGTGGCGTCGCCTCATCCTCCTCGTCCTCGGCAAGTATGCACTCGCCGATCACGTCCTGTGTGACGCCACCTTCCCTGACGTCGCCCACTGGTTCCGGATGGAACTCCATGTTCTCTCCTGGCTCTACGGATCCATCTCGCCTGAACTCTTCGAGATCGTCACCATCGCCGAACCCACCGCGCGCGGAACCTGGCTCGCCCTCGAGGAGCAGTTCGTGGGCAACCGGGAGACCCGCATCGTCCTCGTCGACACCGAGTTCCGCACCCTATGCCAAGGTGCTCTCTCCGTCTCGGACTACTGCAGAAAGATGAAGACCCTCGCCGACTCGTTGGTCGAACTTGGTGAGCCAATCTCCGACCGGCTGCTCACCATCAACCTCCTCCGCGGCCTCAACGACAGGTTCACTCACCTCCGCTCGTACCTGAAGCGACAGCGCCCCTTCCCGTCATTCGTTGAGGTTCGCTCCGAACTCCTTCTGGAAGAGCTCTCCATGGGCGCGTCGACGGCTCCCTCCGCTCTCGTCGCCTCTGCACCGGCGTCGGCTCCCATCCCCGCCACCGCGCTCGTCTCGGGTCCGCCTCCTCAAGCTCCTGGCAACTCCGGCCGCCGTCGGCGGCGTGGGAAAACTTCTGGCGGCTCCAGCCACTCCTCCTCTGGCGGCGCCCGTGGTCAGCACGCGGCCACCCAGGGAGGCTGGCCCAGCGTGTACAACCCCTGGACCGGAACCATTCAAATGTGGCCCGGTCCGGCCCAGGGGAATCAGCCTCCTCGCTCCTCCCCTCACCAGGCTCCTCAAGCCCTTGTGGGTGGGCCGCCAGGCGCTGTTGGGCCCACGCCCCCTGCTCCGACGACTTGGGCCCCGGTCGTGTGGCCCACTCCTGGCGCGCAACATTGGCCTGCTCCCACCTGGGCTGCTACCCCAGGCACCCCATGGGCCGGCCAACAGGCTACCACTCCCCAACAGACCACATTTGGCCCTCTCGGTCCCTGGGATCAGCACACTCTCGCAGGCGCCTTCAACACCATGACGCTCACTCCCCCAACAGGTGATTGGTACATGGATTCTGGCGCAACTGCTCACATGGCCTCCACCTCTGGTATTTTGTCCCACTGCCATCCTCCTACGTCTTCTACTCCTTCTTCTATTATTGTTGGTAATGGGACCACCTTGCCCATTACCTCCACGGGATCGACTCAAGTCGGACCTCTCCACCTAAATAATGTTCTTGTTTCCCCCTCTATCATAAAAAATCTTGTGTCTGTTCGTTAATTCACCATCGACAATAATTGCTCTGTCGAATTTGACCCCGCTGGCTTTTCTGTGAAGGATCTCAGGACACAGAGCGTAATCACCAGGTGCAATAGCTCAGGCGACCTGTACCCGCTCTCCGCTCCATTGGCTTCCACTGCTACCCCCAGTGTCCTCCTCGCCAGCGCCCCCTCCCAGCTATGGCATCGCTGCCTCGGTCACATCGGCCGCGACGCTCTTCATCGCTTAGCTAGTTTGTCTTACATTACTTGTAATAAAGACACGCATGCCATCTGTCACGCATGTCAACTTGGTCGTCATGTGCGCCTTCCTTTCTCTACTTCCCAGTCTCGTGCCCTACACAATTTTGACCTTGTGCACTGCGATCTTTGGACTTCACCAATTCCTAGTGTTTCCGGTTATAAATACTATCTCGTCATTCTTGATGACTGCTCCCACTACTTGTGGACATTCCCCCTACGCCTCAAATCCGACACGTTTCCCACCATTGCCCACTTCTTCTCCTTTGTCGCCACGCAATTTGGCACTACCATTAAAAACCTCCAATGTGACAACGGTCGTGAGTTCGACAATTCCCACACTCGAACCTTCCTTCTTTCACATGGTGTCCACCTTCGGATGTCGTGTCCCTACACCTCCCAACAAAATGGTCGCGCCGAACGTGTCCTACGCACCGTCAACAACATAGTCCGTTCCTTACTCTTTCAAGCCAACCTCCCTCCTTCCTTTTGGGTTGAGGCTCTACACACCACCACCTATCTTCTCAACCTTCATCCCACTAGCAAGGGCTTGAGGAGCGACGATGAGCAAACAAACAGCTATGTAGCGACTATGAGGCTGATCATCCAATCCCTAAAACCAAACGAGAAACTAGGATAGATTTATTTTCTCCAGTAACGTATCTATTCCCATACCTATATTCAATTTTTACTCTGCGAACAGTGCAGTCTGCAGCGCAGAAGAGAGCAAAAACAATATTTTAGATAAACTATGGATAAACTGCTGGACAAGAAAACAATTACACTGCCCCAAGACTGCAATTTATACCGTTCCTTACGGTTTTCCGATTTCCACATGAACAACAGCAATGCAGCTATACAAGACTACAAGAGCAACAGATTACCTAATAACAAAGCTAAAAACAACTAAGCGCCAGCCGCCAGATAGCAAACCGATCACACGCAGATGCCTACGTCACGTACTCCGTGTTTGCTTTCAAGCAAGCATGTCTGTACTGTACAGTGTACACGGACACATTCATACATGGTTGCTTGCTTGGAAGCAACCGCTGTACCTGTCTCTATGCAGCTAGCTGCTGCTGGTGCTGCTGCTACCGTCGTCGTCTTCTGACAAGCAGCACCTGTGCAGACTTGTACTGGCGGCTGGAGGAGGAGGACCCTCCAGCTCCAGGTACAGCATCTCGGCCCGGAGGACCGTGCAGTAGTGGCCGAACGTCTCCGGCGACACGTTGAGGTCGAACCCGACGGCGAAGAGGAAGTCCACCTCCAGGTAGTTCATCTCCGACAGGCTGATGCCGCCGACCCTGGCGAAGTAGGCGTTGTTGTAGCATCTGCAAGGTAACGCGTAGCCGTCAGCACAGAGGTTTGTCTCAGAATTTCAGAAATCAGGCTAGTGCCTGCCAGCAGTGGGAACACATGCACGCACGCCAAACCATATGTGCCAACAAACAGCTGCATCACCAAACCAATTCTTTTTGGATTGTCAAATGGTCACTTGAGTATTCGTTTGAGAGAAGAGAAGATGTCCACTCCAGTGGACAACTGGGCAATTTGTCAGTGAAAAAGACAGTAGGGTTCAGTCCAGATATGGTGCTCTTGGCTGTAGAGGAAGCATCAGCAGGGGGCCAAGTTGCCCCCCAGTCTATAATTCTATCACAACTTGGGCCATGGATTAAATTCCAAAGGAGGGAAAGATCATGGCAGGGACAAAGAGGGTGAGGAACTTTATCCTATGTTTTTGGATCCCCAGTGCATGCGTGTGGCTGTATGGAAACTTTTTTTTATTGGACAAGCACAATTTCCCCCAGATATTATAGCCCCCCAAATGGCCAACTCAACCACAAGAGAAGATAACGAGATTATAACTGGTGTACAGCAGTACAGGTACAATACACATAATACTTGCAGCAATTTTCAATGGTAGGTATAATGGAACCGTTTCTCAGCTGTAACGTGTGGTCTTGTCTTGTCTTGTGATATGGTTGCTGCGTTTTTCAATTGCCAGTGCATACAGTTTAGGTACAACAAGTACCTGTTAGAATTTAGGCAGCAAGTTGGTGAGCTCTGTTCCTTTAAGAACTTGCTCTGCTTATGCATCCTACGCGACTCTGGATTTCAGAAGAATTTGATTGGTATTTTATCTTATATCAGGAGGCTCCTATATCCAAAATACCACAATTCACCAAGCTTGTTTATATCAGATGGCTATATAGAAGTCATCAGTGCTCACTATTCAGTTATACCATTAACACCAATTCCAATAGTGGAATAGAAAATGTAAGCACATACCTTTAATACTTATAATTCTGAAGTAATACATGCTGTATTGCAAAAGGAAAGCAAATACGATACTTCTGCAAACATGATTGATCCCCAAATCAGCAACTGGTCAGGTAAAGTAGTGGTCAAATTTGTCACAAAAGAACATGACTCGTATGAGATCAAGCTATCTCGCCACGTTGCGTGTATTCCTAAGTACTTTGTCTCTGAATTTCTCTCGTAGTCTATCCAACGAATGGCTCCTGAACTTTTACATTTGATCTCGTTGATAAAAACTGTTGCTGTAGGGTGAGAGAATTAAGGTCAGGAACAACAAACTAAACGCAATAACGCCCAGAAATGAATGATTCGATTGCGCGCGCGTGGAACGATCGTACTAGCAATTGAAACTGCGCCAAGGGCGATCAGGCGTGAAGCAGGCACACTCACACGTCATCCATGAACTTGACGGCCGCGAGCACGGCGGTGATGAGGAGGCGGTGCACGGTGTACGAGTCCACGGCGGGCGCGCTGCGGGCGCGGCGCAGGAGGCGGTCGAGGTAGACGTACGCCACGACGTAGCAAGCCGGGCTGCACCCTGCGAACCGCGCGATGCGCGCCATGTACGAGCGCACCGAGATGTCGGGCCTCGCCGTCGCCCGGAACGCCGACGGCGGCGCCGCGGACTCGGTCCCGGCGGCGAGCTCATCGGCCACCGCGTCGTTGCGCTCCACGACACGTTCCAGGAGCGCGGAGAGGACGCCCACCACCCGCGGCGCGTCTGCTAGGTGGTCCTCCTCATCACCGGCCATGACCGCTTCTTGCCGTCATGGGCTCGTGGCCAGGTTCTCGAGCTCTTGTGGATGGAGACTTGGGTTGGCTGGAGGGGTGGACTGGACCTAATGTTGGCGAGCCGAAGAGGTCGTTGTTGTATAAATTGGAGGGAAGATTGTTAAAGAAAAACTGTGTGGATATTCAGGATATACAAACAAACAAAAAAAAAAGCTTGCGGCGATTGTAGTTGAATTATGTATTGAGCATTTCCGTGTCGAAAGAAAGCGGTACTGGCGTACTGCAGTAGAAGAGTCGGTGTCAAAGGTTGGCGACCTCATTTCAATTCTCCATGTAATGCTATTTCAGCCATACTTCTAAACAGGAATCTTACAGTTTTGGGAGCTCTCATTGTACAGCAAGACAGACACAAATGTTGGCAATGGCAAGTCACTTATACTACGCCCTTTTTGAGATTTTTTTAGTCCATGTCCTCCAAAAAAGAGTCAATTATGTACCTTTATGTTATGGACTTTCTCTTCTTTTGTTATTTTTTGGTCGCTTTCATTTTTCAGAAAGGAATATCATTTGCACATCTTACATGATTGGCGCCCTGCGGCTGGTTGTGGATTGGTTTGTTAATAGCTTGGTGAGGGTAAAGAGACCAAAACTATTTCTTTACTGTCTGAGTTGCACGCTCAGTTGGTTTTACTTGGAGGGGTGTCACAGCCGTGTCAGGATGGTGAGATTTGATGTGACTATGTGAGTGATGCTCCTCCATGAGTGCCAAAATGGACAAGTTGACATGGATCAAATATCCAGCTGTGGGAACCAGAGGGAGTGTGTACCCCCAAAAAAAAGGCCTTTTTTTCATATGATCGAGGTCCGGTCAGTTAAACTTAAAAGTGTCCCTTCATAATTCCTTGTTTTTTTTTGTTTTTTAAAAATTTCTTCCATGCTTGTTCTTTAAGGGAAAAAACATTTAACAATGTGTAATAAGGTGAGCGTGTCAATCACATGCCCGCATTTCTCTTTCTCTGCACAAATTGTTTACAAATGCAAGTGGCGATCACGTCTGAGTAAGGTCAAACACTGGAACCACCAATTGGACGGCACCTTAGCGCATCACAGCATGGCTAGGTTTATATATATGAAAACCATCGGTATTTCGCTTTTAATTACTGCAGACGCCTTTAATTTCTAATGTGGCTACTAGATGCCGACGATTCGAAGAAAACTATCCCAGTACCAAACTACCAATACATGCACAGTGGTCACACACGTCTAGTATTAATAAACACTGGTGCTAGTTTGCTTGCACATGTTGTATCCGTTTTATACGTTAGCTTTGATGCCAACTACTCCTACTACTATTACTACTGAAGATTAGATGGATAGAGAGTTCAGATCATGTCCTGATGTCCTTGTCTGTATTATTGTCCAGGACACAGGTTATCAGTTGGCTCAACTTGTGTGTAATTTTGCAACAAGAACTGCAACTTTACTCAAGGGGACGTATGGACAAGCACAAAGCGAGTGACTTGATCCTGTTTCTTATCATGTGTCGCCACTGTTCCTGCTCGTTTATCAGCTATCTCTGAACTCTGATGGAATCTGGCCATTTACATGTTGCACCTTAATATTAATTCAGATGCAGCAGACGCGCGCATCGCACCAGGTGACTGGCTGCCAACTACCCTTGTGCGCTGTGAACAATCTGCTGAAGAATAATAAAGCTGCCTTTTTGAAGGATAGAGATTGCTCAGCAAAGCAGCACCACCTGCTAGAGCGAATTCCAGGTGGTCCTCCTGTCCTGAGACTTTTGTGACAAATTCGGCTACCATTATCCAGATAGCAAGTTGTACAGAACATAGACGTAGCAATCATACACAGGAAGGAGGCTAGAGCTACACATGATATGTAAACTATGCGCGATGAAGTTCACAAGCCGTAGGTAAGAAGAGTAGGTGTGAAGCAAAGCGCCGGAGTAAAACTTGAAGTAGCGTCAAGTCAACGAGCGACAACATGTGAGCATTGAAGTACCCCATTCAATCCCAAGAACGAGAAGTGGCCGCGAGGAGAAAAACTCGGCAGCACGAACGTTTGGCAAATTAAAGGAGCAGGCGAGCAGCACCTTCTCATCGCGGACATTCAGGGACTGGAGGTAGGTGACTGTAGTTGCAATGGTAGAACATCAAAATGTTGGTACATAAGGCCCACTCCCAGTCACTCTCAGTAGCTGTCAGTGTGTAGGCCTGGGACTAGTTTCCTCAGTTGCTCAAGACTTGTGTAGATCCATCCAGCACATGAAGGGGGTGTTTGTTTAAGGAATCACTACATCCAACTTGAGGTGGTGCATCATGGGTTCATTCCTCAAATTTGTTGGGATGATCTCATTCCTCGTATTAGTACTAACTAACTAACTATGAGGAATGAGGTGGTGATGGATCAACTTATTCCATTTCACAAACCAAACAAAAATAGTGAAGAGTGAGAAGATGATGGACTAGTTCATTCCTCAAACCAAACACCCTAGAAGATGATCTCACAGGTCCGGGAAATACACTATGCAAGCAGCGCAAGATCTGTTAGTTAGAAAACTTGGCGACCTCACACCCTCCTCAGAGTCTGCGTGAGACTTAGGGTGTGTTTGGTTGATAAGTGTGGGAGAATAGAGTGGCTCCATTCTATTTTTTGGATGTTTATTTTCTAATAAAATAAGAGCGGAGTGGCTCCTTGATCTCCATATGAAAAACTATTATAAATAGTTGGAACGTTCTCGCTCCACAAAAACGATCGAATGCGAGACGCGAGCGCTCTCCCCCCTCTCCTCCCCTCTACACTCATACGGTTGTAAAGCCCAAAATTGGTAGAAGAAAAATAAAACAAAATAAATAAACAAATATATTTATGATAGTGTTTTGAGAATTCTTGAAACTTTGAGAAATTTATTAGGACCCTTCCTTTTCATAATCAATTAATGATATTAAAATAGTCATGTAACCAATAAATGAATAAATGAATTGGCATCTTATACTTATGAATTTGTGGTGATATATTTTATTGAAATAAGGAATCATAATTTAAATTTGACCTCAAATTATAAATTAAAATATAAAATGAGAAAAGAAACTTGTAATAAAATCGTTTATTACATCTAGAATTAAATAATCAGAAGAAGAATAAATAATAGCATTGAAAATAGTAGGATCTATATTCACATTAGCATTATGTTTGAGAATGGAAATATGAAATTTAAAACAGAAAATTGAAACAAGTTTGAATTTGAAATAGGAATTTGAAAATGTGAAAGAAAAGAAGAAAAAGAAAAGAACAAACTGACGCCTAGGCCAAATCCTCCTCGTCTCGGCCCAACCTGTCCCTCACCCACGTGGCCCGTGAGTGCCCCGCTAGCCCAATCGCATCCCGCACACACACTGTCACCAACACGTGGGCCCAGCCGCATTTTCTTCCCCCCTCACCGCTAGATGGGCCCCTCTAGGGAGTCTCCATCGTTGGGCACGGTGGCTGGCTTGGACTAATGACGTTTGGGGCCCGTTTGTCATCACTTACCTCACGTGTTCGTCGCGGATCTTAACAAACCTGTACCGGCCTTACGAATCCGCCGGTGGTGGGGGCTGGTTGAGATCCTTCCGGGCGCATTGCCACCGCCCAGTCTCGTTTTCTCCCCGGCCCTATAAAGAGCATGGTCCGCGACCCCTGGATCCCCGCAATACTAGGAAGCCATTGTCGGAGAGAGAGAGGTGAGGAACAGAGAGGTTGCCGCCAGCCGCCGTAGCTCCATTTGCGGTCGGTGATCCTTTACCGAAGTTCACCATGCTATTGTAATTGCGTAACATTAAATCGTCGTAGTGATTAGCTCGCTAGCCCGCGGCAATTGCTCACCGGACATAAGGAAGCGTCGCGGAGCCACCTTCTCCGTGGACCACCTTCTATTCGTCATCCCTACCTCCGGTGAGTCCTCAGAAATCATTGCCACGTCCGCTGGATCGCATAGCACCTATCCTATTCGAGTATTGCGCGTCGGGGCACCATATCGCCACTCACCGGCGAAATCGCCATCGCCGAAGTGGGCGGCACCGCCACCTGGACCCTCGGGTTGGGGTGGGTAGCCGCAGACGGTTGGATCGATCATCAACGGTTGAGATCATGTCTTGCGTATCGATTTGGCTGGATTTCATCTGTGCCGTTGAATTGGGATCGACCGGTTCGGGTCTGATCTTAGTTATTTTAAGCGTAGGTCGTTGATCTCCGATCTTGCGGTCAGGAACGCGTACCGGTTCACTCAAGGCTGCGATTTAATCCGCGTCCGGAGCACATCGAGCGTCTAGGAATAAACTATACCCCTTCGGCCGTCCTGATTTACAAAAGAAACCCCAGGGGCTTAGTAAATCAACCCGCTATCCCATAGTTGTAGGAAAGTGTTACATCAGGGTCCCTGGTATTAGGCTGTCTCCAGCAACGTCTGTGGGGGACAGATATCCCTCGGGTCCACTGGAAGGATAAAAGACCTCACGAAAGGCCCAAGGGCCCAATAAATCGTAAGGTCGTCCCTTCATGGGCCTAGGGAAGAACGACCAGTGAAGCAGATCGACATAAGGCCGGATCGGTACGAGCCCGGACGGCCCAACAACGTTGAGCAAGCAACCACAACAGAGACCCGACTTTCCCGCGCTGGAGCCCCGTACAACGGAACCAGGCAAGGATAAGTCGGCAGAACTATAGGAAGATAGACTCAATCAGTTCACTATCTCTTAGGTGCACATTGTTATCACATCCGCATGTATTGCCTCACGGTCGAATATATAAGGCCTAGGGGCACCCCTTCAGAACGATCGATCTCACTACTCAGCCATCCACCCCAACTCTCTACTCTCTAGTGTTAGAGAGCTCCCTTGTAATCCACCACGTAAAGCATTCTCACCAGGACGTAGGGTGTTACGCATCTCCAAGCGGCCCGAACCTGTAAACACTGTCCACTGTTCCTCGTGCATCCGGCACGAACCATTTAGCTACAGTCGGCGACACCATCCTACTCCTAAAAACACCTTGAGGGGCAACCCCGGGTGTGCGGTCGGACCCAAAACACCGACAGCTGGCGCGCCAGGAGGGGGTGTGTCGCCGATCTAAGCTAGCTCAATGGTCGTCACCTTCCACCGCAAGATCACCCTCCGCCCCGAATCTGTATTCTGCTTTGGAACAATCTCATCCGTAGCAGATGAAGAGGGAACTCTACACCGCATCGCAGATCCGCCAAAGAAGAAGTCTCCTCCAACAAACTTTGAGAATATCGGAGTAAGGAAGGGAAAAGCGCAACCTCCAGCGCTCCGAAAAAAGATCACCCTCAGCAAGCCAGGGGCCGAGGGCCCGCTGACCCGGAGAACTCCACTGTCTACTTCCCCGACGAAAGAATGGACACAAATCGCAAGGAAGAAAGAAACAAACAAAACCGGGAGGAAGCAAGTTGTTCTTTCCGTGCCTCCGCCCTCAAAGGAGAACGGAAAGAAGATCACCACGACAGCCGCACCATTCTACCCCGACGTTCTTTTCATCGGGAGAGTGGAGTCGCCCCCCGTCTCCGATGACGAGCCGACCGCGCCCGGAGAAGAACCACCTCAGCGGGAATCCCGTCGACGGAGGAACCGGCGCCGAAATATCCGGCGACATCACGAGGCCGGAGAGCGGGATCCAGAGCAGCCTGTCTCGCGAGACGAGGTCTCAGAGATAGGAGAAACTCCGGAGGAACGCGTCTTCAGATAACGAAGGAACTCCCGACGGCGTGATCGCCGACGAGCTCAGGAACAAGCCAAGCAGGAGGCAAGACAACGTCGGGAAAATCCACTCTTCGGGCGCAACCTGAATCCCGACTTCGCCCGAGCCAGGAACACGCCGAGTGAAGTTGGAGGGGTACTGAAAGTCGCCTAGAGGGGGGTGAATAGGGCGAAACTGAATTTTACAAAGTTAATCACAACTACAAGCCGGGTTAGCGTTAGAAATATAATTAAGTCCGCAAGAGAGTGCAAAACAAATCGCAAGCGAATAAAGAGTATGACACGCGGATTTGTTTTACCGAGGTTCGGTTTTAGCAAACCTACTCCCCGTTGAGGTGGTCACAAAGACCGGGTCTCTTTCAACCCTTTCCCTCTCTCAAACGGTCCCTCGGACTGAGTGAACTTCTTCTTCTCAAACACTTAGAACACAAAGTTACCGCAAGGACCACCACACAATTGGTGTCTCTTGCCTCAATTACAAGTGAGTTTGATCTCAAGAAAGATTGAGAAAGAAAAGAAGCAATCCAAGCGCAAGAGCTCAAAAGAACACAACAAATCTCTCTCACTAGTCACTAAAGCTTTGTGTGGAATTTGGGAGAGGATTTGATCACTTGGGTGTGTCTAGAATTGAATGCCTAGCTCTTGTAAGTGGTTGGAACTGTGAAAACTTGGATGACTTGAATGTGGGGTGGTTGGGGGTATTTATAGCCCCAACCACCAAACTAGCTGTTTGGTGGGACTGTCTGTCGCATGGTGCACCGGACAGTCCGGTGCACACCGGCCAGTGTCCGGTGCGCCAGCCACGTCACCAAGCCGTTGGGTTCCGACCGTTGGAGCTCTGACTGCTGGGCCCGCCTGGATGTCCGGTGGCACACCGGACATGTACTGTAGAGTGTCCGGTGCGCCACTTCGCGCGTGCCTGACTTCTGCGCGCTCTGGCGCGCATTTAATGCTGTAGCAGGTGAATGTTGGCGCCGAATAGCCGTTGCTCCGCTGGCTCACCGGACAGTCCGGTGTACACCGGACATGTCTGGTGAATTATAGCGGAGCTAATTCCCGAAGCTGGCGAGTTCCAGAGTCGCTCTTCCCTGGGGTACCGGACACTGTCCGGTGTACACCGGACAGTCCGGTGAATTATAGCGGAGCGCCTCTGGATTTTCCCGAAGGTGAAGAGTTCAACGTGAAGTCCCCTGGTGCACCGGACATTGTCCGGTGGCACACCGGACAGTCCGGTGCGCCAGACCAGGGCACACTTCGGTTATCCCTTTGCTCTCTTTGTTGAACCCAATTCTTGGTCTTTTTATTGGCTAAGTGTGAACCTTTGGCACCTGTATAACTTATACACTAGAGCAGACTAGTTAGTCCAATTATTTGTGTTGGGCAATTCAACCACCAAAATTAATTAGGAACTAGGTGTAAGCCTAATTCCCTTTCAATCTCCCCCTTTTTGGTGATTGATGCCAACACAAACCAAAGCAAATATAGAAGTGCATAATTGAACTAGTTTGCATAATGTAAGTGCAAAGGTTGCTTGGAATTGAGCCAATATAATTACTTATAAGATGCGCATGGATTGTTTCTTCATTTTTAACATTTTGGACCACGCTTGCACCACATGTTTTGTTTTTGCAAATTCTTTTGTAAATAGTCAAAGGTAAATGAATGAGATTTTGCGAAGCATTTTCAAGATTTGAAATTTTGTCCCCGTGTTTCAAATGCTTTTTCTTTGACTAAACAAAACTCCCCCTAAATGAAATCCTCCTCTTAGTGTTCAAGAGGGTTTTAGGATATTGATTTTGAAAATACTATTCTCTCCCCCTTTTTGATCACAAGGAGATATCAAATTGAAAAATCATACCAATTGAAAAACTCTTTTTAAAGTTAGGTGGTGGTGCGGTCCTTTTGCTTTGGGCTAATACTCTCTCCCCCTTTGGCATGAATCGCCAAAAACGGAGTCATTAGAGCCCTCGAAGTAACTTTCTCCCCTTTGGTAAAATAAAATATGAGTGAAGATTATACCAAAGTAGGAGAGATGCTCTCTCCCCCAAAGATGGAGAGTTGCGCGGAGCGACGGCGAAGGATGAGTTTACGGAGTGGAAGCCTTTGTCTTTGCCGAAGACTCCAATTTCCTTTCAATACACCTATGACTTGGTTTGAAATAGACTTGAAAACACATTAGTCATAGCATATGAAAGAGACATGATCAAAGGTATATAAAAGAGCTATGTGTGCAAATTAACAAAAGAAGTTCCTAGAATCAAGAATATTTAGCTCATGCCTAAGTTTGTTAAAAGTTTGTTCATCAAGAGGCTTGGTAAAGATATCGGCTAATTGATCTTTAGTGTTAATATAAGAAATCTCGATATCTCCCTTTTGTTGGTGATCCCTTAAAAAGTGATACCGAATGGCTATGTGTTTAGTGCAGCTATGCTCAACGGGATTATCCGCCATGCGAATTGCACTCTCATTATCACATAGAAGAGGAACTTTGGTTAATTTGTAACCGTAGTCCCTAAGGGTTTGCCTCATCCAAAGCAATTGCGCGCAACAATGGCCTGCAGCAATATACTCGGCTTCGGCGGTAGAAAGAGCGACGGAATTTTGCTTCTTTGAAGCCCAAGACACCAAGGATCTTCCCAAGAACTGGCAAGTCCCCGATGTGCTCTTTCTATTAATCTTACACCCCGCCCAATCGGCATCCGAATAACCAATCAAATCAAATGTGGATCCCCTAGATACCAAAGCCCAAACTTAGGAGTATATACTAAATATCTCAAGTTTTGTTTTACGGCCGTAAGGTGAGCTTCCTTAGGGCCGGCTTGGAATCTTGCACACATGCATACGGAAAGCATAATATCCGGTCGAGATGCACATAAATAGAGTAAAGAGCCTATCATCGACCGGTATACCTTTTGATCCACGGACTTACCTTCCGTGTCGAGGTCGAGATGCCCATTGGTTCCCATGGGTGTCTTGATGGGTTTGGCATCCTTCATCCCAAACTTGCTTAGAATATCTTGAGTATACTTCGTTTGGCTTAGGAAGGTGCCCTCTTGAAGTTGCTTCACTTGAAATCCTAAGAAATACTTCAACTCCCCCATCATAGACATCTCGAATTTTTGTGTTATGATCCTACTAAATTCTTCACATGTAGACTCGTTAGTAGACCCAAATATAATATCATCAACATAAATTTGGCATACAAACAAGTCATTTTCAAGTGTTTTGGTAAAGAGTGTAGGATCGGCCTTTCCAACTTTGAAGCCATTAGTGATAAGAAAATCTCTTAGGCATTCATACCATGCTCTTGGGGCTTGCTTGAGCCCATAAAGCGCCTTAGAGAGTTTATAAACATGGTTAGGGTACTCACTATCTTCAAAGCCGGGAGGTTGCTCAACATAGAACTCTTCCTTGATTGGTCCATTGAGGAAGGCACTCTTCACGTCCATTTGATAAAGCTTGAAGCCATGGTAAGTAGCATAGGCCAATAATATATGAATTGACTCAAGCCTAGCTACGGGTGCATAGGTTTCACCAAAATCCAAACCTTCGACTTGGGAGTATCCTTTGGCCACAAGTCGAGCTTTGTTCCTTGTCAGCACACCATGTTCATCTTGCTTGTTGCGGAAAACCCATTTGGTTCCTACAACATTTTGGTTAGGATGTGGAACTAAATGTCATACCTCATTCCTAGTGAAGTTGTTGAGCTCCTCTTGCATCGCCACCACCCAATCCGAATCTTGTAGTGCTTCCTCTACCCTGTGTGGCTCAATAGAGGAAACAAAAGAGTAATGCTCACAAAAATGTGCAACACGAGATCTAGTAGTTACCCCCTTATGAATATCGCCAAGGATGGTGTCGACGGGGTGATCTCGTTGAATTGCTTGGTGGACTCTTGGGTGTGGCGGCCTTTGTTCTTCATCCTCCTTGTCTTGCTCATTTGCATCTCCCCCTTGATCATTGCCATCATCTTGAGGTGGCTCATTTGTTTGATCTTCTCCTTCATCAATTTGAGCCTCATCCTCATTTTGAGTTGGTGGAGATGCTTGCATGGAGGAGGATGGTTGATCTTGTGCATTTGGAGGCTCTTCGGATTCCTTAGGACACACATCCCCAATGGACATGTTCCTTAGCGCGATGCACGAAGCCTCTTCATCACCTATCTCATCAAGATCAACTTGCTCTACTTGAGAGCCGTTAGTCTCATCAAACACAACGTCACAAGAAACTTCAACTAGTCCAGAGGACTTGTTAAATACTCTATATGCTCTTGTGTTTGAATCATATCCTAGTAAAAAGCCTTCTACAGTCTTAGGAGCAAATTTAGATTTTCTACCTCTTTTAACAAGAATAAAGCATTTGCTACCAAAGACTCTAAAATATGAAATGTTAGGCTTTTTACCGGTTAGGAGTTCGTATGATGTCTTCTTGAGGATTCGGTGTAGATATAACCGGTTGATGGCGTAGCAGGCGGTGTTGACCGCCTCAGCCCAAAACTGATCCGAAGTCTTGTACTCATCAAGCATGGTTCTTGCCATGTCCAATAGAGTTCTATTCTTCCTCTCCACTACACCATTTTGTTGTGGCATGTAGGGAGAAGAGAACTCATGCTTGATGCCCTCCTCCTCAAGGAAGCCTTCGATTTGTGAGTTTTTGAACTCCGTCCCGTTGTCGCTTCTTATTTTCTTGATCCTTGAACCGAACTCGTTTTGAGCCCGTCTCAAGAATCCTTTTAATGTCTCTTGGGTATGAGATTTTTCCTGCAAAAAGAATACCCAAGTGAAGCGAGAGTAATCATCCACAATAACTAGACAGTACTTACTCCCGCCGATGCTTATGTAAGCGATCGGGCCGAATAGATCCATGTGTAGGAGCTCCAGTGGCCTGTCGGTTGTCATGATGTTCTTATGTGGATGGTGAGCACCAACTTGCTTTCCTGCTTGACATGCGCTACAAATCCTGTCTTTCTCAAAATGAACATTTGTTAATCCTAAAATGTGCTCTCCCTTTAGAAGCTTATGAAGATTCTTCATCCCAACATGTGCTAGTTGGCGGTGCCAGAGCCAGCACATGTTAGTCTTAGCAATTAAACAAGTGTCGAGTTCAGCTCTATCAAAATCTACCAAGTATAGCTGTCCCTCTAACACTCCCTTAAATGCTATTGAATCATCACTTCTTCTAAAGACAGTGACACCTACATCAGTGAATAGACAGTTGTAGCCCATTTGACATAATTGAGATACAGAAAGCAAATTGTAATATAAAGAATATACAAGAAAAACATTGGAAATAGAATGGTCAGGAGATATAGCAATTTTACCCAATCCTTTGACCAAACCTTGATTTCCATCCCCGAATGTGATAGCTCGTTGGGGATCTTGGTTTTTCTCGTAGGAGGAGAACATTTTCTTCTCCCCTGTCATGTGGTTTCTGCACCCGCTGTCGATGATCCAACTTGAGCCCCCGGATGCATAAACCTACAAAACAAGTTTAGTTCTTGACTTTAGGTACCCAAATAGTTTTGGGTCCTTTGACATTAGACACAAGAACTTTGGGTACCCAAACACAAGTCTTTGACTCCTTGTGCTTGCCCCCAACATACTTGGCAACTACCTTGCCGGATTTGTTAGTTAAAACATAGGATGCATCAAAAGTTTTAAATGAAATGTCATGATCATTTGATGCACTAGGAGTTTTCTTCTTAGGCAACTTAGCACGGGTTGGTTGCCTAGAGCTAGATGTCTCACCCTTATACATAAAAGCATGATTAGGGCCAGAGTGAGACTTCCTAGAATGAATTCTCCTAATTTTGCTCTCAGGATAACCGGCAGGGTACAAAATGTAACCCTCGTTATCTTGAGGCATGGGAGCCTTGCCCTTAACAAAATTGGACAATTTCTTAGGAGGGGCATTAAGTTTGACATTGCCTCCCTGTTGGAAGCCAATGCCATCCTTAATGCCAGGGCGTCTCCCACTATAAAGCATACTACGAGCAAATTTAAAATTTTCATTTTCAATTTCATGCTCGGCAATTTTTGCATCTAGTTTAGCTATATGATCATTTTGTTGTTTAATTAAAGCCATATGATCATGTATAGCATTAATATCAACATCTCTACATCTAGTGCAAATAGAAGTGTGCTCAACGTAGATGTAGATGGTTTGCAAGATTTTAATTCTACAACCTTAGCATGCAATATATCATTTTTACTTCTAAGGTCAGAAATGGTAGCATTGCAAACATCAAAATCTTTAGCCTTAGCAAGCAATTTTTCATTTTCTTTTCTAAGGCTAGCAAGAGAAATGTTCAATTCTTCAATCTTAGCAAGCAAATCATCATTATTATTTCTAAAATTGGGAATTGAAACATTATAAGCAATAGAATCAACCTTAGCTAACAAATTAGCATTCTCATTTCTAAGGTTGTCTATAGTCTCATGGCAAGTGCTTAGTTCACTAGATAATTTTTCACATTTTTCAACTTCTAGAGCATAAGCATTTTTAACTTTAACATGCTTTTTGTTTTCCTTGATTAGGAAGTCCTCTTGGGAGTCCAAGAGATCATCCTTCTCATGGATGGCACTAATTAATTCATTTAATTTCTCCTTTTGTTGCATGTTTAAGTTGGCAAAAAGAGTACGCAAATTATCTTCCTCATCACTAGCATTATCATCACTAGAAGACTCATATCTCGTGGAGGATTTGGATTTAACCTTCTTCTTTTTGCCGTCTTTTGCCATGAGGCACTTGTGGCCAACATTGGGGAAGAGAAGTCCCTTGGTGACGGCGATGTTGGCGGCATCCTCGTCGTCGGAGGAGTCGCTAGAGCTTTCATCGGAGTCCCACTCGCGACAAACATGGGCATCGCCGCCCTTCTTCTTGTAATACCTCTTCTTCTCCTTTCTTCTCCCCTTCTTGTCGTCGCCCCTGTCACTGTCACTAGAAATAGGACATTTTGCTATAAAGTGACCGGGCTTACCACACTTGTAGCAAACCTTCTTGGAGCGGGGCTTGTAATCTTTCCCCCTCCTTTGCTTGAGGATTTGGCGAAAGCTTTTGATGACAAGCGCCATTTCCTCGTTGTCGAGCTTGGAGGCGTCGATGGGTGTTCTACTTGGTGTAGACTCCTCCTTCTTCTCCTCCGTCGCCTTAAATGCGACCGATTGTGCTTTGGACGTGGAGGGACCGTCAAGCTCGTTGATTTTCCGTGAGCCCTTGATCATAAATTCAAAGCTCACAAAATTCCCGATTACTTCCTCGAGAGTCATTAGTGTATATCTTGGATTACCACGAATTAATTGTACTTGAGTAGGGTTAAGGAAAATAAGTGATCTTAGAATAACCTTAACCACCTCATGGTCATCCCATTTCTTGCTCCCGAGGTTGCGCACTTGATTCACCAAGGTCTTGAGCCGGTTATACATGTCTTGTGGCTCCTCCCCTTGGCGAAGACGGAAGCGACCGAGCTCCCCCTCGATCGTTTCCCTCTTGGTGATCTTGGTGAGTTCATCACCCTCGTGCGCGGTCTTGAGCATGTCCCAAACTTCCTTGGCGCTCTTTAATCCTTGCACTTTGTTGTACTCCTCCCTACTTAGAGAGGCGAGGAGTATGGTTGTGGCTTGGGAGTTGAAGTGCTCGATTTGGGCCACCTCGTCCTCATCATAATCCTCATCCCCTACGGAAGGTGCCTGTGCTCCAAACTCAACAACATTCCATATACTTTTGTGGAGTGAGGTTAGGTGATATTTCATTAAATCACTCCACCTAGCATAATCTTCACCGTCAAAGGTTGGCGGTTTGCCTAATGGAACGGAAAGTAATGGAGTATGTCTAGAAGTACGAGGATAGTGTAAGGGGATCTTACTAAACTTCTTGCGCTCATGGCGCTTAGAAGTTACGGAGGGCGCGTCGGAGCCAGAGGTAGATGGCAATGAGGTGTCGATCTCGTAGTAGACCACCTTCCTCATCTTCTTTTTCTTGTCCCTACTCCGATGCGACTTGTGGGAAGAAGCTTTCTTCTCCTTCCCCTTTACCTTTTTGCGGGACTCTTCCGATGAAGCCTTCCCGTGGCTTGTAGTGGGCTTTTCGCCGGTCTCCATCTCCTTCTTGGCGTGATCTCCCGACATCACTTCGAGCGGTTAGGCTCTAATGAAGTACCGGGCTCTGATACCAATTGAAAGTTGCCTAGAGGGGGGGTGAATAGGGCGAAACTGAAATTTACAAAGTTAATCACAACTACAAGCCGGGTTAGCGTTAGAAATATAATTAAGTCCGCAAGAGAGTGCAAAACAAATCACAAGCGAATAAAGAGTATGACACGCGGATTTGTTTTACTGAGGTTCGGTTTTAGCAAACCTACTCCCCGTTGAGGTGGTCACAAAGACTGGGTCTCTTTCAACCCTTTCCCTCTCTCAAACGGTCCCTCAGACCGAGTGAGCTTCTTCTTCTCAAACACTTAGAACACAAAGTTCCCGCAAGGACCACCACACAATTGGTGTCTCTTGCCTCAATTACAAGTGAGTTTGATCTCAAGAAAGATTGAGAAAGAAAAGAAGCAATCCAAGCGCAAGAGCTCAAAAGAACACAACAAATCTCTCTCACTAGTCACTAAAGCTTTGTGTGGAATTTGGGAGAGGATTTGATCACTTGGGTGTGTCTAGAATTGAATGCCTAGCTCTTGTAAGTGGTTGGAACTGTGAAAACTTGGATGACTTGAATGTGGGGTGGTTGGGGGTATTTATAGCCCCAACCACCAAACTAGTCGTTTGGTGGGGCTGTCTGTCGCATGGTGCACCGGACAGTCCGGTGCACACCGGACAGTGTCCGGTGCGCTAGCCACGTCACCAGGCCGTTGGGTTCCGACCGTTGGAGCTCTGACTGCTGGGCTCGCCTGGATGTCCGGTGGCACACCGAACATGTACTGTAGAGTGTCCGGTGCGCCACTTCGCGCGTGCCTGACTTCTGCGCGCTCTGGCGCGCATTTAATGCTGTAGCAGGTGACCGTTGGCGCCGAATAGCCGTTGCTCCACTGGCTCACCGGACAGTCCGGTGTACACCGGACATGTCTGGTGAATTATAGCGGAGCTAATTCCCGAAGCTGGCGAGTTCCAGAGTCGCTCTTCCCTGGGGTACCGGACACTGTCCGGTGAATTATAGTGGAGCGCCTCTGGATTTTCCCGAAGGTGAAGAGTTCAGCGTGAAGTCCCTGGTGCACTGGACACTGTCCGGTGGCACACCGGACAGTCCGGTGCGCCAGACCAGGGCACACTTCGGTTATCCCTTTGCTCTCTTTGTTGAACCCAATTCTTGGTCTTTTTATTGGCTAAGTGTGAACCTTTGGCACCTGTATAACTTATACACTAGAGCAGACTAGTTAGTCCAATTATTTGTGTTGGGCAATTCAACCACCAAAATTAATTAGGAACTAGGTGTAAGCCTAATTCCCTTTCAGGTACTAGCTCGGATAGCTGATAGACTCCCTCGGACTCCCGACACCGAGGGTTATCGATGACTGTTCACCCAGGCAGCCAACCATCTTCTACCTCTCGCTCACCCGCCGAACGACCTACGACACGCCATCAACAGCCGCCGGGACGCGCAAAGCTCCATCAATGCTTCGCGTGAACGATGACATGAGAACGAGATCCGCCGCCGGGAGGAGTACGACAGAGATCATGGCATCTCAGCTCGAAGTTAGGCCACCAGAACTGAGTCGACAACGGCCTCGACTGGCGGTACTACCTGGGGACGGTCGAGGAACCACAACAACTACTCCCCTCCCCGGGACAGACATCATCCCCAACGACAAGAAGACACGTGTGGAGTGTTTGCCCTTACTCCATGCCTTAGGGCCATTCAATGGCCCCCTAACTTCAAGGTATCCAATGTCGACAAATATGGACCTAAGCAGGATCCAGGAGGCTGGCTGGCCGTCTACACCACCGCTGCTTGAGCTGCCGGGGCGTCCGAGGACGTGATGACCGCATACTTACCCATTGTTCTCGGGCAAGACGTGCTACAATGGATGCGACATCTACCCCGACACTGCATCGACGACTGGAACGACTTCAGTCGACGCTTCACCGCCAACTTTCAGTCCCTCTCCGACAAACCAGCGCAACCATGGGACCTCAAATCCATCAAGCTCCGGGGGGACGAAACTCTCCGGTCATACCTCAAAAGGTTCCAGACCATGAGAAATCGTATCCCCGAGGTCACGGAGGCGGCCGTGATCGAGGACTTCTACAGAGGATCCAATGACTCGGCCTTCGTCCGAGCCATATTGCAGAAGGCGCCGACTACCTCCGAGCAACTGTTCCGGGAAGCCGACCTCTACATCACCGCCGACGAGCGAGCTTAGGACATCATCGGGAGAGCGAAGCCCGCACCGGCAGCACCACGACGCGACGCGAACCAGCAACCCGACAAACGCTGGGAGAAGAGGCCTCGCAAAGAAGTGCACGCCGCCGGACCACCTGCCTCTCACGCCCGGGGAGGACCACGCGGAGGCGAACACACGCTGGACAACATCCTCAACGCCCAGTGCCCGTACCACAAGGACATGCGCCACACCCTTCGGAACTGTAGGGACTTCAAGCACTCCGTCGAACACGGCCGACCCTTCCAACCTCTACCTCCTCCTCCGCCGCAGGGAGGACCAGGAGAACCGCGACAACCCCAGCAGCATGAGGAGGGAGGAGGTGGAGCCTTCCCACGCGTTGACGGGGAGGTCAACGTCATCTTCAGTGGACACGGATCGCAGGAGAACAGAAGACAACAAAAGCTCAACGATCGCCAGATATTGGTGGCGACCACCGGTCCTCCCGCTCCGTACCGATGGTCGGAGCACCCGATCACCTTCACTCGGGCAGATCAATGGCTCAACTTCGACCATCCAGGCAAATATCCGCTCCTCGTCGATCCGGTGATCCGAGAGAGCAGGGTGAAGAGGGTATTAGTGGACGGGGGGAGCAGCATCAACGTCACCTTCTCCCGGACACTCCAAGGCTTGGGAGTTCACCTCAAAGAGCTCCACGAGTCAGACACTCCTTTCTTCGGCATCGTGCTGACTGAAGGGGAATACCCGCTGGGCCACATCTACATGCCCATCACCTTCGGAACTCCGGAGAACTACAGAACCGAGTTCCTGAGGTTCGAAGTGGCTAACTTCGACTGCGGGTACAACGCCATCATCGGGAGGCCGGGATTGGCAAAATTCATGGCCATTCCGCATTACACGTACATGATATTGAAGATGCCAGGACCGCAAGGAATCATAACTGTGCGCGCTGACTTCCAAGGCGCCGCAGAGTGTTTCCGAGTGGCCATCCAGGCGGCCCTCACCACCAAACCGTCGGCGACTTCTTCAACGTAGGCAAACTCTAAGCCTGAGGAAGACCTTGCAGCACCTGCAAATGAAGCTCAAGCCGTGACCTCTATGCATCCGACTGAAGAAACTAAAAGGATCAACCTTGGGTTCGCTGATGAGCGCAAGACTGCCATCATCAGCTCCAGCCTGGACGATAAATAGGAAGGTGCGCTCGTCCAGTTTCTGCAAGATAACCGAGATGTATTCGTATGGCAACCTGCGGATATGCCAGGAGTCCCGAGAGAACTGGCCGAGCACAAACTGAAGGTCTACCCCCAGGCGAGGCCGATTCGACAAAAACTACGTCGCTTCACGCCCGACAAGAGAGATGCCATTCGCGCTGAGCTGGCTCGCTTGGTCGCGGTTGGGTTTATTAGAGAGGTGTTACATCCCGAGTGGTTAGCCAACCCTGTTCTTGTACTCAAAAAGAATAAAGTGGATTGGCGCATGTGCGTCGACTATACGGATCTCAACAAACACTGTCCAAAGGATCCCTTCGGGCTTCCTAGGATAGATCAGGTGGTAGATTCCACCGCTGGATGTTCTGTGCTGTCTTTCCTGAATTGCTACTCCGGATATCATCAGATTAGCTTGGCAAAAGAAGACGTGGAAAAAACAGCGTTCATCACTCCGTTCGGTGCTTTCTGCTATACCTCCATGTCGTTCGGCCTCAAAAATGCTGGAGCGACTTATCAGAGAGCCATTCAAACATGCTTAGCCGATCACTGGGGCAAGCGTGTGGAAGCCTATGTAGATGATGTGGTAATCAAAACGGAGAACTCAGAAAACTTCATCGAAGACTTACAGCAGGTTTTCAACAGTCTACGACGATATCGATGGAAGCTTAATCCCGAAAAATGTGTCTTTGGGGTACCAGCAGGAAAGCTACTCGGATTTATTATCAGCCACTGAGGAATTGAAGCTAATCCGGATAAGATTGAAGCTATCATGAAAATGGAGGCACCACGATCACAAAAGAAAGTTCAGAGACTTACCGGATGTATGGCAGCCCTGAGCAGATTCATATCCAGGCTAGGAGAAAAAGGTTTACCATTTTACAAGCTACTCAAGAAAGTGGATAAGTTTCAGTGGACTTCTGAAGCACAGGAAGCTCTAGATGCACTGAAAAATTCTTGACGACACCACCAGTACTGAAACCGCCACGGCGAGCCACGTCAACTCAACCAGCTGAAGATTTGTTGTTGTATATCTCTTGCACGACTCACGTGGTAAGCACCGCGTTGGTAGTCGAGCGAGAAGAAGAAGAACAGGCCTACCCAGTGCAACATCCTGTTTATTTCATCAGTGAAGTTCTGGGTCCCTCAAAGAAAAAGTATCCTCAAGTTCAGAAGCTATTATATGCAGTACTTCTAACTGCCCGCAAGCTACGTCACTACTTTGATGACCACAAAGTCATAGTAGTCACTGGTTTTCCGATAGGGGATATTCTTCACAACAAGGAAGCCATTGGCCGAATAGCCAAGTGGGCCTGTGAACTAGGATCTCATGACATCGAATTTCGACCTCGCACTGCCATCAAAACTCAAGCGTTGGTTGACTTCGTATCAGAATGGACTGAACAACAAGTGCCAGATAACCCAGAAACCGCAGAAGTATGGCGAATGTATTTTGATGGCTCGTTGAAACTGCAGGGAGCAGGCGCGGGAATTCTCTTTACCACACCTGGAGGCGAGCACCTCAAATATGCCCTCCACTTGCTATTTCCAGCCTCCAACAACGCAGCCGAATATGAAGCTCTGATTCATGGACTGAACATTGCTATATCACTAGGCATCAAGAGACTGATGGTATACGGAGATTCTTTGGTAGTCATAAGCCAGATAAACAAAGAATGGGACTGTTCGAGCGATTCAATGGGAAAGTACTGCACCACCGTCCGAAAACTAGAAGACAAATTCGAAGGTCTGGAATTTCATCATGTAGAAAGAGATCGAAACACGGCAGCCGATGTATTGTCCAAGCTAGGATCCAGTTGAACTCAGGTCCCACCTGGAGTCTTTGTACAAGAAATACCACATCCAAGCATCTCAATGGATCAGGCAGAAGAATGTAATATCGTGAATCAACCAGAGTCAGATTCTGATGACTGGAGAAGGCCGATCATCAGATATATAAAGAATGAAGAGGAACCAGATGACAAAAATGCAGCCGAGCGCATCGTTAGACAGTCAGCTCACTACACACTCATTGGGGAGACACTATACAGAAGAGGCGCATCGGGCGTCCTCATGAAATGCATTCTCTCATCTAGATGAGGTCCATGCCGGGCAATGTGGAATACACGCAACATCCAAGACACTAGTCGGGAAGATCTTTAGGTCGGGATTCTATTGGCCAACAGCGAAAAGCGATGCAGCCGAGTTAGTTCAGAGGTGCGAAGCTTGCCAGTACTTGTCAAAGCAACAACATCTACCAGCACAGCAATTGCAGACCATACCAGTAACTTGGTGAGAGCACCTAGAGGGGGGTGAATAGGTGATCCTGTAAAACTTGAACTTAATGCCACAAAAACTTGGTTAAACGTTAGCACAGTATTGCCAAGTGGCTAGAGAGGAGTCTTAGCGAAACACAATAACCACAAGAGAATCAACACAGGTAGACACAGTGGTTTATCCCGTGGTTCGGCCAAGTACAACACTTGCCTACTTCCACGTTGTGGCGTCCCAACGGACGAGGGTTGCAATCAACCCCTCTCAAGCGGTCCAAAGACCCACTTGAATACCACGGTGTTTGCTTTTCTTTTCTATATCCCGTTCGCGAGGAATCTCCACAACTTGGAGTCTCTCGCCCTTACAAAGATGTTCACAAAGAAGCACGGAGTAAGGGAGGGATTAGCAACTCACACAAGACACAAAGATCATAGCAAATTCGCACACACAAGACCCAGACTTAAGCTCAAAAGACTAGCACACTAGAACGGAGCTCAAATCACTAGAATGTCGAACAAGTGCGCAAGAATGGAGTGTGAGTGATCAAGAGTGCTCAAGGAATGCTTGGTATTATCCTCCATGCGCCTAGGGGTCCCTTTTATAGCCCCAAGGCAGCTAGGAGCCGTTGAGAGCAATCCGGGAAGGCAATTCTTGCCTTCTGTCGCCTGGCGCACCGGACAGTCCGGTGCACCACCGGACACTGTCCGGTGCGGATTTCCTTCCTTATTTGGTGAAGCCGACCGTTGGCAGCCTTGGAGCCGTTGGCGCACCGGACACTGTCCGGTGCACACCGGACAGTTCGGTGCCCCCTCCCGACCGTTGGCTCGACCACGTGTCTCGCGCGGATCGCGCAGCCGACCGTTGGCTCACCGGACAGTCCGGTGCATACAAGACAGTCCGGTTAATTATTCGTACGCCGTTAATTCCTTCCCGAGAGCAGCTAGTTCGCCTGAGCCAGCCTGGCGCACCGGACACTGTCCGGTGCACCACCGGACAGTCCGGTGCACCCAGATAGAGCTGGCTTTGGCTGAAACAAAGCTATCTCTCTCCAATTTGTTTTCTCCTGTTTCCAGCACTTAGACACAATACATTAGTCTCAAAAACAATGTACTAAGTCTGAGAAACATACCTTTATACTTGATTTGTACTTTGTCCACCATTTGACACTTAGGCACTTGTGTTGGACACTAAATCACCAAAACACTTAGAAATGGCCCAAGGGCACATTTCCCTTTCAATCTCCCCCTTTTTGGTGATTTATGCCAACACAACATAAAGCAAGTAGAACAAGTACAAAATCAATTCAAATAAGAACTCAAATTTGTTTTGAATCAAATTTGGCATATATGGATCATTCTTTGCCACCACTTGGTTTGTTTTTGCAAATCGACCTCAATTTCCTAACTCTAAGTCAAACACACTTGTAGAGACATAAAGAGAGTTGTTCCAATAGAAATTGATCACAGTATCAAAAACTCCCCCTATTTCCCATAATCCACCATTCTCCCCACAAGAGACTAACTTTTGATAATAAGAAGCAAACACGAGTATTTTGACAGACAAAAACTCTAACTCTACTTTTTTTAAAATTCTCAAGTGATAGCTGATCCATTTATTGCTTTAGCCTTATTTTCTCCCCCTTTGGCATCAAGCACCAAAACGGGATCAATTTTGGCCCTTTAACCCCATTGCCTCACCAAAAATCTTCAACTAAGAGTAAAAGGCAATAAGAGTACTAAGATGAACTTGGAAGAAGTTACTCGTTCATCGGAGTGCAGTGGAAGTCTTGCATGGTCCATGTTCACCTTTTCCCTTTCAATCCTCCTTTGAGACTAAATTAAGCAAACTCAACCACACAGTTAGTCTCAAAGGGTCAAGTTGTAGCACATCTCCCCCTAAATTTGTGCATCACTTGCAAATGGACTTGTAAGGTCCGGGGAGTGCTTGTACAACTTGAGCACCATAAATAAGCAACAAAATGCATAAGGAACATGATCAAAGGCATAAACACAAGTATGCTCTAAATCAATCCAAGTTCCGTGAATCTAAGACATTTAGCTCACTACGCAACTTGCAAAAGGTCTGCTCATCTAAAGGCTTGGTAAAGATATCGGCTAGCTGATTCTCGGAGCTAACATGAAACACTTTGATATCTCCCTTTTGCTGGTGGTCTCTCAAAAAGTGATGTCGGATGTCAATGTGTTTTGTGCGGCTGTGTTCAACAGGATTATCCGCCATGCGGATAGCACTCTCATTATCACATAGGAGTGGGACTTTGCTCAAATTGTAGCCAAAGTCCCTGAGAGTTTGCCTCATCCAAAGTAGTTGCGCGCAGCACTGTCCTGCGGCAACGTACTCGGCCTCAGCGGTGGATAGGGCAACGGAGGTTTGTTTCTTAGAACTCCATGACACCAGGGACCTTCCTAAGAATTGGCACGTCCCCGATGTACTCTTCCTATCGACCTTACATCCAGCGTAGTCAGAGTCTGAATATCCAATCAAGTCAAAGGTAGACCCCTTTGGATATCAGATCCCGAAGCAAGGCGTAGCGACTAAATATCTAAGAATTCGCTTCACAGCCACTAATTGACACTCCTTAGGATCGGATTGAAATCTAGCACACATGCATACACTAAGCATAATATCCGGTCTACTAGCACATAAATAAAGTAAAGACCCTATCATAGACCGGTATGCCTTTTGATCAACGGACTTACCTCCTTTGTTGAGGTCAGTGTGTCCGTCGGTTCCCATTGGAGTCTTTGCGGGCTTGGCGTCCTTCATCCCAAACCGCTTGATCAAGTATTGCGTGTACTTGGTTTGAGAGATGAAGGTTCCATCCTTGAGTTGCCTCACTTGGAACCCAAGGAAGTAGCTTAACTCGCCCATCATTGACATCTCGAATATCTGAGTCATCACCCTGCTAAACTCTTCACAAGACTTTTGGTTAGTAGAACCAAATATTATGTCATCGACATAAATTTGGCACACAAAAAGATGACCATCACAAGTCTTAGTAAAAAGAGTTGGATCGGCTTTCCCAACATTGAAAGCATTAGCAATTAAAAAGTCTCTAAGGCATTCATACCATGCTCTTGGGGCTTGCTTAAGTCCATAGAGCGCCTTAGAGAGCTTACACACGTGGTCGGGGTGCCGTTCATCCTCGAAGCCAGGGGGTTGCTCCACGTACACCTCCTCCTTGATTGGCCCGTTGAGGAAAGCGCTCTTCACATCCATTTGGAACAACCTGAAGGAATGGTGAGCGGCATATGCTAGCAAAATACGAATGGACTCTAGCCTAGCCACAGGAACAAAAGTCTCCTCAAAGTCCAAACCTGTGACTTGGGCATAACCTTTTGCCACAAGTCGTGCCTTGTTCCTTGTCACCACCCCGTGCTCGTCTTGTTTGTTGAGGAACACCCACTTGGTTCCCGCAACATTTTGCTTGGGACGAGGCACCAGTGTCCAAACTTCATTCCTCTTGAAGTTGTTGAGCTCCTCCTGCATGGCCAACACCCAGTCCGGATCTAGCAAGGCCTCCTCTACCCTGAAAGGCTCAATAGAAGATACAAAGGAGTAATGCTCACAAAAATTAACTAATCGAGACCGAGTTGTTACTCCCTTGCTAATGTCACCCAAAATTTGGTCGACGGGATGATCCCTTTGAATCGTCGCTCGAACTTGGGTTGGAGGTGCCGGTTGTGCTTCTTCCTCCATCACATGATCATCTTGTGCTCCCCCTTGATCACACGCCTCCTCTTGATGAACCTGTTCATCGTCTTGAGTTGGGGGATGCACCATTGTTGAGGAAGAAGGTTGATCTTGCTCCTTTTGTTCTTGTGGCCGCACATCTCCAATTGTCATGGTGCGTATTGCGTTCGTTGGAACTTCTTCTTCATCTACATCATCAAAATCAACAACTTGCTCTCTTGGAGAGCCATTAGTCTCATCAAATACAACGTCGCTAGAGACTTCAACCAAACCCGATGATTTGTTGAAGACTCTATACGCCTTTGTATTTGAGTCATAACCTAACAAAAACCCTTCTACGGCTTTGGGAGCAAATTTAGAATTCCTACCCTTCTTCACTAGAATGTAGCATTTGCTCCCAAATACAGGAAAGTAGGATACATTGGGTTTGTTACCGGTTAGAAGCTCGTACAAAGTCTTCTTGAGGAGGCGGTGAAGGTAGACCCGGTTGATGGCGTGGCTAGCCGTGTTCACGGCTTCCGACCAAAAACGCTCAGGGGTCTTGAACTCTCCAAGCATCGTCCTCGCCATGTCTATAAGTGTCCTGTTCTTCCTCTCTACCACACCATTTTGCTATGGCGTGTAGGGAGCGGAGAACTCGTGCTTGATCCCTTCCTCCTCAAGGTACTCCTCCACTTGAAGGTTCTTGAACTCGGACCCATTGTCGCTCCTTATCTTTTTCACCTTGAGCTCAAACTCGTTTTGAGCTCTCCTTAGGAAGCGCTTGAGGGTCCCTTGGGTTTCAGATTTATCCTGCAAAAAGAATACCCAAGTGAAGCGGGAAAAGTCATCAACAATAACTAGTCCATACTTACTTCCTCCTATGCTTAGATAGGCGACGGGTCCGAAGAGGTCCATATGTAGCAGCTCCAGAGGTCTTGACGTAGTCATCACATTCTTGCTCTGATGCGCTCCTCCCACTTATTTACCTGCTTGACAAGCTGCACAAGGTCTATCTTTTTCGAAAGTAACATTGGTTAGACCTATCACGTGTTCTCCCTTTAGAAGCTTGTGAAGGTTCTTCATCCCCACATGTGCTAAGCGGCGATGCCACAGCCAGCCCATGCTAGTCTTAGCAATTAAGCATGCATTTAGACCGGCCTCCTCTTTTGCAAAATCAACTAAATAAAGTTTGTCGTCTAATACACCCTTAAAAGCTAATGAACCATCACTTCTTCTAAAGACAGACACATCTACATTTGTGAATAGACAATCATATCCCATATTGCATAATTGACTAACAGATAACAAATTATATCCAAGAGACTCAACTAAAAACACATTAGATATAGAGTGCTCGGATGAAATAGCAATTTTACCTAACCCTTTTACCTTGCCTTGATTCCCATCACCGAATATTATTGAATCTTGGGAATCCTTGTTTTTGACATAGGAGGTGAACATCTTCTTCTCCCCCGTCATATGGTTTGTGCATCTGTTGTCGATAATCCAGCTTGAACCCCCGGATGCATAAACCTGCAAGGCAAATTTAGGCTTGGGTTTTAGGTACCCAACTCTTGTTGGGTCCTACAAGGTTAGTCACAATTGTCTTAGGGACCCAAATGCAAGTTTTGTCTCCCTTGCATTTTGCCCCTAATTTTCTAGCAACTATCTTCCTATCCTTTCTACAAATAGCAAAGGAAGCATTTAAAGCATGATATATTGTAGAAGGTTCATTAACTTTCCTAGGAACATTAACAACATTTCTCCTAGGCATATGAACAAAATATCTCCTAGACATATCTTTATCATGCATATAGGAAGAACTAGAAGCAAACATGGCATGAGAGTCAAAAGCATCATAAGCATTACAACTCTTATTAGACTGTCTTCTATCATGGTACATAAAAGCATGGTTCTTTCTAGCACTACTAGCCATAGGGGCCTTTCCTTTCTCCTTGGCAGAGATGGGAGCCTTATGGCTTGTTAAGTCCTTGGCTTCCCTCTTGAAGCCAAGTCCATCCTTTATTGAGGGGTGTCTACCAATCGTGTAGGCATCCCTTGCAAACTTTAGCTTATCAAAATCACTCTTGCTAGTCTTAAGTTGGGCATTAAGATTAGTCAATTCATCATTCAATTTGGAAATTGTAACAAGGTGTTCACTACAGGCATCAATGTCAAAATCTTTACACCTATTGCAAATAGTAACATGTTCTACACAAGAGTTAGATTTACTAGCAATCTCTAACTTAGCATTCAAATCATCATTTATGCTCCTCAAGCTAGAAATTGTCTCATGGCAGGAAGATAGTTCACAAGAAAGCATTTCATTTCTCTTTATTTCTAAAGCAAGGGATTTTTGAGCTTCTACAAACTTATCATGTTCATCGTATAAGAGATCCTCTTGCTTTTCTAGCAATCTATTCTTATCATTCAAAGCATCAATCAATTCATTTATTTTATCCACCTTGGTTCTATCTAGACCCTTGAATAAACATGAATAATCTATTTCATCATCATCACTAGACTCATCCTCACTTGAAGAAGCATAAGTACTAGTGTTACGAGCGCTTACCTTCTTTTCCCTTGCCATGATGTAACACCCGGCTTTAAGGGACAAAGCCAGGTGCATCTCATACATGCGCCAAGAAGACAACATATACAATAACAGAGTGTATAGAGATAAATGTCACAATAATCAGAGTACTTATTACATAGCGGAAGACTTATTACAAAATAAAAGTGTAAACATAAAACGAACTAAGGATCGTCGGCGCCAATGTCGACTGAGAAACGCCACCTAGATCAGATCATACTCCTCGCCTTGTGGCTCCTCTTGAACCACCTGCTCTTCTCCTGTGGGGGGGTGTGAGACAGCAAGAGTGAGCTCACATACGTTCATCGCTCAACAAGTTGTGGGGAATAATGTGACATGAACTCACCAAAGGTGGGAGTTCATGAAGTGTAAGGCTGATCAATGGAATAAAGGCTGAGGCTGAGCATTGCTTTTATAAGTTGGTCAAAATTTTATTAGCAATTACTAAGTGTAAGTAAATACCAAACCTTAATAATAATAAAGAACAATAATAGTAAAATAATCCCAAATGCGATGCAAATGTCAAATTGAATTTAAGTTCCATATTTAATCATGTGAGTGTCCGAGCCGCTCTTGACCGTGAGCACGGCTAGTATACTAGTTTTACACTCTGCAGAGGTTGCGCATCTTTACCCACAAGTCGTGTATCCCATGTCGCCTGGGTTTGCAAGGCCCTTAGACACTGCCGAGGTGAATGGCTAGGGATCCACTACGAGGCCTTTACAAAGTTCCACTAGCTTCCGAAAACCCGCTACAGTTTATAGGAAGATCCAGTACAGGGTTCCTGGCTGACCGCCATCGCAGCAAAATCAACCAGGGACCTCCCCGCACTGACCTCTCCCCTACTGCCCTTGCCCCTTTCAGGTAAGGTAGTCTTCCACTAGCTTTCCTAATTAGTCAGCCAAGGGCGTCCCATTAAACCCTTGTGGTAGCACTGTTTTCCCGGGTGGTTCTCCATGTTCCCATTAATTTAATGATCTTAACATGAACAATAATAATAACAAGTTAATAACAGCATAATCATGAATAGTGTATCTCCATACCCAATCCACATAAAGCAATAGCAAGTACTACCCAAAAATATTTCAGGGGTGAACAAGGTATAGAGGTAATCAAAACTGGGGTAACATAAAGGCTCCCATCAAAATTATCCTATGCAGATCATTAAAATTAATAAGAACATGGCTGGGAAAGTAAGTGATCAAGGGCACAACTTGCCTTCCACGAGCTCCTGCTCAGCTATCTCTACTTGTTGAACCTCAGTTTCCACGGTGGCTTGCTCGTCTACTCGCATCAATACAATTCATACATAGCATAGCATAAATTAACATCACATCAAACATGCAAATAGAATATACAGTAGTAAACTATACATTAAAATAAGATTACTAGAACTGGAATCATTAAATTTGGAGTTATATATTTTAAGTTATGGATTTTCTAAGGTTTTATGCATTTAATACAAGATTAAGTGAAAGAATAATTTTAATGTGTTTGTCATGACAGAACAGAGGCACTAATGGGTAGACAATATTATTACAAAAATTTAGGAACTGGAATGGACCAATTTGGAGTTCATATGCATTTTCTATGAATTATACAAGTTTTAACATTTATTTATGCACTAAAAATCGATTTCTGATATTAATTTCTAATTTTCAAAGTTCTCTGGATTGGGCCACAAATACCAGGAAAAATAGGGGTCTCGGTGCAAGTGTTTCTAAGACTCAGAAAACTGTTGCCAAGGACGGCGGGTTCTATTCTGTAAAATCATAAGGTCTCTTGTGTAAAACGTCACCGCGAAGGGGTACGGTGATCTATGGGCCATTGGATCAAAACTATACGGTGCCGATTAGATCCTCCGCTACCCAGAACAGGTACTCCATCGTGGCCCTTGGATCCAAAATCAATGGCGCGGCCGATCCTCAACAGAAAACTCTATGCACACCGCCTGATCCCGATCTAACGGCAGGGATCTGATTCAGCAAAGGGTTACGCATTGAACTGATCTACACCATCCCTATTGCATCCTACGGCCGTCGTGTTTCTTCCACCCCCGCACAGCACGGCGATGAACAGAAGACATCGCGGCGCGCTCACACCCACAGCAGCGAGGATGCCGCACCCGCCCCCGAGGTGACAACCTCACCGGCAGGACATGCCCGGTATTTCCCCCTTCCCTGGCCCCCAACATCATATCCCAACAGTACGATCGGCATGAATCAAGTAGCATAGCAGCAGCTAGATGGAAGGACGAGTCTCACCGAGGTCCCGACGCCGGCGTTGTTTAACGCTAGAATTTCGGTCTGGTGAAGGTTCGGCCACTCCTGGTTCTGTTGCGCGCACGAAACGCCGACTTCGTGTGCGACGGTGAGCTTTGCCGAGGTGTGAGTCCAGCCCCCCCCCTTAGCTTTCAGGCGGACGCGTAATGGTGGCGCACGGATTCCCGTAGCTCGGCTGGCGGTAATGGTGGTTTTGTTGGCAGTCGCGAGGAATTAGGGTGTGCTCGCACAGGGCGACGGAGGGTACCGAATATATAGCCATGCACCCCGAACGTGAGAGCTCCCTCACCCGTTGCTGGTCCGATTTTCCCGCGGTGGATCCATCGCCATCGGAGGCGGCTCAACAACCTGAGGGAGGATCCCCTGACGTCCGGTCCCACAAGCAAGTGGCAGAGGGCATGGCGCTCGCTAGGCTGCGCGGTAGACTGAAGTGGGCCGAAATCAATTCTTGGGCCCACGTGTGGTTTCTCTTTTTTCCTTTTTCTTTCTATTTTCTTCTTCTTTTATTTCTAATCCCTTTGAACTTTAAATTCTGAATCCAACTTAAGTGCAAATTCGAATTCGTGTTAACTAAGTAATTTGGTCACACCATCATGTGATGAAGTTATCTAATTATATTATTATTTTATATCGGGTAATATCTCTTTCTATCCTCCATTTTCATGGTTTGTTTTCAAGTTAGAGGTTAAATCCCATGGGTCCACTGATATATTGTTAATGACACATTTATTTTATTAATCACAAATGCACGATCAAGTAAAACTCAGCATGATGCAAGATTTAGTGATGTCCTTTGTTAGTCATTTATTGGTTTAAGTGAGGTGTCCACATGATATGATAGATGGAGATGGCACACAAGTAATCAAAGGAATATGATTTTCCTCCTTCTAGATTTTTTTACAAAGTGGGTATTACAAATCCTACCCCCCTTAAAAATAATCTCGTCCTCGAGATTTATGAAGATCTAGGGAAAAGGTGGGGAAAATCTATACGAAGCTCTTCTTCTCTTTCCCAAGTTGCTTCATCTTCTCCGTGGTGACTCCATTGAACTTTGCACATCTTTATAACCTTATTTCTTGTAACTCGAGTCAAAGTGTCCAAAATCTTGATGGGGTATTCAGCATAAGTCAAATCTTCTTGAACACTAAGGTCTTCCATCGGTAATTGCTCCTCAGGTACCCTGAGACATTTCTTCAGCTGAGATACATGAAATACATCATGAACATCCGCAAGATGATCTGGTAACTCCAATTGATATGCAATCTCATCCACTCGCTTTAAGATTAAGAAGGGTCCAATAAAGCGAGGGGACAACTTTCCTTTCACCTTGAATCTTCTCATACCCCGAAGTGGTGACACCTTCAAATAGACATAATCTCCCTCCTTAAACTCAAGTAGTCTTCTCCGGGTATCAGCATAGCTTTTCTGCCTGGATTGTGCAGTTCTCAAATTCTCCCTTATTTGCTGAACTTGTTCCTCTGCTTCTTGTATAATCTCAGGTCCAAACAACTGCCTTTCACCAGTTTGATTCCAATACAAGGGAGTCCTGCACTTTCTGCCATACAAAGCCTCAAACGGTGACATCTTCAAGCTGGCCTGGTAGCTATTATTATATGAGAACTCCGCATACGGCAAACTCTTATCCCAACTACCACCATGTTTAAGAGCACAAGCTCGTAACATATCTTCAAGCACTTGGTTAGTCCGCTCAGTCTGCCCATCAGTCTGTGGATGGTAAGCCGAACTAAAATTCAATCTCGTATCCAATGCCTCGTGCAACTTCTTCCAATATCGAGAGGTAAACTGTGATCCTCGATCAGACACGATCTTCTTAGGTACTCCATGTAGACAAACTATCCGAGTCATATACAATTCTGCTAGCTTGGCTCCCGTGTAATTAGTCCTCACAGGTATGAAATGAGCCACTTTTGTCAATCTATCCACAATTACCCAAATAGAGTCATACCCAGCAGGAGTGCGGGGTAATCCAACAATAAAATCCATACCAATTTCTTCCCATTTCCACTCAGGTATCTTCAATGGATGCAATAGTCCAGCGGGTCTTTGATGTTCGGCCTTGACTCTTTGACACACATCACACTTAGCCACATGAGCAGCAACATCTCTTTTCAGTCCATACCACCAATACTTTTGCTTCAAATCTTGATACATCTTAGTGCTACCAGGGTGAATAGAATAATTAGAATCATGGGCTTCTTTCAATATAGTCTCACGGAGGCTATCAATCTCTGGAACACATATCCGATCTTTGAACCATATAGTACCTTGCTCATCCTCCGTGAATTCCGGAACTCGACCTTCCGTGATTAGATCCTTAATCTCTTGAATCTTAGCATCACCAACCTGACCTTTACGAATCTCTTGCTCCAAGGTAGGTTCCAACTCAATGGTGACTCCTTCAGTGTGAGTAACAATTCCCAGGTTGAGCTTCTCAAAATCTTTTGCCAATTCATCGGGTAGTTGGACAACGAAAGCGGAGTGAACATGCTCCTTCCGACTCAAGGCATCTGCAACCAAATTCGCCTTGCCCGGATGATAGTGAATCTCCAAATCATAATCCTTAATGAGTTCCAACCAACGGCGTTGCCTCAGGTTGAGATCCTTCTGAGTGAATATATACTTCAAACTCTTATGGTCCGTGTATACTTGGCACTTAGTCCCCATAATGTAGTGTCTCCAAATCTTAAGTGCATGCACAACCGCTGCCAATTCCAAGTCATGAGTGGGGTAGTTCAATTCATGCTTCCGCAACTAACGAGATGCATAGGCAATCACATGACCATCTTGCGTAAGCACACATCCAAGTCCTTGGCCACCTGCATCACAGTAAATGTCAAATCCCTTCTGCAGATCTGGCATAATCAATACTGGCGGAGACATCAATCTCACCTTCAATTGATCAAAACTCTCTTGGCATTTCTCATCCCACTTGAATTCTCTTCCTTTCTCCAAAAGCGAGGTCATAGGCTTGGCAATCTTAGAGAACCCTTCAATAAATCTCCGATAATATCCTGCGAGTCCCAAGAAACTCCGAATGTCCATAACTATAGTGGGTATGCTCCACACCACTATCTCCTTGACTTTAGCAGGATCCGCTGATATCCCTCCATTAGAAATGATATGTCCAAGGAATGGCACCTTGTCAATCCAAAACTCGCATTTGCTATACTTGGCGTAGAGTTGATTATCTCGTAGCTTCTGTAGCTCCAATCTCAGATGTTCCTCATGATCACTTCACTCTTAGAATAGATAAGAATATCGTCGATAAACACTACGACGAATCTGTCCAAATACTCCATAAACACCTTATTCTTTAGATCCATAAAATAGGCTGGTGCATAGTTAATCCAAACGACATATCCCTGAACTCATATAATCCATATCGGGTCGAAAAATCCGTCTTGGGAATATCCGATGGCCTAATCTTCATTTGGTGATAACCCGATCGGAGATCAATCTTTGAGAATACCCTTGCATCTCTCATCCGATCAAATAAATCCTCAATGCGGGGTAACAGATACTTGTTCTTCATAATGACACCATTAAGGGACCTTTAATCCACGCACATCCCTTGCAATCCACCTTTCTTACGTACAAACAAAACCGGTGCTCCCCAAGGTGAAGAACTCGGACGAATGTAACCAGCTTCTTGTAATTTCGTTAACTGCTTCTTCAGTCCCTTTAACTCTTCTACAAACATCCTATATGTCCATTTAGAAATAGGAGCAGTTCTAGGTAAGAGATCTATGACAAACTCAACTTCTCTATCAGGTGGCATCCCTGGTAACTCCTCTGGAAAGACATCCGGAAAATCTCTGACCACCCGGATGTTGTCACCAACAAACTCCTCAGGCATAAAGAACATTGCACGCATGGATGAGGAGGTTACTGCAATATTAACTTGAAATCTTTCTCCTTTAGTGGTAGTGAGCTCTACGGTACCTCTACCACATGCTTTAACGGCCTTTGCCTTCCTTAGCCATGACATACCAAAAATCACGTCTATAGCGCTCTCTTCTAACACTATAGGGGTAGCCCATCTGGGTTAGAAACACAGGGGACGAAAGAAAGGATTGTAGACAAGGCAGTGATTACGAAGCATGTTACTTTGGGGGATTTATTAGCTAAGTGTGTCACCTACTAAAGCTAATTCATTATCTTATGGTGGTACATGCTAAGATGCCCATCTATACTATTTCAATCAATCAAAGAAGCAAATCAGGCATTGATCATCAGAACAATCAAACAACATTTTTTTTAAATATAGAAAATAGTTTTGATTTTGTCTTAGGTTCCCTAACTCTTAAGAATGTCATAGGGGTAGGGATTCCAAGGTGTGAAATCCGTCTTGTCTTGGAGTAGAAAAGGTAAGAATGATCAGAGTAGAACAGTAGAAGGTGAGATAGGATCATGATAAGTGTAGAAAGAATCAGAGTAAGGTAAGTATAGGAAAGGGGTTTGTCCATTTCTATCTAGGTTTCGTCCTACGGTCAACATTTCCTCTGATACCACTTCTGTAACACCCGGCTTTAAGGGACAAAGCCAGGTGCATCTCATACATGCGCCAAGAAGACAACATATACAATAACAGAGTGTATAGAGATAAATGTCACAATAATCAGAGTACTTATTACATAGCGGAAGACTTATTACAAAATAAAAGTGTAAACATAAAACGAACTAAGGATCGTCGGCGCCAATGTCGACTGAGAAACGCCACCTAGATCAGATCATACTCCTCGCCTTGTGGCTCCTCTTGAACCACCTGCTCTTCTCCTGTGGGGGGGTGTGAGACAGCAAGAGTGAGCTCACATACGTTCATCGCTCAACAAGTTGTGGGGAATAATGTGACATGAACTCACCAAAGGTGGGAGTTCATGAAGTGTAAGGCTGATCAATGGAATAAAGGCTGAGGCTGAGCATTGCTTTTATAAGTTGGTCAAAATTTTATTAGCAATTACTAAGTGTAAGTAAATACCAAACCTTAATAATAATAAAGAACAATAATAGTAAAATAATCCCAAATGCGATGCAAATGTCAAATTGAATTTAAGTTCCATATTTAATCATGTGAGTGTCCGAGCCGCTCTTGACCGTGAGCACGGCTAGTATACTAGTTTTACACTCTGCAGAGGTTGCGCATCTTTACCCACAAGTCGTGTATCCCATGTCGCCTGGGTTTGCAAGGCCCTTAGACACTGCCGAGGTGAATGGCTAGGGATCCACTACGAGGCCTTTACAAAGTTCCACTAGCTTCCGAAAACCCGCTACAGTTTATAGGAAGATCCAGTACAGGGTTCCTGGCTGACCGCCATCGCAGCAAAATCAACCAGGGACCTCCCCGCACTGACCTCTCCCCTACTGCCCTTGCCCCTTTCAGGTAAGGTAGTCTTCCACTAGCTTTCCTAATTAGTCAGCCAAGGGCGTCCCATTAAACCCTTGTGGTAGCACTGTTTTCCCGGGTGGTTCTCCATGTTCCCATTAATTTAATGATCTTAACATGAACAATAATAATAACAAGTTAATAACAGCATAATCATGAATAGTGTATCTCCATACCCAATCCACATAAAGCAATAGCAAGTACTACCCAAAAATATTTCAGGGGTGAACAAGGTATAGAGGTAATCAAAACTGGGGTAACATAAAGGCTCCCATCAAAATTATCCTATGCAGATCATTAAAATTAATAAGAACATGGCTGGGAAAGTAAGTGATCAAGGGCACAACTTGCCTTCCACGAGCTCCTGCTCAGCTATCTCTACTTGTTGAACCTCAGTTTCCACGGTGGCTTGCTCGTCTACTCGCATCAATACAATTCATACATAGCATAGCATAAATTAACATCACATCAAACATGCAAATAGAATATACAGTAGTAAACTATACATTAAAATAAGATTACTAGAACTGGAATCATTAAATTTGGAGTTATATATTTTAAGTTATGGATTTTCTAAGGTTTTATGCATTTAATACAAGATTAAGTGAAAGAATAATTTTAATGTGTTTGTCATGACAGAACAGAGGCACTAATGGGTAGACAATATTATTACAAAAATTTAGGAACTGGAATGGACCAATTTGGAGTTCATATGCATTTTCTATGAATTATACAAGTTTTAACATTTATTTATGCACTAAAAATCGATTTCTGATATTAATTTCTAATTTTCAAAGTTCTCTGGATTGGGCCACAAATACCAGGAAAAATAGGGGTCTCGGTGCAAGTGTTTCTAAGACTCAGAAAACTGTTGCCAAGGACGGCGGGTTCTATTCTGTAAAATCATAAGGTCTCTTGTGTAAAACGTCACCGCGAAGGGGTACGGTGATCTATGGGCCATTGGATCAAAACTATACGGTGCCGATTAGATCCTCCGCTACCCAGAACAGGTACTCCATCGTGGCCCTTGGATCCAAAATCAATGGCGCGGCCGATCCTCAACAGAAAACTCTATGCACACCGCCTGATCCCGATCTAACGGCAGGGATCTGATTCAGCAAAGGGTTACGCATTGAACTGATCTACACCATCCCTATTGCATCCTACGGCCGTCGTGTTTCTTCCACCCCCGCACAGCACGGCGATGAACAGAAGACATCGCGGCGCGCTCACACCCACAGCAGCGAGGATGCCGCACCCGCCCCCGAGGTGACAACCTCACCGGCAGGACATGCCCGGTATTTCCCCCTTCCCTGGCCCCCAACATCATATCCCAACAGTACGATCGGCATGAATCAAGTAGCATAGCAGCAGCTAGATGGAAGGACGAGTCTCACCGAGGTCCCGACGCCGGCGTTGTTTAACGCTAGAATTTCGGTCTGGTGAAGGTTCGGCCACTCCTGGTTCTGTTGCGCGCACGAAACGCCGACTTCGTGTGCGACGGTGAGCTTTGCCGAGGTGTGAGTCCAGCCCCCCCCCTTAGCTTTCAGGCGGACGCGTAATGGTGGCGCACGGATTCCCGTAGCTCGGCTGGCGGTAATGGTGGTTTTGTTGGCAGTCGCGAGGAATTAGGGTGTGCTCGCACAGGGCGACGGAGGGTACCGAATATATAGCCATGCACCCCGAACGTGAGAGCTCCCTCACCCGTTGCTGGTCCGATTTTCCCGCGGTGGATCCATCGCCATCGGAGGCGGCTCAACAACCTGAGGGAGGATCCCCTGACGTCCGGTCCCACAAGCAAGTGGCAGAGGGCATGGCGCTCGCTAGGCTGCGCGGTAGACTGAAGTGGGCCGAAATCAATTCTTGGGCCCACGTGTGGTTTCTCTTTTTTCCTTTTTCTTTCTATTTTCTTCTTCTTTTATTTCTAATCCCTTTGAACTTTAAATTCTGAATCCAACTTAAGTGCAAATTCGAATTCGTGTTAACTAAGTAATTTGGTCACACCATCATGTGATGAAGTTATCTAATTATATTATTATTTTATATCGGGTAATATCTCTTTCTATCCTCCATTTTCATGGTTTGTTTTCAAGTTAGAGGTTAAATCCCATGGGTCCACTGATATATTGTTAATGACACATTTATTTTATTAATCACAAATGCACGATCAAGTAAAACTCAGCATGATGCAAGATTTAGTGATGTCCTTTGTTAGTCATTTATTGGTTTAAGTGAGGTGTCCACATGATATGATAGATGGAGATGGCACACAAGTAATCAAAGGAATATGATTTTCCTCCTTCTAGATTTTTTTACAAAGTGGGTATTACACATGAGGCAAGTGTGATGCTCGTTGGGGAAGAGGGATGACTTGTTGAAGGCAGTGGCGGCGAGTCCTTCGTTGTCGAAGTCGGACGACGAACAATCCGAGTCCCACTCCTTGCCAAGATGTGCCTCGCCTTTTGCCTTCTTATAGTTCTTCTTCTTCTCCCTCTTGTTCCCTTGTTCCCGGTCACTACCATTGTTGGGACAGTTAGCAATAAAATGACCAACCTTACCACATTTGAAGCATGAGCGCTTCCCCTTTGTCTTGGTCTTGCTTGGCTGCCCCTTGCGACCCTTTAGCGCCGTCTTGAAGCGCTTGATGATGAGGGCCATCTCTTCATCATTAAGCCTGGCCGCCTCAACTTGCGCCACCTTGCTAGGTAGCGTCTCCTTGCTCCTCGTTGCCTTGAGAGCAATGGGTTGAGGCTCATGGATTGGACCGTTCAACGCGTCGTCGACATATCTCGCCTCCTTGATCATCATTCACCGCTTACAAATTTCCCAAGAACCTCTTCGGGCGACATCTTGGTGTACCTAGGATTTTCACGGATATTGTTCACCAAATGTGGATCAAGTACAGTAAAGGACCTTAGCATTAGATGAATGACGTCGTGGTCCGTCCATCGTGTGCTTCCGTAGCTCCTTATCTTGTTGATGAGGGTCTTGAGCCGGTTGTATGTTTGGGTTGGCTCCTCTCCCCTGATCATTGCGAATCTTCCAAGCTCACCCTCCACCAACTCCATTTTGGTGAGTAAGGTGACGTCGTTCCCCTCATGTGAGATCCTGAGAGTGTCCCAGATCTGCTTGGCATTGTCCAAGCCGCTCACCTTATGATACTCGTCCCTGCACAAAGAGGCTAACAACACAGTAGTAGCTTGTGCATTTCTATGAATCTGTTCATTGATAAACATAGGACTATTCGAGCTATCAAATTTCATTCCACTTTCCACAATCTCCCATATGCTCGGATGGAGAGAGAATAGATGACTACGCATTTTGTGGCTCCAAAATCCGTAGTCCTCTCCATCAAAGTGAGGAGGTTTGCCAAGTGGAATGGAGAGAAAATGAGCATTTGTACTTTGCGGAATACGAGAGTAGTCAAAAGAAAAGTTCGAATTAACCGGTTTCCTTCTCTCGTAGTCGTTATCGTCGTTGTCCTTTTGGGAAGAAGTGGACTCGTCGCTGTCGTCGTAGTAGACGATCTCCTTGATGCGCCTTGTCTTCTTCTTCTTCCCATCCTTTCGTTTGTGGCCCGAGCCCGAGTCGGTAGGCTTGTCATCCTTCAGCTCGTTGACGAGGGACTCCTTCTCCTTATCATTGATCACGATTCCCTTCCCCTTAGGATCCATCTCTTCGGGCGGTTAGTCCCTTTCTTGAAGAGAACGGCTCTGATACCAATTGAGAGCACCTAGAGGGGGGTGAATAGGTGATCCTGTAAAACTTGAACTTAATGCCACAAAAACTTGGTTAAACGTTAGCACAGTATTGCCAAGTGGCTAGAGAGGAGTCTTAGCGAATGTAACACCCGGATTTTAGGGGTCCAAAACCCGGGGTTAACATAAACACCAGGTATGCTGGGACCAAGTCTCACACATATGATGTATAGTGGCACAGGATCGAATGTCACAACATTATATATCATAGGAGTTCTATACAAAATAAATAATTACATTATAAGGAGACAACGGTCCAGCAACCCAAAGTTGACTGGGAGACGACGACCTAGACCTCTCACGAACTCATCACAGCATCCTCCATGAGCATCATCCTGCAGTACCTGGTCTTGACCTGTGGTGTATGTGAGACAGCAAGAGTGAGCTCACATACGTTCATCGCTCAACAAGTTGTGGGGAATAATGTGCATGAACTCGCCAAAGGTGGGAGCTCACGTGAAGTGTAAGGCTTACCAAAGAAGATGGTTAGAGCTGAGCATTGCTTTTAAAGTTGGTCAAAATTTTATTAGCAGTTACTAAGTATAAGTAAATACCAACCCAGTTAAATAGTAGAACCAAAGTAACAACTTCACCTGCGATGCAATGCATATGACAAATTGAATTTAGTTCCATAATTTAATCATGTGAGTGTCCGAGCCGCTCATGACCGTGAGCACGGCTAGTATACCAGTTTTACACTCTGCAGAGGTTGCGCATCTTTACCCACAAGTCGTGTATCCCATGTCGCCAGGGTTTGCAAGGCCCTTAGACACTTCCGAGGTGAATGGCTAGGGATCCACTACGAGGCCTTTACAAAGTTCCACTAGCTTCCGAAAACCCGCTACAGTTTATAGGAAGATCCAGTACAGGAATCCCTTGCAGGACCGCCATCGCAGCAAAATCCTCCCGAGGGCCTCCCCGCACTGACCTCTCCCCTACTGCCCTTGCCCCTTTCGGGTAAGGTAGTCTTCCACTAGCTTTCCTAATTAATCAGCCAAGGGCGTCCCATTAAACCCTTGTGGTAGCACTGTTTTCCCGGGTGGTTCTCCATGTTCCAATTAACATAATGATCTCAATATGAACAATAAATAATAACTGATAACAAAAGTGTAACCATGAATAGTGTATCTCCATACCCAAAACCACATATAGCACTAGCAAGTACTACCCAGAAAGTTCAGTGGTGAACAAGGTATAAAGATAACCAAACTAGGTAACCTGTTGGGTCCCATCAAAATTAACCTATGCAGATCATTATGATTAATCAGAACATGAGTGGGTAAAAAGAAGTGATCAAGGGCACAACTTGCCTGGGCCTTGAGAATCCAGGTACCAGGATGATCTTCAGATGGCACGTGACCTCACTGCTAGTCGTAGCAATTCAAACAAACATGGTATAGGCAAAATTAACATTACACCAAACATAAGAACAAAATACACATTAATAATATACATATTAAGATAAGATCACAGGAAAAAGAATTATTAATTTTTGAGTTATAGAATTCAAGTTATGAATTTCCTAAGATTTAAGGTGATTATAATAGGATTACATGATAAATTTATTTTCTAACAGAGTTCATGTCAAAACAGTGATTCTAAATGATAGAGAATATTATTACAAAATTTTAGGAATTGGAATGACTCAATTTGGAGCTAAAATGAATTTTCTATGCATTTTACAAGTTTCTAGATTTGTTTTTGTATTAAAAATGAATTTCTAATATTAATTTCTCTGTTTTTAATACTCTCGGGACTGGGCGTCAAATTCCAGAAAACTCAGGGGCCACGGAGTAAGTTTTCCGTGACACAGTGAATAGTAATAGGTGGACGGCGGGTTTATTTCCCGGAAACCCGAGGACTCTTTAACAAAATGACCCGCGAAGGGGGGGTATCGGCGGAGATGAGCCGTTGGATCCGATTTGGATGGCGCAGATTAGATCTATCATATATCGAACCGGTACGCGACGACAGCCGTTCGATCAGCGATCAACGGCCCAGATTTAATGAGGCCGAGATCACGCCACAGCCCTCCGATTGAGTCCTACGGTCCAGATCGGCCCAGCGAAGGGGGTACGCCCTGATCTAATCGTGGCCGTTGAATAAGATCCAACGGTCAGGAGCCTTTCCCCCAATTTCCAGCATCCCGCGCGGCGGCGGTGGCGCTCCCACGGCGGAGCTTCGCCGGCGAGCGCGCAATCCGGTGCCAAACCACCCCGAACTGGAAATTAATCGGTGCAAAATCAAGAGGGGAAGATAGTGAATCTACAGAGGGGGGTCTCACCGGCGATTGAAGGGGTTGCAGACCCGCCCACGGAGAAGAGCGGATTCACGGTGGAGCTTGCTCGACGACGAGCAATTCCTTGCGTCACGGTGGCGCCCAACCCGAATTGGAGGCGCGGACAGCTTCCCCGGGCGAAGACGATACTCCCTGACCCAACTCCAAGAGCGGAGACCCTCCAACCACGACGTTCCACGGCGGCGGCGCTCCTCTCCGGTTTCTCTCTCTCTCGGTGTTACGGCAGTGGTTGTCGTCGTAGGCGGATACGGGAGGGGAGGCGAGCTTGGTGAGCTTTTATACCCGGAGCAAAGTCCGAGCGAGGGGGAGGCGGTGACCGGTAGGAGCGCGATACTCGGCGGCGAGCGCGCGGCTCCATCAAGCTCGGGATTCCGTTGCGAGAAGGGAGACGTCCTGACAAGCGGGGCCCGCGCGCCAGTGGAACAGCGTAGGAAGGCACGAGGTGGAGCAAATGGCAAGTGGGTCCGTGTTGTCGGCGCCAGCTGAAGCGTGAGCGTGTGGTGAGTGGGTCACTGACCAATGGGCCCGGCCGACAGTGAGGGAAGGGCGGGCGCGCGTGGAAATGGGAAGATGGGCTGAATAGGAGGTAGCCGGCCCAGTTAGGGTTTTTATTCTTTTTCTTTTTCTTTTCTATTTTCTTTTCCCCATTTTCAAATCCAATTTGAATTCAAGTTTGAGTTCAAACTTTGTGAATAACTTGTCCTCAGTTTGAAAGGTATAATTTAATAATATAAGTGTGAGGGAGGTTTATTCTGATTTTTATTTTATTTTATGTATTATTTTTCTTAGTTCTTCCCTTCTCTTATTTCAAACCCTAATTCCAATTCAAATTAAATTTCAACTTGTGGCAAATTTATTTTCAGATTAATAGTAAAATTTGGACATACTTAAAAGTGTGATGAATTTATAACTTTGTTTTGTTTTGTATAATATTTCTTTCTTTCTTTCCTATTTCCAATTCAAATCAAACCAAGTTTCAAATTCTAGATTTCAAATTTTATGCACAAGTTAAACTTTCACATGATGCAAAATTACTACATTGTGTTTTCTTCATTTATTTTATTATGATTATTTACCTTTAAAAAGGGTGAACTATAAAGTTTAATCACTTATCAATGGTACTTTGCTCAAATTTCTTCTACCAATCCCAAATTCAGAATTTGGGTGTTACAAATCCTACCCCCCTTAAAAATAATCTCGTCCTCGAGATTTGTAAGAAAAGGGAATACAAAAGGATTGGTTTGCAATTTAGCTTTTAATTTCTAAATCAAGGGTCTCTCTTTTTATTATTAGTAGGTGATAGGAGAGCATGGGTATTATATGTATGTCCACATTATTATGTAGGATAGAAGATGTCTTTAAAGTATAGATAGGTTTGGGTAAGAAAGTGTAGGGTAAGGAAAGACTTCCCCCAAGATTTTGTGGATCTTGATTCATCTTGGTGATCTCACTTGATCCTTGAAGACTTGAGTTGATGCTCATCCTTTCTTGATGAAGTTGATCATCTTCTCCGGTCTTGTCTCATTGATTCGAGGTTAGTGTATATTATTGGGCTAGAGAATATGGTTAAGATAGGTATGGTTGATATAGACTACATGATGTAGGTCAAAATCTGGTTTGATGTCAGGTGGTGGTTGATAGATTATGCAATCCATTAAGACTCTATTGATTGGGTAAGTTATGTAACTTGTTATATAGGTCGAGTTGTTGTGTATGGCCAGGTTGATATAAGTCTCCAAATTAGGCTTAAGTGATTTAGGAGTATGGCCTTATCCTTTCTACCAGCATTAAGTAACTCACACTAGCTTAGATCATATTGGATTAGATAGAATCCAGATTAGGCTGGTATGACTAGATTAAACTAGTTAAGATTAGCTAGATCAACCAGGGTAGGATAAATATTATTAGGATATGTTAGAATCTTTAGAAGTTAGTTAGATCTATTAGGACCAAATACAGTCTTTTTAAGGTAAGATGAATCTATTAAGGTAATAGAATATCCTTTAAGATAAGATGGATTTATTACACAAGATTGAATCTAGGTTAGACTGGTATGACTAGTTTGACTAAATAGGATCTAATTAAGTTGCATTAGGTCATGGTTGCTTAATCTAGGGTGGATAAGTATGCTTTATTAGGATAAGATGAATCTTTTGAGGTCAGTTAGATCTATTAGGCTGAGATAAAATCTTTTCAAGATAAGATGAGTATCTTTTAAGATGAGATGGATTTATTAAGATAAGGGAGAATCTTTTAAGATGAGATGAATTGGTTAGAATGAGATCTTTTAGGATAAGATAAATCTCTTAAGCTAGATATGTTCCAATGGGGAATAATCTAGGTTGTCTAGTTACTTTATAAATATATTTTTATACCTATGTGTATATACAGATGCAATTGTGGACATTACTCCACAACCCATCACACTCAATCAAAGATCCAAATCAGACAGGTATCATAAGAACAAACATTCAAATATATAAACACTCATAAAAATAGTTTTGTTTTTGTTCCTAGGATTAGGTCTCCTATTCCTAAAAGTCACTTTAGGCATAGGATTTCAAAGTGTGAAATCCACATTTGTCTTTCAGAAAGAAAAGATAAGAATAATCAGAGTAAAGCGGAAATAGATGAGAAAAGATTAAGATAAGTTTAGAAAGGATCAGAGTAGCAAAGGTGAGTAGATAATGGTTGTCCAGTTCTATCTAGGTTTCGTCCTACAGTCAACATTCCTCTGATACCACTTCTGTAACACCCGGATTTTAGGGGTCCAAAACCCGGGGTTAACATAAACACCAGGTATGCTGGGACCAAGTCTCACACATATGATGTATAGTGGCACAGGATCGAATGTCACAACATTATATATCATAGGAGTTCTATACAAAATAAATAATTACATTATAAGGAGACAACGGTCCAGCAACCCAAAGTTGACTGGGAGACGACGACCTAGACCTCTCACGAACTCATCACAGCATCCTCCATGAGCATCATCCTGCAGTACCTGGTCTTGACCTGTGGTGTATGTGAGACAGCAAGAGTGAGCTCACATACGTTCATCGCTCAACAAGTTGTGGGGAATAATGTGCATGAACTCGCCAAAGGTGGGAGCTCACGTGAAGTGTAAGGCTTACCAAAGAAGATGGTTAGAGCTGAGCATTGCTTTTAAAGTTGGTCAAAATTTTATTAGCAGTTACTAAGTATAAGTAAATACCAACCCAGTTAAATAGTAGAACCAAAGTAACAACTTCACCTGCGATGCAATGCATATGACAAATTGAATTTAGTTCCATAATTTAATCATGTGAGTGTCCGAGCCGCTCATGACCGTGAGCACGGCTAGTATACCAGTTTTACACTCTGCAGAGGTTGCGCATCTTTACCCACAAGTCGTGTATCCCATGTCGCCAGGGTTTGCAAGGCCCTTAGACACTTCCGAGGTGAATGGCTAGGGATCCACTACGAGGCCTTTACAAAGTTCCACTAGCTTCCGAAAACCCGCTACAGTTTATAGGAAGATCCAGTACAGGAATCCCTTGCAGGACCGCCATCGCAGCAAAATCCTCCCGAGGGCCTCCCCGCACTGACCTCTCCCCTACTGCCCTTGCCCCTTTCGGGTAAGGTAGTCTTCCACTAGCTTTCCTAATTAATCAGCCAAGGGCGTCCCATTAAACCCTTGTGGTAGCACTGTTTTCCCGGGTGGTTCTCCATGTTCCAATTAACATAATGATCTCAATATGAACAATAAATAATAACTGATAACAAAAGTGTAACCATGAATAGTGTATCTCCATACCCAAAACCACATATAGCACTAGCAAGTACTACCCAGAAAGTTCAGTGGTGAACAAGGTATAAAGATAACCAAACTAGGTAACCTGTTGGGTCCCATCAAAATTAACCTATGCAGATCATTATGATTAATCAGAACATGAGTGGGTAAAAAGAAGTGATCAAGGGCACAACTTGCCTGGGCCTTGAGAATCCAGGTACCAGGATGATCTTCAGATGGCACGTGACCTCACTGCTAGTCGTAGCAATTCAAACAAACATGGTATAGGCAAAATTAACATTACACCAAACATAAGAACAAAATACACATTAATAATATACATATTAAGATAAGATCACAGGAAAAAGAATTATTAATTTTTGAGTTATAGAATTCAAGTTATGAATTTCCTAAGATTTAAGGTGATTATAATAGGATTACATGATAAATTTATTTTCTAACAGAGTTCATGTCAAAACAGTGATTCTAAATGATAGAGAATATTATTACAAAATTTTAGGAATTGGAATGACTCAATTTGGAGCTAAAATGAATTTTCTATGCATTTTACAAGTTTCTAGATTTGTTTTTGTATTAAAAATGAATTTCTAATATTAATTTCTCTGTTTTTAATACTCTCGGGACTGGGCGTCAAATTCCAGAAAACTCAGGGGCCACGGAGTAAGTTTTCCGTGACACAGTGAATAGTAATAGGTGGACGGCGGGTTTATTTCCCGGAAACCCGAGGACTCTTTAACAAAATGACCCGCGAAGGGGGGGTATCGGCGGAGATGAGCCGTTGGATCCGATTTGGATGGCGCAGATTAGATCTATCATATATCGAACCGGTACGCGACGACAGCCGTTCGATCAGCGATCAACGGCCCAGATTTAATGAGGCCGAGATCACGCCACAGCCCTCCGATTGAGTCCTACGGTCCAGATCGGCCCAGCGAAGGGGGTACGCCCTGATCTAATCGTGGCCGTTGAATAAGATCCAACGGTCAGGAGCCTTTCCCCCAATTTCCAGCATCCCGAGCGGCGGCGGTGGCGCTCCCACGGCGGAGCTTCGCCGGCGAGCGCGCAATCCGGTGCCAAACCACCCCGAACTGGAAATTAATCGGTGCAAAATCAAGAGGGGAAGATAGTGAATCTACAGAGGGGGGTCTCACCGGCGATTGAAGGGGTTGCAGACCCGCCCACGGAGAAGAGCGGATTCACGGTGGAGCTTGCTCGACGACGAGCAATTCCTTGCGTCACGGTGGCGCCCAACCCGAATTGGAGGCGCGGACAGCTTCCCCGGGCGAAGACGATACTCCCTGACCCAACTCCAAGAGCGGAGACCCTCCAACCACGACGTTCCACGGCGGCGGCGCTCCTCTCCGGTTTCTCTCTCTCTCGGTGTTACGGCAGTGGTTGTCGTCGTAGGCGGATACGGGAGGGGAGGCGAGCTTGGTGAGCTTTTATACCCGGAGCAAAGTCCGAGCGAGGGGGAGGCGGTGACCGGTAGGAGCGCGATACTCGGCGGCGAGCGCGCGGCTCCGTCAAGCTCGGGATTCCGTTGCGAGAAGGGAGACGTCCTGACAAGCGGGGCCCGCGCGCCAGTGGAACAGCGTAGGAAGGCACGAGGTGGAGCAAATGGCAAGTGGGTCCGTGTTGTCGGCGCCAGCTGAAGCGTGAGCGTGTGGTGAGTGGGTCACTGACCAATGGGCCCGGCCGACAGTGAGGGAAGGGCGGGCGCGCGTGGAAATGGGAAGATGGGCTGAATAGGAGGTAGCCGGCCCAGTTAGGGTTTTTATTCTTTTTCTTTTTCTTTTCTATTTTCTTTTCCCCATTTTCAAATCCAATTTGAATTCAAGTTTGAGTTCAAACTTTGTGAATAACTTGTCCTCAGTTTGAAAGGTATAATTTAATAATATAAGTGTGAGGGAGGTTTATTCTGATTTTTATTTTATTTTATGTATTATTTTTCTTAGTTCTTCCCTTCTCTTATTTCAAACCCTAATTCCAATTCAAATTAAATTTCAACTTGTGGCAAATTTATTTTCAGATTAATAGTAAAATTTGGACATACTTAAAAGTGTGATGAATTTATAACTTTGTTTTGTTTTGTATAATATTTCTTTCTTTCTTTCCTATTTCCAATTCAAATCAAACCAAGTTTCAAATTCTAGATTTCAAATTTTATGCACAAGTTAAACTTTCACATGATGCAAAATTACTACATTGTGTTTTCTTCATTTATTTTATTATGATTATTTACCTTTAAAAAGGGTGAACTATAAAGTTTAATCACTTATCAATGGTACTTTGCTCAAATTTCTTCTACCAATCCCAAATTCAGAATTTGGGTGTTACAGCGAAACACAATAACCACAAGAGAATCAACACAGGTAGACACTGTGGTTTATCCCGTGGTTCGGCCAAGTACAACACTTGCCTACTTCCACGTTGTGGCGTCCCAACGGACGAGGGTTGCAATCAACCCCTCTCAAGCGGTCCAAAGACCCACTTGAATACCACGGTGTTTGCTTTTCTTTTCTATATCCCGTTCGCGAGGAATCTCCACAACTTGGAGTCTCTCGCCCTTACAAAGATGTTCACAAAGAAGCACGGAGTAAGGGAGGGATTAGCAACTCACACAAGACACAAAGATCACAACAAATTCGCACACACAAGACCCGGACTTAAGCTCAAAAGACTAGCACACTAGAACGGAGCTCAAATCACTAGAATGTCGAACAAGTGCGCAAGAATGGAGTGTGAGTGATCAAGAGTGCTCAAGGAATGCTTGGTATTCTCCTCCATGCGCCTAGGGGTCCCTTTTATAGCTCCAAGGCAGCTAGGAGCCGTTGAGAGCAATCCGGGAAGGCAATTCTTGCCTTCTGTCGCCTGGTGCACCGGACAGTCCGGTGCACCACCGGACACTGTCCGGTGCACCACCGGACACTGTCCGGTGCGGATTTCCTTCCTTATTTGGCGAAGCCGACCGTTGGCAGCCTTGGAGCCGTTGGCGCACCGGACACTGTCCGGTGCACACCGGACAGTTCGGTGCCCCCTCCCGACCGTTGGCTCGGCCACGTGTCTCGCGCGGATCGCGCAGCCGACCGTTGGCTCACCGGACAGTCCGGTGCACACCGGACAGTCCAGTGAATTATAGTCGTACGCCGTTAATTCCTTCCCGAGAGCAGCTAGTTCGCCTGAGCCAGCCTGGTGCACCGGACACTGTCCGGTGCACCACCGGACAGTCCGATGCACCCAGATAGAGCTGGCTTTGGCTGAAACAAAGCTATCTCTCTCCAATTTGTTTTCTCCTGTTTCCAGCACTTAGACACAATACATTAGTCTCAAAAACAATGTACTAAGTCTGAGAAACATACCTTTATACTTGATTTGTACTTTGTCCACCATTTGACACTTAGGCACTTGTGTTGGACACTAAATCACCAAAACACTTAGAAATGGCCCAAGGGCACATTTCCCTTTCACTTGGCCATTCGCATGCTGGGGACTGGATATGATTGGACCTTTCAAGAAAGCTCAAGGAGGATACACTCATGTACTGGTAGCAATCGACAAATTCACTAAATGGATAGAATTCAAACCCATTGCTTCTTTAACCTCAGCCAAGGCCGTGGAATTCATACAAGACATAATATTCAGATTCGGAATACCGAACAGTATCATAACTGACCTAGGATCCAACTTCACAAGTTTAGAGTTCTTCGATTTCTGCGAGCAAAAGAGCATTCAGATCAAGTATGCTTCGGTAGCACACCCAAGAGCCAACGGGCAGGTTAAACGAGCTAACGGGATGATATTGGAGGCACTCAGGAAAAAGGTCTTCGATAAAAATGAAAAGTTCGCAGGAAAATGGATAAGGGAATCGCCCTACGTCATTTGGAGCCTAAGAACTCAACCTAGTCGAGCTCTGCATGGAAACACTCCTTTCTTCATGGTCTATGGGTCAGAGGTAGTATTACCCGCTGACCTCAAGTTTGGGGCGCCAAGGTTGGTCTTTGAAATCATAGCAGAAGCCGAAGCTACTAGGCTGGAGGATATTGATGTACTCAAAGAAGAACGGCTGAACGCAGTAATTCAATCAGCACGATACCAGCAGACTCTGAGACGCTATCACGACAAGGTCGTGCGACGACGATCTTTTCAGTGGGAGATCTCGTCCTCCGCCGAATTCTAACGGGGGAGGGACGGCACAAGTTATCACCCTTATGGGAAAGACCATTCATAGTAGCAGAAGTCACTCGGCCGGGATCATATCGTCTCACTCAAATGGACGGCACAGAAATTGGGAACTCCTGGAATATAGAACACCTCAGGAAATTTTATCCCTAGCTGTATTTCAAAAGCTATCGGGACGACAATGTACTCTGTAAAATGGGAAATATGTCATCAATAAAAAAGGCTTCAAGAATACTCAGTTTGTTCATGATCGACCTGCATTCTTACTTAACTCGGGGTAACCACTATGCCCTGCTAACGGAGCAATCGGCTTAAGTCGGCAACGACTTAAGACGGTGCAACATGCTCGCGCTTACTTAACTCTGGGTGACCACTATGCCCTGCTAACGGAGCAATCGGCTTAAGTCGGCAACGACTTAAGACGGTGCAACATGCTCGCGCTTACTTAAACTCGGGGTGACCACTATGCCCTGCTAACGGAGCAATCGGCTTAAGTCGGCAGCGACTTAAGACGGTGCAACATGCTCGCGCTTACTTAACTCGAGGTGACCACTATGCCCTGCTAACGGAGCAATCGGCTTAAGTCGGCAACGACTTAAGACGGTGCAACATGACTTACTTAACTCAGGGTGACCACTATGCCCTGTTAACGAAGCAATCGGCTTAAGTCGGCAACGACTTAAGACGGTGCAACATGCTCGCGCTTACTTAACTTGGGACTACTACTATGCCCTATTAACAAAAGCAATCGATTTAAGTCAGCAACGACTTAAGGCGATTTCACATGCTTACGATTACTCACATAGGGGTGACCTCTATATCCCGTGAAGAAGTTTCAAAATCATCACACAGCATTTTACTCCTACCAATTTACATACTGCTGAATTCTAAAACAATAGGAGAGTAACAGTAGCATTCAAATGTCGAGCTAGTGTCCTCTAACAAATATCCGAGCATGATAACCGCGCGCTCAAAGCACGCAATGTTTCTCTATTTTGCAACATCCTTCTCAGGAGCAACCGACGAAGAAGGGCGACTTGAGGAATCAGGAGCAGCGTTCACATCAGCCCTTATATCGTCGGGAACAACCACGCCGGGTCTCCTCATCAAGATCCGCCCTGCGCGAATGGCTTTATCCATGGCTCTGTCACGCTGGGCCCTCAGAGTAACGGAAGTTTCTTCAGCAACTTTGACAGCCAACTGAGCGGTCTCTAGCTCCTGGGAGATGGACTTCTTGGAAGCACGCAGTTCCTTGATAGCAGCATCCTTAGCCGATATCAACTGCCTGAGGCGGATCACGTCGTCCGTGGATTCCTGCAGCTTACAGCGATGATTGTCTAACTCCTCCATGGTGAAGCGATGACTCCTCTCCAGGATGGTCAACGAGTTGCTAGAGTCACGATATAGCCTGTCAAGATTATCACGAGAAGCAACAAGGGCACGTTTTTCTTCCTGCAAACAAGAATCAGCTTCTTCAAACATCAAGCAAGCAATAAGAACACGGCAATACAAGGCACAGTTTCATAAGTCACCTTTTCAGAATCAAGCTGAGCGCGAAGAGTAGACTTCAGCGTGTTAGCGTCATTCAGAGCAGCGGAGGCCTGGGCCAGCTCAGTCTGGCTTTGGGAATACTTTTCCTCAAAAACAGAGCACCGCCGGACCAGTTCAGCCTGACTTTGAGAATGTTTCTCTTCAAGAACAGAAAACTGCCGAGCCATATCTAGCGAGAAACAGTCAAGCAAAAGGGTCAAATTGAGAAGCAGTTTAATAAGGTAGACGAAGGGAAGCAGAAAAGCACTAACCAGCATTCGTCGCCTCTAAGTCAGAGACACGCTGTTGAAGCAGCACCGGATTCCAACGTGCCAGAGACGAAGCTCTTTCTGGAACAGAAGCACCCTGTAACTTCAGCTGACTAGCCATCTCGTCCACCAATGCCTGATATTGAGAAGCAGATAAGTGCAAAGACAACAGTTCGTCAGGTGCTAAAATCAGACTAGAATAGATCATAGTACCTAAAGGTTGGAGAAGAATGAGGGGATTCCAAAATCATGAGAAATCAATTGATGGCTTGGCGCAGGGTCACCATCCGGAACAGCTTGCAATGAACCAGCAGGAACCAATTCAGTGTCATCAGCAGAGCCCAAAACTTGGTCGTCAGGAACGCTAGCCTCTAAAGCGATTCCCTGACCAAAAGCTTGGGCTACCACCATGCAACCAGAGTGTGGAGGAGATCATGCGTGAACATCCATGGAAGTACAAGAGGGAGACCCCGCTCGGACACCCTCGGAGGCTGGGTCATAGTTTGCGCTATCCACTTGAGCCGGATCGTCTCCGGCAACATCCTCGGGGGCTAGGCCGCGGCTTACGCTTCCCACCCGACCCGAATCATCCCCGGCAACACCCTCGGGGGCTGGGTAAGTGTCAACACCATCCTCGAGGCCCAAGTTCTCTGCGGTAGCCGCCTCTAAGGCTGAAGGTCCCTCAGCTACTTCCATGGGAGCAAGACGATTCAAGTCAGTTTCCTGACCCTCAAGACCGCGCTCCAAGGTCGATGAGGCGCGGGACGCTGCCCGGGATGATCCCAACCCGGCGTCGAACACATCAGCACAAACATCCATCGCGTCACCATCCGCCGGCTCTGATAACAGATCCTCTGGAACCATATCTTCAAGAGTCTGATCAAAGTTCGCCAGAGACAATTCTTGTAGACCAATGAGGGCAGACAGGGCAGGCGAAGGAACTCCACTACTTTCCCCACTGGCAACATATTGCTGACTGTTCTTCCGAGTCAAGGGGACCTCATCTTCTTCCTCCCCGTCGTTTTCATTAGCAACACACACAACACCCCCATTGGGATCAGCGACAGATGGAGCACACCCATTGGGATCAGCGACAGATGGATCACACCCATTGGGGTCAGCGTCAGTAAATTCAGGCACAGGCACTTCCTCGGCAGCAGGAACCGAAGGACCAACATCCCGATCCAAACTAGATACTCGCCGAAGACGTCTTTTTTTCTTCTTCTACTCATCAGCAGGATAATCAAGTTGATTGGCTCGGCAAGGGTGTTTCGGGCGAACACTGACAGGCCTCTGAATATCCAAGGTTGTACCAGCTTCCGGGAGAGGCGCCACCACCAATGTCCCAGCAGGAGCAGCATCAGAAGAGTCCTCAACCAGCATATCAAGCATAGCACTTATCTCTGCATCACTAGGATCCAAAGGCACCTCAAAGTGGACCTGCCATTCATCATCAAGAATTTCTCCAAGCGAGGCAACCAAAGCACTAACTTCTTCGGCAGAGGGTCGCACTCTAAGGCCCAAACCGTCGTCAGCAGCAGGAGGATTCGACACAAAATGAGTAAAGGCCTTGGAAGGAGGCAGGTTCCAGGCCGAGTATGCGACAGGGGCGCCAACATTTGATACCTTGCCTCTGAGTATCATTTCAAGCCGGTTCACCAAGTCTACAGCAGGAATTCTTCTGTTGGCGACCCGGGTTGAGTCAGCTAGACCTCGGTACAGGTAGGCCGGGTATGCCCTATCCTTCAACGGCTGAATGTTCTTGAAAATAAAATCAGCAACCACAGCCTCTGCAGTCAGACCCCTCTCCTTCAGCAGTCCAACCTCAGCCAGCAAAGCCCCTGCCTCAGCCACCTCCTGGTCCATGGGAGACTCGGTCCAACTCGGAGTACGAACATTCGGCTGTCTTCCTGACCGTGGAGGGAGAGAATTTCCGTGGTTCTCAACAATAAACCACTCCAAGCGCCATCCCTTGATACTATCCTTGAGTGGGATTTCAAGATAGTCAGTCTTCCTCCCACGGCGCATCTCCAAACTCGCACCCCCCACCAGCTGATGCTGCCCCCCGGCCATGCCAGGGCGACAGTGATACAAGTACTTCCACAGTCCAAAATGTGGTAGGACGCCAAGAAAAGCTTCACATAAAAGAATGTAAATGGAAATTTGCAGAATGGAATTGGGATTCAGATGGGTCAAATTAAGGCGATAGAAATCAAGGAGACCGCGGAAAAAGGGAGAAATAGGAAGAGCGAGACCGCGGAGAAGAAAAGGAACATAAATCATGGATTCGTGGGTATCCTCTGTTGGAACAGTGACCCCGTGGCAAATCCGCCAAGTACAGAGCTCCTTCGGAGGAAGGACCCCGATGGACACGAGATGGAGAAGGTCAGGCTCAGAAACAACAGACATATGGTTACCTGCGAAAGGCAACTGACTGTTGGCGTCGATAGGGGGAATCACCGCAGCGGATGAACTCGAGGCATTTCGCTTGGGCGCCATCTCAACTCCACCGGCGAACAGAGCGGGAGCCGAATTGCAAAAGGACAGAGAGGATCTGGAGGCAGGAAAACAAGAACTAGGGCACCGAAAGCCTAAACCCTAAACCCTAAACAAGAACTAGGGCACGGAAAGCGCAGTACATATGGGATCTTCCCGGGTCAGATACTGAAAGCTCTCTTGTGAGTTTTGGTGTTTGGATGACAACTCAATTAAAGGACTAACAAGTGTACTAAGTGTTGAACAGGTGCTTAAGGTAAAGCCTACAGGGTTCAACACAAGTGAACAAATGTGATGGTCCAAGAACTGGATTATGGATACATAATGGACATCACAAGTAAGTTGGACATTGCAAAAGTGATACTCGGGTGCGTAGCTCGGAGACAACTGATCAAGCCAAGGACGGAGGCAAGAAGAGCTTCGAGGTACCAAGTGCACGGGAGAAGGTCAAGGAGGCTGAGGAACCCAAAGCCAAGGGTGAAGAAGAAGGCTTGCAAAGTCAAGGGTGATCGAGTTGAGAACAGCTACGGCACATCAAGGATCACTACATAAGGACGTGACTTACAGCCAATGAGGTAATAGCTACAGTTATGTGGTGTAGGTCATAAGGCTCAAGACCAAGTTCTAAGAAGGAGATCAAGGTCACTAGAAGGAGAACAAGTGTCAAAACCAGAACTGGAAGCAGCCCAAAAGAGCTAAGTTCATCTTGATCTTTAGTTTGGGTTGTTCCTATGTTTGGAAATGTTCTATGTGACCTTTGCAGGATGTTGGAGCTAAGAAATGTCAATCCAGATCAAGTCAAGCCGACTTGATGATTTATGAGTCCAACATCAAAGCTCAAGCATGTGAAATGCTATGGATGTAATAATTAAGTGAAGGTATGTTTCTAGACTTGGTACATTGGTTTTAGTGTACTAATATACTTGTCTAAGTGATAGAAACAGAAAGAAGAAGAAAAGGAACGAGGTGCAAAGGCTTGGCTGTGTACAGCCAAGGTTCTGCTCAGTCTGAGTGCACCGGACTGTCCGGTGGTGCACCGGACAGTGTCCGGTGGTGCACCGGACAGTGTCCGGTGCGCCAGGCTAACTCTGGTGAAAAGACCGCTCTCGGGAATTCGTCGGCGACGTTCGGCTAAAATTCACCGGACTGTCCGGTGTGCACCGGACTGTCCGGTGTGCACCGGACTGTCCGGTGAGCCAACGGTCGGCCGGGCCAACGGTCGGCCGCGCGATCTGCGCGGGACACGTGGCTGAACCAACGGCTAGATGGAGGCACCGGACTGTCCGGTGTACACCGGACATGTCCGGTGCGCCAACGGCTCCAAGACTGCCAACGGTCGGCTTCACCATAGAAGGAAAGAAATCGGGCACCGGACAGTGTCCGGTGTGCACCGGACTGTCCGGTGCGCCACCCGACAGAAGGCAAGATTTGCCTTCCTGGTTTGCTTCCAACGGCTCCTAGGCCCCTTGTGCCTATAAAAGGGACCCCTAGGCGCCTCAAGCAATGAATAAGTGCAGCCAACAAGTGTAGACATCACTCGGATCAATTCTCACTCTCCCTCTTGTGCGTATCTCTCTAATTTGTGTAGAAGGCACAGCTATAAGCCTTTAGAGAGAGGAGAAGTGCTGCTTAGAGCTAGAGCAAGGTCTTGAGCATATCGTTACTCTGCCGGAGTGCTGCCAAGAAGTTTGTAAGCAGCCGCGGTTCTGTTGTAACCCCACTCAATAGTGAAAGGCTCTATCTGTCATATTGACAGATCTGAGCAAACGGAGGAAGGAGTTGAAATAGACTCCAAGCCCAGGTGTGGCTGACTCCAACGAGGACTAGGCAAGCATTTCAGGCTTGGCCGAACCTCGGGATAAACCCTTGCGTCTGTGTGCTCTGTTCTATCCTGACTCTCTGCCTTACTCGTTTTTATATCTGCGCTTCAATACTTATCTGTGTTATAAGCTTGATTTGAAGTGCAGGACATATTGAGACAGGATCTTCCATTCCGCTGCGACCTACTCGAAGAGTCTTCTCATTCCACTGCGTACTAAGTCTTCGAGTAGAGTAAGAATTTCAGTTTTAAAGTAATAAGTTTTATTCGCCTATTCACCCCCCCCCCCTCTAGGCGACATCCAGATCCTGTTCCCGGGTCAAAGGGAACTTTCAATTGGTATCGGAGCTAGGCCTCTCCAGTGTGGGCTTAGCCGTCCGGAGATAACGATGTCGTCACAAGAGGTAACTGTAGAAATTCTTTTAGGCGATGGCTCTAATTACAAATCTTGGTCTGTCTCTATTTATAATGCTTTCATGAGTGTTGATTCTGATTTGAGACAGATCTTTAGTAGAAGTATTTTTCCATCTGATATTAGTAAAAATCCCTCTAATGATGAACTAAGATGTTTTTCTCTCAATCACCGTGCTTGCAGCATCTTAGTTGATTCTCTTTCTAGAGGTGCTTATTTTGCCATCATGAGTAGTGGTAATAATTTAATTGTTGATGCTCATGATTTATGGAATAGAATTAAAGAAAAATATTCTATGGCAAACTGTGATGCTCCTACTCCCTACATTACTTGTGATACTAACCATTCAAAGGGAGAAGAACAAGAACGATGGCACCCAAACGATGAATCCACCTCGTCGACAGGTTTGTTCTCCACTAGTGATAAATGTTTTATTGCTAACAATGACGGTGGAGACGAAAGCCATGATGAGGAGGAATATGAGGATGATAGCGAGGATGAATCTTCATCATCACAAGGTACATTTTCCTATATTGCTTCCACTGACATTAATGACAGGGAAAATGAGACCGATGATATGGAAGAAGAGGAGATTCGCCGTTTCTACAACCATCTCAACAAAGCAGACAAAGCTCTCCTGGTTAAGTTGTTGAGAAGGAACAAAGAACAAGGCGAGACGCTTCTCAGGCTAGAGGAGACTCTCATCAAAACCAATGATAGCCTGGAGAAGATGACCAAAGAACATGAGGAGCTAAAATACTCTCATGGGAATTTGGTCCAACGGTATGAATCGATTCTAATTGAGCAAAGAAATAATCATGATGTATTATCTAATGCTGCTCAACTTAAAATTGAAAATTCTATGCTTAGGAATAAAGTAGAATTGCTGAGTCATGATAACCTTGCTCTGACTCAAAAATATGACTTATTGTCTTGTTATCATGATAATCTCTTGGATAGGCATATCATGCTTGAAGTTGCTCATGAGGTCGTAATTACGAACTTAAATTCATGTGAACTTCATTCTTGCACAAGTACACATTCATCACCATGTGCTAACCCCTGCTGGTCAAAAGAAAGCCAATGTTTGAATAAGCATCAAGCTGCAGGGTCACAAAAGAAATTGTGTGGGAACAAGAAACAAAGACAACTAAGGAGAAGACACATTGCTCAACTCTCTCAAGATATCCACGGGCGCGTGGTGAAGAAGCTTGAGAAAGGAAAAACTGCAGCAAGTGTCAAGCTCAATAAGAAGAATGTTCCTAAAAATAAAGAAATCAACATGAGCTTGGAAAAAGGTAAAGATTCAATTAATCATGTTGTTTGCACTGATCTTTTCTCTATGTCATCTAAGAAGAGAAAAGGGAAAAGGAGGTGTTTTAAGTGCAACAAGTCAGGACACCTCATCGCATCGTGTCCATACACCAACAAGGGTGAAGGGATAAGGAGATGCTTTGGATGCAATGACAAGAACCACACGATCACTGCTTGTCCTTTACTGTGTGGTGAGCAGGGTCATCTATCGAAGGTATGTAATAACGGTGAGGTCTCTAAGCAAGTAAATTTGTCTCAATCTCATTCGCTTAGGAGACCCAAATCATACACCTGTGCTAGATCTATAACAAGATCACCTAGAACTAGCATAAAGGCTATTTGGGTACCAAAGGCACATTTAGATGATTATGGACCCATACCGAGGTGGGTACCAAACTGTGCTAACTAGACCATGCAGGTACCTTGAGATGAACTGGAGACCCTGGGAGAGCTTAAGATAGTTAATTCGAACTCTATGCTTAAGCTATCAATCTTAATGTCTATTTATTGATCCAAGGTTGAATTATTGTGCAACACTAATCCCATGTTCATCTCAAGTGAAATAAGGTGAATAGGTCCTTAATCATTATTGGTGAATCAAACAAAGGACCTTGATGAGAATCTGCAACTTGCTCTCCAAAGGACGGTACCCGTGAATTTTAAGTACATAACTGCAATTTAGTATTGCTCTTAAAGTTGGCTTGTTGTGCTACCTATCTTTGGAGTAGTGATGCTTTATAATGGCTTGTGTTAAATGAATCATAATGATGTTTGTTTAATCATGACTGGTGCTTTATAGGGAATATATCTTGAATCATTCAATGGGTAGCTTTTCATTTGATATATCCACCATGATTAACTCTCTTAGTGTATGTGGATAAACATGTATCTTTTTGTAAGTCATGCTATGTGTTTTTTTCAATGATTAACCTATGTGCAAGCATGATAGTTTTGTTTAGTCCATGTTCACATGATTACTTTGTCTTGGTACTCTGTGTATACCAAAACAAGAAATCCATGTTGTGTCTGAGAGGGTGCATTAGCAAAAGGAGCCCTAAATTGGTGACAACATGTGCTCTCACTACACAATACCTAAAAGAATGAATCTCATGGCATTCAGGTAAAAGGCAAAGGTATGGAGAATGGAACTATGCAATTTCATTGAATATCTTGAAGTTCCGTTGATTGTGATCATAGCTATGTTCCTGCCTTTCAATTGGTAGTATCTTGGCTTAGGTGCTTTATGCTTTAAAATGTTGTTTCCTTTGGTGTACCTAAGAAAATACTTCTTAATCATGGTGTGCTTAGACATTGTGCTTTATATGTATGATCTTGTCGTTTTTCAATTGGTATATGTGTTGCAATGATCATCATGTGTGAAGCGTGCCTTGGTGTTTTTAAATGTTATATATCATGAGGCATGCATTGTTTCCACTAGTCATAAGTTGTATTATCTCATCTATTCAATTGGTATCTTTTTGTGATGAAATTGATATATTATGCCTAGACCAAGGTATGTTTCCCTTTTACTTCTGAGGACGCTAGAACGTACAAGGTGCAAGTCATTCAAATACTTGATGCACAACTTTAGGGGGAGCACACATAACTTGTGTCTTTTGAGACTAACTGTTTTCTTTTGAGTGATCCTATATAGTCTCAAGGTGGAAAAGGGAAGATGAGCAAGAAATGGAGCGATCAGGACTTGGGTACCTCCACAAGTCTAGTAATTGGTATCTAAAGTCGTAAGTAATTACGTATTTAAAGGTTGCTCGTGCTCTATAATAGTTGGTGATCCTAGATGCTTATCTTGAAATATCATGGAGCTATGACAGTGATGATTTTTCAATTGGTAGCTGTGATAGTTTGCTTCATTTGACATCTTTTGATAATCATTAGAATAGAAGTTTCTTCTTGTGCCCAATACTATAACTTGTTCTAAGTTTGGTGTCTTAGCAACAAGAAAAAGTTAGGATAAAGAATCAGGCACAAGTGTGGAGAAGCTCTCGAGAGATTAAATACTTTCAAGATGAGAAGTACACTACAACATGGTAAAGGTACAAACGGAAGTATTAATCTTTTTGCATATATGTATCTCTCCTTAATGTTGATAGTGCATATGCTCAATAAGTAAGGGGGAGTTTTGATAGTCATTTTCCTCCTTAACACCCTGCTGTCCCTTGACATCATCATATGTTCTTGCTTGAGTATGGTTTTTGGTGTTTGATGTCAAAGGGGGAGAATTTGTGTATTAAAGCTTATCTCAACCTGAGAGGAAAGCTTATCCTAATGGGTGATGTGTTAGTTTGAGCTTTGCCAAGTGTGTTGTTCATATGTTTCTTGCAATGTTGCTCATATGGACTAGTGTTTCCGCTGCGATGAATTTTTTGGCTTCTATAGTGTTATAGATAGTCATGTGGTTAATGGTGCTTTAAGATTGTCTTAAATTAGTGTCTTAGTTTAAATTGGTATTAGTTTGAATTGGTATCTTAAAGGTGAATAGTGGTAGGTTGATATTCCTGTGATATATCCACTAATTTGAACGGTGTTTAACTCTGATTATGTGCATGTGTGTGTTATAGCATCATGGTTTGATTCTTGACACAATGCATCCTAAAAAGTGCTAAGGTGTAGAAATGTTTCGAATTGCCTAAGTATGTGCAAATTGGAGTCTGAGGACAAAATTATGTTTTTGAAGTAAGCACATACTTAGGGGGAGCATTCTATAATCTTAGAATTCAAATTTGTGCTTCAAATCTTATTCGTATGTAAGCTTTAATTGTGTTGCCATCAATCACCAAAAAGGGGGAGATTGAAAGCTCTCTTGTGAGTTTTGGTGTTTGGATGACAACTCAATTAAAGGACTAACAAGTGTACTAAGTGTTGAACAGGTGCTTAAGGTAAAGCCTACAGGGTTCAACACAAGTGAACAAATGTGATGGTCCAAGAACTGGATTATGGATACATAATGGACATCACAAGTAAGTTGGACATTGCAAAAGTGATACTCGGGTGCGTAGCTCGGAGACAACTGATCAAGCCAAGGACGGAGGCAAGAAGAGCTTCGAGGTACCAAGTGCACGGGAGAAGGTCAAGGAGGCTGAGGAACCCAAAGCCAAGGGTGAAGAAGAAGGCTTGCAAAGTCAAGGGTGATCGAGTTGAGAACAGCTACGGCACATCAAGGATCACTACATAAGGACGTGACTTACAGCCAATGAGGTAATAGCTACAGTTATGTGGTGTAGGTCATAAGGCTCAAGACCAAGTTCTAAGAAGGAGATCAAGGTCACTAGAAGGAGAACAAGTGTCAAAACCAGAACTGGAAGCAGCCCAAAAGAGCTAAGTTCATCTTGATCTTTAGTTTGGGTTGTTCCTATGTTTGGAAATGTTCTATGTGACCTTTGCAGGATGTTGGAGCTAAGAAATGTCAATCCAGATCAAGTCAAGCCGACTTGATGATTTATGAGTCCAACATCAAAGCTCAAGCATGTGAAATGCTATGGATGTAATAATTAAGTGAAGGTATGTTTCTAGACTTGGTACATTGGTTTTAGTGTACTAATATACTTGTCTAAGTGATAGAAACAGAAAGAAGAAGAAAAGGAACGAGGTGCAAAGGCTTGGCTGTGTACAGCCAAGGTTCTGCTCAGTCTGAGTGCACCGGACTGTCCGGTGGTGCACCGGACTGTCCGGTGGTGCACCGGACAGTGTCCGGTGGTGCACCGGACAGTGTCCGGTGCGCCAGGCTAACTCTGGTGAAAAGACCGCTCTCGGGAATTCGTCGGCGACGTTCGGCTAAAATTCACCGGACTGTCCGGTGTGCACCGGACTGTCCGGTGAGCCAACGGTCGGCCGGGCCAACGGTCGGCCGCGCGATCTGCGCGGGACACGTGGCTGAACCAACGGCTAGATGGAGGCACCGGACTGTCCGGTGTACACCGGACATGTCCGGTGCGCCAACGGCTCCAAGACTGCCAACGGTCGGCTTCGCCATAGAAGGAAAGAAATCGGGCACCGGACAGTGTCCGGTGTGCACCGGACTGTCCGGTGCGCCACCCGACAGAAGGCAAGATTTGCCTTCCTGGTTTGCTTCCAACGGCTCCTAGGCCCCTTGTGCCTATAAAAGGGACCCCTAGGCGCCTCAAGCAATGAATAAGTGCAGCCAACAAGTGTAGACATCACTCGGATCAATTCTCACTCTCCCTCTTGTGCGTATCTCTCTAATTTGTGTAGAAGGCACAGCTATAAGCCTTTAGAGAGAGGAGAAGTGCTGCTTAGAGCTAGAGCAAGGTCTTGAGCATATCGTTACTCTGCCGGAGTGCTGCCAAGAAGTTTGTAAGCAGCCGCGGTTCTGTTGTAACCCCACTCAATAGTGAAAGGCTCTATCTGTCATATTGACAGATCTGAGCAAACGGAGGAAGGAGTTGAAATAGACTCCAAGCCCAGGTGTGGCTGACTCCAACGAGGACTAGGCAAGCATTTCAGGCTTGGCCGAACCTCGGGATAAACCCTTGCGTCTGTGTGCTCTGTTCTATCCTGACTCTCTGCCTTACTCGTTTTTATATCTGCGCTTCAATACTTATCTGTGTTATAAGCTTGATTTGAAGTGCAGGACATATTGAGACAGGATCTTCCATTCCGCTGCGACCTACTCGAAGAGTCTTCTCATTCCACTGCGTACTAAGTCTTCGAGTAGAGTAAGAATTTCAGTTTTAAAGTAATAAGTTTTATTCGCCTATTCACCCCCCCCTCTAGGCGACATCCAGATCCTGTTCCCGGGTCAAAGGGAACTTTCAGATACAGTTTCCAAAAAGCGCCCAGTCATCACCCGGCGATTACTTCTAAAACATCGGCGTGCCATGTCATCACCCGGCGGTTACTTCTAAAACACCGGTGTGCCATGTCATCACCCGGCGGTTACTTCTAAAGCACCGGTGTGCCACATCATCACTCGGCTATTACCTTCAAAGTGGCCGACGCAGCCCGTTCTAACTCGGCTGTTATTTCTAAAACGCCGACGTTACCATCATTCACTCGGCAGTTATCTCTAAAATGCTGACGTCATCTTCAGTCACTCGGCAGTTATCTCTAAAACGTCGACGTCGTCTTCAGTCACTCGGCAGTTATCTCTAAAACGCCGACGTCGTCTTCAGTCACTCGGCAGTTATCTCTAAAACGCCGACGTCGTCATAAGTCACTCGGCTGTTACCTCTAAAAGCGCCGACGTGGTCATCAATCATTCCAACGCTGATGTGGCTTCGTCATCATTTGGACGCTACTTCAGAAGCGTAAATGTTGACAATAATAACTCGGCCATCACCCCTAAAAGCGACGATATGATGCCCGAGTTACTCAGCTACTATTCTAGAGGAATCGACTTCACAAATAAGGCAAACGGAGGAATGATTCGAGAACTCCAAGTTACGACACAAGCATAACAGATAGAGAACATCACAGACAATAAATATCGCGACAACCATCAACTGACTATGAAGCAAAATAATCAACACATGAGGAGACGAAATCATTCTTCATTAATGGAAGTTACAGAACTTACAAATCAACTCGTTATGAGTTGATACTTCCCTACTATTACTACTACTATTACGCTACACTCTACTACTCTACACTACTAACTACTACTACATTATTTCATTATACTACTTCTAACCTATATTAACATCTAAAGATCAGTGGCATCTAGCCACTGGCCTTGTTGCTGCCCTTGCTGCTGCCGCCGCCGTTGCTGCCCCTGCTGCTGCCGCCGTTGCCGCCCCTGCTACCGCTGTTGCCGCCCCTGCTGCCGCCGTCACCGCCATCGTCGCCGTCGTCACCGTCGCCTCCGTCGTCGTCGTCGTCTCCGCCATCGCCGCCACCGCCCTCCTCGGACGAGTCCGAAGAGTCCTCCTCGTCCGAGGAGTACTCCGACTCATCCGAGCCCTCGAGTCTGGAGCGCTTGACGGCCCGGATATAAGTCCAGACCTCCACGGCAATCCCCTAGGAGTCGTCTGAATCGTCAGACGACGCCAGGGGAGAGACGGGAGCCGGGGACCCCTCGGACTCGGAGGAGAACTCCTCCTCCGAGTATTCCGAGTCGCCGAAGTCCTCCGATGGAGGAGTCGGCTCGCGCTTGCGTTTGTACTCTTGCCCATGGTGGAAATGAAGGGAGAAGAAGAAAGCAAGCAGCAGAGAACAACAAGAGATGTGAAAAAACCAGAGAGGCAAAGACACTATTTATAGAAGAAGAAGGCAACCGCTCACCTCCTACCACGGTCACTGAACAGTCACAAAATATTCAATATACGCTTCAACCCGTCTGAAGATACGTCAGGCGGCTGACGCCGTTTCACGCAACGCAACACCTATTGGGACTCCAGTCAACTGCGCGGGCGATATGATTACACCTACCGTCACATCACATTACTACTCAGAAGCAACCGGCTAAAACACTCAGCGTACCAAGCCATCCCTTGCCCACGCCCATTGGGGGGACGCCCAGGAATTATCAGTATATTTTTCAAAACTGTCACATCCGTGCAGGGCATGCAATGAATACCTCAAGACAAAAATGAGATATCAGTAAGGATCAAAGGAAAGCCAAATATAGCCGGTGAAGTACAAAGTCTGACCGACAGAAGCGACATGAAGACTAGCCAGGGGACGTCCATCGAACGTCCAATCAGTCGCAGATCAAATAAATTGCACCACCTAGCAAGATATGGGCAGATCACGAACTCGGCCTCAAAGACAAAATATATGCTGACCTCTAAAGCATTATATCGATGACATAATGCTGACCTCTAAGGCATTCGGAAAAAGAAAGGATGACTCTCAGCAAAAGGACACGAAATGAAGACCTTCGAGTGGATTATTTTCAAAAATCCACTCGAAGCTCGGGGGCTACACCCATTGGGTGCACCTCCAGTGCACCCCATGAATCGCCATTTCAAGTCAAGATAATGCTAACTTCTAAAGCATATGGCAAGATTAAAGGCAAGGCTGGCCTCCAACAAAGTGCAAGCGGAAAATAAAAATGATTTCTGATGAAGACCTTCGAGTGGATTATTTTCAAAAATCCGCTCGAAGCTCGGGGGCTACACCCATTAGGTGTATCTCCGGTGCACCCAATGAAGTTCAGGATCCTACAGTACGAAATGCTGATCTCCAAGGCACGAGTGTGAGACAGAGCACCAGTTTTCGAGTGATCAAAGCAGAAGGAGACAGTGAGAAATCGTTTTTACCAAACTGCCCGGAAAGCATTTCTTGCCATAAACGAAGACCGCAAGCTGGACCTAGGATCTTTGGGCTGATTATCTCAAAATCAACCCAAAGATCGGGGGCTTGTGGGGGACAGATATCCCCTGGGTCCACTGGAAGGATAAAAGACCTCGCCCAAGGGCCCAATAAATCGTAAGGTCGTCCCTTCATGGGCCTGGGGAAGAACGACCAGTGAAGCAGATCGACATAAGGCCGGATCGGTACGAGCCCGGATGGGCCAACAACGTTGAGCAAGCAACCACAACAGAGACCCGACTTTCCTGCGCTGGAGCCCCGTACAACGGAACCAGACGAGGATAAGTCGGCAGAACTATAGGAAGATAGACTCAATCAGTTCACTATCTCTTAGGTGCGCATTGTTATCACATCCGCATGTATTGCCTCACGGTCGAATATATAAGGCCTAGGGGGCACCCCTTCAGAACGATCGATCTCACTACTCAGCCATCCACCCCAACTCTCTACTCTCTAGTGTTAGAGAGCTCCCTTGTAATCCACCACGTAAAGCATTCTCACCAGGACGTAGGGTGTTACGCATCTCCAAGCGGCCCGAATCTGTAAACACTGTCCACTATTCCTCGTGCATCCGGCACGAACCATTTAGCTACAGTCGGCGACACTGTCCTACTCCTAAAAACACCTTGAGGGGCAACCCCGGGTGTGCGGTCGGACCCAAAACACCGACAACGTCCCCTAAATTTCATCCTCTAAAAGAATATTCTTTGTCCTTTACAGCACACCCTAAAAGATTCTATCCTCTATATCTTCTTCATCTCCAGCAGCATCCTCTAAATTCGGTCCTCTATATCTCATTATATGTAATTTTGGAACCATATTAACACAGTTTTTCGCAGCTGTATTTTTTTAAAAAACTGACTCGTTTATAGATTGCAATTCGTTGTGAAATACATGCTAAAAAATGAGAACCAGAAATAACAAATAAATAGAACTGTCGTTCTTCTTTATTGGTCTCAAAGATCCTTCTCTCTCCTCCTGTTTATTTCTTTTGTTTATTGGTCGCCGGCGACGTGCACACTTCTCTCCTCTTCCTTGCTTTTCTCCATAGCGCTGACATCTGGCAGGCTTCCACATGCTTGTGGATGGATAGTGGATGAAATGAAATACTTTAGATTTAGAGTACACCGTACCTGCACTATATTTTACCGATCCGTTTGTAGTCTGTTGTTGGAGAGGTAGCGGATGTCTTTCTCCTCTAAATTTAGCGTTCAGTGCCATTTACAGTGCCTTGTTGGAGACAGTTAAACACCCCTAGATAATTTTAGAGTGTAAAATTAATATAAAATACTTTGAAAATCAATAACTTCTTCGATATAACTCCGTTTGAACCCATTCCAGTTGTGTTAGCTTCATAATAATATTGTCTACACATAACACAATAATTGTACCATATCACATACCTTTATTATTAAGATCTTTGTCTAACCTATATTTACTAGATTAACTCTTCTAATCGAAGCTTACATGTCCATGATTATAATTTGATCTAAATGTAAACTCTAAACATGTTATACCTTAGATTAAAGTTGAAATAGTTCTTTATTTAGAATATTTTGATCACATGATTTATAGTAATCAACAGAGAACCTAGTGTTTCATATTTAAATCACATAAGATCCTTCGAAGACTATATCTTTTAAACCATAACTCTAATTTTAGTGATTCTTGAACCTACGACCTCGTTACAATGAGTAGAACGTCATTATGTTGTTTGTTCTTATGTTTGGTGTGATGTTAATTTTGCCTATACCATGTTTGTTTGTATGGCTATGATTAATAGTGAGGTCACGAGCATCTGAAGACCAAGTTGGTACCTAGGAATCTCGAGTCTCACACAAGTTGTGCCCTTGATCACTCCATTTTACCTAATAATATTCGCTGTTAATCACTGTGACATGCTCATGTTAATTTGATGGGACCTAATAGGTTTCCTAGCATTGTTTATCCCCCATCTTGCATACAAATGAACTATTGAGTAGATTTGCTATTTCTTTACCTGGTTTTGGAAAACTAGTGTTTTATTATGATCATGTTTCAATTATGTTGTTGTTTAATTATTGTTCATGATAAGATCATATTATTAATTGGAACATGGAGAACCACTCGGGAAAGCAGTGCTACCACAAGGGTGGAATGGGACGCCCTTGGCCAAGTAATTAGGAAAGCTAGGGAGAGATTACCTTACCCGGGTTGGGGCAAGCTGGGAGACGTCGCTGCTAGAGTATAGGGAGGTCCTCGGGTCGAACTGTTTGTAAAGCTTTTCGGACGAGAAATGTTATGCTTCATTCGTCTTGAATCTGTAGCGGGTTTTCTCGAACTAGTGGAACTTTGGAAAGGCCACGTAGTGCTACACTGCCTCGCTTCCTTGGTAGAGGTGTATGGGGTCCGTACAACACCGTGACAAATGGGTAACATAACTTTTGGGTAAAGATGTGCAACTTTTGCAGAGTGTAAAACTGGTATATCAGTCGTAGTCACGGTCATGAGTGGCTCGGACACTCACATGATTAACTTATGGAATTAAACTCAATTTGTCATTTGCATTGCATTGTGAGTGTTGTTATTAATCTTGATCTCTTATTTAGTTGGGTTGGTATCTACTTATACCTAGTATCTGCTAATAAAATTTTGACTAACTTTAAAAGCAATGCTCAGCTTTAACCATCTCCTTTAGTAAGCCTTACACTTCACATGAACTCTCACCTTTGGTGAGTTGATGCACATTATTACCCACAACTTGTTGAGCGATGAACGTATGTGAGCTCACCCTTGTTGTACTCACATCCTCCAGGTCAAGAACAGGTACCCAGGATGAGGCGCATGACGGATGTTGTGTTGAGTTCGTAAGAGGTCTAGGTCATCGTCTCCCAGTTAACTTTAGTTGCTAGATCGTTGTCTTCATATGATGTAATTATTTATCTATTTTGTACAGAACTCCATTATATATTAATGATGTGACATTCGTTTCTGTACCATGAGTTATCATATGTGTGAGACTTGATTCTAGCACATTTGGTGAGTATTTCGCGCCCGGGTTTTGGACTCCCTAAAATCCAGGTGTGACAATGGCTCTCCAACCAAACAAAGAATAGAGCTTCTACTCTTCAATCAAACAAAAAATGGAGTGGCTCTGTTCTTCTTGCCAAATGCAAAATAGAACGACTCCATTCTTAAATACTGGAATAGAACCACTCTATTCTATTTGACTCTCCAACCAAACACACCCTAACTTCACTGCTTTTGCACATCATTTCGAGCCACACACACATCACTTTGGTTGATAACAAAGTGCAAACGATGTGTGCTTTAGCTTGAATTTAGTTACACCGGACTTGTTGTGGAAGCTATCCTTTACCGCTTGTAGCATTTGAGTATCATCTGATTCGTTTGGCCAGGCCACGGACAAGCGTTTGTAGATGTTATTGAAGAGAGTGACCTTTCGATTGCTCGTGGATCACCAATCCTTGAGCTGTTTGGCGATATGATCAGAAGGAGGCCCCATTGTGCAGTTGTGCGTGGTCACTATCTGGCCCCAAAAGTCATCAATGAAGTGCATTAACCACACATGCACCTACAAATGTAACTCACAAAATGTTCTCTACTTGCAAAAAAGTTTGGAATTCATAAATGTGTACGTGTACTTTCAAGCCTTTCATCCTCCATAAAAGTCGTCAATGAAGTGCATTAACCACACATGCACCTACAAATGTAACTCACAAAATGTTCTCTACTTGCAAAATGTTTGGAATTCATAAAGGTGTATGTGTACTTACAAGCCTTTCATCCTCCATCTTAGTCTAATCATGTCGTTGTTGGAACTATGATACATCGAAGAACACGGACTGCTTAGAGGGCACATCGTTGTGGCACTACCGTGCCTGAGGAAGCAAGAGGAGCAAGGACACCATATGTGGGAAGAGCACCATAGGTGGGAGGAACATAAGAGGAGCACCATAAGGAGGAACACCACACAAGCCATATGGAGAAAGAGCGTATGAATATCCATAAGGCTATAGAGGAGGATACAGATAAGCGAAAGGTTATGAAGGGAGCATCAATGGATAAACTTCATTTGTACTAGGAGGAGCGTCGATCGTTGAGGCTCAACAGGACATCAACATTTGGTCAGTGTGGATGTGGAAGAGCAGCATATGGGTACAGAAATAGAGGTTATGGAATTAAGCCACGGGGACAGAAAATAAACAAACTAAACCAGTTGCTAATAAAATAAGTATTTGCACTGAGAAGGCTTGATTAATCCTAAAAAATAATATAAATATACAATAGGAAGTACAAAGAAGCCATCTAAGTGTCATGTTGACATTTTGAGGATTTTAATTTGAAGAAACATTTTGAGGATTTCTATCTAAGCCAAGTGACCGGAAAGATCTATGTATCTCATTTTTCTGATTTCGTCTAGGGGGACAACTGATCGAATGCATTTTATCTGACCTCTCTGATGGATGTAACTGTACCAGATGAACTTACGAGAGCAATAGGTTCTCATGGTACTATTTTAGAAACATTATGGGCAAGTAATGTGATTGTTCAGTGCGTCATACTCATCATATCATTGATTCAATGATATCATGCACCGTCTCCATGCTATGTGCCCGCAAAAGCATAGGTGTCAATCAGTGACTTGTATTCTTCGTCCTCAGCACATCCTCTACTTGTAAGGACACTCACTAACCTGTCTGCACCCTCTGCGTCATTCTTCTCCTTGAAACTTGCTAGGAGAGTCTCAACGTTGGTGGGTCTCGGTTTCCATTTACTTGCACTTTTAACTGCCGTGGCTTTTTCCATGCATGACAGAGCTTCAGATATTTTATCATCATTCATGTAGGCTGTGGCAAGGATTTCCCAGGTGTTTGGCTTGGGATTTCCACCTTTCTCAACAAATCGATTCACAGTTTGCTCAGCCTTTGTAATCAGACCTTCTTTAGCATACCATGCTAATAAAATGTTCATGGTCTTAGGATCAAAACTATAGCTTTTGGATGCCCATTCCTCATATAGAAGCTCGGCTCCCTCGATATCTCCTATTCTTATAAGAGCAGACAGTAACTCCTGGTAACCCAGGTTATGAATCATAGGGAAAGTTGCCTTATACCAGTTCCAAATTCGGTAAACTTCTTCCTTCTTCCCAAGATGGCTATACAGCGTCATGAGATAGTGAAAACACTTTTTCTCCCGGCCTGTTGTTCTCTTTTCAGCATCTTTCAAGCATTCTTCTGCCTTCTCAGAGTTTCCTAGCTTAAGATACATGCTAGCCAGAGTGGTATAAGTAGTCCAATTGGCAACGACAGACTCATCAGCAATCATTTGGCTAAAGACTTGCTCCATTTCTTCAGCATCTTGTTTAGCCGCACAACTTTTTATCCAAATGTTGTAAGTGCAGACATCAAAAGAAACATTTCTTTCCTTCATCTCATCAATAATTGCCAGCACTTCATCAGGTTCTCCAGAATCCACATAGAAATTCATCAGCACATTACAAGGTAATGTATCAGACGCAAATCCTTTCTTCCTCATTTGCTCAAATGTTTCTTCTGTTTTCTCTTTCATCATAGCTTGGGCGTAAACATTCAGAAGGGAACCGTACGTCCGCTTGTCCTTCATCGCATCAGGGAGCTCGTCAAAGTATTTCTCAGCATGTGGAACACCACGTACTTTGGCAATCAGATCCAACTGGATTGCCATGTCACTCGATGAGAGAGGAAATCTATCTCTGCGCTCTGTCATCCAATCGTAAACCTGTTCATGTGATGGAAAATTTTGATGAGAACCAATATCGAGGCTAACACTCTTATGTTTGGCCATCAGAAGGTGCAGCAAGAATGTTGTAGATTCTAATGCCAATAAGCATTTTCGCATGGTGAGCAGCGAAAGGATTTGTGAGATGGGTAAGCGAACCAAGCTATTGTTTCTTACCCCTAATTATTGATCTTACGCCGCTTAAGCAGTACCTACTTTTCAATTGGGTTTCAGGTTCACGAATAAATCGTTTCAACCAATACAGTCGCACTGGCTGAAACCGAAGGGGAATGGGTCGGTGGGAGGAATCATGCATGCGGATCGCAAAAGTATAACTACCTGGAGCGCGAGGTTGAACCTCCTGAACTTCCGGAGCTCCTTGGCGATGCGGCAGAGCTCCCACTTGTCGAGGCGGCGCTCCCCCTCGTCCCACGCCCCCAGCGTGCGCCCCACGGGCCGCCCGCCGTGCCCCACAGCGATGCGCCGGTACAGGGTGCCCCAACGCAGTGGAGATCGACGCTCGTAATCCACCGTCCCGTAGCTGTGCACCTTCGCCACCCGCTGCCCGGCAGCAGCAGCCTCCGATGCAGATGACGACGGGGTGCTCGACGAGGAGGAGGCCGCACATCTCACAGTCACTAGAACTGCCGCCGCAACGACACACGTACGCCGCTTAGGCGAGGGGCATGCCGGGGTTAGGGGGGAGGAGGTGACGAGATGGAGCAGCATGGTGAGCTAGCGTGCGGGGCGGCCGAGGAGGAGGGCGGCTTCCGCTGCGGCCTGCGGAATGCGGATGAAAGCCTGAAGGGAGTGAAGGGGATAAGAGTGGGGACTGTGGAGGCGGAGGCTGCGCGGGTTCGGGGTTGGTCTGGTGCTTTAGGATTCGTGCGCGGGAATCCGTACGATCCGGGCCCACGACCGTTTGCCTTTCCCGTCTTCCCGCGCGGATTTGTATTGCTGGACCGTGATCTGTTTCCCTTTGGGCCGTGGTTCGGCCTGTTAAACCTGCAGGGAAATAATCCATTTTATCTCCCTTAATCATAGTCTACTTTTTATCCTCAGCAAACTCTAAAATTAGAAATTTTCACATCTGAACTCTCAAAACCTTCCAAATGACCTCAATTCCCTAGGTTTTGAAGGTACCTTTTCATTTCTTAGTTAAAAATCAAGTAAATACTTTTGATAAGGTTTTTAACCCATAGAAAATGTCTCTACGCTGTACGCTCCTAAAAGATCTAAGAAAAATTCAGGGGATATAATGGAAACAAAAATACAAATAAAGTGGCAACATTGTGTAACATTACAGCAGAGGTACCATACAGCTAGGCAAAGAACATTAGGAAAATCACGGTATCTGAATGAACGATATAAGCTTGAGCGCACTGCTTCATATTCAGCTCAGGATGTTTGCAACGAAAAAACAATCAAAACAACTGTATTTGCAAATACAGATAGGAAAATATATGTTGGAAACACACCGCTGATAAGCAGGATCTCGTCTACACCCTTGGCTTGGAGCTGTTCAGCCTGTGTAATGAAGCCTGGCACATGCTGGTTGCTATGAACATAGAAGAAATGCATAGAGACAGCCTGAGTACTTCAGCTTTTCAGAAAACAATAGAAGGATTTCAGAGACACAAGAGCAACAGAACTTTTGGCTTCGGTTAGTGGAATTACCTTCAAATGTTTTAAAGTTTTAAGTAGTCTGCAGATTTCCATTGAATTGGTCGTATCCTAATCTATTCTAGATTCATTGGAATTTTTAAAACCTTAGAAACAATTTTTGTGGGTCAAAAGCCTTGACAAGTGTTTATTATATTTTTTAATAAAAAGGAACAAACTGCCTTCAAAACCATTTCAAAACAGGGCATAATTCTAATAGTTTTTAGAGTTGGGGAGGTAAGATGTCTAGCTTAATAGTTTAAGGGGGAAAAAAATCAGACTATGCATGGAGATAAAATGGACTTCTTTCAATCCTTGATGGCTCCCAGGCTCCGCTCCAATACTACAAGTATTTGGGAAACCTAATTCTTGGTCACCTCCTCCCCTAAATTGGTAACTATTTTTAGTTACCACTTTTCTATTTCTATTTTACACTTCTAAAAATAAACATGAACTTCGCATGTTTAATAGGTATGGGTCATGGGTGGTTTGGGTTGCAACTACTTCCTTTCTTCTGTCAAGACACGCTTCTTTTCTTGCACAGAGCCTATTTGTTTTCCTCCTATATTATATAAGTTGGATTATGGTACAAGTTAAAAGGGTAAAATATCACTTTTTAGATTATAAATAAGCTAATATTAGAAGCTTATTGGTGATCACAAAGTGATATTTTACTATTCTATTCTTCCAGTATAATCCAACTTATATAATCTAGGAAGGAAATAAACTGTTAGAATTAGGTCTATTTGTGTGTGGTCCAATTCAATAAGGAAGTCAAGGTGGTGTGTAGAGATGACACGGGACTTTAGTCCCATATCGCACATCTAGATAGGAGAGAACCAACTTATATGTAAGAGTGTTCCCTACTCTTCGCATGAGATAAATAAAGGGCTATGTAAGCTGCCACACGCGTGCTCGCTCGTGTTTCGCATTATTTATCGCGTGACTTGTGACTTGCGACGATGCGCGATCGTGACGAGTTCTAAATGACAGTTTAATTTTTGCCTTTTGTTTATTTGGTTATCAAATATCACACCTAGACTGCCACGTCAACCAGGAGTAATTGACACGCACGTTACGTGTGATATCTCTGGGCGGTTGCACATAGAGATATTCCAGAGGGCGGTGCCTAGAATTTAGCAGATCGAATCAAGGGGTTGCAGCAGCCTGTCTATAAAGGGCAGATGTCGTTCAGTCAGAGAACACAGACGAATAGCAACCGACTCGTCTTCTTCTCAATTCTCTGCGTTGTCGCTTCTCTGCCCTGCCGTCCCTTCGTCTGCCGTGCAGCAGATCGAGGGAGAGCGGTGTCTCCGAACCACCGCCGGCGTTTTGTCGACCTACAAGGGTGCCGGCGAATCAGGTTTCTGGTAAGTGCTTTGCACACGTCCGCTCGGGTTCTTCTTCAACACTCGTGGAAATCACCGTGAGTAAATCTGTGGTTTCAGTTTATTGCGATGACGGTCTTATGGTTAGATCTGTTGTCGATTCTTCTTTTATATGTTAATCTTGTTGAGTTAGTTCAAATCTCTTCTGTTCTAATGTCGTGGATATTATCTGTCACTACATCTGAGTTTTTTGTTTTATGCTGTATTATCAAATTAATCTTAGGTCCTGTTAATTTTCCAACATAAACCGGATCTTATTCCTCCTCTACCCTCCGCTTCTCGAATATGCATACCTAGCCTTCACCATCTTTTCACATAATCATCTTGCTTCGTGCATCTCATAACTCTTTTCCACCCTCTGCTTCCTGGATACAAATACAACTAGAAGGTCGCTACCTTTCACAACCTGAAAACATATAGATTCTTGTGTTATTTTGCTCTGCAGCGGAACACCTTGCATTACCAAAGTAGGTTGGATGATTGAGCTGCCACAAGATGCCACCACTTGTCCACTTCTAGCTTTGGCCGCCGCCACCATTATCTTAGGTGGGAATCTGTATGAGGTAAGCAAATTTGAAACTTGTGTATTTTAGATAATAGTTGTAGTTTGAGTTGTTATGAGATAGAATTCAACATTTTAAGTCACAAAGTTTTCAATCTCGAATGGAAAGGAAAAAATGTCCAGCCAAGTTGAACTTCAGGCAATTACTAGATAGAGAACTTGCATTGTTCAAGTTGAAAGATGAGACCTTCAAGGATTAGGGACATTTAGGTAACGTTTGGTTTCAAAGTATGATAGGACAGAGCCGCTACATTCTTAATTTGTTGCTATTTGGATTAATTCCGTATAGGACAGAGTGATTTAAAAAATGAAAATACTTAAATGTTGAACCATTTGGCTTCCAAGATCTTGGATGGAGCCACTTTCATAGACGGAGCCGTTCCATCTTAACTGGCTTTGGAACCAAACACTATCTTAACGTAGGTGAGCACACAGCTCCACAAGGGGAAGGAGGGCATGTAAATTTTCTAGCTATAGCAAATACAAAAGCCTCAACAGTTTGGCAGTCTTAACCTTATAGCTCCTCCTGTTTATCTTCTCAACTATACCGATTCTTCTGTACATAGCCGCCTCCTGTACATACAATACGTTGTAATTTACCATTATTAATACAAAATTTACAGTAAGGGATCTCCCCTCCCGAAAAAACGGAAACATATATATAATTGGTAAAGATATATCAGTTGAATCGTCAAAGTGTACGAACGGAAAAGTAAAGCACAATGCGTTGGCATATGCTTCAAATCATGTACTGAGCCATATAACACAATGAAAAAGAACAATATCCTATCAAGAAGATTCTACTAGTAGGACTGATTGGGATGGTTCAAAGTGAAACCATTTGAAGAAAGGGTTGTAGGAGCAAGGCATTTCCCACATTCAGATTTGACTCAAGCCGGCCTAGTAGTCTCGGCAATGCAGAACGAACAGCATTGCACATGCTCTCAACTGGACAAACAAGTGAGCTAGCTGACACTTCAGCACCCATAGCAAACAATAGCATCACATATTCACATACATAACTCTCCAGTATCCTCTTTTTTTCATTTCCCTGCAATAAGGTGATATTTTTTTCACACGGAGATAATACTTTCTCCACGGACCATATGCTACAGACAACCAGCAGAAACCCAATCCAAAAGCATGCTACAAATGTTAGCTGAACGGACAATTCGCCAAGTTGGAAGATGACGCACATTGTTATGTAAATTAGGGAATGACGGATGCATAACGCCCATTGGTGATCAGTAAATGGAGGCGTCAAGATCCAGGAGGCTAAAGTAAACTGCAACTACTGGCTGTTCCTAAGCTCCTTGCTGATGTGACCTGAGACTATGGTTGCTTCAGGCACCCTTCTCCTTCAGCAACCCCACCCATAGAGGTGGAGCTGCGGCTTATAGAGCTCATCAGCTGAGATGGTTGACACAGAAGTTCTGCCTCTGGGTGTCGTGCATTGAGAGGTATCTCCAGCAGCAAGTCTTGATCAGGGTCGACATACTGAGGAGGGACCACTAATAACTTTTCTGGGGGTAACATGAATAAATTAAGTGCTCCTCCAGTGCAGGTTGAATCTTTGGTGGTGTAGCCAGATTTTGGCAAAGATGAACTTTCAAACTGAGCCAAAGCACCAGATTTTAGACCTCTTAGAGGACTCCTCATGGTACCTTCTAGTTCTGCATGTTTACAAGCAAAGCAAATAAGAACCCTTCTTTGTGTCACTGACATAAGAAGATAGTGAAATAGGAATATACTATGTAAGACATTTTTAGATGTCATAACTAGAAACTTGATGCAAATCAGGATCAGGGGAACTAATATTGCTAACCTGCATCAATCTGAAATTGGGTGTCACGGGGTCTTTTGAGTGGTTTCATAGTAGACTTGGTAAAGCCTTCCGGACCACTGATGCTCCCTACTCCCCTGGTTTCCAAAGTAACTTGTTTAACCAAATTTAAATGAGCATAGAAGATAAAACCGATACTCAAGTACCCACTTCTATGCTAATACGAATATAAAAGGTATAGCACCTTCTAGCATTGTCTTCCATATGCAGCGGCGACTTCTTCAGCCTTGCATTTGAAGCGTTTAAGTTAATTGCTGCCTTGTTTCCATTGTGAATGGCAAACGAGGCAGAGCCCGAGTAGGATTCACTTGTAATATATGATTTATTATCTGCAGGAATAGAGCTTGCTTCTGATTCTTTCTCCAGTGATTTCGAGTTTGGATGTCTTAGAAGCACACTTCCAGAGCCCATCTCAAAGGAACCGACAGGAGTTTCACTATGGTATAGTAGGTCTTCCTCCGATGATCCTGAAGGGTAATATAACTGCTCTTCATGCATGATGAAGTTTAGATCTTTTGCAAGCTTTTCTACAGGGGAAGGCTTCGGACGGGTGACACAGCTCCTCTTTCTTGATGGCACTAGGGACTCCCAAGCATGCGACTGTGCTGAACCTGAATTGGCAATACATCAGAGAGTCAAATGACATAGTAGACACAGAAAATAAGGTAAGTTCTAGATAAGCATGGTAAATGTTGAGAATCATTATTATATCTTAATTTTGTTTCATGGTTCAATTTGATTAGATATCACTTCGAAGACGTGATTACAGTATACACACTATTGGCAAGTCTTGTGAATCGGTATTAGACCTTTATTGTGTTTCATGGGGTTGATGTGATTAAAATATCACTTCAGAGATGCGGTAAAGGGAGACACACTGTCAATATTTACTTATTTAGTGTATTATCTTCACCAGATATTAGGCTCCATGCCATCCGAACCCAATATGTAATAGGTCGCAATCCTACATTATTTGCTCATGATAATAATAGTAAGTGATTTCGTCACAAGTAGCTAATGATTGATCAAACCGACAAACCCAATATGAATTCCTCATCTAGGCTAAAGACAAAAGAGGAGTTTATACTAAAAGAAAAAATGTTTTGGTGGAATCACTATGTTCATGATAAACAGAGAAGAGCAATCAGATCTGCATTACAACCCTACTACTAATATGATCTCCAAAAGGGGAGCAGTAGAAAAAATATATGGTGACTAAATAAAATTTTAGTTTATTGAGCATAGCTTTGAAGACGATCATCCAAGAATGCACTCCTGTCACTAATAATTCAATCATTCGTCAAATTGAATACAATCACATGTACATCAAAAAGAATGAGAGGAAACGAGCACCATATTGTTAAGAAACAGTATAGTAGGCATCAAGATCACTGACCAGTCATTTCACTTGCATCAGCAGCACCATATGGGGCACAACTCTCAGAGTATGATACTGCAGATCCCGAACTAGACCGATAACTTTGGTCGACATCCCCCATCTTTCGGAAATTCTGACCAGAAAATGGCCCATTCTCCATTATAATGTGATTTGGTTTTTTCTTCTGTGACTTCAGCTTTGATGTCGGTGGCTTCAGCTTGCTAACTCTGGGTTCATCGTCATCAATATCGTCCTTGCGATGCATTGGAGTGTAGTTTGCCAATGAACCCTTTGTTCTCCATCTCGAGCCACATGCATTGCAGAGCACCGGCTTATCTGGTGGCCCATTTCGCCACAGGGGAGTACCTGCTCCACCATTTTTCCATGAGAAATCCATCAAAACTGATGTACAAAAATATGCCCAACGTACAAGTTCAGAGTTCATATCAGAATTTACATGTAGTAGAAAGGATGTTAAGGCAGGGAACACAGAAAAAGGGTAATAAACTATACACATTATCAAGAATGTATCCAGAAGACATCATGAAACTAATCACATACATTCGGACTAAATATTTCACATAATGCTTTCAGTGCCTCAATGGTTAGTTCAACTGTACAGGTGTGGAATTATTAAACTGCTGTGCTAAGCAATTAGTTCAACTCTAATTTTATCTGATTGGCAGAAGCAAATGGTTATCTTCTTATTGTACAATAGGAGTCTGAGCTGCATCTAATCTCCTGTTATCTGCATAAGTTATCCAAGAAGTGTACATCCACCGTAGTAAAAAACAAGTCTAAATGTGTTCCGTTAGCATGGTATAATCTGTTCCTCACGTTGAGAATATTGCAACCGCATCTACAGACCTCTCTTCAACACTCCCAGGGCAGTTCAATGAATTCGGACTAGTAACAAACCATCAATGAACACACAGAGAACACGGAAACATGAAGAGTCCGACTTCCACGCATTCCACAGATTTCGTCTGAGGCCCCGCTTCCCAGATGCATAATTGGGGGAAATCATCCCCAAAGAAGTACTACTTGCTGAGGAACAAAGGAAGGAAAGGGGACGAAAACAAGAGGGAAAAAACAGCTGGAAGAAAAATTATAGCTTTATTCAAGAACAAGAGCTCACTTGTGACTCCACAATGACGGCAGGGTCCTTGCTTCCCCATGATTCTCTCTGCTTCTCACCACCTCACAGGTGAAGAAGAACGGACCAGAGGAAAATCCCAATAAAACAAACACAGAAAAAAAAGGGAACAAAGAAGCGGTTTCGCCTGTACAGGTAAATTCTTGAGCAAAAGAAAGGGGGAAAATCAAGAAGTATTTCTCTGTATGAATCTCGTCAAACCCAGAGGGGATTCCTGGAGACAATTCCACAGCCTATGGAGTTCTCAAAAAAAAAGTTCTGCTTGTTTGGTGTTCTTCTCCTCTTCTTCCTTTCTTTTCGGGTGTTTGTTTTCCTCGTTCTGTATCCAGTCTTTTAGAGAGAGGGTAGATGAGAGAGAGAAAGAGAGGGGAAAGGGTTGGAGAAATAATAGAGGAAGGAATGCAGCAGCACGGAGGGGATTTACAAAGGCCTGGTTAAAGGCATTTGGGGGAGGAATCCAAAAGAAATATAGTTTAAAAGCTGGATGTTTTTATTAACTAGAGAGATGAGCAATTAGCAATTGGGCAAAGTAGGAAAAAGAGATGAGGTGGAGAGCGATAGGGAGGGCAAAGCTTCTCTCTCTGGTATCTTTCGGGCTTTGAGGTTGATTTTTGTTGTGATTTAGGGATCTGTTCACGAAATGTAAGATAAATAAGTTTGAATGGACCGGTGTCAATTTCTAGTGTGATATTTTATTATGATTGGAGTTAAATAAACATAATTTAATGTCATAAGTTACTCGTTACGTTACAAATATATGAATTAAACGATATCTTAGTTTCATCCAATTTCATTATTATATATGTGGTGTGACTAAGTTGAAGTTGAGAATATTTCTTTGCATTAATTAGTCAAATTGCTTAACTTTAAAGCTCTCCACTCTGGGTACATCAAAATAAACTTTTGCCTTGGGCCATTTGCATCTGGCCCCTTGAGAAAGAGCACATATTCATTCCAACAAAGTTATGTATGCAGTGCATCATATGAATAAGGGGAAACTAACTTTTACCACTGTTAGGGGTGAAGGACATATAAAATATTGTGTTAGTTATGTCAGTGACACATGGTTAAAGAAATTTTATAAAGATGGCAAAAAATAAAAAGCTACTTTGATTAAGCTACACAAATTCAACCTGCTTAACCGAGAGATTCATTGTTGTGTTCCATGAAGTTGACATTGAAAAGTCCATTTTAGTAGGTTAAAATAATTTTTATTGGGCATAATACAGTTTAGTGTATGTACTTTAAACACTTTTTGACATGTTTTTTGTGTTTTTTATCAACTTAAAAACTCTATCAAACATGGGTGCGAGGATGGCTTTTGAAACTAAAATTAATACGAAATTAGTGAAGTTCAAGTCATTTTACACAAAAGTCAAGCCACGAAAAGTGGTTTTGCGTAGCTCCATCATTTTTAAAGAAGTCTAAAGCTTACTAAACAAGACTAGTAAAAAGTGATGACTCCTCATTATAAGAGAAATAATTTGTAAAATCTTTATAATCGTCGTGTGTTTCATGTCTTATGAAATAATTTAGGCATATATTTAGAGATGCAATAGTACAAGTTAGTTTTTTTAGCTTCTAGCATCAATTTATGGATAATAGTTAAAAAAATTTAGTAGACACATATTTTAGGCGAATAGATCGGACATGAAGGTGGCCAAAGAAATATCAAAAATATTTTTAGAATGAATGTATTCAATGTATACAAGAAAAACAAGGACGTCAAAGCAGTGTAGATTGTTACAATGCTAATAGAAAAATAAGGAGCTTAGGATATGATGCCTAGAAGACACATGTGAATTAGAAAATTACAATGAAGTGAATACCACACCAAAGTAGTGTCTAATGAAAGAAAAGTGTGCACCTATTCAGTTACAAGTCTAAGATAAATGGCACAAGCTTGAAAAGGTGCCAAACACGGCACAAGAGCAATAACTCTTAGTAGCATGCGTTAATTTTTCTACAAGGATGAGTTAGGTTTATGATATGTAGGAAATGTTGAAAAATAGACAAATTTTGATAGAATAAGCAGAACTTGAATTTGCATTTGTTTTTTTACACGCTACTATTGATGTACAAAATGATTTTTCTCTCTTAGTTTTAGTGCGTGTTTAGAAGTAACTCGATTTTTTAAGAAACCAGTTTCTATCTTTAGCTTTTAGAAACTGATTTATGAGGGAAAAACTAGGTGAGAGTGTTTAGAAAGAAACCAGATAACTAGTCTACTCTTCATCTATTTATAAAAGTGGCGGTAATATTTGCAAATTTCATGAAATCAACAAGGACATGATGTAATTAAATGGAGAAAAGGTGGTTTTACCTAGGGGATGCCGACTTTTTGGTTTTAAAAAAATGAAAATATAGTTTCTATAAATTAGAGTATAAATTGGTACGTTTGGAACCACTCTATTTTTTTTTAAAACAGTTTTTTAGAAACTGGATGCTTCTAAATAAGCTCTTAGTTGTTTAGAAAGTGTGGAAACGACTAAAGGAGAAAGTTAGGAATATTAATAAAGAAATATCTAAGGATATGTGGAGATAATTTCCCAACAACTTAGCGTATAAGCTTAGATTTGGTGTGAATACAGGTAGTATTTAGAAGTAGAGTGCGAAAGCACTCCAAATTTCCCAATATGGGAGGTTGCATGCACAACACAGTCCCAAAAGTTGTATTAACGAGTTTGCCAAAAAAACACACACACACAAGGTAATTCTCGTGCTACTATTCTCTTGGCGATTTTGTTAGTACAGTGTTGAATTTGGCAACGGTTAACATATTGTTAGAATTCCTGGTGACATCCAACAATTTACACCCAAGACAAGCAACTCTACGCTTATCCAAATCCATCTAACAACAGTCATACAAATTACAAGTCTGACCACATGAATTGTGTCTCGTCAAACAACCTACTACCCGTTTCAACAAGGCATTAAATTCCGCTAGATTCCAAAGATTGGCTCACACACGAATTTGAGCTCGTTGACGCATGAATTTGAGATTTTTTTATTCTTCTTTTCTTGAGAGAGATTATTTTCCTCATGCTTCTCTTCTAAAAAGTAAAGTTTAATGAAGAAAATCAAGGGTGGAAAGTATTAAGGCACCCACTCAACGATAGCCACGCCTCTACCACTAGCTAGGAAGAGCAGAACAGCGCTGTCAACAGGAATTAGGAGGTTCCATGTGCTGACGTATTTTTACACCCAAAACAGGCTGCTATATTCAAATCAGCGATGACACGGCCGAGACAAACGCTGCGTCAGAAATTAGGCGATTTATTTACATGCCAAGGAAATTAGGCATCGTCAAGGCAAGGTAGCCATATTTTACTCTGGTCCAACCAAAGGGTCGGTGTTTCTTCTGGGTTAACATGGTGTCCACACTAGTTGACGCGAGCCAGCCCAACCTTAGCTTGCTAGTTATACCAAACAAAGCTGTTCCAAAACAAAGTTAATTCATAGATGCTGGATAATTTTTATGTATATAAATTCGATTCGATCTTCTTGGGCGACAAAAAAAACAACAGTTTTTTTAGGAAAGAAAATGATATCCCACTGCCCTCCGTCCCGAAATACTTTACTGATTTTTTTTGGAACAAGCTAGTGCTATGAAGAAGCTAACCATGAACTACCACTGTTTATTGAATGTGATCAAATCTAATTACTAGGAATAAATCACTAATTAAAAAATGCATGGATACATGCAGCCTGCAACCACATGCGGTGCTAAATTATAGACGGTAGGTGGGATGTTGATTCGGGCCCAACCTATGTCAAAGATTTGAAACATTAAGTTTTCTAGAATATTTTTAAAACCTCGAAACATTAAGTTTTTGGTTGCAATACTGCAATGCAAGCTCTTATCTCAAATGGACTAACTTTCAATATCAAGCCATGTTTGTGTCCACCGGAGATTGTGAAAATCATATTGCAAACTGTGGATCATGAAAAGCTTGGATTGTAACAAACTAGACTTTAGACTTTAAGAAGCTGGTGTTTTTAGGATGGTGAAATCTTTGTCATCTATTGTGCAATGTCCATAGTAACCCAAGTTTGTATGTACTTATTTTTATTATGTTGTTTTTTTTTAAATTTTAAAAAGATAAAAAAATGACAAATGGTCCAAAAGCTAGATAGAGTAGCGTAATAAAGACGATACATGACCGAATGAACGTAAATTTTATCGAAACAAATGAAAGATATCACTACTAGTCACTCATAACAAACATATCATCGACAATATTATCATGAAAGACATTCATATAAGGAGTTCCATCTCCTGCTTCGTTGCCACCACCTTGGGAAGAAGATACTTTGATTAAAATGTAATTTCTAGTGAATTCACTATTGTTCCCCTAGCATAATCCCATATGAGTCCACTAGTACGATTCCATTTAAACAAACAATCATCACCTGCCACTTCTATTTTCGAGATTTTATTCACCCGCCATTGTAGACATGATTCAATAAAAATAAAGAAAAAAATGTACCTTCGTTCTAGCCGAGCTCCAACGTCGCTTGGGCGGGTGGTGGCTGCAGCGTTTCGATGGGGACGATAGGCGGCTGTTGACGCCTTTTTGGAGCGCCAAACACTCAACAAGAACCGTGGCGGTGCCTTCTGCACAGGGGCGGACGGTCCGCGCGCAGGGGCCGGACGGTCCGCGGCCTGGTGCGAGGCGCGGTAGTGCTCTCTGCGCAAGGGCGGACTGTCCGCGGCCTGGGGCCGGACGGTCCGCGGCCTGGTGCGCGGCTAGGGCTCCTGCCTGACGGCCGGACGGTCCGCGCCCTGGGGCCGGACGGTCCGCGCGTACGCAGGGACGGCGGAAGATCGCCGACGGCGCCTGGATCTCGCTCCCGGGAGGGACCCCGTCGGGGAGTAGAGATCCTAGGTGGTGTCTAGGCTCGGGTAGACCGACCTAGACTCCTCTAATCGACGTAGAGTCGAGGAGAGGCGGAGAATTTGGGGATTGGAAGGCTAAACTAGGGCTAAACTAGAACTACTCCTAAGATAAAATGCGAAATAGAAGTTGTATTGATTCGATTGATGATGATAAATCGGCCGTAGACCTCTCTTTTTATAGAGGAGGGGGGCTGGACCCTTTACACGACTGGATTCCGAGCTAATTCCGCAAATCTAGCCAACAAACATAGCACAAAACTCGGAACCCTAAACTGCTTTGCGCATGCGCGGACCGTCCGGCCCACAGGCGCGGACTGTCCGGACCGCGGACCGTCCGGCCTCAGGGCCGGACCGTCCGCCTGCTCAATTTGGGGTTCAACATATGCCCCCTGCCTTTTGGTGGAGCTGAGCAAACCAAAAGCAACTAACTCGATGTGATTATATCGGTTCTCTTAGGCATCTTGCCACATACTAGGATGGTACTGTTTGAGGAAACGCCCATTCAAAGCCTTAGGCAAGTCCTTGCCTTGCAATGTTTGTAGTAAATAGGCGTTGCCAGACATCACCTGTTTTACTTTATAAGGACCTTCCCAGCTTGGTGACCATTTCCCGAACTTCCGGTCTTTATTCCTTAGAGGCAGAATGGTCTTCCACACCAGGTCTCCTACTTGAAATGATTTTGCTTTGACCTTCTTGTTGTAGGCTCTGGCTACCATGATCTTGTCCTTTTCTATTGCTCCCAAAGCTATCATCCTCTTGTCGGTCACCTCATCAATATTATCAATCATTGAATCATAATAATCAGTAGCAGTTAGATCATTTTGTCTGGCGAACCTGACAGCATTCAAACTTATTTCCACAGGCAACACTGCTTCCTGCCCATAGACAAGCTCAAAAGGAGATACTTTAGTAGCCCTATGTTTAGATATCCTATGAGCCCATAAAGCTTCAGACAAAATCTTATGCCAATGTTTAGGATTATCAGATATCTTCTTTTTTATCAAATTAATCAATGTCCTATTACTAGACTCGGCCTGTCCATTGGCCTGAGCATAATATGGAGATGAATTAAGCAGCTTAATTCTGTATAATTCAGCAAATTCACGTACCTCCTTTGACATAAAAGAAGTACCTTGATCTGTAGTTAAGGTCTGGGGAATGTCGAATCTATGAATAATATGCTCAGTTATAAACTCAATTACCTCCTTGTGTGTCATGTTCTTTAGAGCAACGGCTTCAGTCCATTTGGTGAAGTAGTCAGTGGCAACTAACACAAACCGATGCCCCTTTGATGATGAAGGATGAATTTCTCCAATAAAGTCTAATCCCCATCCTCTGAACGGCCAAGGCTTGATGATAGGATGTAATTCGGCTGCAGGGACTAACTGTAGGTCGCCGAATTTTTGACACACTTGGCAACCCTTGTAGTACTTGAAACAATCAGCTATCATACTAGGCCAATAAAAACCAGACCTTCGCAACAACCACTTCATCTTTGGGGCTGATTGATGAGTACCACAAATTCCTTCATGTACTTCGGCCATGGCTAATATAGCATCATCTGGGCCCAAGCACTTAAGCAGGATATCATTAACTGTTCGGCGGTAAAGTTCATCACTCATCAAAACATACTTGAAAGCTGTTCGCCGAATGTTCTTATCTGTCCTTATATTGGCATTTCGTAGATAATTAAGTATAGGTGTCCTCCAATCACTTGCATCGGCCTCATTGTCGGCCGAATTGATCAAAAGAACATTTCTGGTAACCCCGGACGGTCCGGCGTCATCACGCGGACGGTCCGCGACCTGGGAATTTGGCCTTGCACCGGTTATCAGATTTTCAGTTTTGTGAAACTTTCCTCTCTTTATCCGATAACCTGATGCATCTTGTGCCAAATCGTTAGCTCTATGATTCTCAACTCTAGAGATATGCCGGATACTGAATTCGTCAAAAGAATGAATTATGCTCCAACATTTCTCAAGGTAACTATTTAGAGTACCATCAAAACATTGATATTCTTCTAACACTTGTTGGACAATCAGCTGAGAATCACCAAATACCTTCACATGTTTTACTCCCATACCATTTAAAAGTTCTAAGCCGAATAGGAGGGCCTCATATTCAGCTTGATTATTAGTGCAATAAGTTTTCAATCGGCTAGAGAAGTCAAAGGAGACATTACTTGGTGAAACAAGCACAATGCCAATTCCTTGCCCTTCATTGCAAACCGATCCATCAAAATATAAAGTCCAAGGAGTAATAGTGAGGTATGACATGTCTAGTTCATGAATATCATTAACCCGATGTTCTACAATGAAATCCGCTATGACTTGGCCCTTCATAGATTTCAATGGTTCATAGGCCAAGTCATATTCTACGAGTGCATAAGCCCACTTACCAATTCTACCACTCATAATTGGGTTATGCAACATGTATTTGATCACATCGGCTTGACCAGAAACAGTGCAATGACTAGACAATAAATAACATCTACATTTGGTGCATGCAAAAAACAAGCATAAGCATAACTTTTCAATAAAAGTGTACCTTGTTTCAGCATCCACCAACCTTCGGCTTAGATATGTCACCACATGCTCCTTCCCCTCGGTTTCTTGTGTCAGAACAGCCCCAATGACCTTATCCTCAGCTGCAATGTATAATCGGAATGGTACTCCTGCTCGTGGTGCTTTTAATACGGGAGCCGAAGATAAGTATTTTTTGATGAGATCAAATGCTTCTTGTTGTTCTGCCCCCCAAGCGAATTCGGCATCATTCTTAAGCCGAAGAATAGGGGTGAACACATCAATCTTCCCGGCTAGGTTAGAAATAAACCTTCGTAAATAATTCACCTTGCCGAGAAACCTCTGTACCTCGACCTTACAGGTCGGAGGTCCCACATTCCGAATAGACTTGATTCGGTCAGGGTCTATTTCTATACCATGTTCATGTATGACAAATCCTAAAAACTTACCAGCCGACACTCCAAAAGCACATTTACGTGGGTTCATTTTCAAACCATACTGACGCATTTTATCAAAGGCTTTGCGCAAATCAGCTATATGAGAACTAAACTCAGCCGATTTGACTACAATATCATCAATGTAAACTTCCACAGTGTTTCCTAACAATTCATGGAAGATCAAATTCATAGCCCTCTGATAAGTAGCACCAGCATTTTTCAGACCAAATGTCATGACAACCCACTCAAATAAACCAATAAAGCCTGGACATATAAAGGCCGTTTTAGACGCATCTTCTTCGGCCATGAAAATCTGATTATATCCGGCATTACCATCAAGGAAGCTAATAATTCTATTTCCTGATGCATTATTGATTAATGTGTCGGCTATGGGCATGGGATATTCGTCTTTAGGAGTTGCTCTATTTAAATTGCGAAAATCAATGCATACTCTAAGTTTACCTGACTCCTTCTTCTCCACCGGCACAATATTGGAGACCCATTCTGCGTATCTGCAAGGTCTGATAAAATCAGCTTCTAGCAGCCGGTGGATTTTGTCCTTGACGCGTGGGAGAAGATCTGGACGAAATGTTCTAGCTCTTTGCTTGAAAGGTCTGAAACCAGATTTAATAGGCAGCCGATGCTCTACGATCTCTTGGCTTAATCCAGGCATTTCAGTATAATTCCAAGCAAAGCAATCTGAATATTCCTTCAATAGACCGATCATCTCATCTCTAGGATCGGTCTCCAGGGTCTTGTTTACAAAAGTCGGCCTTGGAGTTTTACCATCTCCTATGTCAATCTCCTCCAAAGGATCGGCCGATGTAAACCCCTGTCCTAGTTTATCAAGATCTCTGAATTCCTCTATTATGCTTCCCACAGAGGAATTAGAAGATCTTTGTGTGACGGCGGACTCCCCGGTCTCGGGGACCGGATCATCCGTAATACTGTCCTTTTGCTGTGATGTATGTTCGGTCTTAAAGTCCGAACCCTTTTGTGAAAGACCAGACCATCCGGCCTTGGAAGCCGAACTGTCTGTGGCCAGAGACTCATGAGTTTTGTGTGTATTCATCATTTAAACTTTATTTAGGATTTAGCCGATTCTCCATCGGCTCTAGCATTACAGGAATGAAACCTTTCTTATCTATACTTATGAATTGGTAATCAGAAAAATCTACTCCTGTGAGACATGTAGCAGTCTCATAAGTCCAGAGTACAGGGGCATCGGCCACAGCGATGCAGGCCGATACATCAGCATGTACTTGTTCTATGTCATCGCCTACCCATTGTATTAGCATTTGATGTAATGTAGAAGGTATACATTGATTGGCGTGGATCCAATCTCTGCCTAGAATTAAACTGTAATTTCCTTCTACATCAGCGACGAAGAATGCAGCAGCAAGGGTCTTAGTCCCGATGGTTAATTCAACGGACGTGACTCCCCTGGCTTTGATCGAACTATCAGTTCCAACACCGCTGAGGGTCATGTTGGTCTTGACAAGTTCGTCATCTTGTTTTCCTAATTTTCTGTATAATGAATAAGGCATTAGATTTACAGCCGCCCCTCCGTCTACCAACATCTTAGCAATCGGTATCCCATCAATGTGACCGCGCACGAAGAGCGGCTTTAAATGATTTACCGATTCCTTTGGTTTAGTAAAGGCGGCTTCTTTAGGACCAAAATCAAACTGGGCAACAACAGGTTCATCGTCGCCGATGATAGTACAATCGGCAGAAAACGTAATAATATTTACATCCATACCTGGGCGTTCTGGAGAAGCCTCGTAGTCGACCAGGTCTTCTCCCAGCAGGTCGTCCTCTTCCATTGATGTTGTCGTGTCGTTGGAGGCTTCCTGGTGAACAGCGGACGGTCCGCGTGCGGGGGCCGGACGGTCCGCGCTTGGTGCAGGTTGTCCAGAGACTTCCTGGTGAACGGCGGACGGTCCGCTCGCAGAGGCCGGATGGTCCGCGCCTGGTGCAGATTGACTTTCTATTTCTGTGGTCGTTTGTTTTTTCTCAACGGCCTTCGGTCTCCATTTCTTTTGCGGTGGCGGGTATAGTGGATGTGTGTCATTAAATGTCTTTTTCGCCTCCTTCTCTTGGCTCTCCTTTGCTCTTAGGCGTTGTAATTTTCTCTTTTGGGATCGTGTCAATCCCGCTGGGCACCATCGAGGCATGGAGTATTTCGGATCGGCTGTTTTGATGGTAATTGTATCCTTTTCGATCGTGTTGGCCGATTCGCCGAAAATCATCGGCCCTTTATTATCTTCTTGTATGACAACATCTGCAGTGCCTATTTTGATGATGTCCTTTTTGTTGTTTTTTGAATTGCTGCAGGCATATGCCCCCCTGCCGGATTGGTCGGCCTGAAAGGCCGAGTAGTCCGGCAATCCTGTTGGGTTTGCCTGGTGACCGGATTGAGCAGTGCTCAATCGGTCTTGTACTGGTGGCGTCAACCTGTCAAAAACAGATGTTTGGGGTGCCCCCCAGGCGGGGTACTGTGGCATCCCAAATGGATATGGTGGCATGCCCCACATTTGATTTGGGACATATGGCGGAGGTAAATATGTGTATGGATATGGCATAGGTGGATATGGAGGTGGAGGTGTCCATGTTGGCATGTTAGGTCTCAATTGTACAATAGGACCTTTCATTTCATCCGATTGGTGAGGTGATCCAATCGGCCTGACCTGACATTGCTCATGAATGGGTGAGCGGGGTCGCTTTGGTGGCCGGTCACTAGGGCCGGCCTTCTTTTTCACGTATTTAGACAACAATTGATCGAAAGTCGGGCCAGGCTTGATCAGCCGACCAGCTGCTTTAAATGTATTTGTTTTCCACGTACCTATCTCGGGTCGTCGTGGTTTGAAGGTACGTGGTTGCTGCGGGTCCTGAGCACGGCCGGACCGTCCGCCGGAGCTCTCCGGACCGTCCGGTGGGGTCCCGGACCGTCCGCGCCTACGTGCCGGACCGTCTGGGATACGCAGCACGGGCTCCTGCATCTGTCTCCCTGTCTGCGCTTGCCCCCCAGTACTGGAGGCTGTGATGGTCACCTTTAGGGTCTCCCCTCCATCGGGAGTCTTCTCGACCACCACTTTCCTGTAAGAAACTTTACGATCCCCATCGGCCTCTTTAGCATTGTCGATGATTGTCTCTTTGCCTTTGTCTTTGTCGGCTGTGTTTGGCCGAACTAGGACTTTCTTGCCCTCGAAGTCAATCATGTTCATCGGAAAGGGCTCTGTATCCACCTGCATTTCCTGAAATTTCAATCGTCCTTCGTTAATGGCCGATTGAATCTGTCGCCGAAATACATTACAATCATTAGTGGCATGAGAAAATGAGTTATGCCACTTGCAGTACGCACGACGTTTTAGCTCGTCGGCGGATGGAACAGTGTGATTTATTTTAATATTACCATTTTTGAGTAATTCGTCAAATATTCTATCACACTTACCAACATTAAATGTAAACTTAACCTCCTCTTGCCGTTTCTTTTGAACCGGCTGTAAGGAGGCACAAGCCGAAGATTTGGCCTGCTTTGGCCAAACCATTTCAGCAGCATACACCTCTGCTGATTCGTCTTCTGAGCCACTTTGGTCGCATTCTACTACATGTACGTTGTGACGAATTGTTTTAGTAGTTTCTTTGCTTCGGCTTTCACAAGCCAAAGCTCTCTGGTGTAATTGTGCTAGTGTAAAGAATTGGATGCCTTCTAATCTTTCTTTTAAATAATATCGCAGACCATTAAAAGCTAATCCTACTAGCTGTTTCTCTGCTAAATGAATTTGAAAGCATCGGTTTCTTGTATCTCGGAATCTCCGGATGTAATCATTAACCGATTCATCTTTTGTCTGTCGCAACGACGCTAAATCTACCAAATCCAACTCATAGTCACCGGAGAAAAAATGATCATGAAATTTTTGTTCTAAATCCCCCCATGATGAAATGGAATTAGGAGGTAAAGTGGCGTACCATGCAAACGCAGTTCCTGTTAACGATAATGAAAATAAACGTACGCGAAATGCCTCTGTGTCGGCCAACTCTCCTAATTGTGCTAAAAATTGGCCTATGTGTTCACGTGTGTTCTTTCCTTGATCACCCGAAAATTTTGTGAACTCGGGTATCCTGGTTCCCTGTGGGTATGGGTGGTGATCAAATCGGCTGTCATAAGGTTTCCGATATGATTGCCCCCCAGGGACCATGCTTACTCCGAGCTTATCTTGGAACGCCCCGGCTATTTCTTCCCTTACTATATCAATGGCAGCCGGTGCGAGACCACCGGCTCTCTGGTCAAACATAGGTGGGGTTGGCTGGATATTAGCATGTTGTCTTTCCCCCCATTGGTTTGAGTTACGTGGTGCATTTCCATTTGCTCTATATGGCTCATATGTTTGATCGTTTCTTTCCAGCCTTTTAGGTGGGGCCAGAAAGCTTTCCTGGGCTTTGGATCCTGAATTAATGGGCTGGTGCATTGCATAGTGTGATGGGAAGTGTTGCTGGGACGGGCGAGGATTCATGTAATAATCCTCCTCAAAAGACTCATGCGCGGACTGTCCGGATACGTACCCGGACCGTCCGTGGTTATATGCGGACCGTCCGTCGTTGTATGCGGACCGTCCGACTGGGTAGTTTGGGTTCTGTGCCGTGTGTGGTGGCTCAGGCGCATATCTAGGTAACTCATTAAAAATAGGCCCGACTGTTGCTGGCCCGGACGGTCCGCGCTCACGTGCGGACGGTCCGGGCATGTGCAGATCGGCTGATTTACTGCCGATTTGCGGTTGCTCAGGGTATGTGTCCATCGGCATCCCATACAGGGGTTGTGACTGGTCGTGACAACCTGTAGCCGATGTATTACGCGTGTTACCCCCTAACTCAACCTCGTGCGAAGGAAAATTTGCGATATTCGATTTATCAAATGCACGTACTAGTCTCTTAAAATCGCTTTGCATACCCCCTATGATGTTCTGCATTTGCTCACGTTGCTCTTCTACATAATTTCTAAGAGATTGTAATTCGTTGGTATTACTTACATTGGGGATATTTGGTGTGGGTTGGAGCGAAGCCGGATCCGTCGCCCGATGTCGGACGACCTTGTTGTTCCTGTCCACTTTGAAGTCGACCAAGAATTTTGCTTTTGCCTCCTGGATCATACGCTCCTTGTGCTCCTCGAATTGGAGCTGTTCGTCAGCCGGCAAGGTCTCCCAAGTCGGCTCTATGATGTTGCTTAGGGAAATATCAGAGCTATCTCTTGAACCGGCCATTGAGGGCCGATTTGATGCGTCTATATTTGTCGTCCCCAGCGGAGTCGCCAAAAAGTATGTTGACGCCTTTTTGGAGCGCCAAACACTCAACAAGAACCGTGGCGGTGCCTTCTGCACAGGGGCGGACGGTCCGCGCGCAGGGGCCGGACGGTCCGCGGCCTGGTGCGAGGCGCGGTAGTGCTCTCTGCGCAAGGGCGGACTGTCCGCGGCCTGGGGTCGGACGGTCCGCGGCCTGGTGCGCGGCTAGGGCTCCTGCCTGACGGCCGGACGGTCCGCGCGTACGCAGGGACGGCGGAAGATCGCCGACGGCGCCTGGATCTCGCTCCCGGGAGGGACCCCGTCGGGGAGTAGAGATCCTAGGTGGTGTCTAGGCTCGGGTAGACCGACCTAGACTCCTCTAATCGACGTAGAGTCGAGGAGAGGCGGAGAATTTGGGGATTGGAAGGCTAAACTAGGGCTAAACTAGAACTACTCATAAGATAAAATGCGAAATAGAAGTTGTATTGATTCGATTGATGATGATAAATCGGTCGTAGACCTCTCTTTTTATAGAGGAGGGGGCTGGACCCTTTACACGACTGGATTCCGAGCTAATTCCGCAAATCTAGCCAACAAACATAGCACAAAACTCGGAACCCTAAACTGCTCTGCGCATGCGCGGACCGTCCGGCCCACAGGCGCGGACAGTCCGGACCGCGGACCGTCCGGCCTCAGGGCCAGACCGTCCGCCTGCTCAATTTGGGGTTCAACAGCGGCGTGACATGTCAGGAGCATGATGGAAGGCGTGACACATTGGGGGAGGGGAGTGAAGGAGCGGCGGTGGCGGCGCTTGGGCAAGAGAGACAGGTTGTGTGGGTCAACTCTTAGGCGGAAGGTGGTGGCTAGTGTGGGTTTAGCGGAAGGTGGCGGCTAGTGTGAGCGGAGCCTAGTAGGTAGGGTTGCAACGGGAATGAGAAAATAGAATGTACAAAGGAAAGAACTAGCCAAACCATTATGCTAGGGTTTTGTAACTAGAGGCAAATATGGGTAAATATATTAAACTTGTATATTCGTGTTGGTTTGGTTGGAAGTTGTAAGCTGGCACAAGCAAGTTTAGACCAAATTAATGGATTATATCAATTTAGATGCTATATTGTGAAAAGTCAATTGCACGATTTACCTATTTGTTTGCACATGATATATAATAACAATTTTTATGACCCCTAGTGAAAACAAATAGGCCATTAGTCCCTCGTAAATTATTCATCTCTGACACATGTGTGTCTATCACAGAGGCTTGGAGCTATAAAGTGAGGCACACAAATAGTTAAACAACTTATTATAAATATAGGAGAGTAAATATAAAATGCTAGAAAATATGTTGCCCTATCTGTTTTAGATGGAAGTTTGGACTGCTGCAGCAGTAGTCCATAGAGACAAAAACATCGTAGAAGCAGTAGAAGCCGATACAGATTAAAGTCAAGCGAACATGTTGCCAACTTAAGGGATGTACTCAGTACTAAGCATCGAGGAACGTATGCTCGGGCATATGTGTACTCATCCAAATCATGAGTTCAAACAAGTGACAAAAATTTTGAAGTATCCATGATCGTTACAATGAATATGATACAATGAATAGGATAGAGAAGTTCTATCCTAGTATAAGTTTTTACCCAAGACAATCTAACTTGAATGAATAGTTTATGAAAGTTCATGCACCGAAAGCATGGGTGCAAAACTATTTTTAGTGAAAGCAAACATAGTTCATACAAAATCATGTGTGCCTCTAGAAAGCCACGCCACTACTTCCCGGCACACAAAAAACTCTGTAGTCATGTGGTACCCCTCGATGCAACGCTACGTGCCCGCATGCCACTAGACCGCGTAGAGCAAAGTATGATGCAGAGCTAGCAGAGTTCGATCTAGAGTCCATTCCACGCCACGCCATCAAAAGCTAAGCTCTGGCAGACTTCATTGTGGAGTGGACACCAACAGCCCTAGAGCCGCTTTTTGGAGAGCAGGCGCCTCCGAGGCGTGTGGGGTCTAGGTCCCCATTCATCGAACCCCATTGGATAACGTTCTTTGACGGCTCTAGCAAGCGCCAGACCCTAGGGGTCTGTGTCCTCTCGATGTCTCCGGACACGGACAACAATGAGTTGTTTTACGCAATCCGCCTCGATTTTCCAGCGACCAGCAACATGCATTTACACCAGCGATTTTCTTAAGAAAAACACAGGTAAAAAAAATCTGATTTCTAGTAAAGATGTATTTACGGTGGTGGCCCATAGCAATGGCCTACAATTTTATTTATCCTGGTGTCTACATATTATGAACCACGGTAAAAAGTAACTATTGCTAGAAGAAAAATCAATTGTGTTCTTAGCGTTTGTGTTTAAGTTAGCATGGTGGGGCAGGGGGGATCCACTTCATCGTGAGTGTAACTCCCTCGCAAAAGAAGAGCATGGTTGCAATTTAAGAATTTATACCAATGAGACGAAGAAACTTCCGAGCCGTATGTCAGCGACTACCACGTACCACCCATTTTTGCATGCGTGATCTTAGCTGAGAAGCTCACCGTGGGGTAGGAGGGGACGGTGATAGATAGACCATGGAAAGGGCTCTCAATGTGGTGTGGAATGCGATAAGTGGGGTGGAGAATATTTGGTGTACATATTCTTGTGTTGACCTAAGCATGCATGGAGATGGAGGCCCCGGTGTTCCTTTCTTTCCCTCTGCAGATAGGCTTGGCTTGGCTTCGATGTGGTAGCTCTATTTGTTTTCTCTTTTGGAGGGGATAAGAAACGGAGGGAGGCATCAAACAGGACGCCGGCCAAGATAGTGGTGCCAACCAACTCACCCCGTCAACCAAAAAAAATGCATGCCAAATTCTAGAGAGAGTAGAGAGAGAGAGAGAGAGAGAGAGAGAGAGAGAGAAAAGTCCACCGGATTCTCGCTTTGCTTTGCTCGCCCTGTCACAGCACTTCGTGCGACCATCGATCGATTAGCCTGGCGCAGTTAAGCTCCGTCGTTCTAATAATATTTATGTTATCTTGTTTTTACTCTTTATTCCGTCTTGGGTAGACTGAAGGAGTACACCAGCGCAGTGGCAGTTATTACCGTGACGTTGAGATGTATGACTGTATGAGCGTGAAACGAGCATAGTGGTGGTTGCTCTTACGTGGAGATAGTTTGGGTTGAGGTCCTCGAGACCAGACACTGTCAAATGTGTTGTTTAATTTGGGCGTGCCCTCTCCGCTCATTTCCTTGCGTACAAGCAGCGGACTCCGGACCGACAGGGAAGTCGCAGCGGCTCTTTAGCTGTGTGTGTGTGTGTTTAGATATATATAGCGCCATAATGTCTGCACTCCAGGGACTTCATGCACACACACACACTCTCTCTCTCCGGAGTCGGTAGCACGACATGCTAATGCGCAACGATATCCTCCATAATTACTAAAAGAAAAATAGCAGTGTCCTTTATTTTTCCCTTTTCCTTGAAACGAACAGATAATAGCAGTAGTGACTTGGAAATGCAGACCTGGGGGCGTGCTAAGTGATAACGGAGCATCAGGCCTGCGGTACGGTGCAGTGCCTGGTCGATTTTCCAGGTACTTACAGTTACAGGACGGTAGGTTAGGAGTGATTTTCTGCAGGTGAAGTCAATTCTGCAGAGACGGTGTTTAGACTGTGTTCACCGGTCGACTCTTCCCTCTCCCTCCCCTACTACTGTAGACCATATAGGGGCTACAGTACACCCCTAAACCCTTCACCGCAGCCCTCTTCCTCCTCCTCTCCCCTCCCGTTTCCTTCTCTCTCCCGCTACATGGATGGGGACGCTACCGCGCTCGCCTCCCCCTCGGCCGGTACCTTCCCAGACAAGCACCCGCGGTCGAAAAACTCCGTCCAGCGAGCTCCAGGCGATTCTATCGCCACTTCAACGCCGCCGGAGAAGGAAGTCGTGGATCCGCGCACGGCCGCGATTCCTTTCTACTGGTCTGTGCGAAGGCGCCGCCGCCTGTCGTCTCTGTCCGCCGGATCGGCGTCTGCTGGGCGGAGGTCAACGGGGGTTCGTCGATTCGCCGACAGATCTACGCTCACCCGATCTGCGTCATTAGAGCTTCAAGTGCCAAGGTACGTGACTCGCTGCTCCAAGTTCCAGAGCTCCGATTCAATCCGTGTCCCAACATAACCTAAGTTCGATTGACCCTAGGGTTTACATGTACTTCACATGTTTAATTAGAACGATTTATATGTTCATGGCGAACTTGGTCAACTAGGGTTAATTGGTCAACAGATCCGTCGTTATCATCTACACCAAGACCAATGCTTTAAGTTGTCGATCATAGGATACGACATGAACACTCTTGTCTGCTTTTGATATTCGTCATCGTCGTCTGCTCATTTGAGTGTATCCACCAAACTGTAACTGGTGAATTAATTTGCAGTCATGTTGTTTGTATGATGTTTGCTCAATGATGCTCGTACTGAAATGAAAGTTCTTCTTCCTATTCCAAGAACTAAGTACCAATAACCGTTTACTTTCCCAACAGATCCCCTTGTTGTTCCATATCAATTTCTTCTAATTGGACTAAGTACCTCTGTGTATGACTTGTAGTCAGTTATCATAATTTCTTCAAATTGGACTAAGTACCTCTGTGCATGAGTTGTAGTGAGTTATGATAATTACTTGTAATTGGACTAAGTACCTCTGTGTATGAGTTGTAGTCAGTTATCATAATTTGTTCTAATAGGACTAAGTCCCTGTGTGTATGAGTTGTAGTCAGTTATCATACAATTTTCCTTACATGCCTCCGCATTGCAGGGAACTGACGATACCTTTACTTATTATGCAGCTTCAAAATTTTAATTTCATTATTTGACGTCCACTTCAACTAACTGAGGTTCTATATCCTTTTTCGCTTTAGTTATTTGTTTGTAATGTACTGCTTAAGTGTACTGTCCATGTATGTTGTCTGTGCTCCCATGTTTCTTCTGCAAGTTTATTTTATTACAAGGCACCAACATATTCACCCTTGCATGGATACTGTGATCAAATAATTTAAAGTGCTTAAACATTGGAACCAACAATTATTGGTAAATTGCAATAACATTGTGGTTCATAACTTTGCCACAAATGTTTATTACATTTGTACCCACATTTGTTTACTAACTTACATTAACACTTCAATTTACGCAATTAGTAACGGAACTGGCCCTAATTTTTTCATCTATGCACCTTGTCTAGCCAACGAGCAACTGCTTGAGGATTCAAATCAAGATGAGCAGCCATGATGCCAAAGTGCTGCAACACTTGGGCCTCAATCTTGCATCCTCAGTGGAAAGTCGTGCAGTCAATATTAGGACCTTTTTAGAAGAGGCTTTCCGTCATTTGGGTGACGAGCATTACCTTCTCAATGCTCTACTTGCTATTCGAAAGGAGGTAGACCTGATGGAGCAGGATGCACTTGAGACCAAAGCAAGGTCTGACCTAGAGAAGGAGAGGATGGAGGAATAAATTAACCTTGTTGAGGATGCGAAGCCAGTGCCTAGACATTTAACTTTCACCCCCCTTCCTCACCAGAATTGTATGAGGCCAGTGACAATGACTCCTACGACTCGGACAGGTCCACTAGGTATAGCATTTGGAACCTGTAGTAGTGCTACCTAGAACCTGGTGTTAGTGGTAGTCATGCATCCAAATAAAGTAGGATGTTATGTGTTATGTGTTTCATGCATGCGTAACCGATGTACCAATGCTTGAAGCTTATCTTCGTTATGTACGAACCTTTTGTGGAATGCTTTATCCTTTTGTATTAAACTTATGTGGAACTTAATGTATCCACGTTTGTTATGTGTTGTCCAACTTAATGTATTTATGTATTTCATTCCAGAATGGCAGACAACAACACAAACACACCTTTTCGACCACCTGCTGCTAGCCCAAATATAGGTAACCAAAATTTCCCCCCACCCATGTGGGATCCTCAGATGTGGCAGGCCCAAGGGTTCGACCCAACACAGGGTTCAACATTTAGTAATCCTTCATTTTCCCATATGATCAATCCTACCTGGTCCCAGGGACCTAATGACCCATCTGCATGTACCTTTCGTACTCCATGGAACCCATATTTTGGTATGACAAATCCTGGGGGTCCTCCTACACAAACATCTTTCGGTCAACCACAATTGGTACCACCCATTCCATGTCCACCGGTGTCCACCCATGTTCCCAACCAGACTGACCCTATAACTTTTGAATCCGAAGCAGAACACAGCGTCCAGGAAGTTAACAGCCCTACCAAGCCTTCAGATACACCAGGGACATTTAGGAGGACGAAGGAACAGAACTTCAAACTTGATGAAGACTTGTTGCTTTGCAAAACATGGTTAGAGATTAGTAGTGACCCAGTGATTAGCACAGGGCAGAGGAAGGAGGGTTTGTGGGCTAGAATAGAGAAAAGGTACAACGAACTTAGAGGTGAGTTTCCATTGAGACTTAATAGGGCTCTCAGCAGCAGGTGGGACAAAATAAGAGCTGAAACAGGCAAATTTGCTGGATTCTACGCAAGAGTCCTCAGGGAAAACCAAAGTGGCCTCACAGATAACGACAAGGTACACTTATATGAATTTGTAATACTTTATGTATGGTCATGGTTGATGTGAACTTACTGTTATTCGTGCACTGACACGTGGTTGTACATGTTCTTTAGACTTCGAAAGCAGCAACTTTGTATGCAACATCACAGAAAAAGCCATTTCATTTCATGCACTGCTGGACGCGCCTGAAAAACGAACCCAAATGGGATGCCATGGTTCATGGCAGCCCCTGGAGAGGCAATGCGGGGACAGAGCCTGTTCGTAGTCTAACACCTACAGGTTCTGTTAATGAAGTGCAATGTGATGAGGGTGGTTCAAAAGGCAAGAGACCATTAGGACGTGACTCGACGAAAGCATCCAGGAAGAAGTCAATGTCCAGTTCATCCCAGTCTACTGACTACCTGTCAAGACTCCATGACATTCAAATTGCAAGATTGAAGCAAAGTGAAGAAAAATCAGACCTCAAACAAGAGAACATTGAGTTCATGAAGGAAGTTGAACTTAAGAAGTTGGAGGTTAAGTCCAAGGAAATAGAAGTGCAGGAAAAAAATTGATGATGGAAGATAGGAAGCAAAAGGTTGAAGAGCTCAACAAACTTTTTGCCATGGATATGGATGCTTTACCAGAAGAGTTGAGAGCTGTATACATGGCGATGAGAAAAGGTTTAATTGATTTTTTCATCAACAATCCTATCTGAAGAGTACTTATTTATTTCATAAGGTGTTGCTCACCTTTGTATCGGCGTACCCAATTCATGTGTGTTTGCACTTTATACAATTTGGACTAGTCTGAACATTTCCTTACTATATTCAGAACATTAGCATGGTTTTTGAACATTGTTTATTGTAATAAAATTGATATTCATAATAACGTTGTCATACATGACTAAACGTTTGGCAACATATGCAAATTATTTGTAGCAAATGCATTACAGAGGATAGTTACCATGACTGCTTCACTGACGCCCAACATACATGACTTCCATTGCTACAACTACTTGTACTTAGTTCATAATCGAAATATAGAACATTATTGAACCACATAATATGGATGAAGACCTTCAACCCATCGACCCTCAACGTGCCCAAAGGTGTTCTATCAGGTTGTGCTGCAAAGACAAGTATGTGGTCTGAGATGTGATGTCCTGGTCGGGGTTGTTTGGTAATTCAGAACGGATATGATTGTTTAGCCACTCGTTGCGGACCTCAGGAATATTGTTACAAACTTCGGGGGGACCTGTCGGGCCAACGAAATCCAGATTTGCTGCACCATCACCTTCGTCCTCGACAATCATGTTGTGCATAATAATACAAGCAGTCATCATGTCTGCGAGGTGATTACGATCCCAACCATAAGCAGGTCCACGTAGAACTGCCCACCTCGCCTGCAAAACCCCAAATGCTCGCTCTATGTCCTTTCGACAACTCTCCTGCTTTGTTGTGAAGTGAACCTTTTTTCCTCAAAAGCGTGCCGAATTGCTTTTACAAAGGTAGGCCAATTGGGATATATACCATCGGCTAAGTAGTATCCGAAATTGTACGTGGTACCATTAATAGTGAAGTGCACAGGTGGCATGGATCCATTACGTAACGGATCAAACACTGGTGATCGATGAAGGACGTTGAGATCATTGTTAGTACCTGGCATTCCAAAGAAGGCATGCCAAATCCAAAGGTCATACCCTGCGACTGCCTCTAGTATCATTGTTGGCCTCGAATTGCGCCCACAAAACTGTCCGCGCCATGCAGTAGGACAATTGCGCCATTCCCAATGCATACAGTCGATGGAGCCTAGCATACCCGGAAACCCCCTGTCCGCGTTAACACTAAGTATGCGAGCAATGTCGTCGTGGTTAGGGATACGGAGGTATCGTTCGCTAAAGGAAGATATGATTGCGCGACAGAAACGGATAAGGCAGTCCCTAGTCGTAGTCTGTCCAATCTGTATGTACTCATCGACGGCATCGCTTGGTAACCCGTACGCAAGGATACACAAAGCAGCACATACTTTTTGCAATGGACCAAGACCTGCTAAACCAGTTGCATCACATCTTACTGTGAAGTAATCGTCTTCTCGTTGAACGGCACGAAGGATACGTAGAAACAAAGGACGTTGCATCCGAAACCTAAAATCGAAAACAACGCAAAAAATAAGAATGTGAAGCTCCAAATGAAAGTCAAAATATTACTTAGGAAACGTACCCTCGACGAAATACATGGGATGGATACACTGGATTAGGTCCGAAGTAGTGGTGCTTGATGAGATTTTCTCCAGCAGCGTGATCCCTATGGATAACACGGCGAGGCAATGAGGAGCGCCTACGACGCATGCTCGTGTCTCCGATTACATGGTGCTCAACATGGTGCCAAAGCAAAAGGTTATCGATCTCATCGTCGGACTCATCGGACGATGAAGACAACACCAGGCTTCGCAATGAGTCCATCACGAGCTCAACTTAGACTACGTAGTATGTATTTTTGATGGAATGTCGGATGAAACAGAAGACACGAATGTGTAGGTGGGTGGAGCATGCCCGCAGGGGGACCTTATTTAAAGATAGCTTCGGTGTGTGAAGGAAGCCAAAGGGTCGTGGCTTGCCGGAGAAGACAGTCGTGTGCTGGAAGCCAATCGTGTCGTGTACGAGAAGAATGTTAATTCCTTTTTTTAAAAAAAACATAAAATGGAACCGTATTTATAAGACCGTATTAATACTAATTATGGCGTTTGGTAATTAATTGTGGAACACGTGACGCCGGTGTACTGTTCAAATAACAAATACAAATAAAATTAATATGTCATGGTACGAATGCCCGTGTACTGTGCAAATAAGAAATAAAAATTAAATTAATAATTAATGGTAGTTATCCCCGTGTACTGTAGAAATAAGAAATAAAAATAATATTAAAATTGGATGGTAGTTGAGTTAGTTGATGAAGAAAGTATATAATATTGTTGTGGTGGGGTTTAGAGGATAGATATAGGGGGAACCGTTGTAGAGTGTGGAGAAATAGGGGGAGAAAGAACGCTGACGTGGCACGTGAGTGAGATATAGGAGGATAAATTTAGGGGAACCGTTGAAGTCAGTCTTACTGCTACTACTCCGTAGCACACGCACTGTAGCGTTTGGCTGGGGGATTGGTGTGTGTTGGTGCTAGATTTGCCTTGCAGTATATGGCCACATTCTGGCCTAAAGCTGCGTAGGCCGAAAGGCAATAGGGCGTCTATACGTACTTGTCAGTCAGTCAATCAAAAAAAAAAACGAAGGTAAAGTTGTCATGAGTAGTATCAGCAATTCAGATAGCAGCCAGCGGTTGGAGACGCAAACTAATCCGCCGTGCACGGGGCACAGAGCTGAGAGGTGGTAAGCAAGGGACGGCTGCTAAGCCACACAGGTGGAGGTGGTCAAAGTTCCGGCGGTGATTAGCCGGTCAAAGCGCAGCGCAGTTCCTTGACACCGAAGCAGCAGCAGCGACCTCGGGGGTCAAACGGGCTGGCTGTTGGCGTCTAGACCTGTTCAACTTTGGCGACTCTGCTTGAACCCAACAAACTAGCAGATGAAAAAGGAAGAGAAGAAGAAAGTTTTGCTCGCTGGGATCTCATCTCTGTGGGTCGCGTGTGGGCCCCGCCGTGACAGGGTGCTGATTAGAACACTAGATAGAGATATGATATCCATCCACATGTAGATGGATAATTAGATTAGATTAGGAGGGCACACATCTGGATTTGCTGCCGGGGGGGGGGCCGTGATGGGTTGGTTGGCTTGGCTGGCTGCTTGGCTCCCTCCCTTTCACGGTGCGGAGTCTCCGTGCGTGCGCTCGTCGCGTCGCGGCCATGTGACTCCCCCCATCTCCTTTTGTGTTGCGATTGTCTCTCGCCTCTCGCGGTCGCGGCAGCCTCCGTCTGGATCTGCTGCCGATCACCGGCCCGAACCAACCCCAACCTGGTTAACCCAATCCGCAGTCCCCCCCTGCGCGCACCACCACATTGATCATTGATGGCGCGCGTCCAGTTGCGCCGCCGCGTCGTTGCCTCCGCGTCACCCGCTAGATCCAACGCACATCACCGTGTAAAGCTGCGGAGCGAATCGCTTTGTGCGCGCATTAGCTGCGCTCTGTGTCACTGGAGCGAGCGTTTGTGCGTGCCCGCGCGCGCGCGGTGATGTCAAAACTCAAGAGGGCAGCGGTGAGCCGGTGACCGATCACCGAAAGAAAGGCGCAGGGTTCGGTTCTCTTCTCCCTACCCTACCGTCGCACATGGTGTTGGGAATATTTGACCGGCATTTTGACCTAGTGCTGCGAATATAGACCAGACTTTTGGGTCACCACGAGCATAGTCTAAAAATAAGAGCCCAAAGTATGGTCCGACACGAAAAAATATGGGTAGCACAACACGAAGTCGGGTTTGGGCTAGGCCTCAAATTCCAGCCCGTCGGGTCCCAACACGGACCGCATAGATGGGCCGGGCTTGGGCCGACATGGCCCAATAAAGCCAATATTCTTTAATTTCTTTAATTTATTAAGTTATAGACTTTATACTGTTGTGATATTTAGACTTTATGTGGTCAAATAATACTAACATTGTTTAATATCTTTAATTTAGTAAGCTATGAACTTTACATGGTTGTAATATTTTAATTTTATGTGATTAAATATATGGGCCGGCATGGGCCAATGAAGGCACGACATAATTTAGCACTAGGTTGGGTCACTGTTTTTATACTTTGGTCTGACACGGCACGATCCAAAAAAAATTGAGCTTTCTTGACCCGAACCGTTTGGCATGAAGCATAATGAGCTTGGCCCAGGTCGACCCGACCCAATTCCCAGCACTATTTTGACCGACATGAGCACGACCCAAAATCAAAGTACAAAATATTATCCGGCACCAAATAATATAGATCAGGCTAGCATAGTCCAAGGCGGGTCTAGACTGGACCTCAAATTTCAGACTGTTGGGTCCCGACACGACCCGCACACATGGGTCAGGGTTGGCCCATTGAAGCTCGTATTGTTTAGTTTCTTTAATTTAGTAAGCTATAGCCTTTATATTGTTGTAATATTTAAACTTTATATGGTCAAATGATACTAGCATTGTTTTATATATTTAATGTGGTAAGTGAAAGGGAAATAGGCTTAACCTTTTCCCACAATTAATTTTGGTGGTTGAATGCCCAATACAAATATATGGACTAACTAGTTTGCTCTAGAATACATGTTCTACAGGTGCAAAAAGGTTCAACACAAACCAATAAATATTCAAGTTAGGGATTAAATTCAAAGGAGCAAAAGGAACTAAGTGTGTTGTGGTCTGGTGCACCGGACTGTCCGGTGTGCCACCGGACAGTGTCCGGTGCACCAGGTCCGTACAGGACTGAACTAGTCACTCTCGGGTTTCCACAGGCGCGCTCCGCTATAATTCACCGGACTGTCCGGTGTGCCAGCGGAGCAATGGCTAATTCGCGCAACGGTCGACTGCAAAAGGCGCTGACAGAGCAACAGTGAAGAACAGTGCGCGCAGAGTCAGAACCGCAGAGTCAGAGGCACACCAGACAGTGAACAGGACCTGTCTGGTGTGGCACCGGACTTTCCGGTGCCGCAAGGAGACAAAGCTCCAACGGTCGTCCGAGCTCCGAACCCTAACGGTTGGGTGACGTGGCAGCGCACCATATAGTGAACAGGACCTGTCTGGTGGCGCACCGGACTATCCAGTGCGCCCATCGCTAGCAGTCTTCCCCGACGGCTTCTTGGTGGTTGTGGGCTATAAATACCCCCAACCACCACAATTCCAAGCATCCAAGTCTTATAAAGTTTTCATTCAATACAAGAGCTAGTGCATTCACTCATAGACACAAATCAAAAGATCAAAGCCTCTCCAAGTCCCAAATTCATTCCAACCACCTAGTGGCTTGAGAGAGTGTGTGTTCGTGTTCGTTTGCGCTCTTGTTGCTTGGATTGCTTTTGTCGGGGACCATAATTAGGGGTACCCTCAAGACTCCTAATTCTCAGCTGGTAACCCCCATCAGCATAAAGCCGCTAAGGCCTGATGGGTGCGATTAAGTCAGGGATCAGTACATTCGAGCGACTCGATCACGCCTCGCCTGAGCCTAGCCTCGGACAAGGGCAGCCGACCCCGGAGGATTTCCGTCTCGCCCGAGGCCCCCCTCCGACGGCGAACATATTTCCGGCTCGCCCGAGGCCCTGCCTTCGCTAAGAAGCAACCCTGACAAAATCGCCGCATCGACCGACCAAATCGCAGGAGCATTTAATGCAAAGGTGGCCTGACACCTTTATCCTGACGCGCGCGCCCCCGGCAGAGCCGAAGTGACCGCCGTCACTTCGCCGCTCCACTGACCGACCTGACAGAAGGACAGCGCCGCCTGCGCCACACCGACTGCGGTGCCACTTGACAGAGTGAGGCTGACAGGCAGTCAGGCCCTACCGAAGGCACCACAGGAAACTCCGCTCCGCCCGACCCAGGGCTCGGACTCGGGCTAAGTCCCGGAAGACGGCGAACTCCGCTCCGCCCGACCCAGGGCTCGGACTCGGGCTAAGTCCCGGAAGACGGCGAACTCTGCTCCGCCCGACCCAGGGCTCGGACTCGGGCTAAGTCCCGGAAGACGGCGAACTCCGCTCCGCCCGACCCAGGGCTCGGACTCGGGCTAAGTCCCGGAAGACGGCGAACTCCGCTCCGCCCGACCTAGGGCTCGGACTCGGGCTAAGTCCCAGAAGACGACGAACTCCGCTTCGCCCGACCCCAGGGCTCAGACTCTGCCCTGGCTTCAGCCGACGACCTCCGCCTCGCCCGACCCAGGGGCTCGGACTCGGCCTCGGCCACGGAAGACAGACTCGACCTCGGCTTTGGAGGAGCCTCCACATCGCCCAACCTAGGGCGCAGGCCAGTCACGTCAACAGGAGGCGCCATCATCACCCTACCCCGAGCTGACTCGGGCCGCAGGGAACAAGACCAGCGTCCCATCTGGCTAGCTCCGCCAGATAGGCAATGATGGCGCCTGAAAGGGAATTAGGCTTACACCTAGTTCCTATATAATTTTGGTGGTTGAATTGCCCAACACAAATCTTTGGACTAACTAGTTTGCTCTAGTGTATAAGTTATACAGGTGCTAAAAGGTTCACAACAAGCCAATAAAAAGACCAATTTTGGATTCAACAAAGGAGCAAAGGGCCAACCGAAGGCACCTCTGGTCTTGCGCACCGGACTGTCCGGTGTGCCACCGGACAGTGTCCGGTGCACCACCGGACATGTCCGGTGCACCAGAGGACTCTAACGCAAACTCGCCACCTTCGGGAATTTCCAGAGGCACTCGCGCTATAATTCACCGGACTGTCCGGTGTACACCGGACAGTGTCCTGTGCGCCATGGAGGAACGGCCTCAGGAACTCGCCAGCTTCGGGAAACTCCAACGGCTAGTCCGCTAAAATTCACCGGACTGTCCGGTGTGCACCGGACTGTCCGGTGCGACTCCGGAGCAACGGCTATCTCCGCGCCAACGGCTCTCTGCCGCGCATTTAAAGCGCGCTCTGCACACGCAGAAGTCAGGCGCGCCCATACTGGCACACCGGACAGCAAACAGTACCTGTCCAGTGTGCACCGGACACCCAGGTGGGCCCACAAGTCAGAAACTCCAACGGTCAGAATCCAACGGCAGTGATGACGTGGCAGGGGGCACCGGACTGTCCGGTGTGCACCGGACTGTCCGGTGCGCCATCGAGCAGACAGCCTCCCAACGGCCACTTTTGGTGGTTGGGGCTATAAATACCCCAACCACCCCACCATTCATGGTATCCAAGTTTCCCACTTTTCAACCACTTACAAGAGCTAGGCATTCAATTCTAGACACACCAAAGAGATCAAATCCTCTCCAATTCTACAAAAGGCTTTAGTGATTAGCGAGAGAGATTTGCCGTGTTCTTTTGAGCTCTTGCGCTTGGATTGCTTCTTTTCTTTCTCACTTGCTCTTGTGATCAACACTCAATTGTAATCAAGGCAAGAGGCACCAATTGTGTGGTGGCCCTTGCGGGGAAGTTTTGTTCCCGGCTTTGATTTGAGAAGAGAAGCTCACTCGGTCCGAGGGACCGTTTGAGAGAGGGAAGGGTTGAAAGAGACCCGGCCTTTGTGGCCTCCTCAACGGGGAGTAGGTTTGAAAGAACCGAACCTCGGTAAAACAAATCCGCGTGTCCACACTTCATTATTCGCTTGCGATTTGCTTTGCGTCCTCTCTCGCGGACTCGTTTATATTTCTAACGCTAACCCGGCTTGTAGTTGTGTTTATATTTGTAAATTTCAGTTTCGCCCTATTCACCCCCCCTCTAGGCGACTATCAATTGGTATCAGAGCTCGGTGCTTCATTAGAGCCTAACCGCTCGAAGTGATGTCGGGAGATCACGCCAAGAAGGAGATGGAGACCAGCGAAAAGCCCACTACAAGCCACGGGAGCACTTCATCGGAAGAGTCCCATACCAAGAGGAAGGAGAAGAAGAAGAAGAGCTCCTCCAACAAAGGGAAGGAGAAGAAATCTTCTTCTCACCACAAGGAGAGGAGGGAGAAATCTTCTTCTCACAAGCCACGTCAGAGTGGGGACAAACACAAGAGGATGAGGAAAGTCGTCTATTACGAGACCGACACTTCATCGACATCTACCTCCGGCTCCGACGCGGCATCCGTCACTTCTAAGCGCCAAGAGCGCAAGAAGTATAGTAAGATCCCCCTACGATACCCTCGCATTTCCAAACATACACCTTTACTTTCCGTCCCATTAGGCAAACCACCAACTTTTGATGGTGAAGATTACGCTAGGTGGAGCGATTTAATGCGATTTCATCTAACCTCGCTCCACAAAAGTATATGGGATGTTGTTGAGTTTGGTGCGCAGGTACCGTCCGTAGGGGATGAGGGCTATGATGAGGATGAGGTGGCCCAAATCGAGCACTTCAACTCTCAAGCAACGACAATACTCCTAGCCTCTTTGAGTAGAGAGGAGTATAACAAAGTTCAAGGGTTGAAGAACGCAAAGGAGATTTGGGACTTACTCAAGACCGCACACGAAGGTGATGAACTCACCAAGATCACCAAGCGGGAAACGATTGAGGGGGAGCTTGGTCGATTCCGGCTTCGCAAAGGGGAGGAGCCACAACACATGTACAATCGGCTCAAGACCTTGGTGAACCAAGTGCGCAACCTCGGGAGCGCAAAGTGGGATGACCACGAGGTGGTTAAGGTTATTCTAAGATCTCTTATTTTCCTTAACCCTACTCAAGTTCAATTAATTCGTGGTAATCCTAGATATACTAAAATGACCCCCGAGGAAGTTATCGGGAATTTTGTAAGTTTTGAGTGCATGATCGAAGGCTCGAGGAAGATTAACGAGCTTGATGATGCCACCACATCCGAAGCTCAACCCGTTGCATTCAAGGCAACGAAGGAGAAGAAGGAGGAGTCTACACCAAGTCGACAACCAATAGACGCCTCCAAGCTCGACAATGAGGAAATGGCGCTCGTCATCAAGAGCTTCCGCCAAATCCTCAAGCAAAGGAGGGGGAAGGACTACAAGTCCCGCTCCAAGAAGGTTTGCTACAAGTGTGGTAAGCCCGGTCATTTTATTGCTAAATGTCCTATATCTAGTGACAGTGACCGAGGTGACGACAAGAAGGGGAGGAGAAAGGAGAAGAAGAGGTACTACAAGAAGAAGGGCGGCGATGCTCATGTTTGTCGGGAGTGGGACTCCGACGAAAGCTCTAGCGACTCCTCCGACGACGAGGACGCCGCCAATATCGCCGTCACCAAGGGACTCCTCTTCCCCAACGTCGGCCACAAGTGCCTCATGGCAAAGGACGGCAAAAAGAAGGTTAAATCCAAATCCTCCACTAAATATGAATCTTCTAGTGATGATAATGCTAGTGGTGAGGAAGATAATTTGCATACTCTTTTTGCCAACCTTAACATGGAACAAAAAGAGAAATTAAATGAACTAATTAGTGCCATCCATGAGAAGGATGATCTCTTGGACTCCCAAGAGGACTTCCTAATCAAGGAAAATAAAAAACATGTTAAGGTTAAAAATGCTTACGCTCTACAAATTGAAAAATGTGAAAAATTGTCTAGTGAGCTAAGCACTTGCCGTGAGATTATTGACAACCTTAGGAATGAAAATGCTAGTTTAAATGCTAAGGTTGATTCTCATGTTTGTGATGTTTCAATTCCCAATCTTAGAGATGATAATGTTGATTTGTTTGCTAAGATTGATGAATTGAATGTATCTCTTGCTAGTCTTAGAGTAGAAAATGAAAAATTGATTACTAAGGCTAAAGAACTAGATGTTTGCAATATTACAATTTCCGACCTTAGAACTAAAAATGATTTGTTGCATGCTAAGGTTGTTGAACTAAAATCTTGCAAACCCTCTACATCTAATATTGAGCATGTTTCTATTTGTACTAGATGTAGAGATATTGATGTTAATGCTATTTATGATCACATGTCTTTAATTAAACAACAAAATGATCATATAGCAAAACTAGATGCTAAAATTGCCGAGCATAACTTGGAAAATGAAAAGTTTAAATTTGCTAGAAGTATGCTCTATAATGGGAGACGCCCGGGCATCAAGGATGGCATTGGCTTCCAAAGGGGAGACAATGTCAAACTTAATGCCCCTCCTAAAAATTTGTCTAACTTTGTCAAGGGCAAAGCTCCCATGCCTCAGGATAACGAGGGTTACATTTTGTACCCTGCCGGTTATCCCGAGAGCAAAATTAGGAGAATTCACTCTAGGAAGTCTCACTCTGGCCCTAATCATGCTTTTATGTATAAGGGTGAGACATCTAGCTCTAGGCAACCAACCCGTGCCAAGTTGCCTAGAAAGAAAACTCCTAATGCATCAAATGATCATGCTATTTCATTCAAAACTTTTGATGCATCATATGTGCTTACTAACAAATCCGGCAAGGTAGTTGCCAAGTTTGTTGGGGGCAAACACAAGGGCTCCAAGACTTGTGTTTGGGTACCCAAAGTTCTTGTTTCTAATGCCAAAGGACCCAAAACAGTTTGGGTACCTAAAGTCAAGAACTAAATTTGTTTTGTAGGTTTATGCATCCGGGGGCTCAAGTTGGATACTCGACAGCGGGTGCACAAACCATATGACCGGGGAGAAAAGAATGTTCTCCTCATATGAGAAAAACCAAGATCCCCAAAGAGCAATCACATTCGGGGATGGAAATCAAGGTTTGGTCAAAGGTTTGGGTAAAATTGCTATATCTCCTGACCATTCCATTTCAAATGTTTTTCTTGTTGATTCATTAGATTACAACCTGCTTTCCGTATCCCAATTATGTCAAATGGGCTACAACTGTCTATTCACTGATATAGGTGTCACTGTCTTTAGAAGAAGTGATGATTCAATAGCATTTAAGGGAGTGTTAGAGGGTCAGCTATACTTGGTAGATTTTAATAGAGCTGAACTCGACACTTGCTTAATTGCTAAGACTAACATGGGTTGGCTCTGGCACCGCCGACTAGCCCATGTTGGGATGAAGAATCTTCATAAGCTTCTAAAGGGAGAACACATTTTAGGATTAACAAATGTTCATTTTGAGAAAGACAGGATTTGTAGCGCATGTCAAGCCGGGAAGCAAGTTGGAACCCAACATCCACACAAGAACATCATGACGACCGACAGGCCGCTTGAGCTACTCCACATGGATCTTTTCGGCCCGATTGCTTACATAAGCATCGGCGGGAGTAAGTATTGTCTTGTAATAGTGAATGATTATTCTTGCTTCACTTGGGTGTTCTTTTTGCAGGAAAAATCTCAAACCCAAGAGACCTTAAAGGGATTCTTGAGACGGGCTCAAAATGAGTTCAGCTTAAGGATCAAGAAAATGAGAAGCGACAACGGGACGGAGTTCAAGAACTCTCAAATTGAAAGCTTTCTTGAGGAGGAGGGCATCAAGCATGAGTTCTCTTCTCCCTACACTCCACAACAAAATGGTGTAGTGGAGAGGAAGAATCGAACTCTATTGGATATGGCAAGAACCATGCTTGATGAGTACAAGACGTCTGATCGGTTTTGGGCGGAGGCAGTCAACACCGCTTGCTACGCCATCAACCGGTTATATCTACACCGAATCCTCAAGAAGACATCATATGAACTCCTAACCGGTAAAAAGCCAAATATTTCATATTTTAGAGTTTTTGGTAGCAAATGCTTTATTCTTGTTAAAAGAGGTAGAAAATCTAAATTTGCTCCTAAAACTGTAGAAGGCTTTTTACTAGGATATGACTCAAACACAAGGGCATATAGAGTCTTTAACAAGTCCTCAGGACTGGTTGAAGTTTCTTGTGACGTTGTGTTTGATGAGACTAACGGCTCTCAAGTAGAGCAAGTTGATCTTGATGAGATAGGTGAAGAACAGGCTCCATGCATAGCGCTAAGGAACATGTCCATTGGGGATGTGTGTCCTAAGGAATCCGAAGAGCCTCCACATGCACAAGATCAACCATCCTCCTCCACGCAAGCATCTCCACCAACTCAAAATGAGGATGAAGCTCAAGTTGATGAAGTAGAAGATCAAGAAGATGAGATACCTCAAAATGACGGCAACGATCAAGGGGGAGATGCAAATGATCAAGAAAAGGAGGATGAGCAAGAACCAAGACCGCCACACCCAAGAGTCCACCAAGCAATACAACGAGATCACCCCGTCGACACTATCCTCGGCGACATTCATAAGGGGGTAACTACTAGATCTCGTGTTGCACATTTTTGTGAACATTACTCTTTTGTTTCCTCTATTGAGCCACACAGGGTAGAGGAAGCACTCCAAGATGCGGATTGGGTGATGGCGATGCAAGAGGAGCTCAACAATTTCACAAGGAATGAGGTATGGCATTTAGTTCCACGTCCTAATCAAAATGTTGTAGGAACCAAGTGGGTCTTCCGCAACAAGCAAGACGAGCATGGTGTGGTGACAAGGAACAAAGCTCGACTCGTGGCCAAGGGGTATTCACAAGTCGAAGGTTTGGATTTTGGTGAAACCTATGCACCCGTAGCTAGGCTTGAGTCAATTCGCATATTATTGGCCTATGCTACTTACCATGGCTTCAAGCTTTATCAAATGGACGTGAAAAGTGCCTTCCTCAACGGACCAATCAAGGAAGAGGTGTATGTTGAGCAACCTCCCGGCTTTGAAGACAGTGAGTACCCTAACCATGTCTATAGGCTCTCTAAGGCGCTTTATGGGCTCAAGCAAGCCCCAAGAGCATGGTATGAATGCCTTAGAGATTTCCTTATTGTTAATGGCTTCAAAGTCGGCAAAGCCGATCCTACTTTATTCACTAAAACTCTTGACAATGATTTGTTTGTATGCCAAATTTATGTTGATGATATTATATTTGGGTCTACTAACGAATCTACATGTGAAGAATTTAGTAGGATCATGACAAAGAAATTCGAGATGTCTATGATGGGGGAGTTGAAGTATTTTCTAGGATTTCAAGTCAAGCAACTCCAAGAGGGCACTTTCATTTGCCAAACGAAGTATACTCAAGACATTTTAAGCAAGTTTGGAATGAAGGATGCCAAGCCCATCAAGACTCCCATGGGAACTAATGGGCATCTCGACCTCGACACGGGAGGTAAGTCCGTGGATCAAAAGGTATACCGGTCGATGATTGGTTCATTACTCTATTTATGTGCATCTCGACCGGACATTATGCTTTCTGTATGCATGTGTGCAAGATTTCAATCCGACCCTAAGGAATCACACCTTACGGCCGTAAAACGAATCTTGAGATATTTGGCTTATACACCTAAGTTTGGGCTTTGGTACCCTCGGGGATCCACATTTGATTTGATTGGCTATTCGGATGCCGATTGGGCGGGGTGTAAAATTAATAGGAAGAGCACATCGGGGACTTGCCAGTTCTTGGGGAGATCCTTGGTGTCTTGGGCTTCAAAGAAGCAAAATTCGGTCGCTCTTTCCACCGCCGAAGCCGAGTACATTGCCGCAGGTCATTGTTGCGCGCAACTACTTTGGATGAGGCAAACCCTGCGGGACTACGGTTACAAATTAACCAAAGTCCCTTTGCTATGTGATAATGAGAGTGCAATCAAAATGGCCGACAATCCTGTCGAGCATAGCCGCACTAAACACATAGCCATCCGGTATCATTTTCTTAGGGATCACCAACAAAAGGGGGATATCGAGATTTCTTACATTAACACTAAGGATCAATTAGCCGATATCTTTACCAAGCCTCTTGATGAACAAACTTTTACCAAACTTAGGCATGAGCTCAATATTCTTGATTCTCGCAACTTCTTTTGCTAGATTGCACACATAGCTCATTTATATACTTTTGATCATATCTCTTTCATATGCTATGACTAATGTGTTTTTCAAGTCTATTTCAAACCAAGTCATAGGTGTATTGAAAGGGAATTGGAGTCTTCGGCGAAGACAAAGGCTTCCACTCCGTAACTCATCCTTCGCTGTCGCTCCAAGCCACTCTCCATCTTTGGGGGAGAGAGCAAAAAGGACTTCATCTTTGGTATAATCTTAACTCATTTGTTTATGACCAAAAGGGAAGAAATTACTTAGAGGGCTCTAATGATTCCGTTTTTGGCGATTCATGCCAAAAAGGGGGAGAAATGAGCCCAAAGCAAAAGGACCGCACCACCACCAATTTCAACAACTTAATGTTTTCCAAGAGTATTTATCTATTGGTATCCCATTATGCTCAAAAAGGGGGAGAAAGTAGCATTTCAAAAATGATATATCAAAACCCTCTTGAACACTAAGAGGAGGATCTCTTTTAGGGGGAGTTTTGTTTAGTCAAAAGAAAAGCATTTAAATCGGGGGGAGAAAATTTCAAATCTCGAAAATGCTTTGTAAAATCCTATTCATTTACCTTTTGCAAAAGAACTTTGAAAAAAAAAGATTTACAAAAGAGTTTGCAAAAACAAAACATGTGGTGCAAGCGTGGTCCAAAATGTTATAAGTAAGAAACAATCCATGCATATCTTGTAAGTATTTATATTGGCTCAAATCCAAGCAACCTTTACACCTACATTCTACAAACTAGTTCAATTATGCACTTCTATATTTGCTTTGGTTTGTGTTGGCATCAATCACCAAAAAGGGGGAGATTGAAAGGGAATTAGGCTTACACCTAGTTCCTATATAATTTTGGTGGTTGAATTGCCCAACACAAATCTTTGGACTAACTAGTTTGCTCTAGTGTATAAGTTATACAGGTGCTAAAAGGTTCACAACAAGCCAATAAAAAGACCAATTTTGGATTCAACAAAGGAGCAAAGGGCCAACCGAAGGCACCTCTGGTCTTGCGCACCGGACTGTCCGGTGTGCCACCGGACATGTCCGGTGCACCACCGGACATGTCCGGTGCACCAGAGGACTCTAACGCAAACTCGCCACCTTCGGGAATTTCCAGAGGCACTCGCGCTATAATTCACCGGACTGTCCGGTGTACACCGGACAGTGTCCTGTGCGCCATGGAGGAACGGCCTCAGGAACTCGCCAGCTTCGGGAAACTCCAACGGCTAGTCCGCTAAAATTCACCGGACTGTCCGGTGTGCACCGGACTGTCCGGTGCGACTCCGGAGCAACGGCTATCTCCGCGCCAACGGCTCTCTGCCGCGCATTTAAAGCGCGCTCTGCACACGCAGAAGTCAGGCGCGCCCATACTGGCACACCGGACAGCAAACAGTACCTGTCCGGTGTGCACCGGACACCCAGGCGGGCCCACAAGTCAGAAACTCCAACGGTTAGAATCCAACGGCAGTGATGACGTGGCAGGGGGCACCGGACTGTCCGGTGTGCACCGGACTGTCCGGTGCGCCATCGAGCAGACAGCCTCCCAACGGCCACTTTTGGTGGTTGGGGCTATAAATACCCCAACCACCCCACCATTCATGGTATCCAAGTTTCCCACTTTTCAACCACTTACAAGAGCTAGGCATTCAATTCTAGACACACCAAAGAGATCAAATCCTCTCCAATTCTACAAAAGGCTTTAGTGATTAGCGAGAGAGATTTGTCGTGTTCTTTTGAGCTCTTGCGCTTGGATTGCTTCTTTTCTTTCTCACTTGCTCTTGTGATCAACACTCAATTGTAATCAAGGCAAGATGCACCAATTGTGTGGTGGCCCTTGCGGGGAAGTTTTGTTCCCGGCTTTGATTTGAGAAGAGAAGCTCACTCGGTCCGAGGGACCGTTTGAGAGAGGGAAGGGTTGAAAGAGACCCGGCCTTTGTGGCCTCCTCAACGGGGAGTAGGTTTGAAAGAACCGAACCTCGGTAAAACAAATCCGCGTGTCCACACTTCATTATTCGCTTGCGATTTGCTTTGCGTCCTCTCTCGCGGACTCGTTTATATTTCTAACGCTAACCCGGCTTGTAGTTGTGTTTATATTTGTAAATTTCAGTTTCGCCCTATTCACCCCCCCCTCTAGGCGACTATCAGCGCCCCGCATACTCTGTGACGACGGCGGCTCTCAGCCCCCTTACGGAAGCAAGAGGACGTCAGCAAAGACCCAACCGCTCCGACAGCTGTCCCTCCGCCAGGCTCCATCGCTCTTCCGACGGCCACGACATCACACCAGCTGGGTGCCAAAATCTCTCCGGCTGCCACAACGGCATGTACTTAGGGCGCTAGCTCTCCTCCGCTAGACACGTAGCACTCTGCTACACCCCCCATTGTACACCTGGATCCTCTCCTTACGCCTATAAAAGGAAGGACCAGGGCCCTCTTAGAGAGGGTTGGCAGCGCGGGGACGAGGACGAGACAGGTGCTCGCTTGGAGCCGCTCGCTTCCCTCTCCCGCGTGGACGCTTGTAACCCCCTACTGCAAGCGCACCCGACCTGGGCGCCGGACGAACACGAAGGCCGCGGGATTCCCACCTCTCTCACGCCGGTCTCCGGCCGCCTCGCTCCCCCCCTTCGCGCTCGCCCTCGCGCTCGACCCATCTGGGCTGGGGCACGCGGCAACACTCACTCGTCGGCCCAGGGACCCCCCGGTCTCGAAACGCCAACAGTTGGCGCGCCAGGTAGGGGCCTGCTGCGTGTTGACGAACAGCTTCCCGTTGTTGGAGCGAAGGCAGAAACGCCACCCTTCGCTCGAAGTCTCCGCTGCTTAGCCGCTGCTCTGACAAAGACAAAGCAGGCAGGGACACCCTTTGCTTGATCGGCACCAGACGAAGACCGGCGACGAAGGCATCCCACAGTGCGGCCTCGTCTAGCTCAGAGGCCCACGTGTGATCCGGCCCATTGTAACGGGCCCTGCGTAGCCGCCGCGTGTTACGGGCCTAATTTGTAAAGGCATCCCTGTAATTACAGTCTGTAACCCTTCTTTATGGGAATATTCTGGGGATAACCTAGGTAGCTGAGGGCACATGCGTCCTTAACACAAGGCGCTGGGCGTTCAGGTACCTATAAATACCCCCACACAGTGCCCGTGAGAGGCCTGGGGAACAGAGCTATTTTGCCATCTCACGCGTAACCCTACTGTCTACACTGTTCACCCCTGTTGGCCTTCTTGCGACTGATAGCAAGTTCCAACATTTGGCGCCCACCGTTCGTGCTACGACAAAACCACCCGCGATGGCACCCAAGAGAGCTAACCCGAAGGCTGACGAGGCTGCGAAGGCAGCACTGCTTGCCGCAAGAAAGGGCAAGGCCCTCGCCCTCACCCAATCCACCCACCAAGAGCCCACTGAAGACAATGTTCCCCACACCTGCGAAGACAACACCTTCCGCACCTGCGGGCCTGAAGGACAATCGCAGCCGCCCCCAGGCTTTGCCCCACTAGAAGGCGCGGACCTCACCGAGGACGGTGAGGTCCTCGGCGTCTCAATAGAAGAACAGCTACAGCTGCGCGCCCTGCGCCTCAAGAACCGCAATCTCTAGATGCAGAAAGAGATACTGGAGGCCAAGCGCCAGCGTGTGTCCGCACTAGCCAAAGTGCGGCAAATGATACGCGACGAGGAGCAGAAGGCCCAAGACCTCGAGCGCGAGATCGCGCTGATGCAGCGCGAAGGCCACCTTGGCCTGCAGCAAGAGCCACCCCTCCAGCAGCGCGCACAACCGGAAGACACGCGCGAAGGCCACCTCGGCCTGCAGCATGGGCCACCCCTGCAACACTGAGCACAGCCGGAGAACCCGCGTTTCCCCCAGCGTGACTACACCTTTCAGCACGGCGCGCCATTCCAAGGGGTCAACTACCTCGACGAGCGAAGTCCCCTGGCGCCACACCTGCAAGTGACGCCTTGGCCAGCTAACTTCCGAGCAGGGACCTATCCCAAGTACAACGGCAGCACCGACCCGGCGCAATACATAATGAGTTATCAGGTCGCCGTTGCATCCGCCGGAGGGGACGACACCACAATGGCAAAGTCTTTCATCATCGCCCTAGAGGGCCCAGCACTCACCTGGTTCACCAGATTGCCTCCGCTGTCCATTGATTCATGGAGAAGTCTCAGGGACAAGTTCCTGCTCAACTTCCAAGGGTACCGCCCAGACACCGACGCCTTGGCCGAGCTCTCGCTTTGCAAGCAGCTGGAAAAGGAGACTCTGCGGGAGTATTACCGCAAATTCTTAACACTCAAGTCACAGCTGCCCTCCGTCGATGATCAGATCGCTATCCACTACGCCATCAGTGGCCTTCGTGCCGGCGTCCTCTACAGCCACTGTATCAGAGATCCACCCTAGAACCTCCAGGAGCTATATCAGCTCTTTGAAAAATATGCCAAATCCGAAGAGCTCCACCAGCGCAAGGTTGAGTCACAGCGGAAACCCAAAGATGCCCCGCAGTCCAGCCGCACGTGGACGAGGACTCCGCAGCCAGACTCCGGTCGAGACGGCCGCAGTCAGCAGCAAGTGCACAACATCGCCAACCAGCATCCCGCTGCTGACCCCCCTCGTCGCCAGGAATATCCCCCCCAGGGCCGCGGAAATGGAACTCGTGGCAGGGGCCGAGGGCGCGCACAGCCGCCGCGCCGATTCTACTGCCTTTTCCACGGCGAAGACTGCGCCCACCAAACCAAAGACTGCCCCGAAACGAAGGCCACCAGAGACAGAATGGCGCGGGCGCAGCCAGCCGACAATCCCAGAATTGTCGCGCACAATTACCAGCCACCCCCTCCACCATACATCCACGCTCCCGCCCCGCATCCACCGCACCACGCTTACCAACACCATCAGGAAGTACAAATCGTACCTCCTCCACCCCCACCACCACACTAGCAACATCAAAACATCCCCCATGCCCCAAAGCAGGAAGACTTCGCCGATCAGCCATATCGCGGAGTCATTCACATGATAACGGGGGGGGGTCCAGCACTGACTTCGACACCAAGAGGCAGAAGCGGGACCACTACCGCATCATCAACCATGTCGTCGTCACTGGCCCGGTTGTGCAGACAAAGTGGTCCCACATACCGCTAACCTTCGACGCACGAGACGTCGACCTCCGCAGCGCCCCCCACATCGACGCTATGGTCATCAATTGCAGCGTGGCAGGCTGGGACTTACACAAAGTCCTAGTCGACAACGGCAGTCAGGCGGACATCATCTTCCTCCACGCCTTCGACCGCATGGGTATAAGCCACAACCTGCTCAAGCCTTCGGACAACCCATTGTATGGCTTCGGCGGCAAGGGCACCTTTCCCGTTGGCAAAATAGAGTTGCCCCTCTCCTTCGGTGTAGCACCCAATGCCCGAAGTGAGCAAGTAACCTTCGACATCGTCGACATGATATATCCATACAATGCCATCATGGGCCGGGGCTCCATCAATAAGTTCGAAGCTGCCATCCACGGACTGTACCTATGTATGAAGATACCAGGTCCGCTTGGCGCCATTACGGTCTACGGCAACCAGCAGACGGCGCGCAACATAGAGCGGGACTTCGTGCCCGGTCAGAGGAACGTGCACTGTCTCACGACCCAGTGCGAGGTCCCCGCGCCCGCCAGCCCAACCGATAAACAGCACGACAAGGCACAGCTGCAGAGCCAAGACGGGACCAAGACTGTCCCCCTCGATCATGCCACGCCCAAGCAGACAGTCACTATCAGCGAAGACCTTACCTCACATGAAGAAGAAAAGCTTCTCTGCTGCCTGTCCAAGAATAAAGATGTCTTCGCCTGGTCCGCCCTCGACCTGGTCGGAGTCAGCCGATCCATAATTGAGCACAGCTTGGGAATTGACCCTTCGGTGCGAGCAAAAAAGCAAAGGCTTCGCAAAATGTCCGACGAAAAGACAGAAGCCGCCAAGGCGGAGGTGCACCGCCTCCTAGAGGCTAAATTCATCGAGCCAGTGGCTTACCCCACGTGGCTCTCCAATGTCGTAATGGTGCAGAAAAAAGCGGGAAATGGCGAATGTGCATAGACTTCACCAGTCTCAATAAGGCCTGCCCAAAGGACAATTTCCCGTTGCCACGGATCGACAAAATAGTCGATAGCGCGGCCGGATGCGAGGTCATGTCACTCCTCGACTGCTTCTCCGGCTATCACCAGATATACATGAAGGAGGAAGACAAGGCTAGCACCAGCTTTATAACACCCTTCGGCACATATTGCTTCATCAGAATGCCGGAGGGACTCAAGAATGTCGGGTCCACCTTCTCTAGACTCACCAAAACAGTACTCGAAGGGCAGGTTGGCAGAAATATATTTACATATGTGGACGACATCGTCGTCGCCAGCAAGAATAAGGAGGACCACCTCGCCGACCTCGCCGAGACATTCGCGAACATGCGAGATGCACGACTCCGCCTAAACCCGGAAAAGTGTGTCTTCGGTGTTCGCCAGGGCAAGATATTGGGCTACCTGGTATCACATCGCGGCATCGAGGCCAACCCAACCAAGATCCAAGCCATCGTAGACATGTTGCCTCCGCAGTCCGTCAGGGACGTCCAGCGTCTGACAGGCAGATTGGCCGCTCTCAACAGATTCATCTCCAGGTCCGCCGAGCGAAGTCTCCCCTTCCTCAAAACACTTCGCGGTGCAAAAGACTTTGCCTAGGGACCGGAGCAAGCAGCGGCCTTCGCCTCACTAAAACAGTACCTGTCGGAGCTGGCCATCCTCACGAGCCCCGACTCCTCGTTCCCCCTATTGCTCTATGTCGCGGCTTCGCCGCACGCGGTCAGCGCGGCACTAGTGCAGGAGCAGACAGTTGAGGGCGCGGTCAGACAGTGCCCTGTTTACTATGTCTCCGAGGTACTGACACCGTCCAAATGCAATATGACAGAGCTGGAGAAGATCGCCTATGCAGTCGTTATGTCTTCGCGCAAACTGCGCCATTACTTTGAAGCATTCAAGGTCCGAGTCACCTCAGACAGGGGGCTCGGCGAACTATTCAGAAACCCGGAGGCATCGGTGAGGATTGCCAAGTGGGCAGCCGAACTTTCCGGCTACCACATCAGCTTCGAGCCCAGGACAGCCATCAAGTCACAAGTCCTGGCAGACTTCGTCGTCGACTGGACTGGGCCAATAACACAGCCGGACCCGTCCACAGAGAAGGTTTGGACTATCCATTGCGACGGCGCATGGTGCCATGTGGGGGCAGGCGTCGCTGCAGTCGTCACCTCACCAGCCGGAGTCAAACACAGATATGCAGCACGCCTCAGCTTCGCTCTGGAATCCGACAGATGCACAAACAATATATCAGAGTATGAAGCGGTTATCCTCGGCCTCCGCAAGCTAAGGGCCCTCGGAGTCACCACATGTATCATCAAAACAGACTCCAAGATAGTTGCCGGCCAGGTCGAGAAAGACTATGCAGCAAAAGACCCCGCCCTCATGCAATACCTCGCGGCCATCCGAAGTCTCGAGAGACAGTTCAAGGGATTCACCTTGCAGCATGTGGATAGGGCCAAGAATGAGGAGGCCGATGCATTGGCCAAGGCTGCCGCCAGGGGCGAGCCCTTGCCCTCCGACTTGTTCTTTCACACCATCGGCACGCCAGCCGTCCGGAGCCCCGAAGGGCTCCAAATAACTAATGATAGCGAGGGCCACCGCATAGTCAACCTAATCATGACCGAAGACTGGCGGGCACCAATAACCCTGTTCCTACAGGGGTACTATCACCCAACCGACGTCAGTGAGGCCAAGCGCCTCAGACATCGAAGCCGGGACTTCGCACTGATTGAGGGCCAACTCTACAAGAAAGGGGTCAGTCAGCCAATGCTTAAGTGCGTCACCGAAACCGAAGGCATGCAGATCCTACGTGAAGTCCACAGTGGCACGTGCGGCTCGCACGCAGGGCCAAGGGCCCTAGCTGCCAAGGTGATCCGCCAAGGGTTTTACTGGCCCGCAATGATCTGCGCCGCAAATCGGGTCACAAGGTCCTGCGAAGCCTGCCAGAAGTTTTCTCCTCGGTCAGGCAGCCCCTCGCAGTATACAAAGCTGATTGCCCATACATGGCCTCTCCAGCGCTGGGGCCTGGACATTGTCGGGCCCCTGCCCACCGCTCAAGGGAACCTCAAGTTTGCCTTCGTAGCCGTCGAATACTTCACCAAATGGATCGAAGCGAGGGCTGTTTCTACAATAACATCAAAGACTGCCCAAAAATTCTTCTGGCAAAACATTGTTTGCCGCTTCGGAGTACCGTCCGAGCTAACAGTTGACAACGGCAAGCAGTTTGACAGCCAAGATTTCAAGGATTTTTGTTTCTCCATCGGCACCAAGCTTGCCTTCGCTTCAGTCTATCATCCGCAGTCCAACGGGGTCGTGGAGCGCGCCAATGGGAAAATCTTCACAGCTGTCAAGAAGATGCTCCTCGATGAAAAAAAAGGCAGATGGACCGATTTATTACCGGAGGCAGTCTGGGCGCTAAACACAACTGAGTGCAGGGCGACTGGGTTCACTCCTTTCCGCCTTCTATACGGATCGGAGGCCATGACCCGCAAGAAATAAAGCATGGGTCCCCGCGTATAGTTCCGTCAGCCGTCCCCGATGTGGACGAGCCAACTTCAAAAGATCTCATTGACGGAGACCGGGTCTTCGCCCTACAGGCCCTAAACAAATACCAAGCCCAGACCAAAGCATGGCGCGACCACGCAGTCATCCCGAGGGAGTTCAGCGAAGGGGACCTCGTACTCGTCCGAACAGCTCGGACGGAGTCTAGGAGCAAGCTGGAGCCCAAGTGGGAGGGCCCCTTTATAGTCAAGACAAAAGCTTCCCCCAGTGCCTACAGGCTCACAACGCCAAACGGCGAGGACCTGGAGCACTCCTGGAACATCGACAACCTCCGCAAATTTTTTGTTTGACTCATCGGGGCTGATTCTGCCCTTGTAATTCGCCAAAAACAATCTTGTATCGGCCCGCACTCTTTTCCTCCCGGGAGGTGAGGTTTTTAACGAGGCGGAGCCATGTAATATATGTGTGAAAAATCCCCCGCAAAAACATGCGTCGAAAAAAGACCGCGACGACGGTCTTCGACATTCGACCAATTCGAGGTCACCGCGAGGCTAAGCGCTAGCCACCCTCGCGTGCGACAAATCCGCGCAGAAGTCACCTAAGGGTGCAGCCGGACCAGCACAACAAGTGCGAAAAAACCCGAAGTCTATCACGAAGACTACCCGCGCAGAAGTCGCCCAAGGGTGCAGCCGGACTAGCACAACAAGTGCGAAAAAACCCGAAGTCTATCGCGAAGACTATCCGCGCAGAAGTCGCCTAAGGGTGCAGCCGGTCTAGCACAACAAGTGCGAAAAAACCCGAAGTCTATCGCGAAGACTACCCGCGCAGAAGTCGCCCAAGGGTGCAGCCGGACTAGCACAACAAGTGCGAAAAAACCTGAAGTCTATCGCGAAGACTATCCGCGCAGAAGTCACCTAAGGGTGCAGCCGGTCTAGCACAACAAGTGCGAAAAAACCCGAAGCCTACCGCGAAGACTATCCGCGCAGAAGTCGCCAAAGGGTGCAGCCGGACTAGCACAACAAGTGCGAAAAAACCGAAGCCTACCGCGAAGACTATCCACGCAGAAGCCGCCTAAGGGCGCAGCCGAACTAGTACAACAAAAGCAGAAACGACAGCATCAAACCATCCGCGCTAAGACCGACTATAATCACACCAGCACAACATAACAAAACATACCAGACAAAGTACACAACGCCTTCGCAGGCACAGGCAAGCGAGGGCACACGACTTCATCGCACAAGCCTTTACACATATACAAGCGAAGGCGCCACACTCTACATCAGCTCAACCTTAGGAATAATTCCCATCTCCCTATAATTAAATAACATTATCCTAAGCTCCTCACCCGCAAAAAGACTCCGCAGTTCCCCTTCCCCTGTACTCGCGGCGGCGGGCAAAGACAACAGCTCCTGCCGACCAGCCCTACTCACACGAAGCTGACCCCTTTCCTCCGTACTAACCCTACGCTTTGCAACCGCCCTTCGCCGTCGGCGCCCGGTGCTAGGACCTGGCACATCTTGCGCGTCCGCGGCATGTGGCGAGGCCTCCGCCGCAGCCACGTCCAAGGCCGCAAAATAGTCCAAGTCCTCCTCCGACGACTCCTCAGTCCACTCAACCGAGCTCCCAGAGTCAGTAAAATCAAAAAACTCAGACGCAGATCCACCATATTCATTACCACCTTCCGCGGTCGAAGCCGCCAAAAATTCAGTAGTAGCGGTTGCGTGCGCAGGCCCAAAATCTTGAACCTGCGTAGCAACCAAAGTTCAGCAACATATCCAAAATTCCCCAACCCTATACACCCACTACGCCACCTGCGAAGGCCCTGGCGCTGCGGAAGCCTCCGCCATTGGCTCCGCCGCTGCTTCCGTTGTTGTTTCCGCCGCCTCCGCCGCGGGATCTTCAGCACTCGGCGCAGCAGCCGCGGGGGCATCAGGTGCGCCTTCGGCCACCTTCGGGGGCAGGTCTTCGCCGGCCACTACGGATGTGGGGGCATCCGGTGCGTCTTCCGCGGTCTCCGGGGTTGGCTCCAGGGCGACCTCGGACACGGCCTCCGCAGGGGTCGGCTCCGGGTCAGGCAGCGCGCTGTTCAACGCCCTGAAGTCGTCCACCCGCTCGCCACGCAACGCCTAAGACAGAACACGCAAAATTCAGCAAACACACGCACACCCCACATCCAACAAACGCCAAATAAACGAAAATGTTACCTGAGCCATCGCCGTCTCCGCTCGCTCCCTGACCACCTCGCGACCGTGCGGACCCCACATCCGGTCATAGAGGGCCCCGGCAGAATCCTTCACCACGAGGTCTTCAACCTTATAGACATCTCGATCAAAATCTTCATCCGCCTGGTCGAAGACCTCGAAGTGCCGGCACCCTTCGCGGGAGAGCGCGTTCATCGCCCCCTCGCAGGTGACCAGGGAGGCATACGACATGAACCCCCCCACGACAGCGGGGAGTTCCTGCAGTTCTTCCTGCACCCATTCCAGACAGCGAAGCCCGGACTCTCGGTCCGGCACTTCGAAGTCACCAGTCCGTGCACCCAGCTCACGATATGTGCTCACAAGCTGTGTGCGCGTCCGTTCGGCCTCCGCTCGCATCGCGGCCTCGGCCCGCTCCACGCGGCTCTCGAGGGCGATGAGCCGGTCCTGCAGCTGCTCGGCGCGCTCCCTGGCAATATTTCCCTCCGCTCGGGCCAGCTTGGCCTCCGCCTGCGAAGCTTGCGCCTTGGCGAGGGCCTCGTTGGTCTCCCTCCTCTCCCCCGCCAATTGGCGCCGGAGGTCAGCCTTCTCTCCCTCCAGTGCGGCCACCTTGTCCGCCAGCTTGCGGCACTTGCTGTCGGCGGCCGATTTCTCTCGGACGGCGTCAGCATGTTGTGTCCAAAGTCTCTCGACTTCGGCAGACACAACTGCCGTGAGGGCCCCCGACGCCGTGCGGTTGGCAAAGTCAGCCACCTGCACAACACGCATAAGACCACGAAGTCCGTTGAAAAATAAAGAGAGAGAGAGAGAGCGAAGTCCGGCTCAGCGGACCTGACTTAGCGACTCCACCACCTCCTTTAGCCGGCGGGACGTAGCGCCCGCCTCATCCCTCACAGCCGCGAGGGTCGCCACCTCGCCTCCGGCGCTAAGAGCCCCGCCCTTCGCCTTCGGCGCTGCGGCAGCGACCGCTGTCGCCGCGGCAGGCGCAACTATAACAAGTTGGCCTTCGTCCGACCCTGCAACGTAGCAACGAAAAAATAATAATACATTAAAAAAAAGAGGAGCCAGCGACTTACCACCAAGATAGTCCTCCACACAAATGTCGGTGGCGAAGTCGGCGACACGCTTGCCTGCCGACGGCAACGCTCGGGCCGCCTTCGCGGCCTCCGCCACCCTGCTGGGCGGCGGCACAGCCTTCGCCGGTTTGGAGCCTCCGGCGCCCGCCGCTGCCTCTGGCGCCTTGCTAGATGCAGGGACGCCTGACTTCGCCGCCAGCGGCGGCTTGCCTCTGCCGGGGGCCGCAGCCTTCGCCGACCCCCGCTTTTGCCTCTTTGGCCTGGCTTCAACAAGCCTGACAGCCGCCTGGCGCTTTTGTGCAGCCCCCTGGCGATCCTTGTCCATCACTGCCGACACAACAGCAGCAATATTCCGCCCGTAAGGAAAAACTCTCCATTTGCGAACCATGCGAGATGTAAAAACGTCCCCGCTGGCCGCGCGGGGGATAGGAACATTCCTAGGCCAGCAACCCCCGGTAACCTTCAGCATCCGAGCCGAAGACTCCCGGAGCTCGGGCGAAGACATCCTTTCCCCCGGGGCCGTGCACGTCCTCATCAACTCTCTAGCAAAGCCATCGGAAACCCCAAGTCCTCCCATGGCAGTACCTAGTTTCCTCTTCTTAGAGGATGGGGCGGCCACCGGCGCAGGGTCGTCTTTAGTCTCCACCACCGGTTTCTTCCCTCGGCGGTCCGCATCGTCTTGACCAGGGTAGCCGTCATATGGCAGTTGGTTCAATTCGAAGACCCTATTCAGACGGTCATTCGACCCGCGGATCTCCCAGCTGTGCTGGCCCTCTGTCCTCGGCACATAACGCCCAACAAGCCGCACCGCCTCATCCTCCGCCTCACGCACAAAGGCGGCCGGATCACGGTTTCGCAGATTTAGCGCGAAGGCGGGACTCCGCACCACCTTTCCACCACGGAAAGGCATCTGGCGAGTGCATACTTCGCCCAACGCCCAACCATGCGCCAAGGGCCATACCCCGTACGCCACAAACTCTTCAACCAAGTCGCGCCCACTGCTCTGGCCGGCGGCACACCGAAGGGCCCCTTCGTCCACATCATCCTCCGCCACTTCAAAGGGCGGGTACGCCGAGTAAAAATGAGAGCACATCTCGGACACGGGAAGTCCCTCGTGGCCTTCGACGGTACCCTCAGCAACGTAAAACCAAAATTCATTCCAGTTGCCCCACTTGTTGCGGGCGCAAGGAACCAACTCGACTACCTGCATCATGGTCTTGCCGGTCTTCGGCGTGAATGTGCAGGACCCAAACTGAGCAACTTCGTCCCCGATCATCCTCTTCTGCCAGTGTAAACAATAATGCTTCGCAAAAACTTCGACCGATGGCTGTCCGCCGTACGAAGTCGTCGCCCAGACATACTTCGACAGGACCACCACGACATTCGACGTCAGCTGATGTATTTGCACGTTGAACCTGCGCAGGACTTCGCCAACAAACCAGTGTGCAGGCAAGCGGAGACCGGCGGCGAAAAACGCCTCGAAAACAACCAACTCGCCCTCCGGCTCGGGGACTTTCTCCGTCCCCGGGGCACGAGCAACTCCGCCGCCGAAGTAGCCCAACCGCTGCATATCCTCCACGCGGGCCGACAACATTCGCGACACGCCAAAATCAACAGAATCGCCGGCGCGCAACTCCTCCGCCATCGAACTACTCAGCGTTTCCTCCGACGAGGCGGCGGCCGGCGGCGAGGAACCGGCCGGCGGCGTAGCGGCAGCGGAAGAAGAGGAGGACGGCATCGCTACGTACCGTCGGCGGCGGCGGGCAGTCTGCTTCACTCGCGCCAGATCTCCGGCGAACAAGAGCACGACGGGCAGACGAGCAGCAAGACGGCGGGCGGCTAGGGTTTTCGCGGAGCGCGGAAAGTAAAGTTCAAAAAGCGTCGGCCCCCGCCCCCTTTTATAGGCAGGGCGCGGCTCTTCGGGAAACCCGTAATCCAACAGGGCGCGGCGCTTCGGGAAACCCGCAATCCAACAGTACGCCGTCAATCAACGGTCACATCAAAAACCCCCGCGGAACCACTTCGAGCGAGGGCAGCGTCTCCGCCATCTAGCGACGTCTTCGGCACCAGGTGACTTTGTCGAACTGGTCCCTCGGAGGGCAAATGTTGGAGCGAAGGCAGAAACGCCACCCTTCGCTCAAAGTCTCCGCTGCTTAGCCGCTGCTCTGACAAAGACAAAGTAGGCAGGGACACCCTTCGCTTGATCGGCACCAGACGAAGACCGGCGATGAAGGCATCCCACAGTGCGGCCTCGTCCAGCTCAGAGGCCCACGTGTGATCCGGCCCATTGTAACGGGCCCTGCGTAGCCGCCGCGTGTTACGGGCCTAATTTGTAAAGGCATCCCTGTAATTACAGTCTGTAACCCTGCTTTATGGGAATATTCTAGGGATAACCTAGGTAGCTGAGGGCACATGCGTCCTTAACACAAGGCGCTGGGCGTTCAGGTACCTATAAATACCCCCACACAGTGCCCGTGAGAGGCCTGGGGAACAGAGCTATTTTGCCATCTCACGCGTAACCCTACTGTCTACACTGTTCACCCCTGTTGGCCTTCTTGCGACTGATAGCAAGTTCCAACACCCGTCAAGCTCCAGATGGGCAGTCTCCAGCAACCTCTCCAACCCTGGACGGTGCTCCGTTTCGGGAGTCTTGAGTTCATGTCCTTCGACGGCAGCTACGACATGATACTCCTTCCATCGCCGCGCGACAACGACAATGGCGGCCGACAGCCCGCCCGCCGGCGGCGGAATCGACGACGTCTTCCCCGCGTGGTGGAAGAACAACCTTCGAGCTCATCCCGTCCTCTTCCCCGCCGACGGAGGGGACGGCAGGGCAGCCAAGGCCAAGCAGGAGGCAGCGCTTCGTCGGCTGTCGAGCAAGTCGATGGCGCCGGCACCCCAACGGGGGGCGCACCGGGTATCGACTTCGCGCTTGAGACGAAGACGAGCGCCGTCTCCCCGCGACACGCCAATCCCGAGCAAGCGGACGACGCCAGCACACTTGCGAAAAGCTTGCTGGACGTCGCCCTCGTACCTGAGACGACGGTGCAGTCAGTCCCCGACGTGACTTTATCTCTGCTCGTCGACCAAGAGGTACCGATCGATTCCCATCCCACATCATTTGGATTCAGCCTCAACCCGCCTAGCGACCTCGCTTTGGCGGGCGCTCTCGTAGAGGCGAGTCCAAACCCTCTGGGGTTTCGCATGCGGTCACCTTGGGACCGGTTGACGGACGTCTCGACCTACCGGCCCTCTGGGTCCGAGGAAGACGACGACCCCAGCATCTGTTGGGATTTCTCTGGACTTGGCAACCCTAGTGCCTTGCGGGACTTCATGACCGCATGTGACTACTGCCTCTCCGACTGTTCCGACGGTAGCCGCAGCCTCGACGACGAGGACTGCAGCCCAAGCCGCGAATGTTTCCACGTCGATCTAGGGGGTCCCTCCGAAGGCAATCATCTCGGCATGCCGAAGGACAGTGATCTCCCTAGGCCGGTGCCCCGCGTTGACATCCCACGGGAGCTAGCTGTGGTCCCCGTTCAGGCGGGGGGCCATGACCCACAGCTCGAGCAAATCCGCGGGGTGCAGGCCAGGCTCGACGAGGGAGCAGGAGCGCTTGAGCCGATCCGCCGGGACGTCGAGCAGGCATGGGCGGGCCAACCCCCAGCCGGAGAAATACGTCATCTACCCTAGGGTTTCCAGCACCGCGTCGCAGACGACGCCAGGGTCAGGCCACCACCCGCATCTAGTGGGGTCGGCCAGAACCTGGCAGCAGCAGCGATGCTTCTCCGTGCGATGCCGGAGCCATCAACCACCGAGGGTCGGCAAATCCAGGGGGAGCTCAAGAATCTCCTGGAAGGCGCCGCGGTCCGACGGGCCGAGAGCTCTGCCTCCCGAAGGCAGGGGTACCCCTCGGAACCTCATGCCGCGACTTCCCGATTCATGCGGGAAGCCTCGGTCTACACCGGGCGCACGCGCAACACCGCGCCTGCGGCCCCGGGCCGCCTCGGCAACGAGCACCATCACCGCGACCGTCGGGCCCACCTCGACGAGAGGGTGCGCCGAGGCTACCACCCCAGGCATGGGGGACGCTACGACAGTGGGGAGGATCGGAGTCCCTCGCCCGAACCGCCCGGTCCGCAGGCCTTCAGCCGGGCCATCCGACGGGCACCGTTCCCGACCCGGTTCCGACCCCCGACTACTATCACAAAGTACTCGGGGGAGACGAGACCGGAACTGTGGCTCGTGGACTACCGCCTGGCCTGCCAACTGGGTGGAACGGACGATGACAACCTCATCATCCGCAACCTCCCCCTGTTCCTCTCCGACACCGCTCGCGCCTGGTTGGAGCACCTGCCTCCGGGGCAGATCTCCAACTGGGACGACCTAGTCCAAGCTTTCGCCGGCAATTTCCAGGGCACGTACGTGCGCCCCGGGAATTCCTGGGACCTCCGAAGCTGCCGGCAGCAGCCGGGAGAGTCTCTCCGGGACTACATCCGGCGATTCTCGAAGCAGCGCACCGAGCTGCCCAACATCACCGACTTGGATGTCATCGGCGCGTTCCTCGCCGGCACCACCTGCCGCGACCTGGTGAGCAAGTTGGGTCGCAAGACCCCCACCAGAGCGAGCGAGCTGATGGACATCGCCACCAAGTTTGCCTCCAGCCAGGAGGCGGTCGAGGCTATCTTCCGAAAGGACAAGCAGCCCCAGGGCCTAGTCGGAAGATGCTCCCGAGGCGTCGACTCAGCGCGGCGCCAAGAAGAAAGGCAAGAAGAAGTCGCAAGCAAAACGCGACGCCGCCGACGCGGACCTTGTCACCGCCGCCGAGTACAAGAACCCTCGGAAACCCCCCGGAGGTGCCAACCTCTTCGACAAGATGCTCAAGGAGCCGTGCCCCTATCATCAGGGGCCCGTCAAGCACACCCTTGAGGAGTGCGTCATGCTTCGGCGCCACTTCCACAGGGCCGGGCCACCCGCGGAGGGTGGCAGGGCCCGCGACGACGACAAGAAGGAAGATCACCAAGCAGGAGAGTTCCCCAAGGTCCGCGACTGCTTCATGATCTACGGTGGGCAAGCGGCAAATGCTTCGGCTCGGCATCGCAAGCAAGAGCGCCGGGAGGTCTGCTCGGTGAAGGTGGCGGCGCCAGTCTACCTAGACTGGTCCGACAAGCCCATCACCTTCGACCAAGCCGACCACCCCGACCACGTGCCGAGCCTGGGGAAATACCCGCTCGTCGTCGACCCCGTCATCGGCGACGTCAGGCTCACCAAGGTCCTTATGGACGGAGGCAGCAGCCTCAACATCATCTACGCCGAGACTCTCAGGCTCCTGCGTGTTGATCTGTCCTCCGTCCGAGCAGGCGCTGCGCCCTTCCATGGGATCATTCTCGGGAAGCGCGTCCAGCCCCTCGGACAACTCGACCTTCCCGTCTGCTTCGGAACGCCCTCCAACTTCCGAAGGGAGACTCTGACGTTCGAGGTGGTCGGGTTCCGAGGAACCTACCACGCGGTACTGGGAAGGCCATGCTACGCGAAGTTCATGGCCGTCCCCAACTACACCTACCTGAAGCTCAAGATGTCGGGCCCCAACGGGGTCATCACCGTCGGCCCCACGTATAAACACGCGTTCGAATGCGACGTGGAGTGCGTGGAGTACGTCGAGGCCCTCGCCGAGTCCGAGGCCCTCATCGCCGACCTGGAAAGCCTCTCTAAGGAGGTGCCAGACGTGAAGCGTCACGCCGACAACTTCGAGCCAGTGGAGACGGTTAAGGTCGTCCCCCTCGACCCCAGCGGCGACACCTCCAAGCAGATCCGGATCGGCTCTGGGCTCGACCCCAAATAGGAAGCAGTGCTCGTCGACTTTCTCCGCGCGAACGCCGACGTCTTCGCGTGGAGTCCCTCATATATGCCCGGCATACCGAGGGATGTCGCCGAGCACTCGCTGGACATTCGAGCCGGAGCTCGACCCGTCAAGCAGCCTCTGCGCCGATTCGACGAAGAGAAGCGCAGAGCCATAGGCGAGGAGATCCACAAGCTAATGGCGGCAGGGTTCATCAAAGAGGTATTCCATCCTGAATGGCTTGCCAACCCTGTGCTTGTGAGAAAGAAAGGGGGGAAATGGCGGATGTGTGTAGACTACACTGGTCTCAACAAAGCATGTCCGAAGGTTCCCTACCCTCTGCCTCGCATCGATCAAATCGCGGATTCCACTGCTGGGTGTGAAACCCTGTCTTTCCTCGATGCCTACTCAGGGTATCATCAAATCAGGATGAAAGAGTCCGACCAGCTCGCGACTTCTTTCATCACGCCCTTCGGCATGTACTGCTATGTCACCATGCCGTTCGGCTTGAGGAATGCGGGCGCGACGTACCAGCGGTGCATGAACCATGTGTTCGGCGAACACATTGGCCGCACGGTCGAGGCCTACGTCGATGACATCGTGGTCAAGACGAGGAAAGCTTCCGACCTCCTTTCCGACCTTGAAGTGACATTTCGATGTCTCAAGGCGAAAGGCGTCAAGCTCAATCCCGAGAAGTGTGTCTTCGGGGGTGCCCCGAGGCATGCTCTTGGGGTTCATCGTCTCCGAGCGGGGCATCGAAGCCAACCCAGAGAAGATCGCAGCCATCACCAGCATGGGGCCCATCAAGGACTTGAAAGGCGTACAGAGGGTCATGGGATGTCTCGCGGCTCTGAGCCGCTTCATCTCACGCCTCGGCGAAAGAGGTCTGCCTCTGTACCGCCTCTTAAGGAAGGCCGAGTGCTTCACTTGGACCCCTGAGGCCGAGGAAGCTCTCGGGAACTTAAAGGCGCTCCTCACAAAGGCGCCTATCTTGGTGCCTCCAGCTGACGGAGAAGCCCTCTTGGTTTACGTCGCCGCGACCACTCAGGTGGTTAGCGCCGCGATTGTGGTCGAGAGGCAAGAAGAGGGGCACGCATTGCCCGTTCAGAGGCCAGTTTACTTCGTCAGCGAGGTATTGTCCGAAACCAAGATCCGCTACCCACAAGTTCAGAAGCTGCTGTATGCAGTGATCCTGATGTGGCGGAAGTTGCGACACTACTTCGAGTCTCATCCGGTAACTGTGGTGTCATCCTTCCCCCTGGGGGAGATCATCCAGTGCCGAGAGGCCTCGGGTAGAATTGCAAAGTGGGCGGTGGAAATCATGGGCGAGACAATCTTGTTCGCCCCTCGGAAGGCCATCAAGTCCCAGGTTTTGGCGGACTTCGTGGCCGAATGGGTCGACACCCAGCTACCGACAGCTCAGATCCAACCGGAGCTCTGGACCATGTTTTTCGACGGGTCGCTGATGAAGACGGGAGCCGGCGCGGGCCTACTCTTCATCTCGCCCCTCGGGAAACACCTACGCTATGTGCTACGCCTCCATTTCTCGGCATCCAACAATGTGGCTGAGTATGAGGCTCTGGTCAACGGGTTGTGGATCGCCATCGAGCTAGGGGTCCGGCGCCTCGACGCCCGCGGTGACTCGCAGCTCGTCATCGACCAAGTCATGAAGAACTCCCACTGTCGCGACCCAAAGATGGAGGCCTACTGCGATGAGGTTCGGCGCCTGGAAGACAAGTTCTACGGGCTCGAGCTTAACCACATCGCTCGGCGCTACAACGAGACTGCGGACGAGCTGGCTAAAATAGCCTCGGGGCGAACAACGGTTCCCCCGGACGTCTTCTCCCGAGATCTGCATCAACCCTCCATCAAGATCGACGACACGCCCGAGCCTGAGGCGCCCTCGGCCCAGTCCGAGGTACCCTCGGCCCAACCCGAGGTACCCTCGGCATAGCCCGAGGCACCCTCAGCTTGGGCCGAGGCGCCCTCGGTTCAGCCCGAGGTACCCTCGGCCCCCGAGGGTGAGGCACTGCACGTCGAGGAGGAGCGAAGCGGGACCACGCCTGATCGAGACTGGCAGACCCCGTACCTGCGATATCTCCACCAAGGAGAGCTACCCCTCGACCGAGCCGAGGCTCGGCGGGTGGCGCGCCGCACCAAGTCGTTCGTCTTGCTGGGCGAAGAAAAGGAGCTCTACCACCGCAGCCCCTCAGGCATCCTCCAGCGATGCATCTCCGTCGCCGAAGGTCAGGAACTCCTGCGGGAGATACACTCGGGGGCTTGCGGCCATCACACAGCGCCTCGAGCCCTCGTCGGTAATGCTTTCCGACAAGGCTTCTACTGGCCGACGGCGGTGGCCGACGCCACTAGAATTGTCCGCACCTGCGAAGGGTGTCAATTCTACGCGAGGCAGACCCACCTGCCCGCTCAGGCTCTGCAGACGATACCCATCACCTGGCCTTTCGCTGTGTGGGGTCTGGATCTCGTCGGCCCCTTGCAGAAGGCACCCGGGGCTACACGCACCTGCTGGTCGCCATCGACAAATTCTCCAAGTGGATCGAGGTCCGACCTCTGAACAGCATCAGGTCCGAGCAGGCGGTGGCGTTCTTCACCAACATCATCCATCGCTTCGGGGTTCCGAACTCCATCATCACCGACAACGGCACCTAGTTCACCGGCAGAAAGTTCTTGGACTTCTGCGAGGATCACCACATCCGGGTGGACTGGGTCGCCGTGGCTCACCCCATGTCAAATGGGCAAGTAGAGCGTGCCAACGGCATGATTCTGCAAGGGCTCAAGCCTCGGATCTACAACAACCTCAACAAGTTCGGCAAGCGATGGGTGAAGGAACTCCCCTCGGTGGTCTGGAGCCTGAGGACAACACCGAGCCGAGCCACGGGCTTCACGCCGTTCTTCCTAGTCTATGGGGCCGAGGCCGTCTTGCCCACAGACCTGGAATACGGCTCCCCGAGGACGAGGGCCTACAGCGATCAAAGCAACCAAGCTAGCCGAGAAGACTCGCTGGACCAGCTGGAAGAGGCTCGGGACAAGGCCTTACTACACTCGACGCGGCACCAGCAGTCCTTGCGACGCTACCACGCCCGAGGGGTCCGGTCCTGAGACCTCCAGGTGGGCGACCTGGTGCTTCGGCTGCGACAAGACCCCCGAGGGAGGCACAAGCTCACGCCCCCCCGGGAGGGACCGTTCGTCATCACCAAGGTTCTGAAGCCCGGAACGTACAAGCTGGCCAACAGCCAAGGCGAGGTCTACAGCAACGCTTGGAACATCCAACAGCTACGTCGCTTCTACCCTTAAGATGTTTTCAAGTTGTTCATATACCTCGCACCCACGCAAAGTTTAGTCATCAAGGAAGGGTCGGCCTCGCCTCGGCAAAGCCCGACCCTCCCTCGGGGGCTAAAAGGGGGGGAACCCCCTCTGCGTTGAAATTTTCCTCGAAAAAAGATCTCTTCTGCCAGAATGTCTTTCGTGCTTTTTGACTACTTCGAAAAGTGGATCCTGAAAACGACGGAGTACACGTAAGCAGCCAAGGCTGACCGAGCCAAGGGACTCCTACGCCTCCGGGATACGGATACCTCACTCATCACCTTCTGCGATAAGTAACTCACGCTCGGATATGTGATTCCGCGGACCGAACAAGTCTTCACGTTCGGAAGCTCTTCTGCCGAAGCGGTCCTTCGAGCCTTCTCGGCTGAGTCGGTGACAGAGCCTCATGGACGGGTAAAAGTGCGCGTAAGCGGCAAGGCCGACCGAGCCGAGGGACTCCTACGCCTCCGGGATACGGATACCTCACTCATCACCTTTCGCGAGAAGCAACTCTCGCTCGCACAAACATCCCTGTTACCGACAAAAAAGTCCAGATACTCGAAACAAGAGGAAAAGAGACGCAGCTTTACAACACAGCGAGGGTGTGTTCTGGCCTTAGCGGCCGCAGGAGACACATGCTACAAGACAATCTGATCCTGCAGGCTCGGATCTTGACGCTGGAAGGGGGCAGCAGCACCCTCGGCATCGACGACACCTTCGGTGAGGTCCGACCTAGCCTCGGACGGCGATGCGGTCCGAGGATCTCCACTCTGAAGGACGACGTCATCGCCACGCCCGGGCAATCGCTGCCAGGGTCCCCTCCGGGAACCCGGCCCGAGCGGGCGGCTCGGCCGGTCGCCTCGGGGCCTCGGCCAGCATTCTACCAAGGGCACCAGCCCGACCCGAGGCGTCGGCTGGTCAACTCCAGCGTCGGTCCCGCCAACGGACGACCCGGCTAGGCTCCGGCCAACCAGGTTTCATTTTTGAGCCGACTCTGCCCCTGTTCATGCTGATATCGCTACCCCTGGCCTCGGCTCATCCAAGAGCGGCCGAGGGGTCCCTTTAACTAAGCTAGAGGAGCCTCGGACAACAAGGCCGACCGAGCCGAGGGACTCCTACGCCTCCGGGATACGGATACCTCACTCGTCACCTTGACACGGGGCGACTCACGCTCGGTGAAGCGGTTCAGACAACCAACAGGCGAGTCTTAGTGCTCAAAAATGAGGAAAAAACACGGCTCCGTGCCAAAATTACATACATGTTCAGGCCCCGACAGCCACAATGAACAAAAACACTGGCATTCAAAGTGCCATTACAAACGGAACTCCGGTTCCACCTCTGCAGGTACGAACAACCCCACTCGATGGGGGAGGGCCTGCGGAGCAACAGAAGACCGACGAACGGCGCGCCGTCGCCCGCTCCAGCAGCAGCGATGACGACGACTTCTGCTCCGGCGGGCCAAACAGCGGCAGCACTGACCTCAGGGCGGATGCTGCTGCTAAGAGGCCCCCGCCCACGCCCAAACTCGTGAGGCAAGGACGGGCAGAAGGCCGTAGAGTTGGAGGTCGATCCGTGGGTGGCCCTGGCTATCTCGTCGGCGGAAGAACCTCTTCCAGCTGCCGTGGCAGACGCCGGCGCCGCAAGCGGCTCCGAAGCCACTCGCGTCCGAGAGCCAGGCACGGTGCAGCTGCCGGCGCCACGGACGACGACCGCCCTTCCCTCCGATCACTGAGAGAAGGAGCGGGCCACCGCCCACGCAGGGGCCGACCCCAACTCGGCACACTCCCCTCCCCAGCCCTGGTGATGAAAATCCTTGAGGCTGAGGGAGGGGCAGAGGCCGCAGCCCGGCTCGCTTTCCCCCACCATCAAGCTGGAGGTCACCATCTTGGGTGACCACCGGCGGAGGGGTGCAGCCGGGCTGCATGATGAAAATCCTTGAAGCCGAACAATGGCTGAAAGGTACCAACTCCCACGGAGTTGCGTTCCCCCGACGACAGGGCGGAAAGACGGCGGATATCCCCCATCTGGGGGCTTGGAAGGTGGAAAGACACGATGCATAAGGGAGCGCAAAGACATGGTCGCCTTCCAAAGGGGGTCGCCCTCCTTTTAAAGGCGACTCTCCCTACTTGCACCCCCAACCGTCGCGGGCTGAGTCTTCTCCAACACACTCTGAGGTCCTCCCCTGCGGCGCGGGGGCTGGGTCCCACATGTCATGCAAGCCGGCTCAGAGCAGAAGAAGCCAAACTGCCGCGCGCGGTGCGCACGACCGCCCAGCGGTTACAAGTGACCCTCCACTTTTGCCCAGACCAGCGGGCGAAAGGGGCGGGCAGCCATGCAGGCGGCATGCAACCGCGCCAAGTGGACGCCCTTCTCCGACTCCCAACACGCCCAGCCTGGAGGCCCAGGCCCACGCGTCATGCAACCGGCGCGCCGAACGCATCGTGCATGCAACTGCACCGCCACTTGCGCCACCACCGCGCCTCCTCGATTGCGGAACCAATACCGCGACTCGAGGCGACCCAGCGCACGACCCAGCAGCGCTAGCCTGGCGCGGCGGTCAGTGCGGCCAAAAATGGGCCGGCAGTAATGACGGTGGCAGGCGGGCAGGAGCAGCAGTCACGTCGTTAGCCAGGCTCACGTCCCATCCGGGGGCAGCGAGAGAACCCCCTCTCACGGCGTGAAGACAACGCGCCCGTGATCCGTTCCTCGAACGGCTCGCGCACGCGCAACGGCCGCCCCGCCAACCACTCGCTCTGTCGCATTAACTCCGCGGCGGGACAGGCGGCGCCTCTGGCAGGAGAAGCGGGCGACGCTTCGCCTTCGCCATAATGACCGCGTCAGTAAAGGTACGCCGCGTCGTTCGATTTCGTATCCTTTTCCTTTTTTCATCTTTCTCTCTCTTGCAACAGGGACCGGGAAAGGGGGATACCCCGAAAAGGATCCTTCCCCGTGAAGGAACCAGGCTCCGAGCCTCCCTACTGATCAGAGGTTCGAAGGCTGGCCCCCCGGAAGGGTTCGACAGCCGCCTCAGATCGCGTGGGCCCTACACCCACTACTGGTCAGAGGTTCGAAGGCCGGCCCCTCGGAAGGGTTCCACGGCCGCCTCAGGCTACTCGGGCTCTGCGCCCATTACTGATCAGGGGTTCGAAGGCTGGCCCCCAAAGGGTTCACAGCCGCCTCAGACGCCGAGCGAGGGATGACCATGGGTACGTTCGATACATAACCAAGGCTCGGGCTGCGCTCCCTGAAAGGGAATTAGGCTTACACCAAGTTCCTAAATAATTTTGGTGGTTGAATTGCCCAACACAAATCTTTGGACTAACTAGTTTGCCCAAGTGTATAGATTATACAGGTGTACAAAGTTCACACTCAGCCATTAAAAAGACCAAGTTTTGGATTCAATAAAGGAGCAAAGGGGCAACCGAAGGCACCCCTGGTCTGGCGCACCGGACTGTCCGGTGTGCCACCGGACAGTGAACAGTACCTGTCCGGTGCACCAGGGGACTCAGACTCAAACTCTTCACCCTCGGGATTTCTCGGAAGCCGGCGCGCTATAATTCACCGGATTGTCCGGTGTACACCGGACATGTCCGGTGCTCCAAGGAAGCGCGGTCTCCGGAACTCGCCAGCCTCGGGTTCGCGTGGCAGCCGCTCCGCTAAAATTCACCGGACTGTCCGGTGTGCACCGGACTGTCCGGTGTACCAGCGGAGCAACGGCTCTCTTCGGCGCCAACGGCTCCCTACGGTGCATTTAATGCGCGCGCATCGCGCGCAGACGTCAGACATGCCCATACCGGTGCACCGGACATCAAACAGTACATGTCCGGTGTGCACCGGACACCCAGGCGGGCCCACAAGTCAGAAGCTCCAACGGTCAGAATCCAACGGCAGTGATGACGTGGCAGGGGCACCGGACTGTCCGGTGCGCCATCGAGAAGACGCCTCCAGCCAACGGTCAAGTTTGGTGGTTGGGGCTATAAATACCCCAACCACCCCACCATTCATTGCATCCAAGTTTTCCACTTCTCAACTACTACAAGAGCTCTAGCATTCAATTCTAGACACACTAAAGAGATCAAATCCTCTCCAATTCCACACAAAGCCCTAGTGACTAGTGAGAGTGATTTGCCGTGTTCATTTGAGCTCTTGCGCTTGGATTGCTTCTTTTCTTTCTCACTTGTTCTTGAGATCACAACTCCATTGTAATCAAGGCAAGAGGCACCAATTGTGTGGTGGCCCTTGCGGGGAAGTTTTGTTCCCGGCTTTGATTTGAGAAGAGAAGCTCACTCGGTCCGAGGGACCGTTTGAGAGAGGGAAGGGTTGAAAGAGACCCGGCCTTTGTGGCCTCCTCAACGGGGAGTAGGTTTGCAAGAACCGAACCTCGGTAAAACAAATCTCCGTGTCTCACTTGCTTATTTGCTTGGGATTTGTTTTGCGCCCTCTCTCGCGGACTCGTTTATATTTCTAACGCTAACCCGGCTTGTAGTTGTGTTTATATTTGTAAATTTCAGTTTCGCCCTATTCACCCCCCTCTAGGCGACTATCAATTGGTATCAGAGCCCGGTGCTTCATTAGAGCCTAACCGCTCGAAGTGATGTCGGGAGATCACGCCAAGAAGGAGATGGAGACCGGCGAAAAGCCCACTACAAGCCACGGGAGCACTTCGTCAGAAGAGTCCCGCACCAAAAGGAGGGAGAAGAAGAAGAGCTCCTCCAACAAAGGGAAGGAGAAGAAATCTTCTTCTCACCACAAAGAGAAGAAGGAAAAATCTTCTTCCCACAAGCCGCATCGGAAAGGCGACAAGCACAAGAGGATGAGGAAGGTGGTCTACTACGAGACCGACACTTCATCAACTTCTACCTCCGACTCCGATGCGCCCTCCGTCACTTCTAAGCGCCAAGAGCGCAAGAAGTATAGTAAGATCTCCCTACGCTACCCTCGCATTTCCAAACATACACCTTTACTTTCCGTTCCATTAGGCAAACCACCAACGTTTGATGGTGAAGATTACGCTAGGTGGAGCGATTTAATGCGATTTCATCTAACCTCGCTCCACAAAAGCATATGGGATGTTGTTGAGTTTGGTGCGCAGGTACCATCCGTAGGGGATGAGGATTATGATGAGGATGAGGTGGCCCAAATCGAGCACTTCAACTCTCAAGCTACAACAATACTCCTCGCCTCTCTAAGTAGAGAGGAGTATAACAAAGTACAAGGGTTGAAGAGCGCCAAGGAGATTTGGGATTTACTCAAGACCGCGCATGAAGGTGATGAGCTCACCAAGATCACCAAGCGGGAAACGATTGAGGGGGAGCTCGGTCGGTTCCGGCTTCGCAAAGGGGAGGAGCCACAACACATGTACAATCGGCTCAAGACCTTGGTGAACCAAGCGCGCAACCTCGGGAGCGTAAAGTGGGATGACCACGAGGTGGTTAAGGTTATTCTAAGATCACTTATTTTCCTTAACCCTACTCAAGTTCAATTAATCCGTGGTAATCCTAGATATACCAAAATGACCCCCGAGGAAGTTATCGGGAATTTTGTGAGCTTTGAATGCATGATCGAAGGCTCGAGGAAGATCAACGAGCTTGATGATGCCACCACATCCGAAGCTCAACCAGTTGCATTCAAAGCAACGGAGGAGAAGAAGGAGGAGTCTACACCAAGTCGACAACCAATCGACGCCTCCAAGCTTGACAATGAGGAGATGGCGCTCGTCATCAAGAGCTTCCGCCAAATCCTCAAACAAAGGAGGGGGAAAGACTACAAGTCCCGCTCCAAGAAGGTTTGCTACAAATGTGGTAAGCCCGGTCATTTTATTGCTAAATGTCCTATATCTAGTGACAGTGACCAAGGCGACGACAAGAAGGGGAGAAGAAAGGAGAAGAAGAGGTACTACAAGAAGAAGGGCGGCGATGCCCATGTTTGTCGGGAATGGGATTCCGACGAGAGCTCAAGCGACTCCTCCGACGACGAGGACGCCGCCAACATCGCCGTCACCAAGGGACTCCTCTTCCCAAACGTCGGCCACAAGTGCCTCATGGCAAAGGACGGCAAAAAGAAGGTTAAATCTAAATCCTCCACTAAATATGAATCCTCTAGTGATGACAATGCTAGTGATGAGGAAGATAATTTGCGTTCCCTCTTTGCCAACCTTAACGTAGCTCAAAAGGAAAAATTGAATGAATTGGTTAGTGCTATTCATGAAAAGGATGACCTTTTGGATTCCCAAGAGGATTGTCTAATTAAAGAAAACAAAAAACATGTTAAGGTTAAGAAGGCTTATGCTCTTGAAATTGAGAAATGTGAAAAATTATCTAGTGAGCTAAGCACTTGTCGTGAGATGATTGACAACCTTAGAAATGAAAATACTATTTTAAGTGCTAAGGTTGATTCTCATGTTTGTAATGTTTCAATTCCCAATCCTAGAGATAATAATGATGATTTGCTTGCTAGGATTGAAGAATTAAACATTTCTCTTGCTAGCCTTAGATTAGAGAATGAAAATTTGATTGCTAAGGCTAAAGATTTTGATGTTTGCAAAATTACAATTGCCGATCTTAGAGATAAGAATGATATACTTCGTGCTAAGATTGTTGAACTTAATTCTTGCAAACCATCTACATCTACCATTGAGCATGTCACTATTTGTACTAGATGTAGAAATGTTGATATTGATGCTATTCATGATCATATGGCTTTAATTAAACAACAAAATGATCATATAGCAAAACTAGATGCTAAAATTGCCGAGCATAACTTAGAAAATGAAAAATTTAAATTTGCTAGAAGTATGCTCTATAATGGGAGACGCCCTGGCATCAAGGATGGCATTGGCTTCCAAAGGGGAGACAATGTCAAACTTAATGCCCCTCCAAAGAACTTATCTAACTTTGTTAAGGGCAAGGCTCCCATGCCTCAGGATAACGAGGGTTACATTTTGTACCCTGCCGGCTATCCTGAGAGCAAAATTAGAAAGATTCATTCTAGGAAGTCTCACTCTGGCCCTAATCATGCTTATATGTATAAGGGTGAGACATCTAGTTCTAGGCAACCAACCCATGCTGAGTTGCCTAAGAAGAAAATTCCTAATGCATCAAATGATCATGCCATTTCATTTAAAACTTTTGATGCATCTTATGTGCTTACTAGCAAATCCGGCAAGGTAGTTGCCAAATTTGTTGGGGGCAAACACAAGGGTTCCAAGACTTGTGTTTGGGTACCCAAAGTTCTTGTGTCTAATGCCAAAGGACCCAAAACCGTTTGGGTACCTAAAGTCAAGAACTAAAATTGTTTTGTAGGTTTATGCATCCGGGGGCTCAAGTTGGATACTCGACAGCGGGTGCACAAACCATATGACTGGGGAGAAAAGAATGTTCTCCTCATATGAGAAAAACCAAGATCTCCAACGAGCTATCACATTCGGGGATGGAAATCAAGGTTTGGTCAAAGGATTTGGTATATCTCCTGACCATTCTATTTCCAATGTTTTTCTTGTTGATTCCTTAGATTACAACTTGCTTTCTGTTTCCCAATTATGTCAAATGGGCTACAACTGTCTATTAACTGATGTAGGTGTCACTGTCTTTAGAAGAAGTGATGATTCAATAGCATTTAAGGGAGTGTTAGAGGGATAGCTATACTTGGTAGATTTTGATAGAGCTGAACTCGACACTTGCTTAATTGCTAAGACTAACATGGGTTGGCTCTGGCATCGCCGACTAGCCCATGTTGGGATGAAGAATCTTCATAAGCTTCTAAAGGGAGAGCACATTTTAGGATTAACAAATGTTCATTTTGAGAAAGACAGGATTTGTAGCGCATGCCAGGCGGGAAAGCAAGTTGGAGTCCATCATCCACACAAGAACATCATGACGACCGACAGGCCGCTTGAGCTACTCCACATGGATCTATTCGGCCCGATTGCTTACATAAGCATCGGCGGGAGTAAGTATTGTCTTGTAATAGTGGATGATTATTCTCGCTTCACTTGGGTATTCTTTTTGCAGGAAAAATCTCAAACCCAAGAGACCTTAAAGGGATTCTTGAGACGGGCTCAAAATGAGTTCGGCTTGAGGATCAAGAAAATTAGAAGCGACAACGGGACGGAGTTCAAGAACTCTCAAATTGAAGGCTTCCTTGAGGAGGAGGGCATCAAGCATGAGTTCTCTTCTCCCTACACACCTCAACAAAATGGTGTAGTGGAGAGGAAGAATCGAACTCTATTGGACATGGCAAGAACCATGCTTGATGAGTACAAGACACCGGACCGGTTTTGGGCCGAAGCGGTCAACACCGCCTGCTACGCCATCAACCGGTTATATCTTCACCGAATCCTCAAGAAGACATCATATGAACTCCTAACCGGTAAAAAGCCCAACATTTCATATTTTAGAGTTTTTGGTAGCAAATGCTTTATTCTTGTTAAAAGAGGTAGAAAATCTAAATTTGCTCCTAAAACTGTAGAAGGCTTTTTACTTGGTTATGACTCAAACACAAGGGCATATAGGGTCTTTAACAAGTCCACTGGACTAGTTGAAGTCTCATGTGACGTTGTGTTTGATGAAACTAACGGCTCTCAAGTAGAGCAAGTTGATCTTGATGAGATAGGTGAAGAACAGGCTCCATGCATAGCGCTAAGGAACATGTCCATTGGGGATGTGTGTCCTAAGGAATCTGAAGAGCCTCCACATGCACAAGATCAACCATCTTCCTCCATGCAAGCATCTCCACCAACTCAAAATGAGGAAGAGGCTCAAGTTGATGAAGGGCAAAATCAGGAAGATGAGCCACCTCAAGATAATGGCAATAATCAAGGGGGAAATGCAAATGATCAAGAAAAGGAAGATGATGAAGAGCAAAGGCCGCCACACCCAAGAGTCCACCAAGCAATCCAACGAGATCACCCCGTCGATACCATCCTCGGCGACATTCATAAGGGGGTAACCACTCGATCTCGTGTTGCACATTTTTGTGAACATTACTCTTTTGTTTCCTCTATTGAGCCACACAGGATAGAGGAAGCACTTCAAGATTCGGATTGGGTGGTGGCAATGCAAGAGGAGCTCAACAATTTCACGAGGAACGAGGTATGGCATTTAGTTCCACGTCCTAACCAAAATGTTGTAGGAACCAAATGGGTCTTCCGCAACAAGCAAGATGAGCATGGTGTGGTGACAAGGAACAAAGCTCGACTCGTGGCCAAAGGGTATTCACAAGTCGAAGGTTTGGATTTCGGTGAAACCTATGCACCCGTAGCTAGGCTTGAGTCAATTCGCATATTATTGGCCTATGCTACTTACCATGGCTTTAAGCTCTATCAAATGGATGTGAAAAGTGCCTTCCTCAACGGACCGATCAAGGAAGAAGTCTATGTTGAGCAACCTCCCGGCTTTGAAGACAGTGAGTATCCTAACCATGTTTATAGGCTCTCTAAGGCGCTTTATGGGCTCAAGCAAGCCCCAAGAGCATGGTACGAATGCCTAAGAGATTTCCTTATTGCTAATAGCTTCAAAGTCGGCAAGGCCGATCCTACACTCTTTACTAAAACTCTTAAAAATGACTTGTTTGTATGCCAAATTTATGTTGATGATATTATATTTGGGTCTACTAACGAGTCTACATGTGAAGAGTTTAGTAGGATCATGACACAGAAATTCGAGATGTCAATGATGGGGGAGTTGAAGTATTTTCTAGGATTCCAAGTCAAGCAACTGCAAGAGGGCACCTTCATCAGCCAAACGAAGTACACTCAAGACATTCTAACCAAGTTTGGGATGAAGGATGCCAAACCCATCAAGACACCCATGGGAACTAATGGGCATCTCGACCTCGACACGGGAGGTAAGTCCGTGGATCAAAAGGTATACCGGTCGATGATTGGTTCATTGCTTTATTTATGTGCATCTCGACCGGACATTATGCTTTCCGTTTGCATGTGTGCAAGATTCCAATCCGATCCTAAGGAATCACACCTTACGGCCGTAAAACGAATCTTGAGATATTTGGCTTATACACCTAAGTTTGGGCTTTGGTACCCTCGGGGATCCACATTTGATTTGATTGGTTATTCGGATGCCGATTGGGCGGGGTGCAAAATTAATAGGAAGAGCACATCGGGGACTTGTCAGTTCTTGGGAAGATCCTTGGTGTCTTGGGCTTCAAAGAAGCAAAATTCGGTCGCTCTTTCCACCGTCGAAGCCGAGTACATTGCCGCAGGTCATTGTTGCGCGCAATTGCTTTGGATGAGGCAAACCCTGCGGGACTACGGTTACAAATTAACCAAAGTCCCTTTGCTATGTGATAATGAGAGTGCAATCAAAATGGCCGACAATCCCGTCGAGCATAGCCGCACTAAGCACATAGCCATTCGGTATCATTTTCTTAGGGATCACCAACAAAAGGGGGATATCGAGATTTCTTACATTAATACTAAAGATCAATTAGCCGATATCTTTACCAAGCCACTTGATGAACAATCTTTTACCAGACTTAGGCATGAGCTCAATATTCTTGATTCTAGAAATTTCTTTTGCTAGCTTGCACACATAGCTCACTTGAATACCTTTGATCATATCTCTTTTATATGCTATGACTAATGTGTTTTCAAGTCTATTTCAAACCAAGTCATAGGTATATTGAAAGGGAATTGGAGTCTTCGGCGAAGACAAAGGCTTCCACTCCGTAACTCATGCTTCGCCATCGCTCCAAGAAAAGGACCTTGTCTTTGGGGGAGAGAGTAAAAGCCCAAAGCAAAAGGACCGGACTTCGTCTTTGGTATAATCTTAACTCATTTACTTATGACCAAAGGGGAAGAAATTACTAGGAGGGCTCTAATGATTCCGTTTTTGGCGATTCATGCCAAAAAGGGGGAGAAATGAGCCCAAAGCAAAAGGACCGCACCACCACCACCAAATTCAAAAACTTAGTGCTTTCCAAAAGTATTTATCATTTGGTATCCTATTGTGTTCAAAAGGGGGAGAAAGTAGTATTTCAAAAATGGTATATCAAAACCCTCTTGAACACTAAGAGGTGGATCTCTTTTAGGGGGAGTTTTATTAAGTCAAAAGAAAAGCATTTGAAACAGGGGGAGACAATTTCAAATCATTGAAAATGCTTTGCAAACTCTTATTCATTTACCTTTGACTATTTGCAAAAGAACTTTGAAAAGGATTTACAAAAGAATTTGCAAAAACAAAACTCGTGGTGCAAACGTGGTCCAAAATGCTAAATAAAGAAAGAAACATTCCTTGCATATCTTGTAAGTAGTTATATTGGCTTAATTCCAAGCAACCTTTACACTTACATTATGCAAACTAGTTCAATTATGCACTTCTCTATTTGCTTTGGTTTGTGTTGGCATCAATCACCAAAAAGGGGGAGATTGAAAGGGAATTAGGCTTACACCAAGTTCCTAAATAATTTTGGTGGTTGAATTGCCCAACACAAATCTTTGGACTAACTAGTTTGCCCAAGTGTATAGATTATACAGGTGTACAAAGTTCACACTCAGCCATTAAAAAGACCAAGTTTTGGATTCAATAAAGGAGCAAAGGGGCAACCGAAGGCACCCCTGGTCTGGCGCACCGGACTGTCCGGTGTGCCACCGGACAGTGAACAGTACCTGTCCGGTGCACCAGGTGACTCAGACTCAAACTCTTCACCCTCGGGATTTCTCGGAAGCCGGCGCGCTATAATTCACCGGACTGTCCGGTGTACACCGGACATGTCCGGTGCTCCAAGGAAGCGCGGTCTCCGGAACTCGCCAGCCTCGGGTTCGCGTGGCAGCCGCTCCGCTAAAATTCACCGGACTGTCCGGTGTGCACCGGACTGTCCGGTGTACCAGCGGAGCAACGGCTCTCTTCGGCGCCAACGGCTCCCTGCGGTGCATTTAATTCGCGCGCAGCGCGCGCAGACGTCAGACATGCCCATACCGGTGCACCGGACATCAAACAGTACATGTCCGGTGTGCACCGGACACCCAGGCGGGCCCACAAGTCAGAAGCTCCAACGGTCAGAATCCAACGGCAGTGATGACGTGGCAGGGGCACCGGACTGTCCGGTGTGCACCGGACTGTCCGGTGCGCCATCGAGCAGACGCCTCCAGCCAACGGTCAAGTTTGGTGGTTGGGGCTATAAATACCCCAACCACCCCACCATTCATTGCATCCAAGTTTTCCACTTCTCAACTACTACAAGAGCTCTAGCATTCAATTCTAGACACACTAAAGAGATCAAATCCTCTCCAATTCCACACAAAGCCCTAGTGACTAGTGAGAGTGATTTGCCGTGTTCATTTGAGCTCTTGCGCTTGGATTGCTTCTTTTCTTTCTCACTTGTTCTTGAGATCACAACTCCATTGTAATCAAGGCAAGAGGCACCAATTGTGTGGTGGCCCTTGCGGGGAAGTTTTGTTCCCGGCTTTGATTTGAGAAGAGAAGCTCACTCGGTCCGAGGGACCGTTTGAGAGAGGGAAGGGTTGAAAGAGACCCGGCCTTTGTGGCCTCCTCAACGGGGAGTAGGTTTGCAAGAACCGAACCTCGGTAAAACAAATCTCCGTGTCTCACTTGCTTATTCGCTTGGGATTTGTTTTGCGCCCTCTCTCGCGGACTCGTTTATATTTCTAACGCTAACCCGGCTTGTAGTTGTGTTTATATTTGTAAATTTCAGTTTCGCCCTATTCACCCCCCCTCTAGGCGACTATCACTCCCGAGGTACCCTAGGACATTTCCGAGACCAGCGGGAACGATCTTGTAACGGAATCCCATCAGAGGGAGGCATCGAGCCCTCGGACCCCGTCGCCAGGGGACCAGGTCCGGCAGATCACATGCAGGTACTTTTGGGCGTGCTTCTGGGCCCCTAGCCGACCCCTAACGAACGGGGCACGGACGTCCACTCGGATTACCCGCTTGCAGCTCATCGGAGACACCATGTTCGGCGCCCATCGAGGGCAACATGGCGATTTCCCCCCCTCCTCCTTGCGGAAAGGCGACGCAGGGGCGTATGTAAAAAAGCCAAGTCTGTCCCTGATCGCCCTCTCGCCCTGTGCAGAGGCTCGGGGGCTGCTCTCGCAAACCCGGCTCCGGGCGACCGTTGACAGCGTCAACATACCAGCCCGAGAACTTGGGACCCGACCGTACACCCGGGCTACGGCCAGCTCGCATGAGGGAACAACCAGACCAGCCGAAGCATTACGCAAGGCATTAAGACCTCGAAGGAGTGAAACCACTCCTCCGAGGCCTCGGGGGCTACACCCGGCGGGTGCGCTCACGCGCACCCACCGGAACAAAATGCAACCGAGAAAGGCTGGTCCCCTTGCAAAAAAGTGCGACGAAAGCCTCCAAGCGAGTGCTAACACTCCCTTCGAGGCTCGGGGGCTACTGTCGGGGACCATAATTAGGGGTACCCTCAAGACTCCTAATTCTCAGCTGGTAACCCCCATCAGCATAAAGCTGCTAAGGCCTGATGGGTGCGATTAAGTCAGGGATCAGTCCATTCGAGCGACTCGATCACGCCTCGCCCGAGCCTAGCCTCGGACAAGGGCAGCCGACCCCGGAGGATTTCCGTCTCGCCCGAGGCCCCCCTCCGACGGCGAACATATTTCCGGCTCGCCCGAGGCCCTGCCTTCGCTAAGAAGCAACCCTGACAAAATCGCCGCATCGACCGACCAAATCGCAGGAGCATTTAATGCAAAGGTGGCCTGACACCTTTATCCTGACCCCCCCCCCCCCGGCAGAGCCGAAGTGACCGCCGTCACTTCGCCGCTCCACTGACCGACCTGACAGAAGGACAGCGCCGCCTGCGCCACACCGACTGCGGTGCCACTTGACAGAGTGAGGCTGACAGGCAGTCAGGCCCTGCCGAAGGCACCACAGGAAACTACGCTCTGCCCGACCCAGGGCTCGGACTCGGGCTAAGTCCCGGAAGACGGCGAACTCCGCTCCGCCCGACCCAGGGCTCGGACTCGGGCTAAGTCCCGGAAGACGGCGAACTCCGCTCCGCCCGACCCAGGGCTCGGACTCGGGCTAAGTCCCGGAAGACGGCGAACTCCGCTCCGCCCGACCCAGGGCTCGGACTCGGGCTAAGTCCCGGAAGACGGCGAACTCCGCTCCGCCCGACCCAGGGCTCAGACTTAGGCTAAGTCGCGGAAGACGCCGAACTCCGCTCCGCCCGACCTAGGGCTCGGACTCGGGCTAAGTCCCAGAAGACGACGAACTCCGCTTCGCCCGACCCCAGGGCTCGGACTCCGCCCTGGCTTCAGCCGACGACCTCCGCCTCGCCCGACCCAGGGGTCGGACTCGGCCTCGGCCACGGAAGACAGACTCGACCTCGGCTTCGGAGGAGCCTCCACATCGCCCAACCTAGGGCGCAGGCCAGTCACGTCAACAGGAGGCGCCATCATCACCCTACCCCGAGCTGACTCGGGCCGCAGGGAACAAGACCGACGTCCCATCTGGCTAGCTCCGCCAGATAGGCAATGATGGCGCCCCGCATACTCTGTGACGACGGCGGCTCTCAGCCCCCTTATGGAAGCAAGAGGACGTCAGCAAAGACCCAACCGCTCCGACAGCTGTCACTCCGCCAGGCTCCATCGCTCCTCCGACGGCCACGACATCACACCAGCTGGGTGCCAAAATCTCTCCGGCTGCCACAACGGCATGTACTTAGGGCGCTAGCTCTCCTCCACTAGACACGTAGCACTCTGCTACACCCCCATTGTACACCTGGATCCTCTCCTTACGCCTATAAAAGGAAGGACCAGGGCCCTCTTAGAGAGGGTTGGCCGCGCGGGGACGAGGACGAGACAGGCGCTCGCTTGGAGCCGCTCGCTTCCCTCTCCCGCGTGGACGCTTGTAACCCCCTACTGCAAGCGCACCCGACCTGGGCGCGGGACGAACACGAAGGCCGCGGGATTCCCACCTCTCTCACGCCGGTCTCCGGCCGCCTCGCTCTCCCCTCTTCGCGCTCGCCCTCGCGCTTGACCTATCTGGGCTGGGGCACGCGGCGACACTCACTCGTCGGCCCAGGGACCCCCCGGTCTCGAAACGCCGACAGTTTTCTTCCTTCCTCATTCTTGTTCCAAAGTGACTTGTAATCAAAGCAAGAGAGACACCTAAGTGTGTGGTGGTCCTTGCGGGGTCTAAGTGACCCGTTTGATTAAGGAGAAAGCCCACTCGGTCTAAGTGACCGTTTGAGAGAGGGAAAGGGTTGAAAGAGACCCGGTCTTTGTGACCACCTCAACGGGGATTAGATTCTTTGGAACCGAACCTCGGTAAAACAAATCACCGTGTTCATTCGCTTGATTTCCATTTGATTTGTTTTTCCCCTCTCTCCCGGACTTGATTTAAGTTCTAACGCTAACCTCGGCTTGTAGTGTGTGGTTAAAGTTGTAAATTTCAGATTACGCATATTCACCCTCCTCTAGACGACTTTCAGTAAGTCATGGACTTTATTTGAGTGTAATATTTGGATTTTATGTGGTTCAAATATATGGGCCGAGTTTAGGCTGGACTTGGACCGAGCTAGACTGAGCCACGGTTTCTATTCTTTAGACTAGCATGACACGGTCCAAAAAAATCTTGGGCCTTTTTGATCCAAATCCGTTTGGTTCGAAACAAGATAGGCCTGGACCAGACCAGTCCAATTCACAGCACTAGTTTGCACGTACACATAACTTGGACGCGCGCTCGCTCCGAATTACTATGTACTACTGAGCCAGAATGATGGTGTGCTACGACGCCCACAAGTAGTAATCAAAGCGGCATCGAGCGGCTGATGAAGATGAAGCCAGTAGCCACCGATAGTTCTAAAAAAAAAAACCAGTAGCCACCGACCAAATGAATGATGGTGGGCAGGCACCCAAGGCCACAAGGGGCCAGCGCGAGTGGCAGTAAGTAGTTAGCCGGTAGCCCCGCCCTGGGTCCCCATCCTTTGACCCTGCCACTGCCACTGCCAAGGAGGATGAGAGCTAATAAATGGAGTTTCCCTCGGCTCAAAAAGGTTGGAGGAGAGCTACTTACTGTTAATGCTGCTTTGCCTTTTCGGCTGCCCCATGAGCTCTGCAGTGACCTCTCCCTGTCCTAACCACCTCTAGTCACTATTCTAGCCGACGACCTCCATTACGACGAGCCTAGGCGGAGGCAGGCGACGACACGGCTGCTACCGTCCACCGGCGCTTTGAGTGGCTAGCTAGTTATATAGTCCTGGAAACCTGAGCATGGTACTGGAACTGTATTCTGGTACATGTTTGGTTTCGGTCATTAGACGGGGACGCTTCAATAACTCGACCAAATTGTTGGTGATGTTCTTAGCTTTAATCCGAGCGGTTTCTACCATTTATACAATGTTTTGTCTCTATTGCAGCTATAATAGTTCGAATAGCTAGCTTTAAGAGGTGTTTAAATGCGCTAGAGCTAATAGTTAGTGACTAAAATTAGTTAAGACATCCAAACAACCTAGCTAATACTTCAGCTATTAGCTATTTTTTATAAATTAGTTAATAATTAGATAGTTATTGTTAGCTAGCTAATTTCAATAATAATTTTTAGTTAACTAACTATTAGTTCTAGTGCATTCAAACAGCCCCTAATATTAAACTCTGGGAGCTTTTCCTGCACGCACACGGTGTCGGCCACCCTGCCACCGGCGTCACGCCGTTCCTCGTCGGCTGACTGGACAAGGGTGGCATCACTGGTTCCCTCACATCCTTGGTCTCAAAAGATAGAATGCGGCCAGCCTGCCACCGAACCGAATACGACTCGCAAAGCAGGGCCACAGCAGATAGAAAACAAATATATTATCTTTGAATGGAGCAAGTATGCGTCTCCAGCACGACTGTATGCCTGCTGCCGATAAATAAAGTCTAGAAGCTCTTGTTATATAAGATGGAGTATGAAAGTTGCCTCAAAAGGGAAAAAAATATATCGACCAACTTGTAAATACAAGGTTGCTAATTGCTATGATTCCCCCCACCCCCCGTGTGCTTTCTGTCTTTCTTCCGGCTCTAAAATGTTACACAAATTTGCACCTGAAAATGGCAGTGTTCCTTAAAGCTGTGGTTTCGAAGCCGTGGGATCTAGGGGAGGAGGGGCCCCATTCTAGATTTGCAGGTAAGGTAGCTTCATGGCAAGACCCAGAGATGTATACCATATATGTGTCACGCGGACTGACTCAAACACATCTTCACTGCTGGCAGTTAGTGGTCCTGCCACAGGAATCTGGGTGTCCGGTGTCCCCATGCCCTCAAGGACAACCGGGCCAACTCAGTGAAAGAATGTCAGGGTCTCTCGTATTCCCATGTGCAAACACCTTGGGTTCTTTCACCTGCACCAAAACGTGCAAACAAGGAGACAGTAAATTCTTGACGGAATACGGGATACAATGGTTGCTGGCACCATGGCTGTTGCAGGATCCTGAATCCGCATACTCTGTTTGATGGGCTATAGTTACCATACCAGAGAGAGCGGGGGGATTTGGGGCGTAAGTTTTACTCTGGAGAATCCATCCACAGCGAACAGGCACTGGTAGCCACCGATGGAGCGGTGCTCACTGTTTCACATGTCCGGGAATAAGAGATTGACAGCACGAAAGCGTCACGATGTCAAATTCATCAAATATTATCAAATGAACAAAAAGTTGCTCCGAGCATTTAAAAACTTGTTAGGTATCCAAAATGATTGCATGGTCCATTTAAACAAGCTAATAAAACTCACTTCAGTAGATAGGTGAAATTCCTTTTCTCAAATTCTTCGATGGGAATTTCTTCCTCCTTGGAGTATCTGGCAGGGAACAAAACGTTATGCGAAAATAAAATCGCGAGAAATTTAGATGTAAAGTGATGGAACCTCAGAAATGGTTGTATAAAGATTTAAGATCAAAATAATGCACAGAAAATAAGCAACAGACGCAGACGCATCATCAAGTCACCCAATCAATTCAACAATGATGAATAGAAAACCAGTTCGAAAGTAAGCATTTGTGGAGGAAAACTATAGCGCACCCAGGATGAAGCGTGCCCTGGACATCCAGGCCATTACCCTGTATTATTTTGATGGAGAGAAATTTGATGGGGTTATTCATCCATTCACAGATTCTTGATGGCTTCCGGCTGTATCGGGATGGCAGGGGAGGTCGCTGGTGCAACGGTGGTGGCGGGTGGTGGATGGAACGGTGAGGCAACAGAGGTGCCAGTGCTACCCACCGTGGCAGTGGTGGACTGCGGTTGGACAGGGATGGAAGTGGGGGAGTCTGTGCTCACAATGGTTAGAGCTGGTCGTGGTGGAGAGCGGCACCTCTGGCGACGCTGATGCTGCCGGATCCAGGAGGGGCAGTAGAGAAGGCGGGGGAACACATCAAGAGGAAGGCGGCTTGCATGCGGGGGTCGAGACTCAAGACGGAGGAGGTAAGGCTGTCCGCAGCAGATCGTGTAAAATAGGGGATTTGCAGTGTAGATTATACTATTTGCAGAGTGAAGTTTAAAATATGGGATGTGATAGGAGATGAGATAGGAATATAGGTGTTGCAGATGCATTTGTGGGGCAGACCTACACTAGGAGGCAGCAGAGGGAGAGCCGGATCCAGACCCGGGGCAGTGAAGCCAGCAGCGACTCTAGCAGATAATTCTTAAGCTCCAGCATATAAGGATTAGCTAAATAATAGCTGGTTTGTTAGCTAGATAATAGCAGGGAGTTGTTAGCTAAATAATAGCAGGGAGTTGTTAAGCAAGTTTATCTCTTATCAGTTGGTGCCGACCCTGGTCTATAAAGGGGAAGCAGTAGCGTGTAACTAGGCATCGAAGGAAATACAATCTCCCTGTGGGGCGATTACCTTGGTCACCCTGGCCGACGGTGATCTTGCTCCTGCTTCTTCCTCCCACTCTTCTCCACCATACGCACTCAGGTCCCTGTCCCAGGCTGCGCTGCTCCTCTATTCGCCCTTACGCACTCCTAGAAGGCCCAGGCGTATCAATTTGGCACCGGAGCCGATCGACGCCTCGACAAAAATGTCCGGCATCGAGAACGATCAGGGGGACACCATGGCGATACACGAGAAGCTGGATCGCCTCCTAGCACAGGTGACCACAATGAACAAGAGGATGGATACCCATGACCAGCATCTAGCGCAGGTCGAGGGTACCATCGCAGAGCCCACCGACGCTGATTTTCCGCCCAATGCGGACGCTGAATCAGGCACTTTCAGCGGCTGGAACGACAGGAACCGTGGCGGAAGCCGTGGCGGTGGCGGACACACTCAGCAGCAGGACAGCGGATATAGGCGGCCGAACGTTAGCTTGCCAAACTATGATGGGGAGTCTGACCCCCTTACATGGCTGAACAAGTGTGCCACGTACTTCCGTGGCATGCGCACGCCGACGGAAGAAAGGGTGAGGATGGCCTCCTTGCACTTAGAGGGAGTGGCGGCGGAATGGTTCTACGCACTGGAACGCGACAACAGCGTCATTTCATGGGCGCAATTCGTCGACTTCACCAACCTGAGATTCGGCCCGCCAATTCGCTCCAACCCTATGGCCGAATTAAAGGACCTCTACCGCACCGGCACTGTTGAGGAATACCAGCGGCAGTTCTCACTTCTTCTCTGCCGATGCAACGACCTTACTGCCATGCAGCAGGTCAACATGTTCACAGCCGGTCTTGGGGAACCCCTGCGCACAGATGTTGAACTACAAGCTCCTGGAAATTTGCAGCGCGCCATGAACCTGGCAAGGGCCTATGAGAGAAGGGAACTGGAAGCAGGAAAAAGGGGAGGATACAAAGTTGCTGGGAAGAGTTTGGTATTCAAGGAAGCCAGCAACAGCGCACCATCTAAGGTAGCTGCTGCACCCCGGCCTCGATTCAAACGGCTATCACCGGAAGAACTAGCAGCGAAGCATGCAAAAGGGGAATGCTATCACTGCACAGAGAAGTACTCAGTGGACCACAAATGTGTTGCTCGAGGGGTTTTCTTGCTGGAATTAGAAGATGACACTGGAGAGGAGGAGACAGTGGCCGAGCTGGGCATATCACTGCACGCCCTGACAGGAATTGATGTGGGGGAGACTATGAAGCTTACAGTTCTAATCAAAGGAGTACCACTCACAGCCCTGGTAGACACCGGTTCCACACACACATTCATCACAGAAGCAAAGGTGTCTGAGCTGCAGCTTCCATTGGAAAGGCGCCAAGGAGCAGTACGGGTTGCCAATGGAGACAAGATCACCAGCCCAAGGTTCTGCACAGGATTATCCGTACAAATTGCTGAAGAGCGGTTTGCCCTGACTTGCTATGCTCTACCACTAGAAGGCTTTGATGTGGTGTTGGGAGTCCAGTGGCTACGTTCCTTAGGCCCAATCCTATGGGACTTCGAACGTCTATCAATGACGTTCTGGAAACAAGGACGCAAGGTGTGCTGGACAGGGATGGGTAGCTCAAAACCCCGCTGTTGTGTAGTTTCGGAGGGCAAGGAATTATTGGAGAACTTGCTGCAATCATACGGAGATCTGTTTGAAGAACCTCGTGGCCTACCACCAGTCCGGCGCCATGATCACCACATCAGACTACTACCCGGCACATCGCCAATAGCGGTGCGGCCATACCGCTACCCCCAGCTCTTAAAGGATGAGATCGAGAAGCAATGTGAGGACATGCTGCAGCAAGGAATTATAAGGGAATGCACATCCGCATTCTCTTCCCCAGTGCTTCTAGTGAAGAAATCAGATGGAACATGGCGATTTTGTGTGGACTACCGGGAGCTCAATGGGAAGACTGTGAAGGACCGTTACCCCATACCAGTAGTGGACGAGTTGCTAGATGAGCTCCAAGGTTCCAGATTCTTCACCAAGCTGGACCTTCGGAGTGGGTACCACCAGGTGAGAATGCACTCCGAAGATGTTGACAAAACAGCATTCAGAACACACCGAGGCCACTTTGAGTTCCTCGTCATGCCATTCGGTCTCACCAACGCCCCGTTAACATTCTAGAGCTTGATGAATGATATCCTCAACCCATTCATACGCAAGTTTGTTCTGGTATTTTTTTGATGACATCCTAATTTATAGCAAGACGTGGGCGGCTCACCTTCAACAGGTCAAACAAGTGTTCCAAACACTGAGAGCACATAAGTTGGCGTTGAAGCGCTCCAGGTGTTTTTTTGGGGTCACTAGTGTGTCATATTTGGGCCATATCATCTCGGCATCTGGAGTGGCGATGGATCCTGAGAAGATAGCAGCAGTAGAAACTTGGCCGCAGCCCAGAACTTTAAGGGCGCTGCGTGGGTTCCTCGGGCTCACAGGATATTACCGGAAGTTCATTGCAAGCTATGGCAACATCGCTGCACCACTAACTGTCCTATTGAAGAAGGAAGCATTCCAGTGGTCTGAAGCATCAACAGAGGCATTCCTCGCACTCAAACAGGCACTCTTGACCGCTCCCTTGCTGCAGATGCCGGATTTCAGCAAAAGATTTGTGGTTGACTGCGACGCATCAGGTTCAGGGTTTGGGGCAGTTCTCCACCAAGGTGCAGGGGCAGTGGCATATTTCAGTAGAGCTGTGGCACCACATCACCAGAAACTTCCACATATGAGAGAGAACTGATTGGGCTTGTCAAAGCAGTCCGCAATTGGCGGCCATATTTGTGGGGACGAGCGTTCACAGTGAGAACTGATCACTTTAGTTTGAAATACATACTGGACCAACGCTTATCCACCATACCACAGCACACGTGGGTCAACAAACTATTTGGGTATGACATGGAGGTGGAGTATAGGCCAGGGAAGATGAACGGCGCGGCTGACGCCTTATCAAGAAGGGATGAGGAACCAACAGCAGCAGTGAATCTGCTGTCCACCCCAACTCTGGAAGTCTTTGATACACTCAGGAAGGAAGCATTGACAGATCCGCAAGTCCAGGAACTAAAGACACAGTTGGCGGCAAGAACTGCAGGAGAAGGGTGGACTGAAAGAGATGGATTGTTGGTATGCCGGGGCAGAGTCTTCGTTCCAGATAATTCAAGTGTGTGGGATCAGTTGCTGATAGCTGCTCATGCAGCAGGTCATGAGGGAGTAGAGAAGACCTTGCATAGATGGAGGAGCTCATTCCACAATACCCATATCAGGAGACGGGTACAGGAATTTGTTCGGGGCTGTGCAGTCTGTCAAAGAAATAAGTCCGAACATCTTCACCTGCTGGGCTATTACAGCCATTGCCAGTTCCCTCTGAAGTATGGAGTGACATCTCCATGGACTTCGTAGAAGGGTTTCCAAAGGTGGAGGGTAAATCGGTTATCCTCACAGTGGTTGATCGTTTCTCCAAATTTGCTCACTTCATTCCCCTGGGTCACCCTTATTCAGCAGCTTCAGTAGCACGAGCATTTTTTGACGATATTGTCAGGTTACATGGCCTGCCCTGTTCGATAGTGAGTGACCGAGATGTGGTATTTACCAGCAACTTTTGGACAGAATTGTTTCGGATGGCAGGAGTAAAGCTGCAGATGAGTTCCGCATTTCACCCACAAACAGATGGTCAATCGGAGGTCACAAACGGAGTGATATTAATGTACCTGCGTTGCTTAGCAGGTGATAGGCCGAAGACTTGGCTCCAGTGGCTGCCATGGGCGGAGTACAGCTATAATTCTTCATATCAAACTGCCATCAAGTGTTCACCCTTCCAGGTAGTCTATGGGCGTGACCCCCCGCCATTACTACCTTACCAGCCGGGTAAAGCGCGAGTAGCTGCGGTGGATGACCAGCTTCGCGACCGGGATGAGTTCTTAGCAGAAATCAAGGAGAGGCTGGTCCAGGCCCAAGTCACAATGAAGCAGTACCAAGACCAGACTCGGCGGGAGGTGAAATTCCAGGTTGGGGATTGGGTGTGGCTCCGGTTACAGCAAAGGTCAGTCGTGGGCGTGACACCAGCATCTACATCCAAGTTGGGACCTCGTTTCTTTGGGCCCTACAAGGTTACACAGCTAGTGGGGGACGTATCTTATAAATTGCAGCTCCCTCCGAAGGCAAAAATTCATGATGTTTTTCATGTGTCGCTATTAAAGAAATTTATTGGGCAGTTGCCAGACGAGGTGGTGCCTCTTCCAGATCTGTTACATGGCAGGGTGGTACCTACACCTGAGAAGGTATCCAAGGCAAGGCTTAACAGAGGCGTGTGGGAAGTGTTAGTTCACTGGGTGGGTCGTCCAGCAGCAGAAGCATCCTGGGTTCAGCTAGAGGATTTCCAACTACGATATCCAGCTATACAGGTCGCGGACGACCTGTTTCTCCAGGAGGGGAGAAATGTTGCAGATGCGTTTGTGGGGCAGACCTACACTAGGAGGCAGCAGAGGGAGAGCCGGATCCAGACCCGGGGCAGTAGCAGCGACTCTAGCAGATAATTCTTAAGCTCCAGCAGATAAGGATTAGCTAAATAATAGCAGGGTTGTTAGCTAGATAATAGCAGGGAGTTGTTAGCTAAATAATAGCAGGGAGTTGTTAAGCAAGTTTATCTCTTATCAGTTGGTGCCGACCCTGGTCTATAAAGGGGAAGCAGTAGCGTGTAACTAGGCATCGAAGGAAATACAATCTCCCTGTGGGGCGATTACCTCGGTCACCCTGGCCGACGGTGATCTTGCTCCTGCTTCTTCCTCCCACTCTTCTCCACCATACGCACTCAGGTCCCTGTCCCAGGCTGCGCTGCTCCTCTATTCGCCCTTAAGCACTCCTAGAAGGCCCAGGCGTATCAATAGGATAGCTGCTGGAGACAGCCTAAGGGTGGGGTTTTGGACAATCACAGCTCCGTTTCTCAACTTGTACCGTTTTGGATGTCTAGGATATCCAGAGGGTGTGCCGTCCTGGTGGGCACAGAAACTGATTTCCATTTCTGAATTCCATTGCTTCCAAATATGAAATTAGTATGCCACAACAAAAGTTGGGAAGCGGATAAGACAGGCATGTCGTGTATGAGACTAGGTATAATTTGTCAAATATAGTGAAAGTGTAGTTTGCAAAGAAAGGGGTGTCTGGTTCAGTATTACAATAATTGCATCCTATAACTAAGAGTATTTGTAAAACTAATATGACCTAAGTTTTACCTGATAGTCCAAAATCAATAATCCAGAAAGAAAAAACTAATGGACTGGTGATATTAATTAACAATAATGAAAGAAGATTTGAGCAATCAACAGAAAAAATAAAATAGCATAGTAGCATACATATCAACTAGTTTTGTCGGTTAGAAACATACCTCCAAGGATATTCATTTTCACAGAAACGAGAAACCCCGCTCATTGCAGTGAAGGCATCAATATGTACCATCTTTTCCTTCACTGAAGAATCTGTTAACAGATGAATGCAAAGATCAATGGTTAGTCTGCCAACAAAGAAACACTTATTGTCCACATACCTGATCATAGCAAGGGCCACTAAGAGTAGACAGGTGCTCAACTTGTCACTTTTTGCTTGTAATTTATTCAAACTTAAGTTAATCTATACTACTCTATTAAGAACCTAATGTGGGCACCTGGTGCTACCACAGTACCACGGCTTCACCCTCCCCACGTCCAGCGCCCGTGCAGCTCGCTCAAAAAATAGTGCAGAGCGAGCATTCGAACCCACGCCCCCTGCTCTAGAAATTTGAGGCTAACCATCAGACTACAAGTAACTTAGTGTTTAGAAATAAACAATAATTATATTTGCAGTCTAGGCGCCGCTCCACTCGCTCCCTCGCCTCGTGGCAACGCACGGGCACATACCTAGTTTTTAATTAATATGCATGCCTACACCTAACTTGTAGTTTGATTATAGAACACAAGTCTTGCAGTTTAATGTATTCCACAGTAGTCATATAGCCCTCACCTGCTTCATGTAGAGCCTTTAAAGCATAGCCACCAGGATAATTGTTGTAGGATGCCATGAAAGTCACAGTAGAATATCCTAGACTACAGGAATCATATAAGTTATCGATGCTGAATATATTATGAGATTCCCAAAATATTTAAATTTCACAATCAAGGCAGAATATTCTACCTGACAAGAAAGGCACCAAGCATGAGAATAAAAAGCAAATTCCACCCAGCTTTCTTTCGGTTATTATATCTGGAAGTGATGAAGAAAATAAAATATTTACTAGTTATTAAATCAAACCAAAATAAACGAGGAAAGGAAATGGCACTTGAACAACATGGATTTTCATAAAGAAATGAGTCAAAAATAGTCCTAACAATCCCAGCTTGAATTTATCATTGTTCAAGTGGTACGCAACTACGCATTAGATAAGATAGTTCCTCACAGTCTGCTAGCTGTTAGTGAAGCAGACACATTAAACATGGGAATTGAGCCAATTATGAAACGGAGTTCCTGAAACATAAAAGATAACAGTCACTATGTACAATTTTGGCCTAAGGTTTCAGATATAAGAATCAGACTACTATCCAGAGATGTAGAATAACCTTATGTGGAAGTTTTGAATAGAGCACAACAAATAAGAAGACCGGAAACATGTATGGTACTATCCTTCTATCAAGAAGAGCACCAACCTGAAATTGAATGGAGAGGCTTCATCAGATACTTCTCCAGTAAAAATTAACCACCAAATCAGCAAGTAATTCAGTAATGCCTTAACTAGTGCATGGAAATTTAGAAATAAGTGCTTTTGAAGATCCACCCAAAGCTAAAGAAAACATGGTCCCTATAAACACAATTGAATGTAATAAGTCCTTGGGTAATTTTTATAGCATTAATCCTTTACAATTTATATCTCAAAGCAAAATTGAAAATGGAAAACATGGCTTTTATTATCACCATCCTTTAGGCTTTTATAGTCATATGTTGGCATCACTTCCAACCAAAAGAAGAGTATGTAGGGTCAAGACAAATGACGTACAAATATGTTGAAAGCACTATGTTGTATGTCATTCAAAATTCAAACGCATTATATGATAATTCTAATCAGACAAGATCTGTCTTACCATGCAGAGAGGGTATGCCACTATCATGGAACGGGGAAGCGCCGATGTAAAGTACCAATGAATTGAATGGGTCTTAAGCAAGTCAAGGAGAACAGAGGTAGGTGATTCACATCAGCACTAGTGTACCATGTTTTGTTATTTTGGTAAATGCATAAATTGAGTGGAACAGGCAGCACGCTCAGAAAAGCAACATAAAGGAAGATATGATAGCAAACTAATATCTGGGGGAGGAAAGAAATATAATGTAGTTTCACAAAAGCATGAAGGATACACCCCATTCTGAACTCCGATTCAGAACTGAATTAAACCAGAGAACTTGAAATTCTGGCCACAGGATTCGACGCCACATTATAGAGTCGATTAGCACGGTAAATCCTGTGAAAAGGAAACATAGTGCACCAAAAAAATCTTACACATTAGTGTGACAATTCCATAACAGAATACACAAGGAAACACACAAAGAAACATACCTATGCATACAAGGGTAGTGCTTATGCAACATTTTATTGCTTCCAAGAGAGAAACAGATCTGCTCTGTCATAACATAGTGAAATTTATATATTAGAGTAACTCAGCACCAACTGTCCCGAATGCATATAGAATCCATCAAATAAAACAGTGTATGGGTGATTCTTAAACACAATAGCGACCCTACAACTTCAACTTCAAGATCATTGCAATGCATGGTATGTGGCTATAAGATATTGCCCTAGCTCCCTACATGAACACAAAATATGATGTGCTCTGAGAACTCAAAGATGAATTTGGAGCAGTATGAGGCTATGAGCAGAGCTGCTTGGAACTTCATTCAAGCAATCTAAAGTTCTAAACGACACATTCATTTAGAAAACTGTAGAACTAGAAACAATATTGAAAATATATAATGTTTCTGAACAACAGTACCACTTCCTAGAAATGAATACAATATTAAAAATATAAGTAAAACTGTAGAAACAAGCAGAACTATGCATGTAATGAAATAAAAAAGGTTTGGACTTGTGTAGGTCAGCGACTCACGAGCAAAAGTGCAAGCCCTATTGGGCCAAGAAGCAGAATCATATCACATCTAAAAACAACTGCTGCAACAATCTGCAAGAAAATGAAAATTGCACAATACACATAGTTCGGTATGATTTTAATTGTGTGAAAGCTTTAATCCTTTGTTGATCCAGATCCTTGGTGCTGAAACGAAGAATTATATCTTGGTACTAGAAATAATGATTATGTCTGAATTTGGTGAGAACCGAGCTTCCCTCGGTAGGTAAGGCATCAGAAAAGGGCATAAGGCATACCAGAGCCCGTAATGTACATAGGTAGCTTCCCTTGAACCAGAAAGAGTATGCCAAGTTGACTGCATGACATAAATCATAGAAGAGTCACATTTTTTCTTTGCAAACTCCAACATTTTTACTGTTGACAAAAATGATGGAAAACTGCTTTTAGCTTTGTTATACAGTGTGATCTGTGCTTACCTAAAGCTAAAGCAAAGATATTTGGAAGCGGACGGCTTGAGTAGAACAGCAAGTGAAACTGGATAGCAGTTAGTACCACAAAGAATGCTTCTGCTTGATGGCCAAACTTCTTTTTTACCTGGTTGTTAGAAGACAGCCAACCGAAGCATGATATCCAATTACAAAAGTATCAGAAATCCAATATAAGCTCTTAAATAAAAAGTTACCACAGTGAACACAACCACTAAACTAAGCAATACAATGCATGTCAAAATTATATCTGCCCCAACTTCCAAGGGGAAACAAGGCAGAAAAAAGTTGGAATTTGAAAGAACAGCAGCTTGTTGCTGTGTGATGCTCTAAAATCTAGTCAAGTGAACCACACATCTACATTCTACAGTACATCATACAGTAATGAACAACTACACCAGTTTTAATTAAATTTGGTTCGTTGTACCAAAAGTCCGTATAATATTATATTTAAATTTCACAAGAAAGTCTTCTTTATATTTGATTCTCAATCATCTTTCTGCAAGCTGTTTTCGTACTGCCATTTATTTGTGTCATTCATTTTCGGTAAACCACTATGTTTTCAGAATATCAATACCGACAGAAAAACAATAACATACTGATAGTATACAGTGTCAGATATTGCGAGAGATGAAAAAAAAAACCTGAACTCTGAGAAGTCTCAAACTCATCAAAGTGACACAACTCAATGTTAATCGAACTACAAAAGGAAACAGAAAAAGATCAGTCTTCCAAAACTGCATCAATGAGAAATTAAACATCAGATAGCATAAACATCCAAGGAAGATTATGTACAGAGCTTTAACGATCACCTGTAAGAAGACTATAGAACTTTGGAACACGAAGTAAACGCAATACAAAGACTGTGGGTGATGAGAGAATAGAGATAACAAATGCTCCTGGAAAAAAAAAACAGATGGTACGTCATGTTAATGTTATAATTTCACAACAAGACTACAAGGTCTGCAGCAAAAAAACGAAAAAAAATAATGTTTTTGTCTTGGAGCTAAAAGTATAGATGGTACTACTAAGGCGACTAGGGTGACTAGACAATCTAAAAATATTGGATGGTAGGCTATAAGAAACATTAGCCCAAAAATTGATCATTGAGAAAATACTGTTTCGTGCTGCACAAATTAAGGGTGGGTTTCATGCCATCATGAATTTTACCTATAAACGTTCGAGGAACAACTCCAGGAAATTCCAAATGATCATACTGCATAAACCAGAAAAAAAACATAGTAGAACTCAATCAATTAGTACCAGGATATTATACTAGAGGAAATTTGGAGAGTAAGTCAGTAAGTTACCTTCTCGATGTGATAAGTGTGATAAAGAATATCATGTATGGCCTACCAAAAAATATTCAATTATGTGATTAACTCAAGGACCAGAAATGCATGACGGTAAAAATTTATTCTCAAGACAGAGAAGGTAAAGATGAAGGGTGTTCATAAAACTATGTATAGGTATAGCTAAACTTCATTCTCGGCAATGGAGAGCTATTCATCATTATACAATGAATAACAGAGAAAGATTTCATGGGCATAACAAGTGCCAATAAACAATATGCTTTCCCAGAAAAATAAACCTGTTGCTTTTCACAAAAAGAGCATTGAAGCACAATATCCCATAAAAGAACTATAGTACCGCTTTTTTAATGCATAATTGAGGTATGATATGAAACTTATTCTGTTTGGTATATGAAAACAGGATCTCTTCAAGTTATAGATAGTCAATGCTGAAAGAATGTGTCCGCATGATACCTGCAGTGGCAAAGAAACATGTATTCATCAACAGTAATAAATCCAACAATCTCGGGTGCAGTGCAGTTGAGTTGAGTCCGTGGAAAAAAAAAGTAATGCAACTTAAGTCTTCTAAGACAAAATACTACTGCCATTTTCATTTTTTTAAAGTTATAGGACTTGTAGCTGTGCAAAAAAAATACAAAATGGCATTCAATAATGTGAAACACTAGAAATTTGCACAACATATGTGGATAATTGTAAAATAGTAAGGAATGAGAATGCCTGATTGCACACCAACAAATATAAAACATCTTGTACCAAATAAATATATTCACACGCATTTTAAAAAAGTGTGCATTTTATGTCATGACACTCCCTTAAAGTCACTAGTTGTATTTCCAATAATTGCTGCAAAAGAAGTATCAGAAGCGTTGAGCACTAAACTAATCCACACCACATGGATGCATACGTGCCCCGGGAACATATCTGGTGCTCAAAGGGGTACGGTGCTCACATGCACATTTTAAATCTGGAACGTCCATCCAAACAGAAGCACCAATTTTACAAAGAACCCCTTTCACATTCCTCCCTTGGTGGGAGGGGTTCTTAATCAAATTAACTGTAGCCGCTGGATGTTGGATGGACGTTCCAGATTTAAAATGTGCACGTGAGCACCGTACCCCTTTGAGCACCAGACCCAAAAAAGAAACACCCTCTCACCAACAGACAACACATACTAACAAAAGCAAAAGCATTGACTATTGAGATCGAAGGAAATAGCAATTGTTCAGCCATTAGCAATTGAGCTACCTAGTTAAGAGTGAGCTGAGCAAACACATCTACTTGCAGAAAACATCAGCCACTGCACAGAAATTGGCTCTGTACTGCTCGCAGGATGAATAGCAGCTTCCCAGAATTAGGTACAAGTGTTAGTAAGCCCACAAGTCAGAGTGGGAGCGGATGAGCCCGCGAGGCACGCCAGGCGGCTGCCGGAGGATGAGAAATCGAGCATGCGACCAATCCAGAACTCTAACAATGGAGCAAAGATACTGCAACAAAACAACAAGGAAGGGCTGGCACCTGCACGTTGAAGCTCTCCTCCACCTTGGTGTAGGGCGCCATGACGGCGTAGAACGCGGCAATCGATCCGAGCATGAGGTCCCACCCCCACCCTGAAAGCCAGCCGCCACCGGCAGCGGCGGGCTTGGGTCGAGGCATGGGCGGGAGCGGAGGGTCGACTGAGGAGCAGCGGGCGGATATCCAGCACTCCGGCAGAGACAGTACCGGCGGCGTCGGCCTCGCCGTCCGTGCGCGGAGTTAGTGGCAGGCCGTGTTGGGCTACTGTTGTTAGGCCTGTCCCAATGTAAGCAAACAGCCCAGTTAGGCTAGGCTATACTGCTATAGGCCTATAGCAAGAGACCCTTCTTGCATGCTAATTGTTGCGGGCCGCCTAGGCTGCTGTGCGCACTGCGCCCGCCTGCCGCCGTCGCTCGATCTTCTCACGGTGTCTCATATTGCCTTCCCGAGCAGTCATACGAAATGGGCCAACTTGAGGCCAGGCTATATACAAATTGGGCCATTAGGTATTGACCCAACGTGTCTATAATTTTATTTATTTATTTCGACTGCAGTTAATTTCCGGGTCATATATCTCTTATTATTATTTTTATTATTATTTTATTATTATTTTATTATTATATATACACACTATTCATCACCCTCCAAGATTATATATACATACTCTATTCATCGCCTAGGATGATGGACTCAACGATCCCGTCACCTGGACCACTTGGCGCATCCACTTGCGTGGCTCCTCGCCCCGTGCGGCTCCACGTGTCGGCTCCTCCACCCGCGCGGCTCCCTCTGCACACACGTTGGTTCCATAGGCGCACACCTGTTTAAGTCATTTCTCTTCTGCTTCAGACATTCCAACATATATTAAATCGTTCTTCTTGTATCTCAGACATTCCTTGTTATTCGTTCAGTCATTCTAGGAAATATTAAGAGCATGTTTGTTTCAGCTTATATATATTATATAATCTAGATTATAATCTAGATTATAATCTAAATTATATAATCTAAATTATAATTTATTTGTAGCTGTTTGGTAGTCTAGATTATACAAATGTAGATTATTCGTAAAGAATACAATACCCTTGTTTGTTTATTTGAGGTGAGAAAAGAATGATGACATATATTATAATTTCTATTTACATAACCATATCTAATAGGTCTTTTGCCAAAAAATAATCTCAAATAAGCTACTCTTGAGAAGATTATGATATTATCATAATTTGGGCTTTAGATTATATAATCTGGATCCATAATCTAAGTATTTGTTTATCTGCTAGATTATTTACGCTGGATTATATAATCTGGAGAGATTATAATCCGAAACAAATAGGGGCTAAGTTATTCTAGTGTCCAAACAACATTAAGTCATTTCAGATTCTAGGCACAATCATTCCAGCACATACAACATTAAGTCATTCCAATAAACATTAAGTCATTCATGTAAATATTAATTAAGTCATTCCAAATAAACATTAAGTTATTCTTATGTTTTCAACAATTCTTTCTGTTTTCTCTCAAACATTTATTTGTTATTTATACGACCATTCTAGAAAATATTAAGTCATTCTTCCAGTAAATATTAAGTCATTTCAGAGAAACATTAAGTTATTCTTGTGTTTTCAGCAAATATTTTTGTTTTCTCTCAGACATTTATTTGTTACTGATTCAGTCATTACAGAAAATATTAAGTCATTTTAGCGTCCATACAATATTTAAGTCATTATAGGTAACATTAAATTATTCGGCCCGGCTCTTGCGTGGGTGAGTTGCGTGGCTGGCTCGGACAGTTGGTCGGTTAGGCAGACGCGGGGACTAGCTCGCTCGGATAGGCAAGCGCAAGGCCGGCTCACTCGGTCGGCCAGGTGGACGCGTGCGCGGGAGTCGGCTCATTTGGTGGGGGAATGCGCGCGGTGGGTGAGGCTCGCTCGGTAGGACGACCAAACGGTCCAGGTGATGGACTGATGGGTCTGCCACGCTAGATGATGAATAGATCTTATATATATATATATATATATATATATATATATATATATATATATATATATATATATATATATATATATATATATATATATATATATATCCCTACTACTAATTAAGAACATAGTGTGGGCGCTTGGCGTGGCCATGCCCCCGCCTCGCCTCCCTGTCCGAGCTATCACTGCCATACTGGACCCGCCCGATGCTCCCCTCGCGTTGCCCATGCCCTCGTACCGTCGCTCGCTCCCCTCGACTGCCCACGCCGCCAATCCCGCGTCCCATGCCGCGAATCCCGCGCACGCCAGCCCCCACCTCCACCCCCGCGATTCACCGCCCTGTCGTGGAAACCCTGCAGCATGACGAAGCGGAAGTCGCCGGAGATGTTCATGACCTCGTGGTTGCCGAGGATGGGGAGGAACGCGCCTCCGTGTGTCTCGGCAGAGAGGGAGAGGCGGCGGAGTAGGTATAAGAGGCGGAGCTCGTCGGCGTCGCGGTCGAGGATGTCGCCGAGCTAGACGGCGAGGGTGGGCCCCGCGGCCCATGAGGAGGAGGCGGAGGGGGAGTCGGGGGCACGAGGCCGGCGAGTCGGAGCGCGGAGAGGGACTTGGGCAGGTCCCCGTGGAGGTCTCCGATGGCGACGAGCCAGGATGGGGAAGGGAGGAAGGTGGTCGGAGTCTTCGGGCGAGGAGGGAGCAAGGAGGAGGACGGGAAGGTCGGGAAGAAGATGTCGGACACGGCAAAGTCCACGAACGCGTCGACGAATGCAGATACGGCAGCCAAGAGGTCGCTGCAGGCGGGGACGGAGGGGGACGGGGCCGCCGCCATCTTTCTCTATTTGTGCTCCGGCAGGGATTCCCCCTCGCGCGACATGGTGGATGCACGGGCCAGTATCGGTGCCGAGGATCCCACGACCGTGGACGTAGTCGTGACGCAACTGATGCCGGAGGAGGCGCTCCAGCTCTGCACCGGCTGCGTCCACCTCTACACTTTCTTGCATCGCCTATCGCTCTGCAGGAAGGTACGCCCGCGTCATCCCCACCCCTCCAGTGTCCCTTCTCTAGGAATCCCCATCCCCTCACCTCTACAATGCTGCAACAATGCCTGCCTTGGAAGAATTTGGGGATGAGTAGCCCACGTCGCAATGTTCCAGATAGCGAACGAATGAGGGCAAAAGAGAGGAAAAACAGGTTCTGTAAGGTTTGGGTTACACCGTGTCTTCACCTGCGGCCTCACCTCTAGCGCCTAAGACTGGTTAGGGTTCTTGGCATTGGCCAAGGCTGACGATGTGACAAAATGTCATGAATTTGTTTCATTTGCTTACCTCCCTCCCATCTTGTTTAAGTAACCCAAACCACCGCATTTGCTGCAAGATTTTAATGTTGGAGATCACATAGACGTCAAGCTTATTGATTGAAGTTGGTGCAGATGGTGGCTGCATGCCCTTGCATTTCAGCCTCGCAAGGATTTTTTGCCACACGAATAGCGTTTCTAGGACTGATAGCATGCTCAGTACCACTGCTACATTCCCCAAAATCAGCTACCCTTGGCCTCTAGCTTTTAAGCGGAACGGTGTTCTTGTACAAGCAATATCCGTTGAGTATGGCTCGCAGGGGCTTTGTGTTGATCTCAAAGGTAACTCAGATTGTAATTGGTATGATGCAAAGTAGTGCTTATCTGCATATGGATACACATGGTGGCATTTTTGGGTTGCACATAATAGGTTGACTGCATTTTTACCTTCCATTTTGATATGTTGCTTCCTTTACTTATTTCTTTTATGGCCTTGGAGATCTTTTCAGCTCAACACATTGGAAATATGCATCTTCACATGTATACATCGAATTACTTAAAATTATTGCCTTGCAATCCATTTCTGCTACCTTTAGCTGTCCAAACAAAGCAGCTCTGTTCTTTTGTAGCCAGTATAGTTGCTGATGTATTTAAAGTGAGGCTTAAATTGATGTTGGTACATACTTGATTATTGGTAGAGAAGAAAGAAAATAAATGTAACATGATTGATGCTCTATTTAATTTTAATAACACATCTCTATACTATATAGCCATTCACAAAACTTGATATATTGTTTTGATTTCAAAACAATATGGTATAAAATCTTTTGGTTCGATTTAGTCCAGCCTGGTTCCTACCTCGTGTTCTTCGATGTGTTCTTAGAACAAGAATAGAGTATCCATATTCTATTCTATCACTCATTCTTTCTAGCGGCATATCAAATTTTGCTGGAAATTTGGTCTTTTATATGTACACCATGAAATCTGATACATACATTTGTCACACCAACACTCAATGTTCAAGTGCAAGTATACAACTTTCTAAAGACCATACTGAAGTAGCGTTGCATCAACAATTCCTATATCTTACAGGAGGTTTTAAATTGCTATTGCTAACTGTTTTGTGAATCCATCTTTGCAGATTGTAAAAACAGTGAACATCATCGATGCCAAAATCAGAGATCGGATGTTAAGGTGAGAAATGTAATACATAACCTCCTCACCCATCTATGCCCAGTATGAAGTTGCTAATCATCTTTCCATGAGGCACGGTGCCCTTGGCCACGATCTCCAGTCTAGATAACTGTCATGTGGAGCTGTATGGCTAACTACCTTATTTTTCTTGTTTATTTATTTTTAGGGGAACCCAAAGGGGTTTAATTTTTAGTTTGGCGGTATAAATATAAATGGGTTGCTGATATGATTTTGTTATCCCTTTTTATCTCCACCTTGGGACATGAGGCTCTATAATAGCAAATATATTTTGCTTTCTACTTAGATGACATCTATTAAATATAAATTTGTGTAAAAAACAATTTTCTGCGAGGAGAGCCGGGGCGGCGGGGATTGCGGCCTCGGCGCAGGGAGAGGAGAGCCGGGGTGGGGAGATTGCTGCGATGTCGGGCGGAGGCGTGGTGAAGCCGTGGTGGACGCTCTCGTTGCATCCTTATAGAGTAGTAGATATGGTGTCTGTGCGTTATCTGTATACCATTGCAGTTTAGAAATATATAATACTTCAGTATACCATTGCATATATTCAATGACGTTATTACTTGATCATGGCCTCAATAACGTCATTTCTGAATTTGTATCTATCTAGAAAGTAATCCAGAGCTTATTCACCGCATAGCAAAAATCTGAGGTTTTATACACGTCAACACTGGTATAATTCTTCTCTGCGACGACAACACTGGTATAATTGTTCTCCAAATGGATATGGCTCAGCAGCACCATATTAGTAGCAGAGTTGTTTTTCAAAACCTGAGGTTTTATGGCTTTGAAGAATGTTTTGTGCTGATATCTATTTTTTGGGATAGAAAATAAAATAACACTGCTATAATTGTTCTCTTCCAAATTATGATTCACAATGCATACACTGGTATAATTGTTCTCTTCAAGCTCCTGCTCCCAGCCTCACCATTACTTTTTGTCTATATGCATTAGTAGTATCTCTAGATACACTAATTCGATCTGAGACAGTTCCTTGTGACTTCGTGACTGAAGTGAGCATCTTTCTTTTTGATACAGTTGTAGAAATATCTTTATTTGTCGGCTTTTAATTTTTTTGGTTAATAAATAGAAAGGAAGATATAGCAAAAAATAAATTATAAGCTCTGAAGGTCAAAAAGATCAGCATTCAGTCATGAATCTGCTCCAGGATGGATTAAAATCATTTTTTCTCCAAATGCTTTCACTGGCGCAGATCCTCGTGCTCCCCGCAGGGCGCTTCATGGGTCCGCAGGGCTCATGGGCCAATCTCATTCGAGGTGCTTCTCTATCTTTAGGAGTTGTCCAGCAGAAAAGTACTGCCATGGCTGCAATGTGAACTTGTGACATGAGCCTATTGAACAGACGGATGTAGGCATCAATGGCTTCCTAACCAAGAGTTTCCTGGTTACCAGCCAAACCAATCCAGCGAATGAGATTGGCCTGTAACCAAGTCATATAGATTTAGGTTATTAAAATTCCTAAGGAGCACTTATTTTTTGTGAATGTTTCTTGTTTTTTTATCAGGAGCATGTTGAGCTTGAGAAGAGATACCGGGAGCTAACTGACTTGCTGGTATGCAGTCAACCTGTCCGTTTCTTTTGTGTCCTTCACACTCTAACATTGAGAGCTAATTTGATTCCGTATGGATCCTTCTTCCAGTACCACAAGCAAACACAATTAGAATCCATGGCCAGCGAAAAGGCCGGATTGGAGTTCCAACTGGAGAAATAATTGAAACAATTTCGTGAAGTGCAGGTTGTTAATTTCTCCTCCTGTTGCTGTTTGTCCTAATAAGTTTACTGCAGGTGTTCTTATGTTGCTTCCCTTCTGTTACCATTGTCCTCCATTTGATAGGTCGAAGCAGAAAGGAGTAAAGCTACTCGCAGATCAGCATCGTCGTGGGAAGAAGATACTAATATCAAGGTATTAGAGTATGTTAACTGTGTTGCACCTGAAAATTGTGTTTTTCATCATTCTTGGATTTCATGATAATTGATGTTATCCGGTCTTAAATGTACCCATTTATTTGCCATACATTCTTAGACAAATAAGTATGCATATTGTAGGCCTCTTCCTCTACATCATCGGCACATGGCAACATCAAATCATCAGGTAGATATGACCATGGCAAATCATCATCGACACATGGAGATCTGTACTTCCCTTAGTTTCTTCCTCATAGACATTTTTCTTCTCTTTCTTACATGATACATAGTATAAACAGAAGATAAATGAAATTGGATATGCCAGATTTACAAACTTATTAAAATATGTCGACTTATGTTCATGGTTAGTATTATTATAAAAGTTTGGATATGTTTGAACAACTATCCCATATAAAAATGTTTACCTATGCTGGCACCTCAGTGTATAATGCATCGTGAATGTGGTACATTTGTATGACAAAGCACGGGCACATACCTATACATCTTTTAATCTATATAAATCTTCTTAACTTTTAAGGATGCTAACAAGAAGATGTAATGATAATTAATGTTTTTGTATCTCAATATATCTTATTATAATATATTGACTCTCTAGCAACGCACATGCACATTAGTAGTAAATTATGATGAAGGGAATTCATGTCGATTTCTCATGCCTAAGAATATTCGGAGATATCTTAACCTCATCAAAGAAAAATAATAGATAGGTATACATTTGAGAGGATTTTTATTCATACTTAGAATATTTAGATTTATAAACTGCAATGGTATACAGATAATGTTTTTAGAATATGTCTATGTTTCTTTTTTGTTTAGTGACATGTTAATGTTAAGGTTATTCATGGATCAACATAATTCGAGCATTTAACTATTGCTTGTCACGTGCACCTGTTATTTTTGCATCACTATTTTGAACCAAATTTTAAGATATCGTAGCAACGCACGGGCACACACCTAGTATATATATATATATATATGGAAGAGGTAATAGAAGCTCTGGGCTTCCGTTAGTGGGCGAAGCCCCAGCCAGGAGGCCGATCGGGTCGCGTTCGACCCACTGGACGCCAGCTTGCGTCAGCCATGTATAGGATAGCCACGTATCCCGGCTGAGACGCGACATGAGATATACGCACGCATAAATATATGTACAAATGTGCATAACTCATGCATAAATGGAATCTTTTATGCCACGAATCACGGGAACGAATATTTGCATGTGCTTGCCGGTTACGACTGCATAACGCTGTGATACATGATAGCGTAAACCATGCAAACATTTAAAATCTCCCATCGGTTTTAAGATAAGAAAAGACGTGCTCTTCGTGCGCGTAAATAAAGGCGCAGTTACAGGAGGAAAAAAATACGCACGCATAAATCATGCATAGAAGGGATCTTTTGTACCTTGACTCACGGAAACGAATATTACCATGTGCACACCGTTTACGACTGCATAACGATGTGTAACATGATAGCATAAACCATGCATTATATAAATTTTGAACGGTTTGATATAAGGAAAGACGTGCTGCATAATCGCGTAAATAAAGGGACAGTTACAGTTCGAGGAGCATTAGTAGAAGGAAATAAATTTTAATTTACAGCCGCAGTTCGCGGGTTCTGCTCGGGCGGATTCCAGCGTAAAACGTGAGCTAAAACATTGTAAATGAGTACGAAATTTAGCGTAAATCATATATCTGTTTTGTAACAGCAAACGAAGCCCAAAAATTACGGCGTAAAAATCGCGTGCACCCAATCGTGCGCGGGTTCTGGCTAGGGCAGATTCCGCGTAAAACTTGAGCTAAAACATCGTAAATGAATATGAAATTTAGCGTAAATCCTATATTAGCTAAAACAGCGTAGATTGATCACGTTCGATCGTGCACGGATTTTGGCTTGGTCAAATTTCAGCGTAAAACGTGAACCAAACAGCGTAAATGGGTACAAATTTTATCGTACATCATCAATCTATTTCGTAACAACGAATGTGGCCTAAATTACGACGTCAAAATCGCGCTCCGATCGTGCTCGGGTTCTAGGTCAGGTGGATTTAAGCGTAAAACGTGATCCGAAACAGCGTAAATGGATACGAATTTTAGCGTAAATCAATGATCTGTTTTAAAACGACGAATGTGGCACTTGCTTTTTAGTGGAAGCGTAAAATGCAATAAGAAAGAACCCAAGACAAAATCTTTTTTTTTGCCGACCTATACATGCGACATGGGGTGAATTAATAACTGAACGAACCCAAGACAAGAAAGAAAACGATGAAGCCATTTGCTGTTCCTGAATCTTGATCCGTCACGCTCACACCCGGCCATGGAACTAAGGTCAGAAGAGTAGCCACTAGACAATACAGAGGGCACGACGGTCAGAAGAACAATAACTTGGACTTGGAGATGCATCTGAAGGGGAGCACGGTGCCGTTGGGACAGAATAAGCGGAGCTGGCACGCCAGGCGCGTCCACTGGTCGACGCCGACGATCCCCGCGACCTTCCATCGCGTCTGGGCCTCCCCATCCACGGATCCACCCGGAACGGCACCACGCCGTCGCGGAGCGCGACCTCCATGGTGGCGCTGCCGGCGTCGCCCAGCGGGGCGCCCTGCGCGCACGCCACGTACGCCAGCGGGAGGACGCCCCTGGCGGGCACGCGGAACGGGTAGGCGCGGAGCACCGCCAGCCCGCCCGCACCGCCACGTACGGCACGCGGGGCTGCAGCAGCAGCACCACCACAAGGACGGCCACGGCGCCCAGCAGCACCACGACCGCCAGCACCATGAACAGCACCACCGCCGCCCACTCCGCCGCGCCCCGACCGGTGCCTCCTGAAGTTGTACCGCCGCAGACGCTGAGGCTCCTCCTCGCGCCCCCTCCACGACCGCCAATCCGCCGGCTGGAGAGCGCCGCGGCGACCAGGGCTCTCCCGCTCACGGGCGCCTGCTCGCACGCCCGAGGGAACCGTCGCCGCCGCTAAAACCTAATCCCTGGCGGCGTGGGGGTGTTTTATAGTGACGGCGTGGGCAGGATCGTGGGCCCGATTCACGTAATATGCGCAGACTATATTTGCATAAACTGATACACACATCAGCATAACTCGTATTATAATTTAGCGTAAGCACAGGTAGGTACAATAAACCAAAAAGGGTTCGTGCGGTCTGCACACCTGGTCAGGGCTTCCTGTAGTTAAATAGAGCCCAGGGCTCTAAATACTACATCTATATATATATATATAGCGTCCGTCACCGAATCCATCTCCCTCCTCTCGTCCATGGGCATCACGGGGGATGTGCGGGGCGGGCATCTCGTGGGGGTTACGACCGGTGCAGACATCGATTGGAGGCGGGGATCACGGCCGGGGAGGACGGGGTGGATTGGTAGAGCGCAAGCGAGGATGGAAGGGACGCGGGCGGCGGGATGAGGGTGGAGGATGGAAGGAGCGCGGGAGGGCGGCGGGATGCGGGGCGGGGTGCGGCGCGGGTGGGATGCGGGACGCGCGCGGCAGAACATGCATGAGGCTGTGGATGCCTACATTAGGAACATATAGAGTAGTATATATATATATGTGTGTATATATATATATATATATAGATATAGTATTTAGAGCCCTGGGCTCTCTCTAACTACAGGAAGCCCCGACTAGAAACCGACCAGGTGCTCTGACCGGCGCGCACGCTTTACTGGTTTGACTGTAATACATTGTTACGTCAATTATAAATACGAGTTATGCTCCTTTTTGTTACCGTTTACACTCTTTTGGTGTGCGCACGTCTCGCGGCATCCGGGCCCACGAAAAGATCGTGTTCCCGCAATCTGGGCAGTTTACGTATACCGGTCCCACGAATCAAGGAACTGAGCTTTCATTTTCTCAGCTCATCTCTCCCGTAACTATCGCTCCCGCCGAACCCTAGCCAAATCCGCCGCCGTATGCTGCTTCTCCTCCGCGCCCGGCGAACCCTAGACTAACCGCCACCGTCGCATTAAGATTCTCCCCCGCAGTTCCCCCGCCGTCGCATTCTCCTTCACCACCGCAGAGACCCGCCCTCGCCTTCTCCGCCGCATACACGCCGTGGCCTTGTTCTTCGTCTCCGGCAAGGGACCCGGAATCGAGGAGGCGGTTGTGCCGCCCCTGCGTTCTCCTACTCGTCAGAGACCGAGACCTCGATCTTCTCCACCGCGGCGGCCGAACGCCGAGTCCCCTACCCCGTCGCGAGGTCCGTCCCCAACGTCGAGTCCCCAACGCATTTGACACAGCCCCGCGTCGCATTGGGTTGTCCCCTGCAGAGGTGTCTCGAATTCAGTCGCCCTCCAGGCCCATCCACATTCCGGTAAGCCATCAACCTTTAACTCTTACAATCTGAATCGTAGATAGAGTTCACATTATTATTTTGCCAATTGCTTGATTTATCAAATACCAATTCATTATAAATTTATAGTTAATTGGAGACACAAATGTATATTATGCAATCTATCACACCTTTATGCAGTTTACAATACTTTGTTTATGCTGATTTGTTGACAGAAGTATGATCCATACATCAATACATTATGCCATAAAACCTATTGCTGTTCAAATTGGGCCAGCTCACACGAAATAACCAGGTTATACATTAATTGGATGTCGCATATGAGCAGATTTTTTTTGATCAAGTTAGTCTCACAAGTTTATGCAATTTACAATATTGTGTTATGCTAATTTGTTGACAGAAGTATGATCCATACATAAATACATTATGCCATAAAACCTATTGCTGTTCAAATTGGGCCAGCTCACACGAAATAACCAGGTTATACATTAATTGGATGTCGCATATGAGCAGATTTTTTTTGATCAAGTTAGTCTCACAAGTTTATGCAATTTACAATATTGTGTTATGCTGCTTTGTTGATACATTTATGCAATGTATGGTCATGAACTGATCTGAATTGACTTTGCGCTTATATTTTTTTTTGATCCTTTACGTATTTTATGTATATGTGTTGTTTCATTTGGCAGGAACATCAGTGATAAAGAACGTAGACCGACCACCTTCCAATCCAAAACGGATCATAATCCAGTCTACTCAGGAGTGCTTCAGCGTTGACATACCCCGTGCTCCGGCGGGGACTGTTAGACCCAAAACAAGGCATGCTGCTGATGAGGATGATGACTTTATGCCATTATCCAAGAAGCGTAACTTGGACGACAGCCCTGGGAAAGTTTTGAGGAAGGTAGTCACTAAGCGGAGGAAAGCAGTGCCCCCACCCCGACAGGTTAGATATTTATGTCTATGGCAATATATCATTTTTATGCGTGAAATCATGTTGTCTTGATGTCTGAGTTAAACATTGTGTTGCGATTATGCAGATGTAAATGTTTACAATATTCATTTTATATATTTTTTCCAGCAGAGGCTGAACGTCAGATGCAACCCCCAAGATGTGTTAGTAAGCATACAGATATTAAATGACAGACAGCAACAAGCAATTGCACGTAGGGGATTTTCTAGTATTCTTGATATGAGACTGGACGCACTCGGCAGCAGATCACACTTAGCTTGGCTGATGGAAAAGCTCGACCACAATGACATGACAATTCGAGCTGGCCCTGGAAAGGAGCTGAAAATCACAAAGGATACGGTGCACCTAATTTTGGGTTTACCGAATGCTGGGGGAGGAACTGCATTGGGCATCGATGAAGCTGTTGCTGCCAACAATTTAAGAGCTGAACTTGGTCTATCGAAAGAAGATTTTGGGGTTACAGCTCTTCAAGATCGTTTGAGGAAAGGTTCTGACGATGATTTAAGCATCAGATGCTTTTTCTTGATATTGTTCAATAGGTTGTTGTTCCCTACTGCCAGCTGGGGAATAACAAACCATGAGGTTCTTTTAACCGAGCAGATGGATCGTTTCCACCAGATGGACTGGTGCCAGCTTATTTTCAATGATTTATGCCAAGCTGCCAAGAAGTGGCATAATAGGAGCGTTACGAACGTTTCTACAACCATCTATGGATGTTCCATCGTTATTCTCGTAAGCATATCCTTTTTTTCTGTTACATGTACCCATAATCTTGTATGCAAAATCCATATACACGTAGTTTATGCTTTTGTTTGCTTATAATGACTCATGTTATGCCTTTTGCAGCTGTATTATTTGGATCATTTGCATGACTCAGCGGCACCCCAGAACAAACGTGGAACACCACGAATCAAATACTTTGATAGGAATACTATTCAAGCCCTGACAAGAGCTGACAAGGGCAAGATACGCAAAGGAGAAGAAGCATTTGGACATTGCTCGGTATTTGTTTTATGTGTCAATCATTTATTTACATGCATATGATAACGTTCACATACCTTTATGTCCGTTTGTAAGCATATTTGTGATGTTGTTTTGCATTTTCCATTAAATATATGAATCTCACTTATCAATTTAATATGTTTGTATAAGTTTTACTCCATCTTTCACGCCTTTTTTTAGTTCCGAAGCTCCTCAGAGACCTGCTACACAGCTGTACCACCCGTTGATGCACAATTCAAGGCATGATTCTATTTATATATTTGTTTGTCATAGAATTTCAACATAATATTCAGTGATATGCTATACACTTACTTAATAATTTTCAATTTACAACAGCATAAGACCAGGACCAACACTTTTGATGTTCCTCGTCCTGACTCATCTGGACAGCACTCAATTCACATCGAACTCCCGCTCATCAGGGATTTGATATCAAGCAAGCTGAATCAGCTTCCATCCCGCCACCGCATGGGTTTCATAGAGAAGCTGTCACATTTTGATGCGGAGGTTGGTAAGGCGTGTTCAGTTATTAAACAGACTCTTCAGCAGATTGTTGAGAAACAATTCAATCTATCTGATGTTTTTGGCGAGTTAATTGATGAGGTCCTCCGTGCCGAGGCGGGTGACAACGAAGATGCTTATGATGTGCAGAAAACCACATCAAAATCAGATGATATTCTTCCCCAGAGAGCTGGTTAGTCAGTTTAATGTATTTACGTCAATATAAAAAAGTTATGCAATCATTTATCGATATGGGTTTGATGCCATTATTTTAAACAATGTTTTCTTTGTTTACATGACACGTACAGAAGGATGTACGTGTCCGGCCCCCCAACTGTACCCGATATGTCTACTCCAGTTTCTCAGCTGGATACGCAGTTTACAGACACACAGGTACATAAATTACTGTTAAGGCAACAACATATTCGTGTACTATTAGAAAGTTGCCCCGATGAAGCTGATATTGATCCACTGGTTCATACAAATATAACGAAACAGAACAAAACACCTACAACCTCAGTGGTAATGTTTTTATTATTAATTGTATTTTTTCATTCTAGGGTTGTATTAATCGTTTTATGTAAATAGCATATAACAATTACAATTCTTTCAGGGTAAACATGGTGACGGTGGCAAGAACATGCCGACCAATACAAACGTCACTCCTAAAGCAACACCACACATGGATCCTGACGCGCCGATATTTGATGCGACTCCGCAAATCAAGGTATGTCTAAACCCCCTCGTGGTTTTTCTGTATTCTCATTAGCAGTTTACTAAATTTGTAATCCATTTATACCATCATTGTTAGTCTACTGGCGGCGTACAACAAGTGGCAGAAACAGACTTGCCTGACAGTGGTCCATGCTTTGATCAGACTCCATCTGAACATGTCAGCTCAGTAATTTACATTTTCTTTGTAGTGTTCAACTGTTCACAGATTTTGTACAGCCATGCTTCACAGTCTAAATAGGTTATGCATCTTACAAATCAGTGTTATGCCCATTTACATATACATATATGCTAAGTAGATGTGCATGCAGTTTTTACATAACTGATAGCTGCCTATGATAAATTACACATTCATTTATGCAGTTTGCAAGAATATTTCTTTCTCTTGATCTGTATCAGTAATGTCAGCTCATTAATTTTATGCCAGTTTATGACACTTCATTCCACATACGTATATTCCACTTTATGTCAGCTCAGTAATTTTCATTTTCTTTATAGTTGTCAAAATTGTTCACAGAGTTTTATGTATATTTTCATATATATTTTTAGGTTTATGTTGAAACCGATCCAGCTACAAACACTCCACAGGTTGGCCAGCCTTCTCTTGATTCGGAGATGCAAACTGTGTTAGCTCTACGCGAATATTTGTGTGGTCTGCAATCTGACACCGTCAGGTACGAAGTTCATACTAAATCTAAATCTGTTTATATGCTTGTAGATTTACGCCACCTCTCTAATTGATATAAAAAATTCACCAGGACCATAATAGATTATGGTGAATATTCAGCGACATGTTCTGACATACATGAATCTTTTGCCGATGGGAAGTGTCTCGACAATGGATTCATGCAGTGTTTCATCCAATGTGTTATTGATGATGCAAAAAATCAGCAGACTTCCATGAGTTCGAACAGTTTGGTTCTTGATGTTAATGTTGGGGTAAACTATTGTAACTTACATACACCATTTTCATATACAAATTAGATGAACCCAAGTACACTCACTCCATTTATATCGTTTATTGCAGTCAATACTCAACTTTGAGGAACAGGAACGACACAGTCGCAACCCTCAACCTTTTGATGAATCTGTACTCCACACACTTCTAGACAATTCATTGCCTGAGACAGATGAATTGGACCAATGCAAAGCGGTAACAATCGTATTTCACAATCCAAACATAATTCCTTTTAAATGGAACATATCACATTGTTATGCTTTTGTAAGTTACCCTGTTAATTTTATCCTTTTTTACACGGTCAGATCATGGTCCCCATGGTAAGCAGGGGGCATTGGACATTGTATGTTGTCAACAAGGTCAAGAAGTGCATTCATATTTTAGATTCCAACCCATATGGACCAACACTTGGTGGAACTACATGGAAGGACTATCATTTTGCACATTTGGGCTCAGGTGGCAGAAAGTTACCATGGGCTAAGGTTATTATGAGCAGATTAAACAAAGCAATACAACATGTACGACCCAGTACATGCTTTCCCAAGTTTGGTAACTTCACAATTGACTTGTGCCCAAATTGTCCTAACATGGCAGCTGGATCAAATGACTGTGGGTTTTATGTCATGGGTTACATTCTATTTTATCAATGCGACGAAGGATCTTTGCGGTCAGACATAGAAGCAGTACGTACAAATTTACCATTTAATTCTATAGTTGGCCCATGGCAACATATGGAACAGAGGTATAACTAACTCAATGTTTTTGTATTGCAGGGCAACACCAGTGAGATACGGTCTCTTGCGCTGCATTACATCACATTCCACCCGAAGAACAAAGCATTATCGCTGCTCCAAGACATCCAAAGATTCAAGGTCTAAAGGATGTAGTTTAGTTTGGTCATGTAATATATTTTGTATACAATGGTTCCCTAAACTTCAGATTAGTCATGTGTGTATATTATGGGCAAAGTCCGTAGACGTTTCATAGTTATGTCAATGACAACTTTGGGATCAGCTTTTTTCTAAACTGGAATGTTGTTCCAAACTGTGTTTGAAAGTAATGTGTGTTTCTTGCATTTGATTCTGCCAGGTTCCTGTACAATATTGTTATGTCAATAACCTCGAAGTATGCATGTTTCTTGACCGAAGTTTACGATATAATTATTGACAGTCTTATGCATGTTTGTCCATACACTTATGATACAATAGTCATCAATATATGCCAATACATTATTATATACATTATCAGAGTTATATACTGCAAACGGAGTCATTTTTTGTACAGTCATGGTTCACAAGCTAACCATTTTATGCATTACACAACGCAGAGTTATGCAGTTTTTCACATACATGTATGCTAAGTATATGTACAGTCAGTTTGCTGCATAACTGTTAAAGCTTATGACAAATTACACAGACATTTATGCCAGTTTGCAAGTATATTTATGATACTTTCTGGAAGTTGTCAAATGACCACAGGAATCACATTTACACAAGGAAATATTTGTATCTTATGGTCTTCTACTCTCTACCAGATGAATCATCATCTCCGACATCCACCGTTCGTTTTTTCGACGTTGATGTCTCATTCCATTGCGGGGCTGCAGCTATGAGTTTGTTCCTTGAACCAGGAGGCCGTCCTCGCTTACGTCCAGATAGGTTAGCCAATCGAACCCTATTATCCTCGACAGTTAAACACGTACGACTGTTGTGACCATCAGCTATGCCACATTTCTGGCATTTCCTGCTCATCTTCTTAGCTCCTTTCGCACCCAATTTTAAAACTTGTTGCTCACTACTTTTGATTGTTCTTCCCTTAGGCTTGGCCTTATCTGGTCTTGTTAAGTCTACACCTTCCATATGAAATTCCAGTTTCTACAAAACAAAGATATCAAGTCAGATTTTACATTCTCGTATGTCATCATATATTGTAGCAATGTTTTCACCTTTCTAGCTTTCACATCCATAGAACTACTCTCAACCAGCCGAATGTCAGTGTTATGTTCCAATGTTAATATCTGCATATTACATTGATCATCCTTAGTATTGCATTCATTTGTATTAGAGCCCATTAAAATTTCCTGTGAAATAAAACAAAGTCCAGTGAAGACACAAATGTTATAGAGCAATATATGTAATACATTATAAAGAATTGTTCCATACCTCGTTCCCATCATCTAATTTGCGTAAGTTGTCTATAGCCATTTCTTCTGTTTCATACGCTTCGACCTATATCATCATTACAATCATGGATCATAATCGACAAGTAATTATGCAAAATTCATAACATCACGAGGTGCGTACCTGGATGTCATCGCAAACACTTGTGCCACAACTCTCACCAGTACCTATATCAGGCTCCACACGCATCAATAACCCTAATAATTCGTCCATCATCTCTAGGGCTTTATCATTCCCAGCTTTAGACAGACTCGCATGGTGTACTACTTTCATTGCTTTTTTAAGCAACATCTTCTGTCTATATGATCTAGTTTCTCCATCTTTTCCTTTCAAATTCCTATCGTCTCTTGAAAAAGCCACATCTTGATGCGCGGAGTATGTGTATCGTTGCAAAATATACTCACTTGGGATCCTTTCAATTTGTAGATGCATGAAAGCGCGTACAAGATGAACACAAAATAGTCCTATAATTGATTAAACATACATTATGTCATATATTAATCGTAAACAGCTATGTATTCGTAATAATTTATAATTTTATATAGTATAACATACCTGTATGCTCCCAATGCTTGCACTCACATGAATACTTTCCGGCATCCACATCAGCCCTTATCTTGAATTGGTGTTGACCCCAAACAATTTTATTTGATCTTGTAGTATGTTTCACCACCCAATCATGTTCCTCACCCTCTGTATCACGGTCTATTCGGTATGCAGTTGCATATTTTACTGTCTCCTGAAACCTTGTCATCACAGCTCTATACCCTTGCAACTCTTATTTCAAACATATACAATGTAGTTGTATCCTTTTGACCCTGCAAATTACACAATATAGTATTAATACTGTTTTGTTTTTAATAGCATAAAACATATGTTTATTAATTTTTTTCACTTACCATGCATCATAGTGCCTCTTTGGCCTCTTTCATCTTCCTACTATGCAGAAGCTTCATCATTTGCTTTGCAAATTGATGAAGCGGTGTGTTTGCATCCACGTGGGCACTCTTCACCAACTTGTTCATGCTCTCGCTTCGTTGTGTAGAGACCATAAGACCACAATAATCTCCTTTGAAAAATGCAGGTACCCAATCTTTGCGTATTTCATATAATCTGGCAAGGGTGTTGTTCTCGTGTAGTTGGAAATCATCAAGCATCATTTGCCAGGCAGCCTCGAACTCCATTTCATTCAATGGATGATGTATTATAGATTGGAACCTTGTTTTGAAATCCATGTCCTCAAATCTTGCTTATAATTCATTCAAGTGGGGCATATACCTGTTTTGCACATGCCACAAACACAATCGATGTATTGTGTTTGGGAATACTCTGCCAAGTGCAATTGGCATGGCAAGGTCTTGATCTAAAATATATAAATTTACATAACATCATGCAAGACAATATGATATCATATAGTACGTGACATAATAATTACGAGACATTTTATTACAACATACATGTCAGCATCACTCGTGGTCCGTCACATCCCATGCATGTTTTAAACGTATTGAAGACCCACTCGAATGTATCAACTGTCTCGTCTCCTAGTAAAGCAAACCCAAATATTGTGCATTGTAGGTGGTGGTTCGAGCCAACAAACATGCCTAATGGCTTATCATACATATTAGTCTTATGTGTAGTATCAAATGTAACTGCATCACCAAAATCAATGTACTCGGCTTGCTGGCTAGCATGGGACCAAAATATGCTTAAAATTTTCCCTTCTTTGTCCAGTTGAAAGTCTGAAAAAATTGTGGATTATCTTTCTTGCATAATGAAAAAAAAGATAACAGCTTTGACACATCATTTGCATTTCTCTCCCTTTGCCATGCTTTTTTCCTGTCAAAAAATGTAATGATTATGCACTATATCTAACTCAACACATTACGATTGTTTATGTAATATAAAATACAATTATTGTCAATGCATAATACACTTAGAGGTTACTCATGTCCTGCACGGTTATTGGAACGTTTTCTGGGCCACCATGCATTTCTGTAACAAAATCCATAATACAATGTGGTGGAATCCTGCTTTCTTGCATCGCACTAAGGAACTCCATATATTCACGATCATGTGTTTTGTTGCATTGCAATTGCCCTTTTTCTGTATTTTTCTTCAAAAATTCATGATTATGCTCATAGTTTACCAGATCAATCCGAACAGAAATAACATTCTCTTTAGCATCATCGTAGATTTTTTTAAGTTTCATCCCAACCTTGCACTGTGTTCGTTTCGAACATGTGTTACGTATCCTTGGATTTCCAGCTACCCTTTCAGCATTCTTTCCTTCCATTGAACAGTTCAACCATTTACAATTCTTCCGCTCCCTATATTTCTTCAACGGAAATCCTACCTCGTATGCATATTGACTATAAAAATTATACGCCTCGTCCACGTTACTAAATGTCATACCGACTTTAGGTATCAATCTTATATCAATATTGTCCGGCTGCGCACATAAATTTAACATTTACGATTCAATAGCGACTAAATTTAACGTAATATGGGAGAACTTACGTGGCTTTGAAGAATATGAGGTGTGTCCTGTTCATGTGGCCCAATATGTCTCATGGGGATGTGCTTCTCTGCGCCGACCACGTCTGCTGTTTTTGTGTGCTCTTCGATATGTCCATGTGCCCTCAATGCCGCCGGAGGAGTAACAGAGACACCCTCTGTGTATGGGGCGATTGCAGACAAAACAGGATGCATGTCCATTGAAACAGACGTACCTGCTGGCTTATGCACAGACGTTACAGGCAGGATGTCATCGCCAGCGCCAGTGGTGGACATATTTTCGCCGCCCATCGCCGACCGGACCTCTCACTTCCGCCGCCGCTAACCGCCGCCAATAATTCAGATGGACGAGCGAACGTGGACGCGGCTGTAAAGTTGTATTAGTTTCCTGCCGTAACTGCGCCTTTATTTACGCGCACGAAAATCACGTCTTGCCTTATCCCAAATCCTACCGTGAACGTTTGCATGGTTTACGCTATCATGTATCACAACGTTATGCAGACGTAAACGTCTAGCACATGCAGATATTCGTGCGCGCGATTCCTGGCATGCAAAGATTCCATTTATGCATGAGTTATGCACATTTGTACACAAATTTATGCTTGCGTAATTGCATGTCGCGTGTAAGGCGGGATACGTGGTTATCCTTTGCATAAATGGCACAGGCTGGCGTCCAGTGGGCCGAACGCGACCCGTTCGGTCTCCCTGGCTGGGGCTTCGCCCACTAACGGAAGCTCAGGGCTTCCATTACCTCTTCCCTATATATATATATATATATATATATATATATATATATATATATATATATATATATATATATGCTAGAATTTAAGGCTTGTTTGCCTGGAGACCTGCCTGGCAAAGGATCACAGCCCTCGGCAGTGAAAATTGGATGCCTGAGGGCTTTGCTTGGACCAGACAGCCTTCCGTCCATGCAAACCTAACATGCCCTTAGAATATATGTGGACCCACGAAGTATATGTACGCAAAGTATGTGGTCAATCTATAACTATTCAGGATAGTATATATATCAGAGTATATAATTGTGTTTATTTTATATACTACTATTATAATATTATAGTAAAAATATAGTATCTTTTAAAATGTTCATGTAATTATATTTAGAGTAAGCAAGTGTATATATGAACATACTCAACCTGATAAATGATGATAAATGAGTATGTACCCATAGGCATGTTATTTTTATTTAAAAAACTTGTTTACTCATAGAAATGAGTATGTACCCATATGAATGAGTAAGTTTTTTCTTCTTAGGTTTGGTGTTTAGGCGGAAGCCTAAAGTAAATTTACTTTTGTTGTATCAAACTGATGTGATGTGAATTAATAAAATCCTTGGTTCATGGAAAAATAGATTCGTGACTTTCGACCGGCAAAACGTAACGTTTCCGACCGAGAACAAGTCTTAAAACTTCTACCTTCCGGCTGGAGGCATTCAGTCAGATATACACGAACATGCATGCATGTGTGAATATTGATGCCAAGTAGGTTGTGCTAAATAGACTGAAACTAAATACGTCACGAGCACGAACACGCTTCATATAGTGTCCGTGTCGGCACACACAGGTCTAGTGTGCTGTGCTTAGGCCGCCACTCTAGTACGATGGACTAGCACGAGCATGGCGCGATTAAGTGGCTGACACGATTAGGCACGATTTAGACCAACCGATGATATATAGATGTAATTGTGATGTATGCATGTGATTGTAAATTATAATTTATTATATTTTTAACCATAATGAATTCACTTTTATTGGTATAAATGTTCGAGTTTTAAAAATATATATATAATTTTAAAGATCTTCTATATTTTTTAGATCTTAAAGTGAAATAGTACCTGCGATCTGGGTCTAACCGTGTCGTGCCGACACTAACACCTAATAGTGTTTATTTACAACATGACATAATTATTAATAGTGTCTAATAGTGACGTGTATAACAGTAGTGTTAGTGCCGTGTCGGACGGCCTATGCATGTGAATGTAGGTAGTGTTTGGTTGAGGAGCCAAGTAGAACGAAGTCGTTCCATCCCTGATTCTAGCAACAGAGCCGCTCTATTATGTGTTTGGTAAGCTGGAACAGAGCGACTCTGTTTTTTGTTTGGTTGCAGAGTGAACTGAAACAGAGCGGCTCCATCCTTTATTTGGTTGAAGAGTAACTGAAGTAGAAATTAGCATGACACACAAGTTTATCACAACATGCGAGCGGGCTGGGAACGGAGCGGCTCCGTCCCGTTGATTTTTTTGGAGTTGGATGGTTCCGGATCTGAAAAGAATATTATCTAATTGGAGTCACTCCGTTCTAGTTACTTTATAACCAAACAACAACAAAACTAAGACAGAACGACTCCGTTCTACCTGTCTTTTCAACCAAACACTGCTTAGTTTGTCTGCAAGCTCAGGTTCGTTTGCCTGCAGGCTCGCAGAAACTGCTATGGTGCAGTTTCGCAATCATTAGCAGCTGCACGCACGATGAACAACGAGCTGCCTTCTTTGTACAATTAACCAGGTGATTACCAATGTGTGTACTGCCTACAGGCTACAGCTACAGCAGCAAGCCAGCATGGTGGCCTGGCCTCGCTTTCTGTGCCTTCATGCATGGCAGATGTCAGGCTTTAAGCAGGCACGCGTACCGTGCTGATCCATTTGATTGATTTACTTTCTACAAACTTGCATGCATGGATATATTGGTGCATCGATCGATCGTCTCTAAAGCACTGCGCTGCTAGGTGCTAGCAGGTTCGTTCAGATGCACAAAGCTATGCATCGGTCTCTAGAGCGACGTGAAAGCGCAGCTGCCAGTGTGATCGCCGCCGCCGGCGTCGGCGTCGTCGCTGCAGGGGGAGTGCGTGTGGCGACCCTCATAGGTGGTCATCACCATGCGGCAGTCCTCCGATAGCCTCTCCACTCGCTTCTTCACGCGGCAGTTGCTGTGGGTGCACCGGTAGTAGCTCCTGGATGGACGCATGGAAAGTGGTAACTAAAGGTTCACCAGCAAACTGAAACCATAAATTATGAAGTTTAAAGCTTTGAACTGAAAATATAATATCAATATGTAGAGCAATTCGTGCTTGTATATGAATGTAGCTGCACCAAGTTAGAGGAAGACATCATTGGCCTCTGAAGATCGATCCATGTATTAGTAAGCACCGTCAAACTGAATATATGCAGGGTTTTTCCACTGTTCAAATCTAGTGCATGCTTCTGGTGTGGTAATATAATGGTTTACTGATAGATTTTTTCGTGAGCTGATGCTTAGATACCGAGAACATGGAACTTGGCCACGTCCCTCGTTCCGAAAACACTTGTTCCGTTCTAGGAACGTGGGAATAATCTCGTTCTTGTAGTGTTAAAACCTACTTTCAATAGCGTTACCATGTGAGTATCACAAAAACATGATTAGTGACATATTTCACCATGTTGGGTGCCTATGGAAATGATACAAGTTATGATTTTTTGGGACCCAAAATGTGGTTTCAATCAAGGTTGCCAGGATCATGATTGTGATCTTAGAATCTTTTATATCTTACAATACTGCAATCCACCCAAGCTAAAATGATATGATTCTCGCCATGTGTTCCCAATTCTATAGTATATTGTTCCAATGTTCCCATGGGAAAATTCCACACGATGCCATAAGATCATTAGATCTTACCATACATAATATTGATATAAATGACCTTTGAAGTGATTGGGTTTGATAAATATTATTTAAGGCTAAGGAAGATTGGAATAATGCCAATAGCCCCACTTAAATTTACGAAAATCAAATCAAATATTACCTAAAATTGTGCTCATGACCTTTGTTTAATGTATGCATGAGAACACATGAAAAATATTCTTTCATAATGACAATTTTACAATGTAGGTTCACTGTGTGAAGTTTTGATTGTACACTAGGCTATTATTTGTATTTTCTATGAAATTTAATTGGCCAGTAGTATATACACATGGGTGATTGTATTTTAGCACTTATCAAAAAGCATGCTTATGAGAGGAAAGCATATGAACAGACATAGATTCAGCCTCTATACCATCTACCGAAAGGAAATGCTTAGGGTCTATTGGAAGTAAAGTATTTTTTATATTCAGGCAACACCATGAGGTATTTGGTTGTATTCTTGATACCATGATATTTTTGGTGTATTGAATACTCTACTCCAACATAAAGTTTTCATGGAATGGCTAGATTGTGTCTAAATACTATGGTTTACAATTTTGAAACCAAACAATATCTAGCTAGTATTCTTTGAGTTGGCCAAAACTACGGTGTTGTTATGATAATTGCAAAGTATAGTATCGTAAAACCATGTTTCCGAGAAATATTGTTAATTACCAAACAGGTCCTTAGAAGTTAGAAGTGAATACATATACTCTCAGAGTCTCAAATTACATGAGTTTTTTTTTTGCTTTTAGACGTCTTATTTCATTGTTTGTCTTATTTAAACTTTCTGTATATAAGGATTATTTGTTCAGTTATGACTTAATTTATCATTAGGGATACTTTAACAATGGCTTATTTATTTTATTATTTGTAAAAAAACTGAACTAGACAAATGTTCAAATCAAACATGATATCTAAAAGCCAAAAACATCATCTATTTTGGAACGGAGGGGTGACTGGTAGCCTGAACGAAATTCAAAGAGACTACTGGCCAACAATCATGGACAGACCGGCCTGCCTTTCCTATGGCACATTGAGTGCCTGAAAGAAATTGTGCTGTGAATATGTGTGCACCATTTGGCATTTGTCCCAGCGCATGCATATGCATTTGTTCCTGTTCATGCGTGTGTCCTATTGCTACAGATCATGAATGATGATATGTTTTACCAGTGCATGCTGACATGCTGTAGATGGCGTGCATCATCAGAACTTAGACCAAGCAGGGGAAACACTAAAAGATGTCTTTTACATGGGACTATGCATGGGAGTATCCTTTAAACTGATATCTTTAGAGTTCCAGCAACAATGATGCATCTGTCCTTCCATTTTGTAGTATTACTACCGTCCCAAAATATGGTTCTTTTTTTTTGCCCATTTTCTTTGTCCATATTTTAATAAATGATAATGAATTAATATAAAATAAATTATATTTTATGACGGAGGGATATTCCATTATGACTATTCCCCTTTGGGGGAAAAGGTTGCTTGGTATGGCTTCTGCACCAACATTTTGGCCGACGCATATGACACTTTTAGTTGAAACAAAAGAGAAACACTTAAATAAAATCAACATAGCAGAGCTGCCTCTTGTACATCATCTACCGCTGATGCTGTATCAAAAGCGTGTCTAATGTCATATTACTATATCAACAACATAGGCATAAAGTTACTTTATTATTATAGACACATAAATAAAATTATTGCCAAACACACTTATTTCTACTCCTAAGCATCTCCAATAAAAGCTCTAAACATGATCCTATTTTAAAATATAGGACTTTATAACACCAAAACATGCGCCAACAGTGACCCTATTTTACAAAAAATTCATCAAACAATTATAGTGCTCGGTCTCTCATGTCCTAAATATAATACCTCATATATTAGAGCCATATCCTCATTTTTTTTAACTATTCCTAACCTTTTATTTCTTTAATAACATGATTTATTTCCTAATAATATGATATAGGGCTCAACTGTTGGAACTACAAATGTTTTTATGGTCCCAAATACTTTAAATCAGGTTCTATTTTAATTTTGAAGACTCAAATATAGGACTTCTTGTTGGTGAATTGGACGACACTCTTCGGACCATATTCCATATGATATATTATTAGCAACCATGATCTTTCGCATGGATGAGCTAGTTGAGCAATACTCCCTCCATTATTCCAAAATATAGTTGTTCTTAGCCCTCTTTTTCTGTACGCAGTCTCATTTGAATGATAATGAATGTAGACATATACAAACTATATTTATAGGTAAATTAATGAATGTATATTTAATATAAAATGAATTATATTTTGGGACGGGAAGAATATCTAATTGCCCATGGCATCAATCTTTCATATGATCGGTCAATTAATGAAGCTAAGCATCAATCCATCTTGAAAATGTAAATTATGCATGGTTCCTATATCGATCTGTGCAGAATAGGGACTTTATTAAAAACAACTCGATTCCCATAGCAGCAGCCTGCAGTGGGGGGAAATCATGTTCGAAACGAGGCATTAGGGTTAGGATCGCCGAATATATAGATCGCTGCGCGCGCATACCTTGGATGGAGGCTGTTCTTGACAACCTTCTGGCCGTACTTTCTCCACTTGTAGCCGTCGTCCAGCACATCCACGTCGCTCCTTGTCTGGAAGCAGAACCTCGGTTCCCTCATCTTCCTCCTCACCTTCATCCGTCCTCCTTTCTCCCCCGCTGCTGCCGCCGCCGGGCCCTTCCACCTGCGTGCTCAGCTCATCATATCAACAGATGTAGATGTGTTCCCAATCAGATCATCAGCGCGAACGAACGAGCCCCGCGCCGCGCACTAGAAACCCTAACAATCGGTCAACCACACTACGTACTCCACTATTGCTCCCAGCAACTCCCAAGCGCGCAAGAAGCAACAAGTGAGTTATGGTGTGAGGCCATAATCGTCATACGTACGTACCAATTGCAGGAACTTGGGCTGTTGCATGCGGTGGCGGCGGTACTAGCGATCTCGCCGGTGGCTTTCGCCGCCGCCGAGCTGGTGCCCGCCTGCGAAAACCAAGATTACAAGGATCAAGGAGAGCATCCCACCAGGACCAGGTGGTGGTCTTCTCGCAGCAGGACGGGATGGAGTCGTCGGCTCGTCGCTAGCTTCATTTACCTCGCCGGCATCGAGCGCCCCGGAGCCGGTGGTGGTAGTCTTCTCGCAGGCGGCGGCGACGGAGGGGCAGAAAGGGATGCCGGGAAGAAGCAGCGGGTACAGGAGGCCGCTGTGGTGGTGGTGGTCCGAAGAGAGCATCAGGCCATGATTATTCGCAGCCTGCTCCTTGACAAACGGCATCTGCAGAAGCATGTGCTGCTGGTTCGGCAGCGGGGCAAGAAGGGGATGAGGATGGGCGCATGGAGGAGGAGTAACCGCGTAGAGGCTAGCAGGAAGGCAGGTCTCCAGCAGCTGGCTGCTGCTCCCCTCCATGCACGCATATAACAAGATAGATCGACCGTGCGGGGTGTGGGTTGTGGTGGTGATCAATTGATCGATGGGGTGGGTCAAAGTGGTATTGGGGGGCATGAGTAGGTGAGTGAGTGAGAATGGGAGATGCCGAGGAAGATTTCTGTCTAAAGAAAGGAAGTGGTGGACAAGCTTGAGCTTGGTATGGTCTATGGGGTGGCCCAGACGGGAGGTCTGGACATGACAGGCCCTTTAAAGAGCCTTTTGCTCAGATCGTGGTGTGATGGCAGTACCTGTTCCTGTAGCGGTGTCTTGTACTAAGCGCTAGGCTAGTGCTTGCGGATTCATCATCTATACTAGCTGTAGCCTTTTACGTACGTATGTACTAGAGTACTGCTCCTGTATTATGTGCTCTATTATTAACTCTATATATTATATGGTTATGAACTAGTAGAAGAATTGGCGAAGAATGTTTAGATTAGTTGTCTTATAAGTAGTAACTTCATCATGTCCATTTAATTTGTATTATTGGAATGCCCTTGAGGCCCTATTTGTCATGGCTCGACCGTGGCGGCACCTTCCACTACACGACGGTTGATCTTTAGCGACCCTTATTAGGTACCAACTGTTGGTTGCTAAAGGTTAGGGACCGACGGTCAGTCGCTAAATCCTTTTGTAGCAACGGTCGGTTGGTCGCTAAAAGTTTAGAAATTTAACAACTTATGGTTGGTCGCTATAGATATCGTCGGGGACTAGCGGTGGGTCGCTATAGAGCAAGGATAACTATCAAATCTTATAGCCTGAACGTACCTGTAGATGTTAGTGACTAAAAATTAATTAAAACAAGTAAACATTGATCACTAAATTGCGTGGTGATTTATTTCTTTTTATATTGCTTGTATGTTTATTTCATGGTTTGTTTATGTATGGACATGACTATAGTATGCAACTATGTTCTTTGTGCTTATATGATATTAGATTCGAGTTGAAAGTCGTTTCAAATCCTACATAAAGAGTATGGATAAATCATGGATCACAAGTGAATGGTTTTTAGGGAGACAGGTTTATAAACAAGGGGTGAATGGTTTTCTAGTTTTTTTATGAATTTTTGAGTAATTTTAAAAAAAGTGCTTGTTATTTATTTACCTTTGGAATGATTTTTGATTGCTTATAATTGATTTTTTAGATATTTAATAAACATTCCTTGTTAAATGAAAATCCTAGTAAATGAATAATATAATTATTAGTCCCAAAAATAAATATTTTATTTATAAATAGTTTTGAGTTAATTGTTATAAATTTTATGGTTATTTAAAATTATATTTTGAAATTAGAAAGGAATTAGAAAAGAAATAAAAAAACTAACCTAACCTAATAAGCCCACGAAACCGGCCATGCTCCCAACCCCCAACCCTAGCCGCGCCACTACCCTGCTCCCTCTCCAAGCCGCCGCCACTCCTTCTCCCTCCCCCTTTCTCTCTCTTCTCTCTCTACCGCCCACCTCTCTCGCCGCTCGGTAGCTCCCGTCAGCGCTTGATCTCCTCAGCGCCGCGCCCACCCAGCCACGGTGGAGCCACCCTTCGTCCCGTCGTCCGGTGGCCGGCCCTCAGTCCCCGACGGCGGTGGCGAGGCCGCGGCGGACGACGACCAGGTCGTGGAGCCCGACGAGCTCGAGATCGCGCGGTGGAGGAAGATCTTCCGCGGCCCGAACAGGTCCATGTCCACGATCGACGAGGGGACGGAGAAGGACGACACGACGCCCGCCTTCTCCACGCCGTCGGCGTCGCCTGACCGACGCGACGCCCGGGCCCCGGCCCTGGCCCTCGGCATGGAGACCGTCGCGGTGCAACTTCGTCAGGCGTAACGTAACAGTGGGGTACTTTCTCTGTTCATTGAGCCGTCGAGGCATTATTGGTGTGGTTCATTGAGAAAGCGCTAGCTGTCACCTGTATGCAAATTTTCATGTAAAAAAAAGCTGGCCAGACAGTAGTGTAATGTTGATCATTTGGTACAGATTGATGCTGATTATTTACTGAAACATGAACATCTAGTTTATGCAAAGAAGTTCTCAGTGGACATAATTTATTTTTAAAAGAAGAATTTTACTTTGTATGCAATCTCGATCTGCCTAGTTCTGTAGAGATTACTAATGATTCAATGAATGGCTTGTCGATCATTTGTTTGAACTGGATGGAGCGTGTAAAAAACTTGATCAGCATTGGAGGAACTGGCAATGGCATCATAACCAAGAAGAAAATTAGGCTTCCAAATTTGAGATGAAGACGATGACTCAAACTTGGGCCATGGAGGTGTTCACCAACAGCCAAATTTGATTCAGGTTTTCTCACTGTCTTTTGTAAGATGACAGTCGAATCGAATTTGATCGAATATGTACGGCTGTTTTAGTTTGATTTAGGTTTCCCTTTTGAACATATCAATTCCTCTGAATCGAATTTCAGTCTCCAATCCAGAAGATTTCATGTGTTTTTAATGTGATTTTACAGGCGATGCTGCAGTTTGGTTTGGTGATTGATGTGTACTGTTTCTGCTGTGTAGGAATCAGTGGAAGGGTGTGGTGGAGGATGCGCGGAGGGATGGGAGCAACGGGCACTGGCCTCTAAGATGGAGGTGAGCATTGGAGGCATGTGTATTTCCTTGCATATGCATCAAAATCTTTTGGTCCTTGAATTTCATTAGATTAGAATACTTGCTGCTCTTTGATCATCTGATGCTCAGAAGCAAGTTCCTTATAGATTGTTCCTCTTCGCTTGTTTATATGCCTCCAGTTTTGTTGTGGTGGAGTGTGATTCCGATCCCATAATGCTGTAGAAAAAGAATATGTTACCATGATTTATGCATGTCCTGTTTTTTATGAGCCATTGTCACTTCGGAAATGGAAGCTGCTTTTATGGTCATTTCATTACATGTTTATTTTTTATGATATTATGACACATTGCTGTTTTTCAAGTAAACCTAATTTGTTTTAAATTGTTCACGAGACTATTCTTCCTGTTGTATCCATATCTTGTTTCATTCTTTATGCTTATTTTTGTTGTGCATGAGTAGCAATTTTAAGACTGATATATTGTTTTATATTTCTAGGACAAGACTCTGGTAAGGAAAAGATTGATATCAAGCAACAACACTCGTGTCAAGGCAGAGTCTGGCACCTGTTAACGATGATGAGTTTAGTGCAACCTCAGATCATGCTTTGTATCTGTAACTGGTAGAAACACAGTTGTATCTGTAACGATGATGATATTATAATTATGATGCTTTTGTGAATATATAATTGTGGTGCTTTTGTGTTTATGTGATGGATCTATGACTATGGTATACTGATTAACTGTGTATGTCTTTATGATTAATGTATAAAAATCTGTGATTTGTGGTGCTTAATTAAATGTATGTTATTATTAATAACAACTGTAAAAAAGGCGACTTTCTGTTGGTTGCTAAATGTATAGTATGCCGACTTACGGTTGGTTGCTAAATCTATAGTACAGCAACCCACAGTTAGTCGCTAAATATATAATATTAGCAACGGTTGGTCGGTCGCTAAAAAGATGTCGGTCGCTAAAGCCTTTAGCGACGGCACTTACAGCGACCATCCTTATGGGTCGCTAAAAGTTTTTAGCGATCAACCGTAGGTCGCTGAAGGCCGTTTTAGCAACCAACCGTAGGTCGCTGTAAGTGAACCGTCGTGTAGTGTTCTACTATAATCGTTTGTAAACATGGACTCAGAATTAGTCTTTTGGGGCCTATTAGGCACCCATTGTGGAAAGTCACAACCAGCCTCAATTAACCCATCAGGCTATGTTTGGTTTTACCCAATCCATATGAATTGAGGGGATTTCAATTTTTAGTAAGTCAAAATCTCTGTCAATCCGTACCAATCTCCTCCAATCGATATGGATTCAAAATAACCGAACAAGCCGTCATTTGGTGGGATGAGTCAAGGGTATAGACCCATGGGTGGCATATGACACCCAAATCCACACCCAATGAGTGCAAAACCTGTGGGCACCGATACCTGTGGGTGCGATTGCCATCCCTAAGTGTGAAGAGATTGCAAACCCAAGCATGGCAGCAACCGATCAGGGTACAAGAATGCAGCGATTGTATACCTTTTGTTCCCTGCAAATTGCTGAATAATTGTGGGGGCATCCCACTCCCACCAGGCCACCACCAAGAGAAGTTGCTCTGTCAGGTTTCTATCGACAGGCTTGCTACAAAAAACACGACAAAAATGTGATCGCGGATGCTATCCCGTTGGCGGAGTAAAAACGCAATTAGCAAGCATATGCATGCATGTCCAGGCACGCACGTACGTACTCCTACGACGTGCATGCATGCATGCAGCGGTAATATATATAACACGCGCGTACATTGGTACAGACTGCTATCACAATTCACAACGGTCCATGCATATGCATGCTCTATTCGTAAAGAAATCATGCTAGATACGGACATACGGTCCATGCATGCATATAATTTAAGCTGAGGAGTGGGGAGAGGGGGGAAAATCATGTCTACAAAGAATTATATGCCCGAATGCTGGACAAGAGAGGAAACAGTAGTGCATGCACAGTTGCGCGCGCGCGCACACACACAGCTAGCGTTGATGCCAATCATATATGCCTGCAGTGGCGCAGCAAGTGGCTGTGCTGTGCGCCGGTCATGCACATGCGGTCATGGCGCATGATACGCCGATTGAAAACTAGCGGGTCGTTCTGATGGATGGATCGCAAGTGGTGGGCCTAAATAACACGCCATTGCGAGCAGCCATGACCTACCAGACGCATACCAGATCGCAGGCGGCTCGCAGCATGGCGTCGCATGCAGCGGCGACCGGCGAGTGAAGCACCACTCACGCCGGTGGCTGTCCTCCTGCGTGGTCACAGACTCACGCCGTACGTGCTGGCGTTTCCAGATTACACGGAGAGCCGCCGCTGAGCGCTGCCGCTGAGGCAGAGGTGCAGGGGGCGAGGGGAATTTTGTTATCATTGCAGCCGCTGTGTGAAGGCACTTGCTTCTTCAGGGTCATCAGCCATAGCCCATATGTTTCATTGTAGCTTGCATTGTACGTGCATGTGCATGCGTGCCCAGAGCGCCCGTCATCTGCTGTGTCCTTTGCCTCGCACATTTGCGTGCCCCCAGCCCAACGCAACGCAAGTTTTTGTGGGATTGTTGCACGCTGATCAGTGTGTAATTGAGATGGAGGTCCAGGTGCAAGTGATGGCGCGTGGATAGTTCGTGAAGGAGGCCGGTCACGGTCAGGAGGGAGAGATATAGGTATAGGGCCTGTTTGTTTCAGCTTCTGACCAGAAGCTGCTGCGGACTGTCAAACACTTAGCTTTTCAGCCATCTTCTATAAAATTCGTTGGAGCAAAAATCATCCAAAATCAACATAAACACATAATCGGTTGAGTCGTTGTAATAATAGGAATCCGTCACTTTCTAGATCCTGAGCCCTATAAACAACTTTATCTTCCTCCACACGTAATCGTAATAATACTCAGATTCTTCCCACAGCTAGATTATTTCCACAGCCAGATTTTCAGAAAAGCTGGTCAGAAAAAAGCTGAACCAAACAGACCCATGTACGTACGAAGTGGAGTGCAGCACTAGCTATACAGTTCCGTTGGGACTTTTGTTTCGTTGCAAACTCGCAATGGTACCAACAACGTGTTCATAGGAAGGCAGCAAGACTGCAAGTAGCTAGTGGCAAAGCAGTAGGGGACAGCCACAGGCAGGTATAGCTAGCAAGCTAGCTGCTACTAGGTAGCTAGCGTTTAGCAGTGTCAGCAGTTTTTTTTATTTTTTTCTCAGTTCCATTACCGGAATCTCTTCGCTGAATGCTCGGTGTGTACCGCTGAGTGTCACATAATATGCTATGCAAAGAGATACTTTTTATCGAGTGTCTTTTTTTATACTCGGCAAAGGCTCTGTTGCTGTTATTAGTCGCCGTGACGGCGACTTTTCTTTGACGACAGCTGTCGTGACGACGATTTTTCTTTGCCGAATACCTGATAATACTCGATAAAGTCTTTGCCGAGTATCCGATAAAAAGTACTTGACAAAAAAGATATTGCCAATGTACAGTTCGCTAAGCTTTTTTTTTTTGCCGAGTATCACACTTAATAAAGCATTCGCCGAGTGTATTAGCTGATTCTGGTAGTGTTCGATTCATTTTATTCGTGTCCGGACAACGGACGGTCAGTCGTTGCGTTCAGAGTCATTGGTCATCTTGCTGCCTCTTGCCCATCGATCGGCAAAACGGCCATCATTGCTCCGGTAGACACGGTGCCGGCGCCGTGTGCTCTGCTCCGGAGGAGGGCACCGAGAGCACTTTCCTGCTTCTGTTTTGCTTTGCCTCCCGTCGTCCCCTTCCCTCCGAATCTACGTACGCAACTGGTCACAAGAACGTGTACATGCAGCCATGCAGGGAAAAAAAGTTGATCTACAGAGTACAGCAGACTAAACGTTGTGTACGAGAGAAAGGTTACGTTTGCTTTGAAAGAAGTTAAGGCGGGAGATTGAAGGAAACACCGTTCGTTCTCTGCAAACAGGGAGCCACCGTTAGTTCACATGCTCCTGTCCTTTCACGGACTAGGATGCACCAAGTAATTCATGAAGAGAACGTTGAAGCGCCAGGAACACAAGCTGCTAGTGCTATGTATTGTATCATGAGCCATTCGAATGCCTCCAAATCGCCTTTCCAGGTTCCTCCACCGCTCGTTTATTCACCGCTCGACCTGCTGCCTAGCTAAGGTCAGACTATGATGACGCGCCCCATCTCTCTCTCCTATGATGGTGATTTGGCCCTGCCCTTTTCTCCCGAAGGGAGCTCTGATGAGCGAAGAGACCGATCGAGCACGAGCATGCATGCTCAGGAGGCATCGCGCGCCGTTGGCAAGAGAGTAAGAGACCAAGGTTAAATCCAAACAATCTATATAGCTAACCGCACAGCCTCGATCTCCTTGTCCTTGGAACGGGAACGCGACCACCGTACCAGCCCGTTGTGCCGCCGTGCGTGCGTGCGTGCAGGCGGTGGCCTTTCGTGCTACTGCTATACTATACCGTTGGTAGATGTGGGCGCCGCGCGCGCGCGGTCGTCGCAGGCTTTCGGCGCCGCCGCCACCGGTCGCTGCCGCGGCAGGAACCGCATCATTCGGCCGGGGGACACAAGTAGACGCAATTAAAGCGGGCAACCAACCAACCCCGCCGCATCGGCACCGCACGCACGGCACGGCGTTTGCCGCCTCCCCCACGGCCACGGGCCACGGCACGCGCGGCCCTCACGCTCGCGCCCTCTCTTCCGGCCGGCCGGCCCCCATCGGCACCGCGCGCAGCTCTTTTATTCGTGGCCGCGCGCCGGGGACGTCGAGTCCAATCCAGTCCTCTGCTCCTCCAGTCCAACCCGAATCGTTTGGCGTTTTGTCGGCTGTCTCTGTCCATCCATCGGTGCTAGCTGTAGCCTGTAGCTAGTCGGGTAGGCCTACGTTTATTCCATTTGTGACACGATCGCAGGAAGGTCTCGCCGTAGCCTCGTAGCTAGGTGACAGATCCCCTTCGCCTCACTGCTGCCGGCGTCGTGTATATCCGCCCCGCCCCGGACAAGTTGCCCGAGCCCCTACCTGCGGCACTTTGCGAAAGAGAGAAAGGAGGGTACCTACCGGCCAGGATGACGGAAGGAAATCCAGCGCCCAAGATCTCTCTCATCATGATGCCTCTCGTGTCGCCAGTGCGCAGGGACACTACGGTGCTGGGAGTAGCGCTGTAGTACCAGTAGGTGCTTCCCTTGCTTCTCCTATGGGCTATGGCGTTTAGGTTAAAGAAGGCCTGGGCTGGATCTGGATGAGATTTTCTCCAACGGTTGCCTGTGTCGCGTTTCATTGGGAATTCTGCGTTTCAACGGTGAACGGGTGTCTGTCTGGCCAACAGCTCCCGTACGTCGGTACGTGCAATACGGCGAGAGTGGCCGAGACGCCGAGTGCATTATTAATCCGACTTCTTAATCCCGCTAAACACTATTACTCATTTACAGCTTACAGCTAAGTGTATTACGTAGGAGTACTGCTTCTTTGTTAAAAAAATACAATTCTATCGTCCACAGTTAAATTATCTAAGATCTCATCCAATTCATAGAAAGTCACATGATTATCTAAGGGCAGATCCAGAATTTTTTTATAACTCGAACCAAATCTATTAATTTTTTTCTTAATTATTTTATACCGTATTAAATAGAGACTTATATAGAGTTCTATGGATCAAGCCCCGGGCCATGGACCGGGTGGCCTGGGTGTAGATCCGCCACTGATTATCTATGTCGCCACACATATGTTTACTATAAAAATACACTTTATAAAAAAAACATTTTGTCTATATGCACTCAGAGGCAGATGCATATAGTGGCAACATGTGGCGCTCGCCACAGCTGAGATCTAGCGAAACCCTCTCCCATCTGCAATCGTACCACTTATGTAAGGATGCCTGAGGCCGCCGGTAGTAGTCTGGGCATTGTTTTTTTAGTTAATCACATGGACGTTTTACAGTTTGAAAAATGAACTATATAAACACAGGCACACATCTATTCTGAATGGTTGCCCTGCTCGTGACCATACATCTCCTCGTCTCTTGTCAATCTAGCGGCGCGGTGCTGCCATCTGCCTTACGGCTTTGGCGGAGGGCAGTGCAGCAGTTGAGTGATTACATTACATTAATCTCAGATTTTGAGAGCTTCGCCATAGGTAGATTTGAATCCCGGATCTGCAACAGTATGCACTGCAGTGATGTTTCAACTATTTTACTCCGATCCCAAGCTAATCAGGACCAACCAACCCAATAGGCTATTAGGCCGAAATAAATAAGGCATGTCTGTGTTCGTTATGGGCCCCACACAAGGTACCCAGCCCAACTCAAATGACTATAAGGCTATAATTAGCCTTAATCTGCCTTTTTTCAGTAAAGCGGCAAGATTATGCATACACATGGCTACAAATCATATTCAGACAAGTTTCCACGATCCTCCTGTAGTCCTGTTTACAACGAAAGTTAGCTCCAAGATGCAGCGCATCGTCCAAACGAAAAGGCATTCGGTGTTAAGGTCGTTGTCAAGTAGGTAAACACGACAATTTAAAGCAGCACATCCACAGTCCATGAACCTAGATCGCCCACGCCCCCCATACTGAGCTCGGTATACGTGGTTCCAACGTCGCAACTTCTTCGAGTGTATGGAGATGCACTACCTTGCTGCAATGTTAGGTATGACCAAGTTCAATTGCTAGCAGGTGAGAAGCATGTATGATGGCATGTCCTGGATCCTCTGGATGTCTTCTAGCAACAGCTCCCTCTCGAGCTGGCGCCGTGTAGATTTAATAACCACCTGCAGCGTGAGTTCCGCAAATTTGGTCAGCAAGGAAGGTGCCTGGTACAAAGAACGTGCCTGGTAGAAAGGAAACACGTACATTGAAATCCATGTAACTGGCGTGCATTTCAAGCCATTTCTGATCCATCAGTTTGAAGGTTATGCAGTAAAGAATGTCAAACGCTCGATCATTTTCTGAACAGGAAACAACCATCATCAGTCGAAGTAACCAAAACTATATCAGTTCTGTAAGGTTTGAGTCCAACACAAATCTAACAATAAAAGAACAACTTACCTAAGAGTAGATTTAGGAAAACTGCTCCAACCAATGACGTTGGCTTAGCTGCAGAGACATCAACATCAGTCGAAGTATTCAGATTGTTAATGGCGATTAACAAACTAGTTTCACAGTTCAGATCAACTTAATAATAAATGCTGAAAAGTTTGAAGACGAACCTGCTTGAAGATCAAGCATCTGAATTAGCATGAATGTAATATTTACACCAGCTACAGCAAAGGGGTATTCCCACAATGCTCTATCACCATTCTGCTTACGAAGGAGCTCATGGAAGGATTTCTGCAGAGAAAGCGGTTCACTGGGCTGAATTAGGGGCTCAATTTGAAAAGATCCAGTTCAATGTATTTATGTAGTGGTAGTAACTGAATTCTCAATTGTTTTTTTTTCTGACTATATAGTGCACCACACATGGATAAATCTTAGACCTTTACTGTTCAATTGGCACAAGAGGTACGGAGGCAGAGTTTCAGTGAAAAAGCAAAGCGCATGTGAACTATTATATTAGTCTTTAGATCCTTTCAAATTCGAGCTCAATGAATAGCAACTAACGCTACATCAATGGCACAATCCAGCATTACAGAAATGTTGAGATGAATGTCAACAGGCAGGTGGGTCAAGTATTTTTTACTCACTGGATATTTCTTAGAGAAATACAGTAAATTCTCCAAAGATATAAAACCACCACCCCTGTAAGTCCAGATGAACATATTATTGCACATTCAAAATATATCAAATGAATGCTAAGCTGCAAATGTTGGAGAGAAGGGATGCCAGACCTGAAATCTGTAGATGGATCTTTCCCTTGCCATCCCATCTCCTTCCACTGGTCTGATACTAATCCTAGAAGTTCAGTTCCAGGAAAAGAAGCATGCCAAAGGGCCACCAGTGCTTTCTAATGGAATTGTGTCAGTAAATAACCCAAAATAGATAGAACTCAGGAAAAGAAGATGGAAACACATGCTATAGATTCCCATATGAAGCTGAAATTATTCAGATATTTTTAGTTCTTAGGGCCCAGTAGCACCAGATCATATTATTACTGGCAACGGTAAGAAATCATAAGCAAAGCAAATAACTGTTTTACAATCGTATCAGTTGGCTATTTGAGGATCCTTAACAAAAAAAAAACTTGTGTCTAATTAAAATGATGGGTTGAAATACACGTCTCAGTCACGCGGTAAATATTAGTCCCCCTCCCTCTCTTCCCTCAACCCAAGCACGTGCATGCAATGCAACTGTACTATTAAGTATACCAACGCATGTTATGGCACGCCATAGTCATCTCGAATTTGAAGAAAAAACCAAAGTTCATCACAGCACCAACGGTAACAAAAGAACAAATGTGAATTTCAAGTACGATGTTGCACGCTAAAACTAACAAGGTGCTGATATCAGCTAATGCTTGTACCTGATGCTCTAGATTTGAACCATCATACTGCACCTCTATCCGGTTCTGCAACCTATGCAAGCACTCTTCCTGCAACAGAGAATAACCTGTGTATTTTAATACATAATGGAGGCAATGGCAAACAATGTTAATCACAGAAAGATATGCTGTGTCAAAGCAATCAATGCTATAATGGCATGGCATGACATGACACTACTTCATGTTTCCATTATCGCAAAATAAGGACGAGGAATGAAAACTTTCTCTATACATTTGCATCCTCATTGCTCTTTATAAAACTTAATATTTCAATTTCTTTTCTCAGAAATCAATTCACAAGGAAGACAGGAAATGTCTCTAACCCGTCTCTAGCCCCAACGTCGACATATAAAATTATAAACTACTACGTTATGAAACAAAACGAGAGCAAGAATTTTTCATCGCCCTATGCATTGGAGAACACACCAAGCAATCACAATTCACAAAAGACCATACCTGTCGAAGAAGCAATTGCAGTTACATGACAGTTTTCCTCCTTCTGAGCGAATCATAATACCAACCATACATTGTGCTAAAGACAGTACGGCTTCCACAGTCGCTCCTATCGGACTCAAATAACCCCTTTATGTTCCCATAACAATATTGCCAGTTCATATTCAAACTTTCAGGGGAGGATTCATCATTCATAATGATCCCATGTCGCAGGGAAAAAACAGAGATGTTAACAACGCCCTGTGTCGAAGAGAGATATCTACGGATGGCTTTCGTCCAACCTGTTTCTGTTTCGTGCGCGCGCCCGCGATCGTCCTCCCGCCTTCTTAGCCGCGCACCCCGTTATGCTGCGCCGACACGTGGGCCTGCCCCACGCCCCGCTCCCTCACACGCGTGCGGCGTGCCCGCGCTAGCATCGATTCGTTTTGCTCGTTCACAGGCGGGAGGCTCGACAACTTACTTCCCTAGAAAATAGCTAGGAGAATCTAATTTACCAACATTTTCTAGAAAATAGCTTCAGCTCAAACAGTAAAAACCGTTTCAGCAGCGCAAACTACAAAAACATGTTCATACTTTACGCTTTATGGATTCATGGTACTAGTTTTACCTGGCATTTATCTAGTAAGCAATAATAAAATAACGGAATGAGAACGAGCTTTTACCTGAATGGGACTCAAATCGAAGGAGAGGCGCCCGTCGCTCTCCGTCCCCTGCGCGCACACGCACGACGTAAGCCCCTTCCCGATCCACGCCGTGGACACGCCCACGACCTCAGCTGCGGGCGCAGGAAAACGGAAGGGGGAGAAAACCACAACCGTGAGCCTCTGCAGTCTGCACGAAGGCAAACAGCGCAACCAAACGACGGCGCCAGCGCCACGCGCGTACCCGGCGAAGAGTGGTGGCGATGGTGGTGGATGGCGCCGCCGGAGAGGCGTCGCACGGCGAGGAACGAGCCGTCGTTCTGTTCCATGCCGAACGAACGCGCTCGCGCGCTGCACCACGCCTCCTAGGCCTCGGCCTTCCCCTCCCCCTGTCTCTCTCCTCCTCCGCGTCTAAGAGCCGCGATCCGCGCGGGAACCCATGGCTGGTTGGGGCGGGGGGAGGCCGCGGCTCTCCAATCCTGGCGTGCGCGAGATCCCACGGACGGATCGATCACGAGGGCTCTGTCCCCACGCCGCGCCGCGCCGCGGTGCTGCCCCCCCTTGTTTTAGCTGGTTCGTTTGGCTGGCAACTTGGCGTTTCTTAGTTTGGCGTGGCTCCCGTCCGGCCGTCCCGATGGTGGCGCGAATTATTGCGGTTTCCTTGCTTCAGCCTGGGCCAGACGTTTGGCGTAGAAAGCAAACGTTCCCACGACCTCAGTCAGTGCCGGTCTCCCAGAGACTTCAAGCAAGGTGGCTGCTGAAGCTCGGAGTATCCAGGTGGAATTTTCGACCCCAAAAGATGAGCCAGATCTGAATTTCACTCAAGAATATTGACGTTCAGAGATAAATCAGTTTATCAAAGACGAATAAAAGATGTCAAAGACAGATCAAGGTCATCAATCTTGTCACCTAATGGGCGAAGATCTAGATCAGACGCAGGCATGCAGCGTGGGTTTCTCAAAAACTGTCAGCATACTCCACAGCAAGTGGCCAAAATATAACGTTCTGAACGAGTCATTCTGTGGCTGTAGCTGTGTAGCATAAAATATGACGCATAGGACAACGGCAATTGAAAGCTTATTTTTCTTATTGATGAAACCAGAACATCCACATTCCACAGAAGCAACAAAAAATTACAGCTTAACATCAATGCTGTCAAACGGGCAGGTTTTGTGTATCAGATGTTGATCCTACACTGCTATTTCGAAACAAAGGTTATCAAAGCAGAAAAATAGAAAATAAAAGAATGTTTGGGTTATTATGTAACTGATTGATACCACCGGCGCTCTACTTCAGTTTTCGAACGAACCTCCCTGAGCCTCCCATCTGTTCCATAGTCTCTCTCCATCACCAGGTTGATCCCTTCGTCTTCGTCCCAGTACCACCCAACTCCGATACAGAGTGTGCCGTCTTCATTGATGTCAACATAGGCAGTGACGCCACCAGCACCAGGTAACCAAAGCACGGTGACATCCTGCAATCCTGCATGTCGACCATCTCCTCCGGTCCTCCTCCCCAAGAAAACCGAACTTTCAAAGAAAGGATGTTCAAATTTCTATATAATAGAGCTTGACGCAAACCTGCTATGATAGGCTGTCCACGTATGCTCTATTTCTACCAGCCGTCAGATTTCGGATACACGGTGAGATAAGAGCGCGGTGGAAAACGGTAAGGACCACAATGAGCCTGGATTGTCCTCTTCACTGTTGCCTTTCGTGTTCGAATCTTCCAAGGTAAGATCAATGTGTCAAGCATCTAGAAATTTCGTCTTGTCGCTTTTATTTACAGCGAAGGCACGGAGCCGACGCTTATCTTCCGCTCCCTTCCTTACTTGCCCTCGACACGCAGGCGACGACGGTGACGCCTACACTCGACGGCGCCAGCGACTTTCCCTCACACCTCTTCCACAGGCGTAGGCGCGTAGTAGGTTTCTGCATCACCCATCATCTTCCTCGCAACGACGATGCTCATCTTCGCCCGCATCCTTTCTCGCGCTCGGCACACATGAGACGGCAATGACGCTCATGCTTGACGGCGCCAGCGACTTCCCCTCCCGCCTCTCACATAGGCACATGCCCGTGGTGCGTTTCTGCATCTCACATCTATATCTTCCTCAACGTCGGCACTCATATTCCGCTCCCTCCCTTACTCGCGCTCGTCACACAGGTGGCGACGATCAGGCTCGACGGCTTCTCCTCCCACCCCTCACACGGGCGCATGCACATACCCTCTCACAAAGTCCCGCTCTGCATAGCGCCTCCGCATGCCGCAGCCACACTCAACGGCTCCATCGCTCCAGCGCAGTGCCCCTCCTCCACACGGCCGGGCCAGGCCTGTAGGCTAGCCGGCAACCGGCCAGCCACTCGCCTCCCTCCACCCGCTCTCCCTTCTCGGTCGAACGCCTTGGCTAGGCCAGACCTACAGGCAAGCTATCGTCGGGCGATCGTACAAGGAATTACTTTTATTACTGTGCACCAGTCGATTTGGATTCTTTACTGGATGATGCTCCTTCGAATTTGTTTACTCCTTTGGAAACGGCTCATTGTCCCCCCTCCCCTTTCAATTTTGGTGTGATTTTCACCTACTATATGAAAGAGTCAGACGATATGCAGAGATGAACCAACCATTTGATAGTTCAGTGTTGCCGTTGGTGGATTTCGAGTCTGTTTCCGACTCCTAGAATCCGTGTTGGTTTTGCTTAGTTATCGCCGTTGCCTTTCGCCAATGCATTCAGTTTGCCTTCTGCAGTTTGCTGTCACAATAAACATGTATAATTTGCTTCCTACAATTGACGTCTGGCAGCAGTTCATTTGGACAACCTACAACTTCTATTCAGAACAGATAGTATGGTTTTGTAGTAAACAAATGGTTACCTATTCCTTTCCATACTCACCAAAATACATGTCTCTCCTAGACCTATAGACCGTAAATCTCATGTTTATTCTGCCAATTAAGGTGTGCTTACTCTGCCAATTGAAGTATAGGATGTTTATTCCATGTTCCTCGATACAACGCACACCTTCATATTTTTCCTATTTGTGTTTCATGTTTTACTCCATCACCCATGTTTCATTGAAATAACTAACCGTGCATACCTATTTACCACACATAAAGTTGATCACTTTTTTTTGTCAGAGGTCACCATTGCTGCTACAATAGGTATGACCACCATATTTCCTCCATAATCACCATACTTTTCCCTCTATGTACATATAGATACACACTTAGAATAAGTGTTCAAGTACACATGACCGACGATATGCTGCTATCTATAAATAAACATATGAACATACGTCCTATACTATGAATGCACATATATACGGCAACGACTAATATGCAAGCAGTCATTAGGTGCAAGTGTGCAAGTAGCTCTCTTGGTCCGTTGGATCTAGATCCAACCATATGTGTAATCGTAGTTTGTTAGGGGCTTTTTTATAAAGCTACACGAGGTGGTAGTGGAAGGATTTAAATGCTAAATATAGCATACAGTTAGATCTAGATCTAACGAACCAAAAGACCTATTTGCACGCTTGCACATAATGGTTGCTTGCATATTAGTCATTGCCCATATATACATACACAGGACTGCTGTCAAATGCGCTTAGTTCAGGAAGTCCCTGTGAACTTCGTTTTAGCACACATCTCATTTTAACACACATCTCTTTTGTGACAACTAAGCCCCATTTAAAAAATAAACTTCATTTTAGCACACATCTCTTTTGTGACAACTAAGCCCCATTTATAAAATAAAATCCAATATGATCTGGATTCTACATTTGTACATTCCAACTTTTCAGCTACAAAAATATTCATGTTGTTACCTCACTCAGTTCAACAAACGACTTGATAGTGTATTTCCCAATCTTTCTTCCTTCTATTAATTTGCTTTGTATTGTTTCAGTTGCATCACTTCACTCCTCAAACAATATTCCCTCATCGATGCTATTAGAATTTGTTATTGCATCAGTGCCATATTTTATCATATGCCAACCAGGGAAAGTGATATATACTGACTAAAGTGAGATGATTATCAATTTAGATCCATATATAACCACAATTTTCGTGCTTGATATAGAATATCACCAGACCCCTATCAAGGTCCTCTCAGTAGCAAAAACAGTGGGCCAAATTACAGGCCACATCATCTAATTGTTCAACATGCATGACAATATTTTCTTTTTGCATAAGTAAGTACTTACATGTCAAGATATTATTGTGTACGTTGCATAATAAATAAGTACAACACATCAAGTTAGAACGTTATATTCACCACAACCACTGAATTTATTCAAAAAGTCTTGCAAATTTCTAGACGCAAACCTATTTCCACATATATTAATAGATCTATGAATTGCTTATATAAATTTACAATATCACTTTCTTTACTGTTCATATACACTAAATTAACTGTTTAAACATACCGTTAGAAGACTCGCGCGAAGAGCGAGTAAGTTACTAGTATGGATATATGCATGTATGGAAACAATATATTCTACTTAGCACAAGAATTTTTATAAGATCCCGTTTGGTTAGGGGACTAATCTTTAGTCCCTGGTTGTCGGGGACCATAATTAGGGGTACCCTCAAGACTCCTAATTCTCAGCTGGTAACCCCCATCAGCACAAAGCTGCAAAGGCCTGATGGGTGCGACTAAGTCAAGGATCGGTCCATTCGAGGGACTCGATCACGCCTCGCCCGAGCCCAGCCTCGGGCAAGGGCAGCCGACCCCGGAGGATCTACGTCTCGCCCGAGGCCCCCCCTCCAGCAACGGACACACCTTCGGCTCGCCCAAGGCCCAGTCTTCACCAAGAAGCAACCTTGGCCAAATCGCCACGCCAACCGACCAAATCGCAGGGGCATTTAATGCAAAGGTGGCCTGACACCTTTATCCTGACGCACGCCCTCCAATCGACAGAGCCGAAGTGACCACAGTCACTTCACCGCTCCACTGACCGGTCTGACAAGAGGACAACGCCGCCTGCGCCGCATCGACTGCTGAGCCACTCGACAGAGTGAGGCTGACAGCAGCCAAGTCCAGCCCTAGGCGCCATGGGAAACTCCGCTTCGCCCGACCCCAGGGCTCGGACTCGGGCTCAGCCCCGGAAGACGACGAACTCTGCTCCGCCCGACCCCAGGGCTCGGACTCGGGCTCAGCCCCGGAAGACGACGAACTCCGCTTCGGCCGACCCCAGGGCTCGGACTCGGGCTCAGCCCCGGAAGACGACGAACTCCGCTTCGCCCGACCCCAGGGCTCGGACTCGGGCTCAGCCCCGGAAGACGACGAACTCCGCTCCGCCTGACCCCAGGGCTCGGACTCGGGCTCAGCCCCGGAAGACGACGAACTCCGCTTCGCCCGACCCCAGGGCTCGGACTCAGCCCTAGCCTCAGCCGACGGTCTCCGCCTCGCCCGACCCGGGGGCTCGGACTCGACCTCAGCCTCGGAAGACAGACTCGACCTTGACCTCGGAGGAGCCTCCACATCGCTCAACCCAGGGCACGGACCGACCACGTCAACAGGAGGCGCCATCATTACCCTACCCCAAGCTGACTCAGGCTACGGGGAACAAGACCGGCGTCCCATCTAGCTCGCTCCGCCAGACAAGTAATGATGGCGCCCCGCACGCTCTATGACGACGGCGACTCTCAGCCCCCTTACGGAAGCAAGAGGACGTCAGCAAGGACTCGACAGCCCCGACAGCTGTCCTTCCGCCAGGCTCCAGCGCTCCTCCGACGGCCACGACACCACACGAACCGGGTGCCAAAACCTCTCCGGCTGCCACGATGGCATGTACTTAGGGCGCTAGCTCTCCTCCGCTAGACATGTTAGCACACTGCTACACCCCCCATTGTACACCTGGATCCTCTCCTTGCGCCTATAAAAGGAAGGACCAGGGCCCTCTTACAGAGGGTTGGCCGCGCGGGGAAGGACGAGACGACGCTCGCGTGAGGCCGCTCGCTCCCTCCCGCGTGGACGCTTGTAACCCCCTACTGCAAGCGCACCCGACCTTAGCGCGGGACAAACACGAAGGCCGCGGGATTCCACCTCTCACGCCCATCTCCCTCCGGCTGCCTCCCCCCTTCGCGCTCCGTCTCGCGCCGACCCATCTGGGCTGGGGCACGCGGCGATCATTTACTCGTCGGTCCAGGGACCCCCGGGTTTCGAAACGCCGACAGTTGGCGCGCCAGGTAGGGGCCTGCTGCGTGTTGACGAACAGCTTCCCGTCAAGCTCCAGATGGGCAGTCTCCAGCAACCTTTCCAGCCCGGGACGGTACTCCGTTTCGGGAGTCTTGAGTTCATGTCCCTCGACGGCAGCTACGACATGATACTCCTTCCCCCGCCGCGCGACAGCGACAATGGCGGCCGATAGCCCGCCCGCCGGCGGCAGAGTCGACGATGTCTTTCCCGCGTGGTGGAAGTACAACATTCGAGCTCGCCCCGTCCCCTCCCCCACCGACGGAGGAGGAGGCGGGGCAACCAAGGCTAAGCAGGAGGCGACACCTCATCGGCTGTCGAGCGAGTCGACGGCGTCGGCGCCCCAACGGGGGGCACGTCGGGCATCGACCTCGCGTCTGAGATGAAGACGAGCGCCGTCTCCCCGCAACACGCCGATCCCAAGCAAATGGACGACGCCAGCACGCTCGCGAAGGACTTGCTGCGCGTCACCCTCGTACCTGAGACAACGGTGCAGTCAGTCCCAGACGTGACTTCGTCACCGCCCGTCGACCAAGAGGTACCAACCGATTCCCATCTCACGCCTTTTGGATTCAGCCTCGACCCGCCAAGCGACTTCGCTTTGGTGGACGCTCTCGTAGAGGCGAGTCCAAACCCTCTGGGGTATCGTATGCGGTCACCCTGGGACCGGCTGACGGACGTCTCAACCTACGAGCCCTCGGGGTTCGAGGAAGATGACGAGCCCGACTTCTGTTGGGATTTCTCCGGACTTGGTAACGCCAGTGCCATGCGGGACTTTATGACCGCGTGCGACTACTGCCTTTTCGACTGTTCTGACGGTAGCCGCAGCCTCGGCGACGAGGACTGCGACCCAAGTCGTGAATGTTTCCACGTCGATCTAGGGGGTCCCTCCGAAGGCAACCATCTTGGTATGCCGGAGAACGGTGATCGCCCTAGGCCTGTGCCTCGCGTTGACATCCTACGGTAGCTAGCTGTGGTCCCCGTTCCGGCGGGGGGTCATGACCCACAGCTCGAGCAAATTCACGGGGTGCAGGCCAGGCTCGACGAGGGAGCAGGAACAATTGAGCCGATCCGCCGGGACATCGGGCAGGAATGGGCGGGCCAACCTCCGGCCGGAGAAGTGCGTCATCTACCCCAGGGTATCCAGCACCGCATCGCCGACGATGTCAGGGTAAGGCCGCCACCGACTTCCAGTGGAGTCGGCCAGAACCTGGCTGCAGCGGTAATGCTTCTCCGCGCGATGCCGGAGCCATCAACCACTGAGGGGCGGCGAATTCAGGGAGAGCTCAAGAATCTCCTGGAGGACGCCGCGGTCCGACGGGCCGAAAGCTCCGCTTCCCAAAGGCAGGGGTACCCCTCGGAACATCGCGCCGCGACTTCCCGATTCATGCGGGAAGCCTCGGTCCACACCGGGCGCACGCGCAACACGGCGCCTGCGGCCCTGGGTCGCCTCGGCAACGAGCACCATCACCGCAATCGTCGGGCCCACCTCGACGAGAGGGTGCGCCGAGGCTACCACCCCAGGCGTGGGGGACGCTACGACAGCAGGGAGGATCGGAGTCCCTCGCCCGAACCACCCGGTCCGCAGGCTTTCAGCCGCGCCATACGACGGGCGCCGTTCCCGACCCGGTTCCGAACCCCGACTACCTTCACAAAGTACTCGGGGGAGACGAGACCGGAACTGTGGCTCGCGGACTACCGGCTGGCCTGCCAACTGGGTGGAACGGACGATGACAACCTCATCATCCGCAACCTCCCCCTGTTCCTCTCCGACACCGCTCGCGCCTGGTTGGAGCACCTGCCTCCGGGGCAGATCTCCAACTGGGACGACCTGGTCCAAGCCTTCGCCGGCAATTTCTAGGGCACGTACGTGCGCCCTGGGAACTCCTGGGATCTCCGAAGCTGCCGACAGCAGCCGGGAGAGTCTCTCCGGGACTACATCCGACGATTCTCGAAGCAGCGCACTGAGCTGCCCAACATCACCGATTCAGATGTCATCGACGCGTTCCTCGCCGGCACCACCTGCCACGACCTGGTGAGCAAGCTGGGTCGCAAGACCCCCACCAGGGCGAGCGAGCTGATGGACATCGCCACCAAGTTCGCCTCTGGCCAGGAGGCGGTTGAGGCCATCTTCCGGAAGGACAAGCAGCCCCAGGGCCGCCCACCGGGAGATGCCCCCGAGGCGTCAACTCAGTGCGGCGCCAAGAAGAAAGGCAAGAAGAAGTCGCAAGCGAAGCGCGACGCCGCCGATGCGGACCTTATCGCCGCCGCCGAGTACAAGAACCCTCAAAAACCCCCCGGAGGTGCCAACCTCTTCGACAAGATGATCAAGGAGCCGTGTCCCTATCATCAGGGGCCCGTTAAGCACACCCTTGAGGAGTGCGCCATGCTTCGGCGCCACTTTCACAAGGCCAGGCCACCCGCGGAGGGTGGCAGGGCTCGCGACGACGATAAAAAGGAAGACCACCAGGCAGGAGAGTTCCCCGAGGTCCGCGACTGCTTCATGATCTACGGTGGGCAAGCGGCGAACGCCTCGGCTCGGCACCGCAAGCAAGAGCGTCGGGAGGTCTGCTCGGTAAAGGTGGCGGCGCCAGTCTACCTAGACTGGTCCGACAAGCCCATCACCTTCGACCAAGCCGACCACCCCGACCGCGTGCCGAGCCCGGGAAAATACCCGCTCGTTGTCGACCCCGTCATCGGCGACGTTAGGCTCACCAAGGTCCTCATGGACGGAGGCAGCAGCCTCAACATCATCTACGCCGAGACCCTCGGGCTCCTGCGTGTCGATCTGTCCTCGGTCCGGGCAGGCGCTGCGCCTTTCCACGAGATCATCCTCGGGAAGCGCGTCCAGCCCCTCGGACAACTCGATCTTCCCGTCTGCTTTGGGACGCCCTCCAACTTCCGAAGGGAGACCCTCACGTTCGAGGTGGTCGGGTTCCGAGGAACCTACCACGCAGTACTGGGGAGGCCATGCTACGCGAAGTTCATGGCCGTCCCCAACTACACCTACCTCAAGCTCAAGATGCCGAGCCCCAACGGGGTCATCACCGTCGGCCCCACGTACCGACACGCATTCGAATGCGACATGGAGTGCGTGGAGTACGCCGAGGCCCTCGCCGAATCCGAGGCCCTCATCGCCGACCTGGAGAGCCTCTCTAAGGAGGTGCCAGATGTGAAACGCCACGCCGGCAACTTCGAGCCAGCGGAGACGGTTAAGTCCGTCCCCCTCGACCCCAGCAGCGACGCCTCCAAGCAGATCCAGATCGGCTCCAAGCTCGATCCCAAATAGGAAGCAGTGCTCGTCGACTTTCTCCGCGCAAACGCCGACGTTTTCGCGCGGATTCCCTCGGACATGCCCGGAATACCGAGGGATGTCGTCGAGCACTCGCTAGATATCCGAGCTGGGGCCCGACCTGTGAAGCAGCCTCTGCGCCGATTCGACGAAGAAAAGCGCAGAGCCATAGGCGAGGAGATCCACAAGCTAATGGCGGCAGGGTTCATCAAAGAGGTATTCCATCCCGAATGGCTTGCCAACCCTGTGCTCATGAGAAAGAGAGGAGGGAAATGGCGGATGTGTGTAGACTACACTGGTCTAAACAAAGCATGTCCGAAAGTTCCCTACCCTCTGCCTCGCATCGACCAAATTGTGGATTCCACTGCTGGGTGTGAAACCCTGTCTTTCCTCGATGCCTACTCATGGTATCACCAAATTAGGATGAAAGAGTCCGACCAACTCGCGACTTCTTTCATCACACCTTTCGGCATGTACTGCTATGTTACCATGCCGTTTGGTTTGAGGAATGCGGGTGCGACGTACCAACGGTGCATGAACCATGTGTTCGGCGAACACATTGGCCGAACGGTCGAGGCTTACGTCGATGACATCATAGTCAAGACGAGGAAAGCCTCCGACCTCCTTTCCGACCTTGAAGTGACATTCCCATGTCTCAAGGCGAAAGGCGTGAAGCTCAATCCCGAGAAGTGTGTCTTCGGGGTTCCCCGAGGCATGCTCTTGGGGTTCATCGTCTCCGAGTGGGGCATCGAGGCCAACCCGGAGAAGATCGCGGCCATCACCAACATGGGGCCCATCAAGGACTTAAAAGGCGTACAGAGAGTCATGGGATGCCTGGCTCTGAGCCGCTTCATCTCGCGCCTCGGCGAAAGAGGCCTGCCTCTGTACCGCCTCTTAAGGAAGGCCAAGTGCTTCACTTGGACCCCTGAGGCCGAGGAAGCCCTCGGGAACCTGAAGGCGCTCCTCACAAACGCGCCCGTCTTGTTGCCCCCTGCTGCCGGAGAAGCCCTCTTGATCTACGTCACCGTGACCACTCAGGTGGTTAGCGCCGCGATTGTGGTTGAGAGATGAGAAGAGGGGCATACATTGCCCGTCCAGAGGCCAGTCTACTTCATCAGTGAGGTACTGTCCGACACCAAGATCCGCTACCCACAAATTCAGAAGCTGCTGTACGCAGTGATCCTGACGCGGCGGAAGTTGCGACACTACTTCGAGTCTCATCCGGTAACTGTGGTGTCATCCTTCCCCCTGGGAAGATCATCCAGTGTCGAGAGGCCTCGGGTAGAATTGCAAAGTGGGCGGTGGAAATCATGGGCGAAACAATCTCGTTCGCCCCTCCGAAGGCCATCAAGTCCCAGGTCTTGGCGGACTTCGTGGCTGAATGGGTCGACACCCAGCTCCCAACAGCTCCGATCCAACTGGAACTCTGGACCATATTCTTCGATGGGTCGCTGATGAAGACAGGAGCGGGCGCAGGCCTGCTCTTCATCTCGCCCCTCGGGAAGCACATGCGCTACGTGCTACGCCTCCACTTCCCGGCATCCAACAATGTGGCCGAGTACGAGGCTCTGGTCAACGGGTTGCGCATCGCCATCGAGCTAGGGGTCCGACGCCTCGACGCTCGTGGTGACTCGCAACTCGTCATCGACCAAGTCATGAAGAACTCCCACTGCCGCGACCCGAAGATGGAAGCCTACTGCGATGAGGTTCGGCGCCTGGAAGACAAGTTCTACGGGCTCGAACTCAACCACATCGCCCGATGCTACAACGAGACTGCGGACGAGCTGGCTAAAATAGCCTCGGGGCGAACAACGGTTCCCCCGGACGTCTTCTCCCGAGACCTGCATCAACCCTCCGTCAAGATCGACGACACGCCCGAGCCCGAGGCACCCTCGGCCTAGTCCGAGGCACCCTCGGCTCAGTCCGAGGCACCCTCGGCCCAGCCCGAGGCACCCTCGGCTCGGCCCGAGGCACCCTCGGTTCGGCCCGAGGTACCCTCGGCCCCCGAGGGTGAGGCACTGCGCATCGAGGAGGAGCGGAGCGGGGTCACGCCTAATCGAAACTGGCAGACCTCGTACCTGCAATATCTCCACCGAGGAGAGCTACCCCTCGACCAAGCCGAAGCTCGGCGGTTGGCGCGGCGCGCCAAGTCGTTCGTCTTGCTGGGAGACGGGAAGGAGCTCTACCACCGCAGCCCCTCAGGCATCCTCCAGCGATGCATTCCCATCGCCGAAGGTCAGGAGCTCCAACAAGAGATACACTCGGGGGCTTGCGGCCATCACGCAGCGCCTCGAGCCCTTGTTGGAAACGCCTTCCGACAAGGTTTCTACTGGCCGACGGCGATGGCCGACGCCACTAGAATTGTCCGCACTTGCGAAGGGTGTCAGTTCTATGCAAGGCAGACCCACCTGCCTGCTCAGGCCCTGCAGACGATACCCATCACCTGGCCTTTTGCTGTGTGGGGTCTGGACCTCGTCGGCCCCTTGCAGAAGGCACCCGGGGGCTACACGCACCTGTTGGTCGCCATTGACAAATTCTCCAAGTGGATCGAGGTCTGACCCCTAAACAGCATCAGGTCCGAACAGGCGGTGGCGTTCTTCACCAACATCATCCATCGCTTTGGGGTCCCGAACTCCATCATCACCGACAACGGCACCCAGTTCACCGGCAGAAAGTTCCTGGACTTCTGGGAGGATCACCACATCCGGGTGGACTGGGCCACCGTGGCTCACCCCATGACGAATGGGCAAGTAGAGCGTGCCAACGGCATGATCCTGCAAGGGCTCAAGCCGCGGATCTACAACGACCTCAACAAGTTCGGCAAGCGATGGATGAAGGAACTCCCCTCGGTGGTCTGGAGCCTGAGGACAACGCCGAGCCGAGCCACGGGCTTCACGCCGTTCTTTCTAGTCTATGGGGCCGAGGCCATCTTGCCCACAGACTTAGAATACGGTTCCCCGAGGACGAGGGCCTACGCCGACCAAAGCAATCAAGCTAATCAAGAAGACTCACTGGACCAGCTGGAAGAGGCTCGGGACATGGCCTTACTACACTCGGCGCGGTACCAGCAGTCCCTGCGACGCTACCACGCCCGAGGGGTTCGGTCCCGAGACCTCCAGGTGGGCGACCTGGTGCTTCGGCTGCGACAAGACGCCCGAGGGCGGCACAAGCTCACACCTCCCTGGGAAGGGCCGTTCGTCATCGCCAAAGTTCTGAAGCCCGGAATATACAAGCTGGCCAACAGTCAAGGCGAGGTCTACAGCAACGCTTGGAACATCCAACAGCTACGTCGCTTCTACCCTTAAGATGCTTTCAAGTTGTTCGTATGCCTCGTTCCCACGCAAAGTTTAGTCATCAAGGAAGGGTCATCCTTGCCTCGGCAAAGCCCGACCCTCCCTCGGGGGCTAAAAGGGGGGAACCCCCTCTGCGTCGAAATTTTCCTCGAAAAAAGATCTTTTTCGCCAGAATGTCTTTCGTGCTTTTCGACTACTTCGAAAGTGGATCCTGAAAACGACGGAGTACACGTAAGCAGCCAAGGCTGACCGAGCCGAGGGACTCCTACGCCTTCGGGATACGGATACCTCACTCATCACCTTCTGCGATAAGTAACTCATGCTCGGATAAGTGATTCCACGGACCGAACAAGTCTTCACGCTCGAAAGCTCCTCTGCCGAAGCGATTCTTCGGGCCTTCTCGACTGCGTCGGTGACAGAACCCTATGGACGGGCAAGAGTGCGCGTAAGCGGCAAGGCCGACCGAGCCGAGGGATTCCTACGCCTCCGGGATACGGATACCTCACTCATCGCCTTCCGTGAAAAGCAACTCTCGCTTGCACAGACAATTCTGTTACCAATGAAAAAGTCCAGATACTCGAAACAAGAGGAAAAGAAACGTAGCTTTACAACACGACGATGGTGTGTTTGGGCCTCGGCGGCCGCAGAAAACATACACACACTACAAGATAATCCGATCCTGCAGGCTCGGATCTTGACAGTTGAAGGGAGCAGCAGCACCCTCGGCGTCAACTACACCTTCAGTGAGGTCCGACCTAGCCTCGAACGACGAAGCAGTCGGAGAATCTCCACTCTGAAGGACGACATCATCACCACGCCCAGGCCATCGCCGCCAGGGCCTTCTCCAGGAATCCGGCTCGAGCAGACGGCTCGGCCGGCCACCCCGAGGCCTCGACCGGCTGTCCCCCGAAGACATGAGCCCGGCCCGTGGCCTCGGCAACTCAACTCCGGCGTCGGTCCCGCCAGCGGACAACCCGGCCAGGCTCTGGCCGACCAAGTCTTCTTTTCGAAGCCAACTCTGCCTCTGTTCGAGCTGACACCGCTACCCCCGGCTTCGGCTCATCGAAGAGCGGCCGAGGGGTTCCTTTAACTAAGCAAGAGAAGCCTCAGATAGCAAGGCCGACAGAGCCGAGGGACTCCTACGCCTCCGGGATACGGATACCTCACTCGTCACCTTCGCACGAGGCAACTCACGCTTGGTGAAGCGGTTCAGATAGCCGACAGGCGAGTCTTAGCGCTCGAAATGAGGAAAAAACACGGCTCAGTGCCGAAAATACATACATGTTCAGGCCCCGACAGCCACAATGAACAAAACACCGGCATTCAAGGTGCCATTACAAACGGAACTCCGGTTCCGTCTCCGCAGGTACGAACAACCCCACACGATTGGGGGGGCTTGCGGAGCAACAGACGACCGACGAACGGCTCGCCGTCGCCCGCTCCAGCAGCGGCGACGACGACGACTTCTGCTCCGGGGGGCCGAACAGCAGCAGCGATGACCTCAGGGCGGATGCTGCTGCCATGAGGCCCTCACCCACGCCATCACTCGAGAGGCAAGGACGAGCAGAAGGCCGTAGAGTTGGAAGTCAGTCCGTGGGCGGCACCGGCTATCTCGTCGGCGGAGGAACCTCTTCCAGCTGCCATGGCGGGAGGCAGCACCGGGAGTGGCTCCGAAGCCGCTCGGGTCAGAGAGCCAGGCACGCGGCAGCTGCCAGCGCCACGAACGGCGAACGCCCTTCCCCCCAATCACTGAGGGAAGGAGCGGGCCGCCGCCCGCGCAGGGACCGACCCCAACTCGGCACACTCCCCTCCCCAGCACTGATGATGAAAATCCTTGAAGCTGAGGGAGGGGCAGAGGCCGCAGCCCGACTTGCTTTTCCCCGCCATCGAACTGGAGGTCACCGTCTTGGGTGACCGCCGGCGAGGCGGTGCAGCCGGGCTGCATGATGAAAATCCTTGAAGCCGAACGATGGCTGAAAGATACCAACTTCCACGAAGTTGCGTTCCTCCAACAATAAGGCGGAAGGATTGCGGGTGTCCACCATCCAGGGGCTTGGAAGGTGGAAAGACACGGTGCATAAGGGAGCGCGAAGACATGGCCGCCTTTCAAGGGGGTCACCCTCCTTTTAAAGGCGACTCTCCCTACTTGCGTCCCCAGCCGTCGTGGGCTGAGTCTTCTCCAACACGCTCCAAGGTCCTCCCCCTACGGCGCGGGAGCTGGGTCCCACACATCATGCAAACCGGCTCAGGGCAGAAGAAGCCAAACCGCCGCGCGTGGTGCACGCAACTGCCCCGCGGTAGCAAGCATTCCTCCACTTTCGCCCAGACCAGCGGGTGAAAGGGCGGACAGCCATGCAGTCGGCATGCAACCGCGCCAAGTGGGCGCACCCCTTCGACTTCCAACGCACCCAGCATGGAGGCCCGGGCCCACGCGTCATGCAACCGGCGCGCCGGTTGCTACGTGCGAGCAACTGCACCGCCACTCGCACCACTACCACGCATCGTCGACTACGGAACCAGTACCACGACTCGAGGCAACCCTGCGTACGACCCAGCAGTGCCAGCCAGGCGCGACGGTCAATACGGCCAAAAATGGGCCGGCAGTAATGGTGGTGGCAGGCGGGCAGGAGCAGCGGTCACGTCGTCAGCCAAGCTCACGTCACCTCGTGGGACAGCGAGAGAACCCTCTCTCACGGCGTGAAGACGGCGCGCCCGTGTTCCGTTCCTCGAATGGCTCGTGCACGCGCAACGGCCGCCTCGCGAACCACTCGCCCCGTCGCATTAACTCTGCGGCGGGACAGGCGGCGCCTCAGGCAGGAGAAGCAAGCGACGCTTCGCCTTCGCCATAATGACCGCATCAAAAAAGGTATGCCACATCATTCGATTTCGTATCCTTTTCCTTTTCCTCTTTCTCTCTCTTACAACAGGGACCGAGAAAGGGGGATACCCCGAAAAGGATCCTTCCCCGTGAAGGAAACAGGCCCCGAGCCTCACTACTGATCAGAGGTTCGAAGGCTGGCCCCTCGGAGGGGGTTCAACAACCGCCTCAGAGCGCTTGGGTCCTGCGCCCACTACTGGTCAGAGGTTCGAAGGCCGGCCCCTCGGAAGGGTTCAACGGCCGCCTCAGGCCACTCGGGCTCCGCGCCCACTACTGATCAGGGGTTTGTAGGCTGGCCCTCGAAGGGTTCACAGCCGCCTCAGACACAGAGCGAGGGATGACCCTGGGTACGTTCGATACATAACCAAGGCTTGGGATACGCTCCCGAGGTACCCTAGGACATTTCCGAGACCAGCAGGAACGATCTTGTAACGGAATCCCATTAGAGGGAGACATCGAGCCCTCGGACCCCGTCGAAAGGGGACCGGGTCCGGCAGATCACCCGCAGGTACTTTTGGAGCGCACCTCCGGGCCTCTAGCCGACCCCTAACAAATGGGGCACGGGCGTCCACTCGGATTACCCGCCAGCAGCTCACCGGAGACACCATGTTTGGCGCCCTCCGAGGGCAACATGGCGCTTTCCCCCCCTCCTTGTGGAAAGGCGACGCAGGGGCGTATGTAAAAAAGTCGAGTCTGTCCTTGACCGTCCTCTCGCCCTGTGCAGAGGCTCGGGGGCTGCTCTCGCAAACCCGGCTCCGGCCAGACCGTTGACAGCGTCAACATACCAGCCCGAGAACTTGGGACCCGACCGTGCACCCGGGCTATGGCCAGCTCGCATGAGGGAACGACCAGACCAGCCGAAGCATTGCGTGAGGCATTAAGACCTCGGAGGAGTCAAACTACTCCTCCGAGGCCTCGGGGGCTACACCCGGCAGGTGTGCTCGCGCGCACCCACCGGAACAAAATGCAACCGAGAAAGGCTGGTCCCCTTGCAAAAAAGTGCGACAAAAGCCTCCAAGCGAGTATTAACACTCCCTTTGAGGCTCGAGGGCTACTGTCGGGGACCATAATTAGGGGTACCCTCAAGACTCCTAATTCTCAGCTGGTAACCCCCATCAGCACAAAGCTGCAAAGGCCTGATGGGTGCGACTAAGTCAAGGATCGGTCCATTCGAGGGACTCGATCACGCCTCGCCCGAGCCCAGCCTCGGGCAAGGGCAGCCGACCCCGGAGGATCTACGTCTCGCCCGAGGCCCCCCTCCAGCAACGGACACACCTTCGGCTCGCCCAAGGCCCAGTCTTCACCAAGAAGCAACCTTGGCCAAATTGCCACGCCAACCGACCAAATCGCAGGGGCATTTAATGCAAAGGTGGCATGACACCTTTATCCTGACGCACGCCCTCCAGTCGACAGAGCCGAAGTGACCACAGTCACTTCACCGCTCCACTGACCGGTCTGACAAGAGGACAACGCCGCCTGCGCCGCACCGACTGCTGAGCCACTCGACAGAGTGAGGCTGACAGCAGCCAAGTCCAGCCCTAGGCGCCATGGGAAACTCCGCTTCGCCCGACCCCAGGGCTCGGACTTGGGCTCAGCCCCGGAAGACGACGAACTCCGCTCCGCCCGACCCCAGGGCTCGGACTCGGGCTCAGCCCCGGAAGACGACGAACTACGCTTCGCCCGACCCTAGGGCTCGGACTCGGGCTCAGCCCCGGAAGACGACGAACTCCGCTTCGCCCGACCCCAGGGCTCGGACTCGGGCTCAGCCCCGGAAGACGACGAACTCCGCTTCGCCCGACCCCAGGGCTCGGACTCGGGCTCAGCCCCGGAAGACGACGAACTCCGCTCCGCCCGACCCCAGGTCTCGGACTCGGGCTCAGCCCCGGAAGACGACGAACTCCGCTTCGCCCGACCCCAGGGCTCGGACTCGGGCTCAGCCCCGGAAGACGACGAACTCCGCTTCGCCCGACCCTAGGGCTCGGACTCAGCCCTGGCCTCAGCCGACGGTCTCCGCCTCGCCCGACCCGGGGGCTCGGACTCGACCTCGGCCTTGGAAGACAGACTCGACCTCAACCTCGGAGGAGCCTCCACATCGCTCAACCCAGGGCACAGACCGACCACGTCAACAGGAGGTGCCATCATTACCCTACCCCAAGCTGACTCAGGCTACGGGGAACAAGACCGGCGTCCCATCTGGCTCGCTCCGCCAGACAAGTAATGATGGCGCCCTGCACGCTCTATGACGACGGCGGCTCTCAGCCCCCTTACGGAAGCAAGAGGACGTCAGCAAGGACTCGACAGCCTCGACAGTTGTCCTTCCGCCAGGCTCCAGCGCTCCTCCGACGGCCACGACACCACACGAACCGGGTGCCAAAACCTCTCCGACTGCCACGATGGCATGTACTTAGGGCGCTAACTCTCCTCCGCTAGACACGTTAGCACACTGCTACACCCCCCATTGTACACCTAGATCCTCTCCTTGCGCCTATAAAAGGAAGGACCAGGGCCCTCTTACAGAGGGTTGGCCGCGCGGGGAAGGACGGGACGGCGCTCGCGTGAGGCCGCTCGCTCCCTCCCGCGTGGACGCTTGTAACCCCCTACTGCAAGCGCACCCGACCTGGGCGCGGGACAAACACGAAGGCCGCAGGATTCCACCTCTCATGCCCGTCTCCCTCCGGCTGCCTCCCCCCTTCGCGCTCTATCTCGCGCCGACCCATCTGGGCTGGGGCACGCAGCGATCATTTACTCGTCGGTCCAGGGACCCCCCGGGTTTCGAAACGCCGACACTGGTTTTAGTCCCTATTTTGGCAAACGAAAGGACTAGAATAGAACTAATTGACTTTAGTCTCTAGTCCCTCACATCCATGCTAAAATGGACTAAAGGGTAACATTTACCAATTGCCCTTGTCTAGAAAAATGGTGTCATACACAGGAAAAAATGGTATTTCAGTCTTTATGTGTTGCATTTAATGTATTTAGAATTTGTTTAGTCTCTTAACGAAACAGGATAGGGACTAAAGTTTAGTCCTAGGACTAATGAACCAAACAAGGCCTAAGCCTAAACCCTTTGCACGTTGTACGCACAAATTGAAAATGTAAACTTAAGTGCAGTAAATATACTTGCTCAAACTTATAAGTTGGTGAAAGGAAGTATTTAGATTCATCATATTCACCGATTCCTATATCAACTGGGCCTCTAGAGTATGATCCGTCCTGAAAATGTAAGCACAATGGCCAAAGGAATAAGTACTGGATTATGAGTAAAAAAGACACAAGTGTGACAACAACCCACTTTTCTGCCAGAGATGATTGATTAATGGCCAGAGAATAAAACACTTGAACAAGAATGGATATGTGAAGCATCAATGTCACTGAAACACACTGAAGAACGATTTACTTCTTAAATATAGCTTGTCAACGCACATAGATAATCCAGGCTTACATTACATGTGTAATAGGTCTAACAGTTATAACTTACACTACCAGAATCAATCGCTTCGCCGAGTGCCTGAAGCACTCGGCGAAGACTTAAAAACACTCGGCAAAGGCTTTGCCGAGTGTAACACTCGGCAAAGAAGGCTCGGCAAACAGTGCATCGGCAAAGCCTTCTTTGCCGAGTGTCCGACAAAAGGCACTCGGCAAAGAATACAACACTCGACAAAGCTTTGGATTCCGGTAGTGTTTTAAGGCATTACCTTCACGGCTAGCTTCTTTTTCCAATAGGGAACCCCATCTAACTATTCGAGCTTTGCAAAAAGAAATACTAAATTACAATTTGACAAATGAAGATGCTGGTAGGCTGGCGGCTAACGGAAGTGATGGATTCCTGATTTTGCAAATCATAGTAAAAGATATTGATGAAAGGAAATATGCCATGGTTTTCAATTAGCAATAAATATAAAGAAAGTTCTGCATATGGCCATATTGAAAGATATTATGATTGTGTGGAATGATTGATTGATTGGATGAGATGCCACATTACATATATATAGGCTGAGATCTTGTGGTTTATAGAAACACCACTAATCAAGGATCTCCTCTTATCTCTCTAACAAACCATATAAGGCTAGGCTGGCCAACTGAACATGCCAACCCCAAGCCCCCCCACATACACACACATGTACACACCACTGTCTAACTCTAACACATATCACTGTATTTCAAGAAACACCGAATGGAGGCAGAGACAAAAAGTAAACTACCTCAAAAATACAATTCCAGTTTCCATAGAGAAGTTTCTTCATCAAGCACAACACTCCTGTTAAGATCAAAAGACTTGTATGATGGTAAATCAACAGTTTCCTTCCCACTTGAGGCCTTGTTCGGTTATTTCTAATCCACATGGATTGAAGTGGATTGATTGTGTTGTGATTGAGATGTATTTTGATTTGCTATGGATTTAAACCAACTCAATCACATCCAATCCACATAGATTGATGTCAAAACGAACAAGCCCCGAAGTGTTTTGACTCCCACCATCATATGATGTAATCTGCTTCTCAGCCTCTCCAAAAGGATTGATTGGGACCCAATTTGTTTTCCTTCGGATCTCAGAGACATGACTACCATCAAAAGATCTCCCAATGTGAGAAAGAGTGTAGCAGTCATAAAGGTACTCTTCTTTGCTCCCAACTCCAACATGCTCCATCTCTGTTGTGAAGGGCGAGAAGACAGCTCCAACACCCTTACAGTTACCACTTCCCAAGAAGGCCTTATAACATGTTCCTAAGATTGAAAACTAACAAGTTCAGGAGGTTACACCAAATTGGCATGATAGGAATAATAAACATCAAATTAGATTATTAAGCATACAATTGGGTGCGAGAATGTTGTTCTCACCAGATTAATCCCAACCATTCATTGCTATATGAACCCTCCCAACGCTAGCTAGTACTAATTAGAATGCCTTAACCAACAAGTACCCAAACATTAATTCCTGTACCTTTGCTGCAGCAAATGTATAAAGTCTAATAAAGTAACTTTAAATTGTTGATTGATGTGGATAACTAAAGCAACTAATTCAATTTCACAGGACGAAGAGGACACCTATCCGTCAAAATGGTATTAGTACACTACTGCTGGAAGCACACGTATCCACCTTAACTTTAGCTGTTGTTTGGTTCACATATTTGTAACGTGATGGTTAACTGCTAACATTAAACCATGTTTGTTTAAGTCCAACTATAATTAGATATCACAGTACAAACTGATATCGGTCTATTCAAACTCGTTACTGCTGGTGTCGAGTGTGAATAATTACCGTTGTCATTTACGTTACATTTCATGAACCAAACGGCAGCTTAATTTTGTAATTGTCGGAGAGGGAATTCTCCGGCCGGGTGGTGGAGTGCACGCGCCCTAAATCCTAAGATGAGGAAGGGGCTTAAGCATTTTACCTATCCTGCTAAGCGATCACCGAGCACATGAACACGCGAGGATTTAGAGTGGTTCGGGCCACCGGAGCGTAATACCCTACTCCACTGTGTGTTGGATTGCTGAGGAAGCTTGAGCGTTCAAAGTATGAGTTAGGTCTTAGCCAGCCTGTTTTGTAACGTTACATGCCTCCCCTTTTATAGCCGAAGGGGGGCTGCACAAGGCTACTGAGCCCCGATATGTGGACCCAGGAACATAATAGATGTAGTACTTGGCGCTACTCATGTTTGCTACTGGGTCGATCTTCTTATGCCCTGACGTCTAAGATCTGCGTAGCATCGGCATGCAGGGGAAGCTTCTCGTATAAGGGATGATGAGCACAGTGCGCCCCGCAGCACGGGTGCACTGTTTGACAGTGGACTGGACATGTGCGCTGACTGCAAGATGGCCCTAGCGCCGCCTGCCAGCGGAGTGGATAGGACACATTAAATGCTGAGTGGGCACATCGCCTGCCAGCAAGGTGGACAGGCGACGCGTCCTCTGCGCAATAAATGCAGAGACCACGCGGCCTAGATTCCTTACGTCAGGCTCCGCCCGTTGGCTTATATCACGGACAACGAGCTACGTGGCAGCATCGGGCCTCCACCTGAGAGGGGAGCGCAAGCGCATATGATAAGGCCTGTACACGTGTCAGTACCGGACCCTTGCTTATGCCAGGGTCTCCCCTGTCCCGGGACCTCGTTGTGGCCCGGACCTTACTCGGGGGGATCTAGACCCCATCCAAGGGGCTCGGCATGCTTACTTGGGAGTCCCGGGTCGTAATCGGGGGTCCGGGCTATGCGTACAGGGGTCCGATGCTCCCTCGTGGGGGTCCGGTCCAACTGATACATCCTAGGATGTATCATCTTTTCTCGCCACGTGGTGCCCCTTGAGCCACCCACGTGGTGAGGTCGGGTGCTGCTCACCGTGTGGCTAGGGAACGCCGTACGGGCACCGCTTCTTCATACTGTAGTAGGGGTACCCCTGGTTCAGGGTACCGACAGTGGCCCTCGGGCCTGCCTTAGGGGAGGATACAAGCTTGCAGGTGGGGCCAAAGTCTGATTGGCTTGCTGTCCCTGCGCGCCCGCTGATGCAATTACTGTCGGTCCGCCCATGGTCACGCCGACTGCCACGCCTGTCCCCACGGCTGACAGACCCGTAACCTCCGCACTTAATGTCTTTGTTGGGTCATGCGCACGGTGCCTCGAGTCGCTGCATTGGTTTTGAAAACTTATCTTCTCAGTCTTTGCTATGGCCCGAGGAGACGCGGCATTGGCGCGAGCGGCGGTGCGACTTCTCTGCACCCAGAAAACAGCACGCCGGGTGCCTGACATGTGGGCCTAGGCCTTCATGCTAGAGGTTGGACCGCTGGCTGCAGCGAAGCCGAGGGGGCACATAACCGCGGGGCGGTCGCACGCTCCTTGTGCGTCGGTTCGCCTTCTTGACCGCTGGTTGCGGCGAAGATGGAAGGGGGCACATAACCGTGGGGCGGTTGTACGCTCCTTGTGCGGCGGTTCGTCTTCTAGACCGCTGGTTGCGGCGAAGATGAAGGGGCGTAAAACCGCAGGGCAGTTGCACGCTCCTTGTGCGACGATTCGCCTTCTTCGCGCTTCGGGCCAGTTTGTATGACATTTGAGGCCTGGCCCCCGTGTCATAGGATGGGAACCCTAGTGCGCATCGGGGGAGACCTTGCCCGTGACGCCTCGGAGCGCGAGTGGGGAAAATCTGCCTTTAAAAAGGGGTTCACCCCTCGAGTAGCAGCCATGTCTTGCTTCTCTCCCACTCACAGCGTCCTTTCACCTCCGAGCTCTCCGCGCCCCTTTGCCTTCAAGGTTTCCGCTTCGTGTTGCCGTTGTTTGCCATGGCCTTGTGACTTCATCCCGAGCGCGCCTAAACTGAGTGAGTGCTCAAAATGGTATACCGCCTGCTTGGATGGAATGCGCTGGCGCCGACGGAAGGATTTGCACCGGCGTCATTCACCCTGATGAGCTTGCCGCTAGAGAGTTTGTGCCTTTTGCCCTCCCTAGCGGGTCGGTGCTACCGGTCTTGTCTTCCCTCTGCTGGAGGTGCGCGGCCTTGTGGGAGCGGCGCTCTTCCACCGGTGCTTGGCTTCAAGGATGTTCATCAGCCTCGCGGTGGTGGGGAGCGAGTTGAGCCACGGCTTCGCCTCCCACATGGGCTGGTGCCCGCCTCTTCCTCCAGCATTCGGAGGAAAAGGATGATCACCAGCCTTGTGAAAGACGCGAACTTCGGCTACGCGGTCCCGGCCAGACCGCAAGCATCGCATTCCGCCGTGCTCCCAGCTCCATGGCTTGGATGGTCTTGTCCTCACCCCCATAGGGGGACGGAGGCGAGGACCTCTTCACCATGGCGCGCAAGCTGAGGTGGTCGCCACCGCTGGAGAGGCTGCCCGGCGCAGAGGTGGTCGCCGCCGCTGGTGAGGCTGCCTGTTGCAGAGGTGGTTGCCTCTGCTGGCGAGCCGCTCGGAGCTGAGGTAGTCGTCGTCGTTGGCGAGCCATCGGTGCAGAGGTGGTTGCGTCCGCTGGCGAGCCACTCGGAGCTAGCTACCCACGTGGCCCTACTGGTGTGGAGGTAGTTCATACCTGTAGAGCAGAGATGGAGCTAGGACTCCGCTTGAAAGCGGATGTAATACTTTTGCTTTTTGTAAGGTACTTTTGAGTACTATTTATCAAGCAGTATTAGCACTTATATGTGTACCACTTGTCCCTGTTGTGTGTGGTGTGACCGATTCCTCCTTGGTACCTGGCCCCCCTGGGACGTAGGCTCGATTTGTCGAGGCTGCAGACCAGCATACCTAAAAAGAGTTTGGCGATGGCCCCCAGGAGGTAGCCTGGACTGGGACCTAGGCCTGCACACAGCTTCGGCTAGGGAGCATTAGTAGTACACCCACAGGACCCGCCATCTAACACCAGCCATCATTTGATACATGCTCGGGACCTGCAGGGTTTAGTCTGGGAGGCCAAGTTGTGCGTCCGGACCCCCCAGATGGTGGTTCTAGGTACTTGGACACCCATCGCAGAGTGGTGGAGCGTGCAGGCCCACGGTACGGGACCAGGCTGAGCGGCTACACGGGCTCCAGACCACCCCAGGAGACAAGTGTCCATTCTCTAGTTCTGGACCCCAGGTTGCCGAACCCATAGGACTTATAGCTCCAAATACTAGGGTACCCGTCACGGAGTGGTGGAGTGTGCAGGCTTTTGGGTACGGGACCAGGCTAAGCGACCACACAGGCTCCGGACCACCCCATAGAACGGGCTCCCGTTCTTTAGAACCGGCCCCCAGGCTGTCGGGCCCTACTGCTTTCGTAGAGAGGTCCTAAACTGCAAGTCTGGTTGTTCAATTCGGATGTCATTATGTCTGATGGAAAGGGAACTGTTTGGGTGGGTTAGTTAAAATAATATCTGGAAAACTGCAAGGTAAGACCATGGAGCAGTAGGATAAACTATCATAGAGGCACATCTGAGGGGGTAAATCTTTTCTTTATAACCTGTCATGCATGGGTGCAGACCAACAGGCCGGGCTTATGAGGGCGGACCTCACCGGGTTGGCGTACACGTATGCGTTACCTAGTTACAAAAGGGAGAAAAATTCGGCCCCTCGGACTTGCTCCTATGGATAAAACTTACAGAGATGCTCTAGTGGTCAGGAAGAGGTACTCCTTTAGTCATAGCAAGATAGTTACCCCCGGGTCGGCGTATTCCCGTCACCTTGGAGGGTCCTTCCCAGTTGAGGGAGAGTTGCAGAGCCCTTCCTGGTTTGGTACCTGCCGTAGGACTAGGTCCCGACCCTGGGTTCCCATCTACGTTTGATGAGGGAGTCCTCGTCCTCGTGTTGTAGCCATTTCTGCATGGACCTGTCAGAAGCCTGGACCCATGGGGAGTCCAGGAGGGTTTCCGGGGGAAGGCAGGCTTCGGCCCCGTAGGCCGGGGAGCTCAGGGTCCATCCGGGGGTTCACCTAGTTGTCGCCACCGGAGTGGGAGTCTCCGGCGAAGACATCCTTTAGGTCCCCCTCAGGTGACTGATACCCGAGGCCCTGTTCAGCTACGGCCACCTCGCCGTCGTCGACCTTTTCTTTGCCGGGTCGGCGACGAGGTGGGGAGCCGTCCTTGGAAGACTGCTCGCGCCGCTCGCTGACGCATTTCGCAAGGTCAATGATCTCGCAACACTCCGCGGCGCTGTGGCGACCGTTGGGGTGCACATGGCATGAGCCGCTGTTACCCCTCTGCAGCCGTGGGCGTTTGTTGCGGTCGCCCCGGCCCCCGGTCGCGGCTGCAACGACTAGAGCGGTGGACCGCGGCTTCTGGTAGTCGTGGTCCTTCTTTTTTTTCTTCCTACCGTCCCGGGGGACGGCACCCGAGCCACCCGACTAGGCAGTCCCAGTTTGTGGGGCCGAGTGCCATGCACGGCCCTCGGTGGCTCTGGCGCATTTGTCGGCCAGAGCGAAGAGTGTGGGGACAGTCTCCACGTCATGCGTGGCCAACTTCTCCAACATTTTCTCATCACATACTCCCTGGTGGAAGGCCGTGATGATGTTGTGTGTTGTAAAACGTGGGTTTCACCATATTACCATCAAATAGATGAACAATGATTTACACGATACACTATGGCTATTTAACAAAAACTAAATTAGGTTTAATTTAATTATAGGAGACAATGCGACTCTTTTGCTTATCTTTCCTTTCCTTTGCTTTGCCAGGACCGTGTTTCTTTCCCGTGATCGCGTGCAAGGCCACGCTTCTTCTCCCTGCCGAGCTCCCGATGGCGAGCCGCCGAGCCCCTTTCGCACGCCCATCATGTCGTCCCCCTGTGCTACGGCTACAAGGGGCTTGCGCCGATGCTCTCCGGTCCTCGCGCCACCACCTAGAGTTGGTCTTTGTTCGGTTGCCGACCAGAAGCTCTCCATCGTTGCCGACGTCAATACCATCCACTTCAGGCGCTTCTCCTACAACAGTTTGTAAGGGAAGTTTGAATTTTTTATTTGATGTTTGATTAAAAGTATGCGTACAAAATAATCAGTATCCTCTGTTTCCTAAGTTTCTAACCCTAGGTTACTGGAGAAAGGGAGAAAGAATGTAGTTTTTAAGATGGAGTCCATCTCAATTGATAATTTCCATATATATGTTCTGCAATCACTTTGTTGTTAGTTGTTAAGTAGCCACGCGCGGGTCACCTGGTCCGTGACCTAGGACATGATCCGTATACCTCTGCATAACTTGATTACATTTAGATCAAAATATATAAAAACTCTAGTAGATTAAATAGATCGGCCAGGGGCATGATCAGATCCTGGATCCGTCCTGCAAGTAGCAAACATAGTAGCAGTGCAATTTCGCTAACCACTAACCGTGGCTACTTTTAACCCGATTTCCAGCATTGATGATGAGCCTTTAGCAATTGTAGAAGCTCTTGTTCGACATGATGAGCCACTAGCCATTATTGATCGGGGGAGAATACATATTTTTGATAGTACAGATGAAGAAGAAGATGATAAGAAGGAAGAGAAGGTGCAGAAAATATGGAGAATTAAGTCATGGTGAAACCAACTACAAGTGCCCATTAAAAAGAAAGATGAAAAAGACGAGTGTTGAAATTATTCAATCAAATTGTTGCCATTTAATAGTCCACCACCAACATAGACAATAACATGAAAAGGGTCCAAGAGTTGGTCCCAAATATTGACCAAATAATTAAAATTAGACAAGGAAAAATATGGAATAGTTGGAAGATAAGGTTTATAGTATTGTATCATTTTATTAAGTTTTTACAATTTATTTGTATCCTTTAAATTATGTAATTTTCTAAATTATATGACCGGGTAGTTGAGAGCACCTAGAGGGGGGGGGGTGAATAGGTGATCCTGTGAAACTTAAACTTATAGCCACAAAAACTTGTTAAGTGTTAGCACAATAATCGCCAAGTGGCTAGAGAGGAGTCTCAACAAAACACAATACCACAAGAGATCAAACACATAGATGACACAGTGGTTATCCCGTGGTTCGGCCAAGACCAACGCTTGCCTACTCCACGTTGTGGCGTCCCAACGGACGAGGGTTGCAATCAACCCCTCTCAAGCGATCCAAAGACCAACTTGAATACCACGGTGTTTTGCTTTGCCTTTCAATATCCCGTTTGCGAGGAATCTCCACAACTTGGAGCCTCTCGCCCTTACACTTGAGATTCACAAAGAAATACGGAGTAAGGGAGGGAAGCAACACACACAAATCCACAACAAAATGCGCACACACGGCCAAGAATCGAGCTCAAAAGACTATCTCAAAGTTCTCACTAGAACGGAGCTCGAATCACTGAGAATGACAAACGAATGCGCAAAGACTGAGTGTGGATGATCAAGAATGCTCTAAGGTTGCTTGGTGTTCTCCTCCATGCGCCTAGGGGTCCCTTTTATAGCCCCAAGGCTGCTAGGAGCCGTTGAGAGAAAATCTGGAAAGCCATTCTTGCCTTCTGTCATCGGGGGCACCGGACAGTCCGGTGCACACCGGACACTGTCCGGTGCCCAATTTCCTTCCTTAAGTAGCGAACCCGACCGTTGGCAGACTTGGAGCCGTTGGCGCACCGGACATGTCCGGTGCACACCGGACAGTCCGGTGCCATCTTCTAGCCGTTGGCTCAGCCACGTGTCTCGCGCAGATTGCGCGCCCGACCGTTGGCCCGGCCGACCGTTGGCTCACCGGACAGTTCGGTGCACACCGGACAGTCCGGTGAATTTTAGCCGTACGTCGCCGGTGAATTCCCGAGAGCGGCCACTTCGCCCGAGCCAGCCTGGCGCACCGGACACTGTCTGGTGCACCACCGGACACTGTCCGGTGCACCACCGGACAGTCCGGTGTGCCAGACAGAGCTGAGTCTTGGCTGTACACAGCCAAGCCTTTTTCACCTCTTTTCTTTTCTTCTTCTTTCTGTTTCTAACACTTAGACAAGTATATTAGTACACAAAACCAATGTACTAAGGCTTAGAAACATACCTTTACTCTTGATTTGCACTTTGTTCATCCATGGGCATAGATTCACATTTAAGCACTTGTGTTGGCACTCAATCACCAAAATACTTAGAAATGGCCCAAGGGCACATTTCCCTTTCAATCTCCCCCTTTTTGGTGATTTATGTCAACACAACATAAAGCAACTAGAACAAGTGCAATATCACTTCAAATAAAAACTCAAATTTATTTTGATTCAATTTGGCATATATGGATCATCCTTTGCCACCACTTGGTTTGTTTTTGCAAATCAAACTCAAAATCCTATCTCTAAGTCAAATCCACTTGTAGAGACATAAAGAGAGGTTTTCCAAAGAAAATTGATTCAAGATTCCAAAAACTCCCCCTTTTTCCCATAATCAACACTTCTCCCCACAAGAGGCCAACTTTTGACAAAAGAGACAATGCAAGAGTTTTGACAAACCAAAAGCTCTATCCTACTGTTTTCAAAGTTTCTCAAGTGGTAGCTGATCCATTTATTGCTTTGGCCTTTATTTTCTCCCCCTTTGGCATCAAGCACCAAAACGGGATCAATCTTGGCCCTTTAACCCCATTGCCTCACCAAAATCTTCAATTAAGAGCAAATAGGCAATAAGAGTTTAAAGATGAACTTGGAAGAGTTACTCTTTTCATCGGAGTGCAGTGGAAGTCTTGCCTTCTCCAAGTCCACCTTTTTCCCTTTTAATTATCCTTGGAGACTAAAACAACCAAACTCAAGTACATGGTTAGTCTCAAAGGGTCAAGTTGTAGCACAGCTCCCCCTAAATATGTGCATCACTTGCAAACAGGACTTGTGAGGTCCAGGGAGTGTTTGTACAACTTGAGCACCACAATAAGCAACAAAATGCAGAATCATGATCAAAAGCATAAACACATGTATGCTACATTTCAATCCAAGTTCCGCGAATCTAAGATATTGAGCTCACTACGCAGCCTGCAAAAGGTCTTCTCATCTAGAGGCTTGGTAAAGATATCGGCTAGCTGGTTCTCGGTGCTAACATGAAACACTTCGATATCCCCCTTTTGCTGGTGGTCTCTCAAAAAGTGATGCCGGATGTCAATGTGCTTTGTGCGGCTGTGTTCAACAGGATTATCCGCCATGCGGATAGCACTCTCATTGTCACATAGGAGTGGGACTTTGCTCAGATTGTAGCCAAAGTCCCGAAGGGTTTGCCTCATCCAAAGTAGCTGCGCGCAACACTGTCCTGCGGCAACATACTCGGCCTCAGCGGTGGATAGGGCAACGGAGGTTTGTTTCTTAGAGTTCCACGACACCAGGGACCTTCCTAAGAATTGGCACGTCCCTGATGTACTCTTCCTATCGACCTTACATCCAGCATAGTCGGAATCTGAGTATCCAACCAAGTCAAAGGTAGACCCCTTTGGATACCAGAGCCCGAAGCAGGGCGTAGCAACCAAATATCTAAGAATTCGCTTCACCGCCACTAAGTGACACTCCTTAGGATCGGATTGAAACCTAGCACACATGCATACGCTAAGCATAATATCCGGTCTACTAGCACATAAATAAAGTAAAGACTCTATCATTGACCGGTATGCTTTTTGATCAACGGACTTACCTCCTTTGTTGAGGTCGGTGTGTCCGTCGGTCCCCATCGGAGTCTTTGCGGGCTTGGCGTCCTTCATCCCAAACCGCTTTAGCAGATCTTGCGTGTACTTCGTTTGGGAGATGAAGGTGCCGTCTTTGAGTTGCTTCACTTGGAACCCAAGGAAGTAGTTCAACTCGCCCATCATCGACATCTCGAATTTCTGCGTCATCACCCTGCTAAACTCTTCACAAGACTTTTGGTTAGTAGAACCAAATATTATGTCATCGACATAAATTTGGCACACAAACAAATCACCATCACATGTCTTAGTAAAAAGAGTTGGATCGGCTTTCCCAACCTTGAAAGCATTAATAATTAGAAAGTCTCTAAGGCATTCATACCATGCTCTTGGGGCTTGCTTAAGTCCATAGAGCGCCTTAGAGAGCTTACACACGTGGTCGGGGTACCGTTCATCCTCGAAGCCAGGGGGTTGCTCCACGTATACCTCCTCCTTGATTGGCCCGTTGAGGAAAGCGCTCTTCACATCCATTTGGAACAACCTGAAAGAATGGTGAGCGGCATATGCTAGCAAGATACGAATTGATTCTAGTCTAGCCACAGGAGCAAACGTCTCCTCAAAGTCCAAACCTGCGACTTGGGCATAACCTTTTGCCACAAGTCGAGCCTTGTTCCTCGTCACCACCCCGTGCTCGTCCTGTTTGTTGCGGAATACCCACTTGGTTCCCACAACGTTTTGCTTGGGACGAGGCACCAGCGTCCAAACTTCATTTCTCTTGAAGTTGTTGAGCTCCTCCTGCATGGCCAATACCCAGTCCGGATCTAGCAAGGCCTCCTCTACCCTGAAAGGCTCAATAGAAGAGACAAAGGAGTAATGCTCACAAAAATTAACTAATCGAGATTGAGTAGTTACTCCCTTGCTAATGTCACCCAGAATTTGGTCGATGGGATGATCCCTTTGAATCATTGCTCGAACTTGGGTTGGAGGTGCCGGTTGCGCTTCTTCCTTCATCACGTGATCATCTTGTGCCCCCCCTTGATCACACGCCTCCTTTTGATGAACCTGTTCATCGTCTTGAGTTGGGGGATGCACCGTTGTTGAGGAAGAAGGTTGATCTCGTTTATCTTGTTCTTGTGGCCGCACTTCTCCAATCGTCATGGTTCGTATAGCGGCCGTCGGAACATCTTCTTCATCTACATCATCACAATCAACAACTTGCTCTCTTGGAGAGCCATTAGTCTCATCAAATACAACGTCGCTAGAGACTTCAACCAAACCCGATGATTTGTTGAAGACTCTATATGCCTTTGTATTTGAGTCATAACCTAACAAAAACCCTTCTACAGCTTTGGGAGCAAACTTAGAATTTCTACCCTTCTTTACTAGAATGTAGCACTTGCTCCCAAATACACGAAAGTAAGATACATTGGGTTTGTTACCGGTTAGTAGCTCATACGAAGTCTTCTTGAGGAGGCGATGAAGGTAGACCCTGTTGATGGCGTGGCAAGCCGTGTTCACGGCTTCCGACCAGAAACACTCGGGGGTCTTGAATTCTCCAAGCATCGTCCTCGCCATATCGATTAGCGTCCTGTTCTTCCTCTCTACCACACCATTTTGCTGTGGTGTGTAGGGAGCGGAGAACTCGTGCTTGATCCCTTCCTCCTCAAGGAACTCCTCCACTTGAAGGTTCTTGAACTCGGACCCGTTGTCGCTCCTTATCTTTTTCACCTTGAGCTCAAACTCATTTTGAGCTCTCCTGAGGAAGCGCTTGAGGGTTCCTTGGGTTTCAGACTTATCCTGCAAAAAGAACACCCAAGTGAAGCGGGAAAAGTCATCAACAATAACTAAACCATACTTACTTCCTCCTATGCTTAGATAGGCGACGGGTCCGAAGAGGTCCATATGTAGCAGCTCCAGGGGTCTTGATGTTGTCATCACATTTTTGGTGTGATGAGAGCCTCCCACCTGTTTCCCTGCTTGACAAGCTGCACAAGGTCTATCTTTTTCGAAATGAACATTGGTTAGACCTATCACGTGTTCTCCCTTTAGAAGCTTGTGGAGGTTCTTCATCCCCACATGTGCTAAGCGGCGATGCCACAGCCAGCCCATGCAAGTCTTAGCCATTAAGCATGCATCTAGACCGGCCTCTTCTTTTGCAAAATCAACTAAGTAAAGCATGCCGTCTAGAATACCCTTAAAAGCTAGTGAACCATCACATCTTCTAAAGACAGACACATCTACATTTGTAAATAGACAATTATATCCCATATTGCATAATTGACTAACAGATAACAAATTATATCCAAGAGACTCAACTAAAAACACATTAGAGATAGAGTGCTCATTAGATATTGCAATTTTACCTAACCCTTTTACCTTGCTTTGATTCCCATCACCGAATATTATTGAATCTTGGGAATCCTTATTCTTGACGTAGGAGGTGAACATCTTCTTCTCCCCCGTCATATGGTTTGTGCATCCGCTGTCAATAATCCAGCTTGAACCCCCGGATGCATAAACCTGCAAGGCAAATTTAGGCTTGGGTCTTAGGTACCCAACTCATGTTGGGTCCTACAAGGTTAGTGCAAATATCTTTAGGGACCCAAATGCAAGTTTTGTCTCCCTTGAATTTTGCCCCTAACTTCCTAGCAACTATTTTCCTATCCTTTCTACAAATAGCAAAGGAAGCATTTAAAGCACAATAAATTGTAGAAGGTTCATTCATTACTTTCCTAGGAGCATGAATAATATTCTTTCTAGGCACTTGATGAATAGCATTTCTCCTAGACATATTTCTACCATGCATATAGGAAGAACTAGAAGCAAACATGGCATGAGTATCAAAATCATCATAAGCATTATAACTCCTATTTGTATTTCTAGTATGTCTCTTATCATGATACATAAAAGCATGGTTCTTTTGCACACTACTAGCCATAGGGGCCTTCCCTTTCTCCTTGGCGGAGATGGGAGCCTTATGGCTTGTCAAGTTCTTGGCTTCCTTCTTGTAGCCAAGTCCATCCTTAATTGAGGGGTGTCTACCAATTATGTAGGCATCCCTTGCAAATTTTAGCTTATCAAAGTTACTCTTGCTAGTCTTAAGTTGAGCATTAAGACTAGCCAATTCATCATTAAGTTTGGAAATTGAAACTAGGTGTTCACTACAAGCATAAATGTCAAAATCTTTACACCTATTACAAGTTTCAACAATTTTTACACAAGATGTTGATTTACTAGCTATTTCTAACTTAGCATTCAAATCATCATTAACACTTTTTAATTTAGAGATGGATTCATGACAAGTAGATAATTCACTAGAGAGCATTTCATTCCTTTTAATTTCTAGAGCAAGAGAATTTTGTGCACTAACAAATTTATCATGCTCCTCATATAAAAGATCCTCTTGTTTTTCTAGTAATCTATTCTTGTCATTCAAAGCATCAATCAACTCATTAATCTTATTAATTTTAGATCTATCTAATCCCTTAAATAAGCATGAGTAATCTATCTCATCATCATCACTAGACTCATCCTCACTTGAAGAAGCATAAGTACTAGCATCATGAGTGCTTACTTTCTTTTCCCTTGCCATGAGGCAAGTGTGACGCTCGTTGGGGAAGAGGGATGACTTGTTGAAGGCGGTGGCGGCGAGTCCTTCATTGTCGGAGTCGGAGGAGGAGCAATCCGAATCCCACTCCTTTCCGATATGTGCCTCGCCCTTGGCCTTCTTGTAATGCTTCTTCTTCTCCCTTTTGTTCCCCTTTTCCTGGTCACTTTCATTATCGGGACAGTTAACAATGAAATGACCAATCTTACCACATTTGAAGCACGAGCGCTTCTCCTTTGTCTTGGTCTTGCTTGGCTGTCCCTTGCGACCTTTAAGCGTCGTCTTGAAGCGCTTAATGATGAGGGCCATCTCCTCATTGTTTAGCCCGGCCGCCTCAACTTGCGCCACCTTGCTCGGTAGCGCCTCCTTGCTCCTTGTTGCCTTGAGAGCAATGGGTTGAGGCTCATGAATAGGACCGTTCAACGCGTCGTTCACATATCTTGCCTCCTTGATCATCATTCGCCCGCTTACGAACTTCCCAAGAACTTCTTCGGGCGACATCTTGGTGTACCTAGGATTTTCACGAATATTGTTCACCAAATGAGGATCAAGAACGGTAAAGGACCTTAGCATAAGGCGGACGACGTCGTGATCCGTCCATCGCGTGCTTCCGTAGCTCCTTATTTTGTTGATAAGAGTCTTGAGCCGGTTGTATGTTTGAGTTGGCTCCTCGCCCCTTATCATTGTGAACCGTCCAAGCTCGCCCTCCACCAACTCCATCTTGGTGAGCAAGGTGACATCATTCCCCTCATGAGAGATCTTGAGGGTGTCCCAGATCTGCTTGGCATTGTCCAAGCCGCTCACTTTATGGTACTCGTCCCTGCACAAAGAGGCTAGCAACACAGTAGTAGCTTGTGCATTTTTATGAATCTGTTCATTAATAAACATGGGACTATCCGTACTATCAAAGTGCATTCCACTTTCTACAATCTCCCATATGCTAGGATGGAGAGAGAACAAGTGACTACGCATTTTGTGACTCCAAAATCCGTAGTCCTCTCCATCAAAATGAGGAGGTTTACCAAGTGGAATAGATAATAAATGAGTATTAGTACTTTGAGGAATACGAGAGTAATCAAAAGAAAAGTTCGAATTGACCGGTTTCTTTCTCTCGTATTCGTTGTGGTCGTCGTCCTTTTGGGAGGAAGTAGACTCATCGCTGTCGTAGTAGACGATCTCCTTGATGCGTCTTGTCTTCTTCTTCCCATCTTTGCGTCGGTGGCCCGAGCCCGAGTCGTTGGACTTGTCATCCCTTGGCTCGTTGACGAAGGACTCCTTCTCCTTGTCGTTGATCACGATTCCCTTCCCTTTAGGATCCATCTCTTCGGGCGGTTAGTCCCTTTGTGAAGAGAACGACTCTGATACCAATTGAGAGCACCTAGAGGGGGGGGGTGAATAGGTGATCCTGTGAAACTTAAACTTATAGCCACAAAAACTTGTTAAGTGTTAGCACAATAATCGCCAAGTGGCTAGAGAGGAGTCTCAACAAAACACAATACCACAAGAGATCAAACACAGAGATGACACAGTGGTTATCCCGTGGTTCGGCCAAGACCAACGCTTGCCTACTCCACGTTGTGGCGTCCCAACGGACGAGGGTTGCAATCAACCCCTCTCAAGCGGTCCAAAGACCAACTTGAATACCACGGTGTTTTGCTTTGCCTTTCAATATCCCGTTTGCGAGGAATCTCCACAACTTGGAGCCTCTCGCCCTTACACTTGAGATTCACAAAGAAATACGGAGTAAGGGAGGGAAGCAACACACACAAATCCACAGCAAAATGCGCGCACACACGGCCAAGAATCGAGCTCAAAAGACTATCTCAAAGTTCTCACTAGAACGGAGCTCGAATCACTGAGAATGACAAACGAATGCGCAAAGACTGAGTGTGGATGATCAAGAATGCTCTAAGGTTGCTTGGTGTTCTCCTCCATGCGCCTAGGGGTCCCTTTTATAGCCCCAAGGCTGCTAGGAGCCGTTGAGAGAAAATCTGGAAAGCCATTCTTGCCTTCTGTCATCGGGGGCACCGGACAGTCCGGTGCACACCGGACACTGTCCGGTGCCCGATTTCCTTCCTTAAGTAGCGAACCCGACCGTTGGCAGACTTGGAGCCGTTGGCGCACCGGACATGTCCGGTGCACACCGGACAGTCCGGTGCCATCTTCTAGCCGTTGGCTCAGCCACGTGTCTCGCGCAGATTGCGCGCCCGACCGTTGGCCCGGCCGACCGTTGGCTCACCGGACAGTCCGGTGCACACCGGACAGTCCGGTGAATTTTAGCCGTACGTCGCCGGTGAATTCTCGAGAGCGGCCACTTCGCCCGAGCCAGCCTGGCGCACCGGACACTGTCCGGTGCACCACCAGACACTGTCCGGTGCACCACCGGACAGTCCGGTGTGCCAGACAGAGCTGAGTCTTGGCTGTACACAGCCAAGCCTTTTTCACCTCTTTTCTTTTCTTCTTCTTTCTGTTTCTAACACTTAGACAAGTATATTAGTACACAAAACCAATGTACTAAGGCTTAGAAACATACCTTTACTCTTGATTTGCACTTTGTTCATCCATGGGCATAGATTCACATTTAAGCACTTGTGTTGGCACTCAATCACCAAAATACTTAGAAATGGCCCAAGGGCACATTTTCCTTTCAGTAGTTTTTTTTCTGAGAAGACGTTGTGACCATTTTAAATAAAATTATGTAAAATAAAAACTAAGGGGTGTTTATATTTGGTTTCGAATGTTTAAATATACATATATTAAATATAGTCTAATTATAAAACTTATTACATAGATAACGATTAATGACGTGATGAATTTTTTAATTCTAATTATATCTATATTTAATATTCATAATTAATATTCAAATATTTGATATAATACGAATTAAACATTAGCCAGGGAAATCAAACATCTCTAATATAAATGCACTACACTAACTATACTAACTATGATCGATAGTATACTCGGTGCCGTAAGAGCATCTCTAATAGATCTAAAACTTCTAATCCTAATCTTTAATTTAGGAGAAAATAAAAACATCCCTCTAACAGAACCCTATCAGCTATCCTATCTTTTCGAATGCGAAAAAACTTTACTTCCGTGCGCAAATTTCCGTAAGCGCTCGTGCTCCCAATCCTCTTTTAGGGCATGTACAACATAGATACAGCTGCACGGTAATTAAAGTATAAGACACAACTAAAACACAACATAATACAGTGGTCATGTCTAAAACATGTGTCTTACCATATTCATTGTACCAATCAGAGCATTCAATAAATTAAAGTGACTAATCAGATAGTCTCCTGTCTCGAATATAGAGCTAAGACACTGTGTCTTCGTCAAGATATATGTCTTGAGATTTTTTACATTCACCCCCCTAGACACACTATAAACATAACTTAAGCTACCCACTGTACATGCCCTTACACGCGGTGCTGCGCCGCCGGCTGGGCCCACCTGCCCGTCGCTACGGCCAACGCACGGAGGTGCTGCTAGTCGATCGTCTAGAGCCTTAACGGCAGGGACGCGGTAGTTGACGACTGTTCACAAGAGCCTGAGCGTAGGTCGGATCGAGGAGGCGGCTCGATGGGCAGTTCGTGAGCAAAAGCAATTTTTTTTCATAAAATTAAAGCGAACTACTGGAGTATGAACTTTGTTTAAGGTACTAAGTGGGTATTTAGTTTCTAGGAAATATTTTTTAGTCCTTTCATTTTATTCTATTTTAATCCCTAAATTACTAAATATGGAAATTAAAATTCTATTTTAGTTTTTATATTTGGTAATTTAGGAACTAAAATGTAATAAAATTAAGAGACTAAAAATTAGTCTGTATAAAATAAATATCTCCTAAAGATCCCAATCCTTACGTATTAAGAGATTGATTTTTATGAGCTATTTGAGATGGTCCTGTTCAGCTCCCTGTAGTCGCATGCCCACAGCTGTTTGGATTGCTACAACTACAATCTATAGAGACAAAATAATGTAAAAGTTATAGCCACAGTCGGATTAAAGTTGCAGCGAACAAGCTTAATCGATTGAAGAGACTATGGAACGAAATGACAGGTATAATTATAGGAACCGAACCCTAATAGATCGAAAAATTCGGTTTGATTTATTCGGTCCACCGAATAGACTGAAATAATAGTATGTCATATAAAAAATCTTGAATTAACTAGTCTAAACCAACAAAAGTGATTCGTTTCCCACTTATTTTAGCATTTTTTTTGCCATATGTACTTACCTGATTTGTTGGATTAAAAAAACTAACTAGAAACTTTACTCCCGGCTAGATAACCGGCTGATAGTGATTTAATTATGATTAATAGGTCTTTTCGAGTTACATGGGTTAGGAACCGAACTCGAACCCGAAACACAAACTAGCATAGACTGTGGTCCAAATCCGGGTTCTAACACCTAAATAGACCACAATAGATCGGGTCGGTTTTCGAGTTGTGAGTTTATACGGCTAGACTTCCGAGATGTAGCGTGCCTTCTGCCACCATTCCTGTTCTGTCATTTCCTAAAATTAAAAAAACATATATCCTCAAGGGCGTCAAGGCAATTTGAACCCGTGACCTCTCAAACAAAGACTAAGAGTAGCTATCGCTACACCACTTTTATGTTTATGTTTGCATCTATGACAGGAAACACATCTACTATATCTCTCACCAAGCTCACTTGCTACCCTTGCACAATGCGTAGTAGTAGATAAGTATCACCGAGATTCTTGAATTATATTTTTGGATGGAGGTAATATTATTTAAAGAAGATCTTTGCATGCAATTTTTTTGTTTGAATAATGTTTTATACTTAATTTCCCTTTTTTCATGCGTGACATTTATTCTTCGTAATATTTTTTCCATGGATCAGACTTGCGAGTCATTTTCATAAACCAATGCCAAGCATGAATCCATGTTTCTTATTTAAAACCCCGAACAAACACCATGAGCAGGAGGCACTCGTGTTGGCGTCGCTCATCGATGACGAGAAGAAGTTTGGCGACTGTCAGTTCGACCGCTGGAAGTAGTCCTACGTGGTCGCATGCGCCACTGTGTACGACAAGCTCCCGCGAAGCCGCCGCTTGGACGCGGTCCAGAGTAGCTACACCACGTTGTCCATCGTTAAGTAGGGGGGCCTCATGGTTGTTGCCAACATTGACGACTCTCGGGTTGTTTTGGACACCGCATCCGACGACGACGCCATCACGCCGTCCAGCTCATCGTCCACCTGAAGCTCAACCTGCCACGTAAGTCGCTACTGACCGGATATGAATTCTTGTGCGCTGGAACGATAGATGTTATTGACGTTATGTGAGTGTCCTCGAACATGATGTATGTAGTGGAGTAGTGTAATACTCAAAATTGTATAGAAGGAATATATAGTGATTTCTTCATTTTATGTGCCTCATTTGCATCATAAGAAAAGAGCACACACACAATTTAGAAATTAAGTCAAACAAATGATAAAAAATGTATCAGCTGGAGTTTATATGTTTGTGCATTAAATAAAATAATAAGGATAAAAATACTAAGACAATAATTACTAGAAGATGGAGCTTAACCCTAAATTGAAATTTGGGGTTTTGAACAAAATGAGGAAAAGAGAAGGAATATGAAAACATGAATAATATATTTAAATGAATATTCCCAAACTTAATACTTTTAATTGCACAAATATGGTTTGGGAATGAATTGGTCACAAGTTTGAATTTAAATTAGGATTTAAATTTGAATTGGTGAAATAATGGGAAAAACAGAAAATATAAATAAAAGAAAAGAAAAACTGTGCGCTGGGCCGATTTTCTCTCAGCTCGGCCCATTCCACATTTTATTTCCTACACGCGCGCGGCCCATCTTCTTAGCGCAGTAGCGCGCCGACAAGGGAGCCCCACTGGGCAGTCTCCCGTGCGCGTTTGACCTGGTTTCCCCCGTTTCGCCGACCTGCGGGGCCCGCTTGGCAGACCCGTCCCCTTCCCCGACCGGTCTTCGCGGCGACGGAATCGCGCGCGCAACAGCTCCGCGCGAGTCGGCCGGGACCGTTGGCGCCCGTACCCACCTCGCCCTGGGTATATGACCCGACTACTCGAGACCCTTTGACCGTGCCCCGCCATCCAATCCACTCGTGCCTCCTCACCGCCGAGAATTCCTCTCTGCCGTGTGGACTAAACCTATCGCCACATCCAAATCAAGTGGTCACCGGCGTTGGGACCCCAGGAATTAGTCTGGGAGCGTCCGTGGGCCTTCTGGGCGGGTGGCGTGTCGTCCGCGAGTGAGATCGGTCACCGAGCAAGGCGCAATTGCTCATCGGACTTCGATTCTCCGTCGCGGTCCGCTCTACGTCGCGGCCAGCGTCGCCGTGGCATCGATCACCGGTAACAAGCCCATCTTTGTCCTCGTTGTGCATCGCGCATTGTGTAGCGACGACGAATTGGGAAATGGGGGAGCGGGAGCGCGGGATTGATGTCCGCCGGCGGTAGCTCCGCCGTGGGGATTGTGCGCCGCCGTGCGTTGTCCGTGGTTTTGGGGAAGGTGGAGGCCGGGTTGTGTGGACCGTTGGATGCAGTTCGGGCGGTCCCGATTAGATCTCCGCGTACCGCTTCGCGGGGTCCCTTGTGGCCGTCAGATGGTGATCGGGCGGGTGTCGAGCGCCTGGTCGTTTGGTGACCCGGTCCGTTGATTTGGCATCCGAGGGCTATGAATCGTGCACTGGTTTATAATAGCGAAGATCTAATCCTAGCCGTAGATGTAGGATCGTGCGGCTCTGGTCGAAACATACCTCTTCGGCCAGGGATTTTTGTTAAAGAAACCCCCTGTTTTCGCAGAATAAACCCGCCGTCCAGTGGAACTATTCTCTGTGTCTTAGAAATCTTGCACCGAGAACCCTGTATTTTCTAGAATTCGAGGCCCAGTCCAGAGGAGATTAAAAACAGAGAAATAATATTAAAAATTCATTTTTTAATACAAAAACAAATCTAGAAACTTGTAAAATTCATAGAAATTCCATTTTTGATCCAAATTGAACCATTCCAATTTCTAAAATTTTGTAATAATATTCTATATCATTTAGTATCTCTGTTTTGGCATAAAAACAGTAAGAACATTAATTTAACATTTAATCCTATTTTAATCACATTAAACCTTAGGAAATTCATAACTTGAATTCTATAACTCCAAATTTAGTGATTCCAGTTCCTATGATTTCATTTTAATGTGTAGATTTTTACTGTGTATTTTATTTACATGTTTGGCGCAATGTTAATTTTTGCTATACTATGTATGTATTGTGTTGATGCGAGTAGACGAGCAAGCCACTGTGGAATCTGAGGTTCAACAAGTAGAGGTAGCTGAGCATGAGCTCATTGAAGGCAAGTTGTGCCCTTGATCACTTACTTTTCCCAACCATGTTCTTATTAATTATAATGATCTGCATAGGTTAATTTTGATGGGATCCAATAGGTTACCCCAGTTTTGGTTATCTTTATACCTTGATCACCCCTGAAATATTTTTGGGTAGTACCTGCTATTGCTTTATGTGGATTTGGGTATGAAGATACACTATTCATGATTATTCTGTTATTATCTTGTTATTATTACTGTGCATGTTAAGATCATTAAATTAATGGGAACATGGAGCGACCACCCGGGAAAACAGTGCTACCACAAGGGTTTAATGGGACACCCTTGGCTGATTAACTAGGAAAGCTAGTGGAGGTCTACCTTACCCGAAAGGGGCAAGGGCAGTAGGGGAGTGGTCAGTGTAGGGAGGTCCTTGGTTGATTTTGCTGCGATGGCGGTCAGGCAAGAACCCTGCATTGGAGCTTCCTATAAACTGTAGCGGGTTTTCTGAAGCTAGTGGAACTTTGTAAAGGCCTCGTAGTGTTACCCTGCCTCGCCTCCTCGGTAGAGGTGTATGGGAAGTCGCGATCCCTTGGCAGATGGGTAACATGACTTGTGGGTAAAGATGCACAACCTCTGTAGAGTGTAAAACTGGTATACTAGCCGTGCTCACGGTCATGAGCGGCTCGGACCCTCACATGATTAATTTATGGAACTTAAATTTAATTTGACATTTGCATCGCATTTGGGATTATTTTACTATTACTGTTCTTTATTATTATTATTAAGGTTTGGTATTTACTTACACTTAGTAATTGCTAATAAAATTTTGACCAACTTATAAAAGCAATGCTCAGCTTCAGCCTTTATTTCATTGATCAGCCTTACACTTCATGAACTCCCACCTTTGGTGAGTTCATGCCACATTATTCCCCACGACTTATTGAGCTATGAACGTATGTGAGCTCATTCTTGCTGTCTCACACCCCCCACAGGAGAAGAACAGGTGGTCGAAGAGGAGCCGCCTAACACTGAGGCATTCGACTTGATCTAGGTGGCGTTCTCAGTCGACATTGGCGCCGACGATCCTTAGTTCGTTTTATATTTATCTTTATTTTGTAATAAGTCTTCCGCTATGTAATAAATACTCTGATGTTTTATGACATTTATCTCTATACACTCTGTTATTATATATGTTGTCTTCTTGGCGCATGTATGAGATGCACCCGGCTTTGTCCTTTAAAACCGGGTGTTACAGAAGTGGTATCAGAGGAATGTTGACTGTAGGACGAAACCTAGATAGAAATGGACAACCCTTACCTACTTATCTTATTCTGATTCATTTACACTTACCTTACTCTGATTCTTTCTACACTTATCTTGATCCTGTCTCACCTTCTACTGTTCCACTCTGATCATTCTTACCTTTTCTACTCTTAGACAAGATGGATTTCACACCTTGGAATCCCTACCCCTATGACATTTTTAAGAGATAGGAAGCCTAAGACAAAATTAAAATTATTTTCTCTATTAAAAATGTTGGTTGATTGTTCTGATGATCAATGCCTGATTTGCTTCTTTGATTGATTGAAATATTATATGGACATCTTAGCATGTGCCAGCATAAGGTAATAAATTAGCTATGGTAGGTAAAACATTAAACTGCTTAGCTAATAAATCCCCCAAAGTAACATGATTTGTAATTACTGCCTTGTCTACTGCTGTCTCTTACCATATGTATCTAACTCAGATGGTCAATACCAGGAGGGGTGGTGGAATTGATTTGCCTCCTAATCGACACACTCGAAGGATATATAGACAACCTCAGCCACAGTCTGCAGAGATGAATCCTCCTAATCCTCCACTAGGCGGAGTTGACCCACTGATTGCTGCTCAGATGGCGGTGATGCAGCAAATGGCGGACACTATGGCTGATATGCGTGCCCAGATGCAGCAAGAACGCCAGGAGATGCGTCAGGAAAGAGAAGATATACGACAGGATTTGCGCCAGGAGCGAGAGGAGATACGCCAGGAGAGAAGGGCGCAACAACAACAGCTGCAACAACAACTTCAACAACAGCAGCAACAGCAACAAGTGCCATTGCCTCCACCACCACCACCAGTTCCACCTCGTGATAAGCACCGGGAATTTATGAGCCACAAGCCACCGACCTTCACCAGCTCGCCAGATCCACTTGATGCAGATGATTGGCTAAAAGCAATTGAGAAGATGCTCAACATCGCCCAATGCTCAGACCGGGAGAAAGTTCTTTATGCCTCAGGTCGTCTGATGGGTCCTGCTGCTGACTGGTGGGATTCTTATACTGCTTCCCACGATGCTGCTGATACTATTACTTGGGCAGAGTTCAGTACACAATTCAGGAACTACCATATTCCAGCTGGTATGATAAAGATCAAGAAGAAGGAGTTTCTGTCATTGAAGCAAGGTAACATGTCAGTCAGCGAGTACAGAGACAAATTTATTCAGCTGTCGAGATATGCTCCGGAGGAAGTTGCTGAGGATGAGAGGAAGCAGGAGCACTTCATTGAAGGACTTAATGGACCCTTGCAGTATGCACTGGTTGCACACACCTTTCCATCCTTTCAGAGGCTACTGGATAAGGCTCTTGCTATTGAACACAAGCGTGTTCAATTGGGTGATTTGAAGAGGAAGGCTATCTCACAAGGACAGGGTAGCAGCAGTGTTCGTCCCCGCTATGTTCCACCACAGGGTACACCGACTCGACCAGGAGGGCCGCGTACAGCTCAGTATGCTCCACAAGGGTCTCCACGGACACCTACTCGACAGGCTACCCCCACTGGCACCCCGATGAAGTTTTCAGGATAGAGTCCAGGCACTACTTGTTTCAAGTGTGGGAAGACTGGTCATTATGCAAATGTCTGCCCACAGAGGATTGCTACTACTCCAGTTCAGAACAGGCAGCAAACTCCAGGATCTGGCAAAGGATATTCTATTGCCAAGGTTAATCAAGTCAGCATTGATGCTACTCCGGATGGTGGGGACATCGTACTTGGTATGTTTTATGTTAATGCAATTCCTGCAACCATATTATTTGATTCTGGTGCTACACATTCATTCATGTCTGCTAGATATGCCAACACAAATGAAATACCACTGCTAAATATGAGAAAACCCATGATAGTAATTACACCTAAAGGGCCTGTTGAGGCGAATCAAATGACACGTAGATTGACATTGACCATTATGGGTAGAGAATTTGGAGTTACTGCTATAATATTAGAGTCAAGCAGTATAGATCTGATCCTTGGTATGTCATGGCTAAGAAAGGCAAAGGCCGTTATAGCATGTGGTAGAGGTACCGTAGAGCTCACTACCACTAAAGGAGAAAGATTTCAAGTTAATATTGCAGTAACCTCCTCATCCATGCGTGCAATGTTCTTTATGCCTGAGGAGTTTGTTGGTGACAACATCCGGGTGGTTAGAGATTTTCCGGATGTCTTTCCAGAGGAGTTACCAGGGATGCCACCTGATAGAGAAGTTGAGTTGTTATTGATCTCTTACCTGGGACCGCTCCTATTTCTAAACGGCCATATAGGATGTCCGTAGAGGAGTTGAAGGAACTTAAGAAGCAGTTAACTGAGTTACAGGAGGCAGGGTATATTCGTCCGAGTTCCTCACCTTGGGGAGCACCGGTGTTATTTGTGTAGAAGAAGGATGGATCGCAACGGATGTGTGTGGACTATAGATCACTCAATGATGTCACGGTGAAGAACAAGTATCCATTACCCCATATTGAGGATTTGTTTGATCAGATGAGAGGAGCCAGGGTATTCTCGAAGATTGATCTCCGATCGGGATACCATCAGATGAAGATTAGACCCTCGGATATTCCTAAGACGACTTTCTCAACCCGATATGGATTATATGAGTTTACTGTTATGTCATTTGGATTAACCAATGCACCGGCTTATTTCATGAATTTGATGAACAAAGTGTTTATGGAGTATTTGGACAGATTCGTCGGGGTGTTTATCGACGATATTCTGATCTATTCTAGGAATGAAAATGATCATGAACAACATCTAAGGTTGGTGCTACAAAAGCTGCGAGATAATCAACTCTACGCTAAGTTCAGCAAGTGCGAGTTTTGGATTGACAAGGTGCCATTCCTTGGTCATATTATTTCTAATGGAGGAATAGCAGTGGATCCTGCTAAAGTGAAGGAGATAATGGAGTGGAGAGTGCCCACTACAGTTACTGAGATTCGGAGTTTCTTGGGACTCGCAGGATATTATCGGAGATTTATTGAAGGGTTCTCTAAAATTGCTAAGCCTATGACATCGCTTTTGGAAAAAGGAAGAGAATTCAAGTGGGATGAGAAGTGCCAAGAAAGCTTTGATCAATTGAAGGAGAAACTAATGTCACCACCAGTATTGGTTATGCCAGATCTACAAAAAGGGTTTGACATTTATTGTGATGCATGTGGCCAAGGACTTGGATGTGTGCTCATGCAAGAAGGACATGTGATTGCCTATGCATCTCGTCAATTGCGGAAGCATGAACTGAACTACCCCACTCATGACTTGGAACTGGCTGCCGTTGTGCATGCACTTAAGATTTGGAGACACTACATTATGGGAACTAAGTGCCAAGTATACACGGATCATAAGAGTTTGAAGTATATATTCACTCAGAAGGATCTCAACCTTAGGCAACGTCGTTGGTTGGAGCTCATTAAGGATTATGATTTGGAGATTCACTATCACCCAGGCAAGGCGAATTTGGTTGCAGATGCCTTGAGTCGGAAGGAGCATGTTCACTCCGCTTTCGTTGTCCAGCTACCTGATGAATTAGCAAAAGATTTTGAGAGACTCAACCTGGGAATTGTTACACATACAGAAGGAATTACCATTGAATTGGAACCTACCTTGGAGCAAAAAATTCGTAAAGGTCAGGTTGGTGATGCTAAGATTCAGGAGATCAAGGATCTGATAACAGAGGGTAGAGGCCCAGAGTTCACGGAGGATGAGCAAGGCACGATATGGTTCAAGAATCGGATCCGTGTTCCCGATATTGATAGTCTTCGGGAAACCATATTGAAGGAGGCACATGATTCAGTTTATTCTATCCATCCTGGGAGTACTAAGATGTATCAGGATTTGAAGCAAAAGTATTGGTGGTATGGACTGAAGAGAGATGTGGCTGCACATGTGGCTATGTGCGATGTGTGCCAAAGAGTTAAGGCTGAACACCAGAGGCCAACCGGACTACTGCATCCACTGAAGATACCTGAGTGGAAATGGGAAGAGATTGGTATGGACTTCATTGTTGGATTACCCCGCACGTCTGCTGGATATGATTCTATATGGGTGATTGTGGACAGGCTAACTAAAGTAGCCCACTTTATTCCAGTGAAGACCACGTATTCAGGAGCCAAGTTGGCAGAGTTGTACATGGCACGGATTGTCTGCTTACATGGTGTGCCAAAGAAGATTGTATCAGACCGGGGATCACAGTTTACCTCGCGGTATTGGAAGAAGTTGCACGAGTCCTTGGATACAAGATTGAACTTTAGTTCGGCTTACCATCCCCAGACTGATGGGCAGACTGAGAGGACCAACCAAGTGCTAGAGGATATGTTAAGAGCTTGTGCTCTTAAACATGGTGGAAGTTGGGATAAGAGTTTGCCTTATGCGGAGTTCTCTTACAATAATAGCTATCAGGCCAGTTTGAAGATGTCACCGTTTGAGGCTTTGTATGGCAGAAAGTGCAGGACTCCATTGTATTGGGATCAAACTGGTGAAAGGCAGTTGTTTGGGCCTGAGATTATACAAGAAGCAGAAGAACAAGTCCAGCAAATAAGGGAGAACTTGAGAACTGCGCAGTCAAGACAGAAAAGCTATGCTGATACCCGGAGAAGACTGCTTGAGTTTAAGGAGGGAGATTATGTCTATTTGAAGGTGTCACCACTCCGGGGTATGAGAAGGTTCAAAGTCAAAGGAAAGTTGTCCCCTCGCTTTATTGGACCCTTCTTAATTTTAAAGCGAGTGGGAGAGGTTGCATATCAATTGGAGTTACCGGATCATCTCGCGGATGTTCACGATGTCTTTCATGTATCTCAGCTGAAGAAATGTCTCAGGGTGCCTGAAGAACAGTTACCAATGGAAGACCTTAGCGTTCAAGATGACTTGACTTATGCTGAGTACCCCATCAAGATTTTGGATACTTTGACTCGAGTCATGAGGAATAAGGTTATAAAGATGTGCAAAGTGCAATGGAGCCACCACGGTGAAGATGAAGCAACTTGGGAAAGAGAAGAAGAGCTTCGTATAGATTTTCCTCACCTTTTTCCTAGATCTTCCTAAATCTCGAGGATGAGATTATTTTTAAGGGGGGTAGGATTTGTAATACTCAAAATTGTATACAAGGAATATATAGTGATTTCTTCATTTTATGTGCCTCATTTGCATCATAAGAAAAGAGCACACACACAATTTAGAAATTAAGTCAAACAAATGATAAAAAAATGCATCAGCTGGAGTTTATATGTTTGTGCATTAAATAAAATAATAAGGATAAAAATACTAAGACAATAATTACTAGAAGATGGAGCTTAACCCTAAATTGAAATTTGGGGTTTTGAACAAAATGAGGAAAAGAGAAGGAATATGAAAACATGAATAATATATTTAAATGAATATTCCCAAACTTAATAATTTTAATTGCACAAATATGGTTTGGGAATGAATTGGTCACAAGTTTGAATTTAAATTAGGATTTAAATTTGAATTGGTGAAATAATGGGAAAAACAGAAAATATAAATAAAAGAAAAGAAAAACTGTGCGCTGGGCCGATTTTCTCTCAGCTCGGCCCATTCCACATTTTATTTCCTACACGCGCGCGGCCCATCTTCTTAGCGCAGTAGCGCGCCGACAAGGGAGCCCCACTGGGCAGTCTCCAGTGCGCGTTTGACCTGGTTTCCTCCGTTTCGCCGACCTACGGGGCCCACTTGGCAGACCCGTCCCCTTCCCCGACCGGTCTTCGCGGCGACGGAATCGCGCGCGCAACAGCTCCACGCGAGTCGGCCGGGACCGTTGGCGCCCGTACCCACCTCGCCCTAGGTATATGACCCGACTACTCGAGACCCTTTGACCGTGCCCCGCCATCCAATCCACTCGTGCCTCCTCGCCGCCGAGAAATCCTCTCTGCCGTGTGGACTAAACCTGCCGCCACATCCAAATCAAGTGGTCACCGGCGTTGGGACCCCAGGAATTAGTCTGGGAGCGTCCGTGGGCCTTCTGGGAGGGTGGCGTGTCGTCCGCGAGTGAGATCGGTCGCCGAGCAAGGCGCAATTGCTCATCGGACTTCGATTCTCCGCCGCGGTCCGCTCTTCGTCGCGGCCAGCGTCGTCGTGGCATCGATCACCGGTAACAAGCCCATCTTTGTCCTCGTTGTGCATCGCGCATTGTGTAGCGACGACGAATTGGGAAATGGGGGAGCGGGAGCGCGGGGTTGATGTCCGCCGGCGGTAGCTTCGCCGTGGGGATTGTGCGCCGCCGTGCGCTGTCCGTGGTTTTGGGGAAGGTGGAGGCTGGGTTGTGTGGACCGTTGGATGCAGTTCGGGCGGTCCCGATTAGATCTCCGTGTACCGCTTCGCGGGGTCCCTCGTGGCCGTCAGAAGGTGATCGGGCGGGTGTCGAGCGCCTGGGTCGTTTGGTGATCCGGTCCGTTGATTTGGCATCCGAGGGCTATGAACCGTGCACTGGTTTATAATAGCGAAGATCTAATCCTAGCCGTAGATGTAGGATCGTGCGGCTCTGGTCGAAACATACCCCTTCGGCCAGGGATTTTTGTTAAAGAAACCCCCTGTTTTCGTAGAATAAACCCGCCGTCCAGTGGAACTATTCTCTGTGTCTTAGAAATCTTGCACCGAGAACCCTGTAGTTTCTAGAATTCGAGGCCCAGTCCAGAGGAGATTAAAAACAGAGAAATAATATTAAAAATTCATTTTTAATACAAAAACAAATCTAGAAACTTGTAAAATTCATAGAAATTCCATTTTTGATCCAAATTGAACCATTCCAATTTCTAAAATTTTGTAATAATATTCTCTATCATTTAGTATCTCTGTTTTGGCATAAAAACAGTAAGAACATTAATTTAACATTTAATCCTATTTTAATCACATTAAACCTTAGGAAATTCATAACTTGAATTCTATAACTTCAAATTTAGTGATTCCAGTTCCTATGATTTCATTTTAATGTGTAGATTTTTACTGTGTATTTTATTTACATGTTTGGTGCAATGTTAATTTTTGCTATACTATGTATGTATTGTGTTGATGCGAGTAGACGAGCAAGCCACTGTGGAATCTGAGGTTCAACAAGTAGAGGTAGCTGAGCAGGAGCTCATTGAAGGCAAGTTGTGCCCTTGATCACTTACTTTTCCCAGCCATGTTCTTATTAATTATAATGATCTGCATAGGTTAATTTTGATGGGATCCAATAGGTTACCCCAGTTTTGGTTATCTTTATACCTTGATCACCCCTGAAATATTTTTGGGTAGTACCTGCTATTGCTTTATGTGGATTTGGGTATGAAGATACACTATTCATGATTATTCTGTTATTATCTTGTTATTATTATTGTGCATGTTAAGATCATTAAATTAATGGGAACATGGAGCGACCACCCGGGAAAACAGTGCTACCACAAGGGTTTAATGGGACGCCCTTGGCTGATTAACTAGGAAAGCTAGTGGAGGTCTACCTTACCCGAAAGGGGCAAGGGCAGTAGGGGAGTGGTCAGTGTAGGGAGGTCCTTGGTTGATTTTGCTGCGATGGCGGTCAGGCAAGAACCCTGCATTGGAGCTTCCTATAAACTGTAGCGGGTTTTCTGAAGCTAGTGGAACTTTGTAAAGGCCTCGTAGTGTTACCCTGCCTCGCCTCCTCGGTAGAGGTGTATGGGAAGTCGCGATCCCTTGGCAAATGGGTAACATGACTTGTGGGTAAAGATGCACAACCTCTGCAGAGTGTAAATCGGGTATACTAGCCGTGCTCACGGTCATGAGCGGCTCGGACCCTCACATGATTAATTTATGGAACTTAAATTTAATTTGACATTTGCATCGCATTTGGGATTATTTTACTATTACTGTTCTTTATTATTATTAAGGTTTGGTGTTTACTTACACTTAGTAATTGCTAATAAAATTTTGACCAACTTATAAAAGCAATGCTCAGCTTCAACCTTTATTTCATTGATCAGCCTTACACTTCATGAACTCCCACCTTTGGTGAGTTCATGCCACATTATTCCCCACGACTTGTTGAGCTATGAACGTATGTGAGCTCACTCTTGCTGTCTCACACCCCCTCCACAGGAGAAGAACAGGTGGTCGAAGAGGAGCCGCCTAACACTGAGGTATTCGACTTGATCTAGGTGGCGTTTCTCAGTCGACATTGGCGCCGACGATCCATAGTTCATTTTATATTTATCTTTATTTTGTAATAAGTCTTCCACTATGTAATAAATACTCTGATGTTTTATGACATTTATCTCTATACACTCTGTTATTATATATGTTGTCTTCTTGGCGCATGTATGAGATGCACCCGGCTTTGTCCTTTAAAACCGGGTGTTACAAGTAGCGTATCCGGTGGTGCAACGACTAGGGGTACTACCTCGCTGATGAGCCCGGGGTGCACTTTGTTTGGCAGCCCAACCAAGAGTCATCGGTACTCGTCATGTCGCGCGCGTTCGACGACTACTATATCGAGGATTGTGGCGTCATCTTGGCGCCGAAGGTGACACAGGGGAGGATCGACAACAGTGACCAGTTCATCATCCTCGCTACCGTCAAGGTAGCTTTTGTGTCGGCCTGCCTTTAATTTTCTTCGCAAACACACAATTGCCTTTTTGTTTAAGCAAGAGCGTATGGTGGTGCGTGTCTGATCACTAACGATGTACGAGAGAATTTCTTCCGGCATGTGTGGAACGTGCTCTCCAATGATGAGACCATACAAATCGTGACATATATCGAAGTTTATATGATACTGATGGTTGCAATGTAGTGGTGAAACATCTAGATTAAAATAACAAAATTTATGTATGGCTAGGATCACAAATTAATTACAAAACATTTTCTCATAACAATATAGCATACATTTTGTATATAAGTTATCGTAGTATACTGGTATTATATATTCCCGTTGCAACGCACGGGCACTCAGCTAGTTAATAAATGATTAGGTGTTTTAAATTGTATAACTCCCTCGATTTTGAAAAACACATACATGAAGTACTTATGAACTCACTAATTACCTAAAACCAATTTTAATATGGAACAATTACCTAAAACTAATTTAAATATTGTCGGCGTTCCGAGACCGGGGGGTCCCTGAGCCGACGAGTGAATGTCGCCGCGTGCCCCAGCCCAGATGGGTCGAGCGCGAGGGCGAGCGTGAAGGGGGGAGAGCGAGGCGGCCGGAGACCGGCGTGAGAGAGGTGGGAATCTCGCGGCCTTCGTGTTCGTCCCGCGCCCAGGTCGGGTGCGCTTGCAGGAGAGGGTTACAAGCGTCCACACGGGAGAGGGAGCGAGCGGCTCCGAGCGAGCGCGTGTCTCGTCCTCGTCCCCGCGCGGCCAACACTCTCTAAGAGGGCCCTGGTCCTCCCTTTTATAGGCGCAAGGAGAGGATCCAGGTGTACAATGGGGGGTGTAGCAGAGTGCTACGTGTCTAGCGGAGGAGAGCTAGCGCCCTAAGTACATGCCGTTGTGGCAGCCGGAGAGATTTTGGCACCCAGCTAGTGTGATGTCGTGGCCATCGGAGGAGCGATGGAGCCTGGCGGAGGGACAGCTGTCGGAGCGGTTGAGTCCTTGCTGACGTCCTCTTGCTTCCGTAAGGGGGCTGAGAGCCACCGTCGTCACAGAGTATGCGGGGCGCCATCATTGCCTATCTGGCGGAGCGAGCCAGATGGGACGCCGGTCTTGTTCCCTGCGGCCCGAGTCAGCTCGGGGTAGGGTGATGATGGCGCCTCCTGTAGACATGGCTGGTCTGCGCCCTAGGTTGGGCGATGTGGAAGCTCCTCTGAAGCCGAGGTCGAGTCTGTCTTCCGTGGCCGAGGTCGGGTCCGAGCCCCAGGTTCGGGCGAGGCGGAGATTGCCGGCTGGTGCCGGGGCGGAGTCCGAGCCCTGGGGTCGGACGAAGCGGAGTTCGTCGTCTTCTGGGGCCGAGCCCAAGTCCGAGCCCTGGGTCGGGCGAGGCGGAGATTGTCGTCTGAGGCCAGGGCGTAGTCCGAGCCCTGGGGTCGGGCGAAGCGGGGTTCGTCGTCTTCCAGGATTTAGCCTGTGTCCAAGCCCTAGGTCGGGCGGAGCGGAGTTCGCCGTCTTCCGGGACTTAGCCCGTGTCCGAGCCCTGGGTCGGGCAGAGCGGAGTTCGCCGTCTTCTGGGTCTTAGCCCGTGTCCGAGCCCTGGGTCGGGCGGAGCGGAGTTCGCCGTCTTTCGGGTCTTAGCCCGTGTCCGAGCCCTGGGTCGGGCCTGACTGCCTGTCAGTCTCACTCTGTCAAGTGGCACCGCAGTCGGAGTGGTGCAGGCGGCGCTGTCCTTCTGTCAGGCCGGTCAGTGGAGCGGCGAAGTGACGGTGGTCACTTCGGCTCTGCCGGCTGGGGGGCGCGCGTCAGGATAAAGGTGTCAGGCCACCTTTGCATTAAATGCTCCTGCGGTTTGGTCGGTCGGTGCGGCGATTTGGTCAGGGTTGCTTCTTGGCGAAGACAGGGCCTCGGGCAAGCCGAAAATATGTTCGCCGCTGGAGGGGGGCCTCGGGCGAGACGGAGATCCTCCGGGGTCGGCTGCCCTTGTCTGAGGCTAGGCTTGGGCGAGGCGTGATCGAGTCCCTCGTATGGACCGATCCCTGACTTAATCGCACCCATCAGGCCTTTGCACCTTTGTGCTGATGGGGGTTACCAGCTGAGAATTAGGAGCCTTGAGGGTACCCCTAATTATGGTCCCCGACAGTAGCCCCCGAGCCTCGAAGGGAGTGTTTGCACTCGCTTGGAGGCTTTCGTCGCACTTTTTTTGCAAGGGGACCAGCCTTTCTCGGTTGCGTTTTGTTCCGGTGGGTGCGCGCGAGCGCACCTGCCGGGTGTAGCCCCCGAGGCCTCGGAGGAGTGGTTTCACTCCTTCGAGGTCTTAATGCCTCGCGTAATGCTTCGGCTGGTCTGGTCGTTCCCTCATGCGAGCTGGCCGTAGCCCAGGTGTACGGTCGGGTCCCAAGTTCTCGGGCTACTATGTTGACGCTGTCAACGGTTCGGCCGGAGCCGGGTTTGCGAGAGCAGCCCCGAGCCTCCGCACAGGGCGAGAGGGCGATCAGGGACAGACTCGGCTTTTTTACATACGCCCCTGCATCGCCTTTCCGCAAGGAGGAGGGGGGGAAAGCGCCATGTTGCCCTCGATGGGCGCCGAACATGGTGTCTCCGGTGAGCTGTAAGCGGGTGATCCGAGTGGACGTCCGTGCCCCATTCGTTAGGGGTCGGCTAGGGGCCCAGAGGCACGCCCAAAAGTACCTGCAGGTGATCTGCCGGACCCGGTCCCCTGGCGACGGGGTCCGAGGGCTCGATGCCTCCCTCTGATGGGATCCCGTTACAAGATCATTCCCGCCGGTCTCGGAAATGTCCTAGGGTACCTCGGGAGCGCAGCCCGAGCCTTGGTTATGTATCGAACGTACCCATGGTCATCCCTCGCTCGGCGTCTGAGGCGGCTGTGAACCCTTCGGGAGCCAGCCTTCGAACCCCTGATCAGTAGTGGGCGCGGAGCCCGAGTAGCCTGAGGCGGTCGTTGAACCCTTTCGAGGGGCCGGCCTTCGAACCTCTGACCAGTAGTGGGTGTAGGGCCCACGTGATCTGAGGCGGCTGTCGAACCCTTCCGAGGGGCCAGCCTTCGAACCTCTGATCAGTAGGGAGGCTCGGGGCCTAGTTCCTTCACGGGGAAGGATCCTTTTCGGGGTATCCCCCTTTCCCGGTCCCTGTTGCAAGAGAGAGAAAGAGGAAAAAAGGAAAAGGATACGAAATCGAACGGCGCGACGTACCTTTTTTGACGCGGTCATTATGGCGGAGGCGAAGCGTCGCCCGCTTCTCCTGCCAGAGGCGCCGCCTGTCCCGCCGCGGAGTTAATGCGACGGGGCGAGTGGTTAGAGGAGCGACCGTTGCGCGTGCGCGAGCCGTTCGAGGGATGGAGCACGGGCGCGCTGTCTTCACGTCGTGCGAGAGGGTTCTCTCGCTGCCCCCGGACGGGACGTGAGCTTGGTTGATGACGCGACCGCTGCTCCTGCCTGCCTGCCACCGCCATTACTGCCGGCCCATTCTTGGCCACATTGACCATCGCACCAGGCTAGCGCCGCTGGGTCGTGCACTAGGCCGCCTCGAGTCGCGGCATTGGTTCCGCAGTCGAGGAGGCGCGGTGGTGGCGCAAGTGGCGGTGCAGTTGCATGCACGAAGCATTCAGCGCGCCGGTCGCATGACGCGTGGGCCTGGGCCTCCATGCCGGGCGTGTTGGGAGTCGGAGAAGTGCGCCCACTTGGCGCGGTTGCATGCCGCCTGCATGGCTGCCCACCCTTTCGCCTGCTGGTCTGGGCAAAAGTGGAGGGTCGCTTGTAACCGCTGGGCGGTTGTACGCACCGCGCGCGGCGGTTTGGCTTCTTCTGCTCTGAGCCGGTTTGCTTGACGCGTGGGACCCAGCCCCCGCGCCGCAGGGGAGGACCTTGGAGTGTGTTGGAGAAGACTCAGCCCGTGACGGCTGGGGACGCAAGTAGGGAGAGCCGCCTTTAAAAGGAGGGTGACCCCCTTGGGAGGCGACCATGTCTTCGCGCTCCCTTATGCATCGTGTCTTTCTGCCTTCCAAGCCCCTGGATGGGGGATATCCGCCGTCTTTCCGCCTCGTCGTTGGAGGAACGCAACTCTGCGGGAGTTGGTACCTTTCAGCCATCGTTCGGCTTCAAGGATTTTCATCATGCAGCCCGGCTGCACCCCTCCGCCGGCGGTCACCCAAGATGGTGACCTCCAGTTTGATGGTGGGGGAAAGCGAGCCGGGCTGTGGCCTCTGCCCCTCCCTCAGCCTCAAGGATTTTCATCACCAGGGCTGGGGAGGGGAGTGAGCCGAGTTGGGGTCGGCCCCTGCGTGGGCGGTGGCCCGCTCCTTCTGCCGTAGCACCCGCCCCGAAGCCGCTGCTGAAGCTGCTTCGTCGCCCGGGACGGGGGTTGTTGGCGCTGTTGCCGGATCGGGCGGCGGCGAGCCACCCGTCGGCCCTCGATCGCTCCGCGGGTTCCCCAATCTTGTGGGGTTGTTCGTACCCGCAGAGACGGAACCGGAGTTCCGTTTGTAATGGCACTTCAAATGCCAGTGTTCATTGTGGCTGTCGAGGCCTGAACATGTATGTATTTTCGGCACGGAGCCGTGTTTTTTCCTCATTTTCGAGCACTAAGACTCGCCTGTTGGTTGTCTGAACCGCTTCACCAAGCGTGAGTCGCCCTGTGTAAAGGTGACGAGTGAGGTATCCGTATCCCAGAGGCGTAGGAGTCCCTTGGCTCGGTCGGCCTTGTTGTCCGAGGCTTCTCTAGCTTAATTAAAGGAACCCCTCGGTCGCTCTCCGATGAGCCGAGGCCAGGGGTAGCGGTGTCAGCATGAACAGTGGCAGAGTTGGCTCGAAAAGAAAACCTGGTTGGCCGGAGCCTGGCCGGGTCGTCCGTTAGTGGGACCGACGCCGGAGTTGACCAGCCGAGGCCTCGGGTCGTGCTGACGTCCTTGGAGGGCAACTGGCCGAGGCCCCGGGGTGACCGGCCGAGCCGCCTGCTCGGGCCGGATTCCCGGAGAAGGCCCTGGCAGCGATGACCCGGGCGTGGCGATGACGTCGTCCTTCGGAGTGGAGACCTTCGGACCGCGTCACCGTCCGAGGCTAGGTCAGACCTCGCTGAAGGTGTTGTCAATGCCGAGGGTGCTGCTGCTCCCTTCAGCCGTCAAGATCCGAGCCTGCAGGATCGGATTGTCTTGTAGCGTGTGTTTCCTGCGACCGCCGAGGCCTAAACACACCCTCGCCGTGTTGTAAAGCCGCGTCTCCTTTCCTCTTGTTTCGAGCATCTGGACCTTTTTGTTGGTAACGGAAATGTTTGTGCGAGCGAGAGTTGCTTCTCGCGGAAGGTGACGAGTGAGGTATCCGTATCCCGGAGGCGTAGGAGTCCCTCAGCTCGGTCAGCCTTGGTTGCTTACGTGTACTCCGTCGTTTTCAGGATCCACTTTCGAAGTAGCCAAAAAGCGCGAAAGACATTCTGGCAGAAAAGATCTTTTTTCGAGGAAAATTTCGACGCAGAGGGGGTTCCCCCCTTTTAGCCCCCGAGGGAGGGTCGGGCTTTGCCGAGGCGAGGCTGACCCTTCCTTGATGACTAAACTTTGCGTGGGTGCGAGGTATATGATCAACTTGAAAACATCTTAAGGGTAGAAGCGATGTAGCTGTTGGATGTTCCAGGCGTTGTCGTAGACCTCGCCTTGACTGTTGGCCAGCTTGTACGTTCCGGGCTTCAGAACTTTGGCGATGACGAATGGCCCCTCCCAGGGGGGCGCGAGCTTGTGCCGCCCACGGGCGTCTTGTCGCAGCCGAAGCACCAGGTCGCCCACCTGGAGGTCTCGGGACCGGACCCCTCGGGCGTGGTAGCGTCGCAGGGACTGCTAGTACCGCGCCGAGTGTAGCAAGGCCTTGTCCCGAGCCTCCTCCAGCTGGTCCAGCGAGTCTTCTCGGCTAACTTGGTTGCTTTGGTCGGTGTAGGCCCTCGTCCTCGGGGAACCGTATTCTAAGTCTGTGGGCAAGATGGCTTCGGCCCCATAGACTAGAAAGAACGGCGTGAAGCCCGTGGCTCGGCTCGGCGTTGTCCTCAGACTCCAGACCACCAAGGGGAGTTCCTTCATCCACCGCTTGCCGAACTTGTTGAGGTCGTTGTAGATCCGAGGCTTGAGCCCTTGTAGAATCATGCCGTTGGCACGCTCCACCTGCCCATTCGTCATGGGATGAGCCACGGCGGCCCAATCCACCCGGATGTGGTGATCCTCGCAGAAGTCCAGGAACTTTCTGCCGGTGAACTGGGTGCCGTTGTCAGTGATGATGGAGTTCGGGACCCCGAAGCGATGGATGATGTTGGTGAAGAACGCCACCGCCTGCTCGGACCTGATGCTGTTCAGGGGTCAGACCTCGATCCACTTGGAGAATTTGTCGATGGCGACCAGCAGGTGCGTGTAGCCCCCGAGTGCCTTCTGCAAGGGGCCGACGAGATCTAGACCCCACACAGCAAAAGGCCAGGTGATGGGTATCGTCTGCAGAGCCTGAGCGGGCAGGTGGGTCTGCCTCGCGTAGAACTGACACCCTTCGCAGGTGCGGACAATTCTAGTGGCGTCGGCCACCGCCGTCGGCCAGTAGAAGCCTTGCTGGAAAGCATTCCCGACAAGGGCTCGAGGCGCTGCGTGATGGCCGCAAGCCCCCGAGTGTATCTCTCGCAGGAGTTCCTGACCTTCGGCGATGGAGATGCATCGCTGGAGGATGCCGGAGGGGCTGCGGTGGTAGAGCTCCTTTCCATCTCCCACCAAGATGAACGACTTGGCGCGCCGAGCCTCGGCTCGGTCGAGGGGTAGCTCTCCTCGGTGGAGATATTGCAGGTACGGGGTCTGCCAGTTTCGATTAGGCGTGACCCTGCTTCGCTCCTCCTCGATGCGCAGTGCTTCACCCTCGGGGACTGAGGGTACCTCGGACTGAACCGAGGGCGCCTCGGGCCGAGCTGAGGTTGCCTCGGGTTGAGCTGAGGGTGCCTTGGACTGAGCCGAGGGCGCCTCGGGTTGAGCCGAGGGTGCCTCGGACTGAGCCGAGGGTACCTCGGACTGAGCCGAGGGTACCTCGGGCTCGGACGTGTTGTCGATCTTGACGGAGGGTTGATGCAGGTCTCGGGAGAAGACGTCCGGGGGAACCGTTGTTCGCCCCGAGGCTATTTTAGCCAGCTCGTCCGCAGTCTCGTTGTAGCGCCGGGCGACGTGGTTGAGCTCGAGCCCGTAGAACTTGTCTTCCAGGCGCCGAACATCATCGCAGTAGGCCTCCATCTTCGGGTCGCGGCAATGGGAGTTCTTCATGACTTGGTCGATGACGAGCTGCGAGTCACCGCGAGCGTCGAGGCGTCGGACCCCTAGCTCGATGGCGATCCGCAACCCGTTGACCAGAGCCTCATACTCGGCTACATTGTTGGACGCCGGGAAATGGAGGCGTAGCACGTAGCGTAGGTGCTTCCCGAGGGGCGAGATGAAGGGTAGGCCTGCGCCGGCTCCTGTCTTCATCAGCGACCCGTCGAAAAACATAGTCTAGAGTTCCGGCTGGATCGGAACTGTTGGGAGCTGGGTGTCGACCCATTCAGCCACGAAGTCCGCCAAGACCTGGGACTTGATGGCCTTCCGAGGAGCGAACGAGATTGTTTCGCCCATGATTTCCACCGCCCACTTTGCAATCCTACCCGAGGCCTCTCGGCACTGGATGATCTCCCCCAGGGGGAAGGATGACACCACAGTTACCGGATGAGACTCGAAGTAGTGTCGCAGCTTCCGCCGCGTTAGGATCACCGCGTACAGCAGTTTCTGCACTTGTGGGTAGCGGATTTTGGTTTCGGACAGCACCTCGCTGACGAAGTAGACTGGCCTCTGAACGGGCAATGCATGCCCCTCTTCTTGCCTCTCGACCACAATCGCGGCGCTGACCACATGAGTGGTCACGGCAACATAGACCAAGAGGGCTTCTCCGGCAGCTGGGGGCACCAAGATAGGCGCCTTCGTGAGGAGCGCCTTCAGGTTCCCGAGGGCTTCCTCGGCCTCAGGGGTCCAAGTGAAGCACTCGGCCTTCCTCAAGAGGCGGTACAGAGGTAGACCTCTTTCGCCGAGGCGTGAGATGAAGCGGCTCAGAGCCGCGAGACATCCCATGACTCTCTGTACGCCTTTCAAGTCCTTGATGGGCCCTATGCTGGTGATGGTTGCGATCTTCTCCGGGTTGGCTTCGATGCCCCGCTCGGAGACGATGAATCCCAAGAGCATGCCTCGGGGTACCCCGAAAACACACTTTTCGGGATTGAGCTTGACGCCTTTCGCCTTGAGACGTCGGAATGTCGTTTCAAGGTCGGAAAGGAGGTCGGAGGCTTTCCTCGTCTTGACTACGATGTCATCGATGTAGGCCTCGACCGTGCAGCCAATGTGTTCGCCGAACACATGGTTCATGCACCGCTGGTACGTCGCACCCGCATTCCTCAAGCCGAACGGCATGGTGACATAGCAGTACATGTCGAAGGGTGTGATGAAAGAAGTCGCGAGCTGGTCGGACTCTTTCATCCTGATTTGATGATACCCTGAGTAGGCATCGAGGAAAGACAGGGTTTCGCACCCAGCAGTGGAATCCATGATTTGGTTGATGCGAGGCAGAGGGTAGGGAACCTTCGGACATGCTTTGTTGAGACCAGTGTAGTCTACACACATCCGCCATTTCCCCCCTTTCTTTCTCACAAGCACAGGGTTGGCAAGCCATTCGGGATGGAATACCTCTTTGATGAACCCTGCCGCCATTAGCTTGTGGATCTCCTCGCCTATGGCTCTGCGCTTCTCCTCGTCGAATCGGCACAGTGGCTGCTTGACGGGTCGGACTCCAGCTCGGATGTCCAGCGAGTGCTCGACGACATCCCTCGGTATGCCGGGCATGTCCGAGGGACTCCACGCGAACACGTCGGCGTTCGCGCGGAGAAAGTCGACGAGCACTGCTTCCTATTTGGGATCGAGCCCGGAGCCGATCCGGATCTGCTTGGAGGCGTCGCCGCTGGGGTCGAGGGGGACGGACTTAACCGTCTCCGCTGGCTCAAAGTTGCCGGCATGACGCTTCATGTCTGGCACCCCCTTAGATAGGCTCTCTAGGTCGGCGATGAGGGCCTCGGACTCGGCGAGGGCCTCGGCATACTCCACGCACTCCACGTCGCATTCGAACGCGTGTTTGTACGTGGGGCCGATGGTGATGACCCCGTTGGGGCCCGGCATCTTGAGCTTCAAGTAGGTGTAGTTGGGGACGGCCATGAACTTCGCGTAGCATGGCCTCCCCAGTACCGCGTGGTAGGTTCCTCGGAACCCAACCACCTCGAACGTCAGGGTCTCCCTTCAGAAGTTGGAGGGTGTTCCGAAGCAGACGGGAAGGTTGAGTTGTCCGAGGGGCTGGACACGCTTCCCAGGAATGATCCCATGGAAGGGCGCAGCGCCTGCTCGGACGGAGGACAGATCGACACGTAGGAGTCCGAGGGTCTCGGCGTAGATGATGTTGAGGCTGCTGCCTCCGTCCATGAGGACCTTGGTGAGCCTGACGTCGTCGATGACGGGGTCGACGACGAGCGGGTATTTCCCCGGGCTCGGCACATGGTCGGGGTGATCGTCTCGGTCGAAGGTGATGGGCTTGTCGGACCAGTCTAGATAGACTGGTGCCGCCACCTTCACCGAGCAGACCTCCCGGCGCTCTTGCTTGTGGTGCCGAGCCGAGGCGTTCGCCGCTTGCCCACCATAGATCATGAAGCAGTCACGAACCTCGGGGAACTCTCCTGCCTGGTGATCTTCCTTCTTGTTGTCGTCGCGGGCCTTGCCACCCTCCGCGGGTGGCCCGGCCCTGTGGAAGTGGCGCCGAAGCATGACGCACTCCTCAAGGGTGTGCTTGACGGGCCCCTGGTGATAGGGGCACGGCTCCTTGAGCATCTTGTCGAAGAGGTTGGCACCTCCGGGGGGCTTCCGAGGGTTCTTGTACTCGGCGGCGGCGACAAGGTCCACGTCGCCGGCGTCGCGTTTCGCTTGCGACTTCTTCTTGCCCTTCTTCTTGGCGCCGCGCTGAGTTGACGCCTCGGGAGTATCTTCCGATGGGCGGCCCTGGGGCTGCTTGTCCTTTCGGAAGATAGCCTCGACCGCCTCCTGGCCGGAGGCGAACTTGGTGGCGATGTCCATCAGCTCGTTCGCCCTGGTGGGGGTCTTGCGACCCAGCTTGCTCACCAGGTCGCGGCAGGTGGTGCCGGCGAGGAACGCGCCGATGACATCCGAGTCGGTGATGTTGGGCAGCTCGGTGCGCTGCTTCGAGAATCGCCAGATGTAGTCTCGGAGAAACTCTCCCGACTGCTGTTGGCAGCTTCAGAGGTCCCAGGAATTCCCGGGGCGCACGTACGTGCCCTAGAAATTGCCGGCGAAAGCTTGGACTAGGTCGTTCCAGTTGGAGATCTGCCCCGGAGGCAGGTGCTCCAACCAGGCGCGAGCGGTGTCGGAGAGGAACAGGGGGAGGTTGCGGATGATGAGGTTGTCATCGTCCGTTCCACCCAGTTGGCAGGCCAGACAGTAGTCCACGAGCCATAGTTCCGGTCTCGTCTCCCCCGAGTACTTTGTGATAGTGGTCGGGGGTCGGAACCGGGTCGGGAACGGCGCCCGTCGGATGGCTCGGCTGAAGGCTTGCGGACCGGGTGGTTCAGGCGAGGGACTCCGATCCTCCCCGCTGTCGTAGCGTCCCCCACGCCTGGGGTGGTAGCCTCGGCGCACCCTCTCATCGAGGTGGGCCCGACGGTCGCGGTGATTGTGCTCGTTGCCGAGGCGACCCGGGGCCGCAGGCGCGGTGTTGCGCGTGCGCCCGGTGTAGACCGAGGCTTCCCGCATGAATCGGGAAGCCGCGGCATGAGGTTCCGAGGGGTACCCCTGCCTTCGGGAGGCAGAGCTCTCGGCCCGTCGGACCATGGCGCCTTCCAGGAGACTCTTGAGCTCTCCCTGAATTCGCCGCCCCTCGGTGGTTGATGGCTCCGGCATCTCACGGAGAAGCATCGCTGCTGCAGCCAGGTTCCGGCCGACCCCACTGGATGCGGGTGGTGGCCTGACCCTGACGTCGTCGGTGATGCGGTGCTGGAAGCCCTGGGGTAGATGACGTATTTCCCCGGCCGGAGGTTGGCCCGCCCATGCCTGCCCGACGTCCCGACGGATCGGCTCAAGCGCTCCTGCTCTCTCGTCGAGCCTGGCCTGCACCCCGCGGATTTGCTCGAGCTGTGGGTCATGGCCCCCCGCCTGAACGGGGACCACAGCTAGCTCCCGTGGGATGTCAACGCGAGGCACCGGCCTAGGGAGGTCACCTTCCTCCAGCATGCCGAGATGGTTGCCTTCGGAGGGACCCCCTAGATCGACGTGGAAGCATTCGCGACTTGGGCCGCAGTCCTCGTCGCCGAGGCTACGGCTACCGTCGGAACAGTCGGAAAGGCAGCAATCGCATGCGGTCATGAAGTCCCGCATGGCACTGGGGTTGCCAAGTCCGGAGAAATCCCAACAGATGCTGGGTTCGCTGTCTTCCTCGGACCCAGAGGGCCCGTAGGTCGAGACGTCCGTCAGCCGGTCCCAAGGTGACCGCGTACGAAACCCCAGAGGGTTTGGACTTGCCTCTATGAGAGCACCCGCCAAAGCGAAGCCGCTAGGCGGGTCGAGGCTGAATCCGAAAGGCGTGGGATGGGAATCGGTCGGTACCTTTTGGTCGACGAGCGGCGATAATGTCACGTCGGGGGCTGACTGCACCGTCGTCTCAGGTACGAGGGTGACGTCCAGCAAGCTTTTCGCGAGCGTGCTGGCGTCGTCCGCTTGCTCGGGATTGGCGTGTCGCGGGGAGACGGCGCTCGCCTTCGTCTCAAACGCGAGGTCGACGCCCAGTGCGCCCCCCGTTGGGGCGCTAGGGCCGTCGACTCGCTCGATAGCCGACGAGGCGCTGTCTCCTGCTTGGCCTTGGTTGCCCCGCCTCCTCCTCCGTCAGCGGGGAAGAGGGCAGGGTGAGCTCGAAGGTTGTTCTTCCACCAAGCGGGGAAGACGTCGCCGATTCCACCGCCGGCGGGCGGGTTTTCGGCCGCCACTGTCGTTGTCGCGCGGCGGTGGAAGGAGTATCATGTCGTAGCTGCCGTCGAGGGACATGAACTCAAGACTCCCGAAACGGAGCACCGTCCTGGGTTGGAAAGGTTGCTGGAGACTGCCCATCTGGAGCTTGACGGGAAGCTGTTCGTCAACACACAGCAGGCCCCTACCTGGCGCGCCAACTGTCGGCGTTCCGAGACCGGGGGGTCCCTGAGCCGACGAGTGAATGTCGCCGCGTGCCCCAGCCCAGATGGGTCGAGCGCGAGGGCGAGCGCGAAGGGGGGAGAGCGAGGCGGCTGGAGACCGGCGTGAGAGAGGTGGGAATCCCGCGGCCTTCGTGTTCGTCCCGCGCCCAGGTCGGGTGCGCTTGCAGTAGGGGGTTACAAGCGTCCACGTGGGAGAGGGAGCGAGCGGCTCCGAGCGAGCGCGTGTCTCGTCCTCGTCCCCGCGCGGCCAACCCTCTCTAAGAGGGCCCTGGTCCTCCCTTTTATAGGCGCAAGGAGAGGATCCAGGTGTACAATGGGGGGTGTAGCAGAGTGCTACGTGTCTAGCGGAGGAGAGCTAGCGCCCTAAGTACATGCCGTTGTGGCAGCCGGAGAGATTTTGGCACCCAGCTAGTGTGATGTCGTGGCCGTCGGAGGAGCGATGGAGCCTGGCGGAGGGACAGCTGTCGGAGCGGTTGAGTCCTTGCTGACGTCCTCTTGCTTCCGTAAGGGGGCTGAGAGCCGCCGTCGTCACAGAGTATGCGGGGTGCCATCATTGCCTATCTGGCGGAGCGAGCCAGATGGGACGCCGGTCTTGTTCCCTGCGGCCCGAGTCAGCTCGGGGTAGGGTGATGATGGCGCCTCCTGTAGACGTGGCTGGTCTGCGCCCTAGGTTGGGCGATGTGGAAGCTCCTCTGAAGCCGAGGTCGAGTCTGTCTTCCGTGGCCGAGGTTGGGTCCGAGCCCCAGGTTCGGGCGAGGCGGAGATTGCCGGCTGGTGCCGGGGCGGAGTCCGAGCCCTGGGGTCGGACGAAGCGGAGTTCGTCGTCTTCTGGGGCCGAGCCCAAGTCCGAGCCCTGGGTCGGGCGAGGCGGAGATCGTCGTCTGAGGCCAGGGCGTAGTTCGAGCCCTGGGGTCGGGCGAAGCGGGGTTCGTCGTCTTCCGGGATTTAGCCCGTGTCCGAGCCCTAGGTCGGGCGGAGCGGAGTTCGCCGTCTTCCGGGACTTAGCCCGTGTCCGAGCCCTGGGTCGGGCAGAGCGGAGTTCACCGTCTTCTGGGTCTTAGCCCGTGTCCGAGCCCTGGGTCGGGCGGAGCGGAGTTCGCCGTCTTCCGGGTCTTAGCCCGTGTCCGAGCCCTGGGTCGAGCCTGACTGCCTGTCAGTCTCACTCTGTCAAGTGGCACCGCAGTCGGAGTGGCGCAGGCGGCGCTGTCCTTCTGTCAGGCCGGTCAGTGGAGCGGCGAAGTGACAGCGGTCACTTCGGCTCTGTCGGCTGGGGGGCGCGCGTCAGGATAAAGGTGTCAGGCCACCTTTGCATTAAATGATCCTGCGGTTTGGTCGGTCGGTGCGGCGATTTGGTCAGGGTTGCTTCTTGGCGAAGACAGGGCCTCGGGCAAGCCAGAAATATGTTCGCCGCTGGAGGGGGGCCTCGGGCGAGACGGAGATCCTCCGGGGTCGGCTGCCCTTGTCCGAGGCTAGGCTTGGGCGAGGCGTGATCGAGTCCCTCGTATGGACCGATCCCTGACTTAATCGCATCCATCAGGCCTTTGCACCTTTGTGCTGATGGGGGTTACCGGCTGAGAATTAGGAGCCTTGAGGGTACCCCTAATTATGGTCCCCGACAAATATGGAACGGAGGGAGTAGTATATTTCAATGTAGATTAATGTTTAATATGATAATAACTAGTATAGTGTTAACTCAATTAAAATAATATTAGTATAGTATTTATTTTTAATTCAATTCAATTTAATTTAATTTAGTATGCAGACCATGCTAGAAACTAAACACGCTATTTTGGCGCCGCGCTGGTGGTCGTGTCCGCGTGGCTAGAGATGGCGACCACGAATTTTCCGCCAGTTTTAGATCTGTTGAAGTATACTCAGCGGTAACAAGATTGAGAGAAACACAAATGATAGAACAGTTATCTTTATTGCAGAAATCCTTGTTTATATACAAGTAGATACAGTGTCTCCCAAGGGGTGTGTCCCTTGGGAATAACTGTTAGGGGTTGATCATATATTATACAAATATTTTGTAACACTCCCCCTTGATCAATCCAAATCTATTTGATCATCTGCAAGTTGTCTTTCAATGTACCATCTCCTCAAAAACCCTATGGGAAAAATAAGGAGTACACAATGTCTTTTGGATTATGAGTAAAACTCATATTGAACTCCAAAAGAAAATATGCTTGTAATCATCATGTATAAAAACCCTTGTGGGAGAAAAGTCATGATGAAGCATATAGCTTAGTTGATATTACCTCATTAAAAACTTTGGATGAGAAAACCTTAACAAGGTAAAACTCATACAAAGAAAATAGTGTAATATGATATCACGGAGAATTACTCCCCCTGATTCTTGCAATCACTTAAGTCTTCTCATACCAATCCCCTCAACACATTTCTGAAACGTGGAGTATGGTAGAGATTTTGTGAATAGATCGACAAGATTATCACAAGACTTTGTTTGCAAGATGTTTATATCTCCATTTTCCTAAAGTTCATGGGGATAAAACAATTTAGGAGCAATATGTTTATTAATGTTGCTCCTGATATAACATGTTTCCATCTGAACAACACAAGCTCAATTATCCTTATGGATAATGGTCGGTGATTCAGTTGAATCATGGTACAATATTGTTCTCCAATGGACAATAATATGTCTATAGCCATCATCTCAAAAACCCCTCGTGGGGAAAATAAATGATGAGACATATAACTCAGGCTAATATTTCTCCAAGATAATCTTGCCAGAAAATCTGAGAAATCAACATATCAGCTGAGTCTCCTTAAAAACTGTAATACTCAAATTTGTATATAAAGAATACAGAGTGAATTCCTCAATTTCATGTGCCATATTTGCATCATAAGAAAAGAGCACACACACAATTTAGGGACTAATTCAAACAAATGAGAAAAAAATGCATCATGTTGGAGTTTGTATGTTTGTGCATTAAATAAAATGATAAGTATAAAAATAGTAATAATAAAAAAAGGGGGTGTTGACATAATTTAAAACTTGGAAATTTGGGAAAAGAGAGTATATAAAACATAAATAAACTTTATATTATCCAAATTGGCACTCCTTAAACTCACAATAGGATTTGAGCACAAATTCTGCACAGCGTTTGGAAGTAAATTTGAATTCAAATTTGGATTTGCAAGTAGAAAAAAAAGAATAAAACAAACCTAGCCTAAGTGGGCCGACCGCGACCCTTCTGGCCCAACCGGCCTTCTCAGCCGTGCGGCCGACCAAGCCTCCACGAGCGCTTGTCGCAGCTGGACATTGGGGCCCACGCGTCACTGGCTCGTGCTCGCTTACACATGGGCCCCGCAGGTCAGGGCCGTCAACAACCTTCCGTTCGAGGCGCGGCTCGTACGGTCCTGCTCGAATCTTCCTCCGCGATGTGCGCCGATGACCGAGACCAACCAGGGGATTAAAACCCCAATCGACCCCGCCGCAACCCTATTCTCTAACACCTTAGCACCTCACCGCCCTCTTCACTGGTCCGTGCGCGCCGTGTGCTCGACACCATAAGGAGAGAGAGAGTGAAATTGGGGTGTCGTGTGGCCAACCGGGTGCCTGCGTCGCTGGTGATTCGGATCCGGGTCGGTGGGCATCGCGGGAGCTTGGTGGTGCTGCTCGCGGGCGCGTCGAGGAGGATCGAACGTCGGGGCACGGGAATTCGTCGCCGGAGTCCCAGGATCCGCCGCGGGCCGCACTGCTTGTGGTCGGGTGCTCTCCACGCCACGACAATCGGTGAGACCTCCTTCTTTGCGCTTGTAATCGCCAGTACTTCGTGTATTCGTTATCGGGGTAGGAAATAGCGCAGCGGGACCGTGGATGGCTTGGCTCCGGCGAGTGCGCCACCGTGCTCTGTGGGTTGCGCCGCCGTCTCGGGTTAAGGTGAGAGAGAGGTGCGATGGCCGTCGGATGTGGAGCGGACGGTCCCGATTAGATCAGGCTTACCTCTTCGTCCCAGTGAACCCTGGCCGTCCATCCGCGAACGAGCGGATACAGTTCAATGTCAGTTATTTAAAATCCGAGCCGTTGATGCGAGATCCTGCGGCTGTGTGAGCGTACCGATTCGGTATTAAGTAGATCTAATCCTGGCCACTGAAGTCTAATCCAACGGCCAGAACGGCCCGATACCCCTTTGCGGGTACTCTTTACAAAAGAAACCTTATGTTTTTAGGATTTAGAACCCGCCGTCCCTAGCGACTGTGCTCTGTGTCTTGGTGTTCTTACGCCCGAGACCCCTGCACTTCTCATATTTTAGCGCCCAGTCCAGAGGAGTTTAAAAACGAAGAAATAATATCAGAAATTCATTTTTAATACAAAAACAAATCTAGAAACTTGTGAAATTCATAGAAATCCCATTCTTGATCCAAATTTAACCATTCCAATTTCTAAAATTTTGTAACAATATTCTCTATCACTTAGTATCTCTGTTTTGGCATAAAAACAGTAAGAACATTAATTTAACATTTAATCCTATTATAATCACCTTAAATCTTAGGAAATTCATAACTTGAATTCTATAACTCCAAATTCAGTGATTCCAGTTCCTATGATCTCATTTTAATGTGTAGATTTTTACTGTATATTTTATTTACATGTTTGGTGTGATGTTGATTTTGGCTATACTATGTATGTATTGTGTTGATGCGAATAGACGAGCAAGCCACTGTGGAAACTGAGGTTCAACAAGTAGAAGTAGCTGAGCAGGAGCTCATTGAAGGCAAGTTGTGCCCTTGATCACTTACTTTTCCCAGCCATGTTCTTATTAATTTTAATGATCTGCATAGGTTAATTTTGATGGGAGCCCTTATGTTACCCCAGTTTTTGATTACCTCTATACCTTGTTCACCCCTGATACATTTTTGGGTAGTACTTGCTATTGCTTTATGTGGATTGGGTATGGAGATACACTATTCATGATTATTCTGTTATTATCTTGTTATTATTACTGTTCATGTTGAGATCATTAAATTAATGGGAACATGGACCGACCACCCGGGAAAACAGTGCTACCACAAGGGTTTAATGGGACGCCCTTGGCTGATTAACTAGGAAAGCTAGTGGAGGGCTACCTTACCCGAAAGGGGCAAGGGCAGTAGGGGAGTGGTCAGTGTAGGGAGGTCCCTGGTTGATTTTGCTGCGATGGCGGTCAGCCAGGAACCCTGCATTGGAACTTCCTATAAACTGTAGCGGGTAGTCTGAAGCTAGTGGAACTTTGTAAAGGCCTCGTAGTGTTACCCTGCCTCGCTTCCTTGGTAGAGGTGTATGGGATTCATGACCCCTTGGCAGATGGGTAACATGACTTGTGGGTAAAGATGCGCAACCTCTGCAGAGTGTAAAACTAGTATACTAGCCGTGCTCACGGTCATGAGCGGCTCGGACCCTCACATGGTTAATTATGGAACTTAAATTCAATTTGACATTTGCATCGCATTTGGGATTATTTTACTTTTACTGTTCTTTATTATTATTAAGGTTTGGTATTTACTTACACTTAGTAATTGCTAATAAAATTTTGACCAACTTATAAAAGCAATGCTCAGCCTCAACCTTTACTTCATTGATTAGCCTTACACTACATGAACTCCCACCTTTGGTGAGTTCATGCCACATTATTCCCCACGACTTGTTGAGCTATGAACGTATGTGAGCTCACTCTTGCTGTCTCACACCCCCCCCACAGGAGAAGAACAGGTGGTCGAAGAGGAGCCGCCTAACACCGAGGAGTTCGATCTGATCTAGGTGGCGTTTCTCAGTCGACATTGGCGCCGACGATCCTTAGTTCGTTTTATGGTTAATCCTTTATTTTGTAATAAGACTTCCGCTATGTAATAAGTACTCTGATGTTTTATGACATTTATCTCTATACACTCTGTTATTATATATGTTGTCTTCTTGGCGCATGTATGAGATGCACCCGGCTTTGTCCTTTAAAACCGGGTGTTACAGAAGTGGTATCAGAGGAAATGTTGACTGTAGGACGAAACTTAGATAGAAATGGACAAAACCCTTACCTACTTACCTTATTCTGATTCATTCTATACTTACCTTACTCTGATTCTTTCCATACTTAACTTGATCCTGTCTCACCTTCTACTGTTCCACTCTGATCATTCTTATCTTTTCTACTCTAAGATAAGATGGATTTCACACTTTGGAATCCTATATTTATGACTTTTCTAAGAGATAGGAGGCCTAAGACAAAAAAATCAAAACTATTTTCTCTATTTAAAAATGTTGGTTGATTGTTCTGATGATCAATGCCTGATTTGCTTCTTTGATTGATTGAAATAGTATAGATGGACATCTTAGCATGTACCACTATAAGGTATTGTATTAGCTTTAGTAGGTGACACACTAATCTACTTAGCTAATAAATCCCCCCCAAAATAACCTGATTTGTAAGTACCTGCCTTGGCTACTATTTTCTTACCATATGTATCTAACTCAGATGGTCAATACCAGGAGGGGTGGTGGAATTGATTTGCCTCCTAATCGACACACTCGAAGGATATATAGACAACCTCAGCCACAGCCAGCAGAGATGGATCCTCCTAATCCTCCACCAGGCGGAGTTGATCCACTGGTTGCTGCTCAGATGGCGGTGATGCAGCAAATGGCGGACACTATGGCTGATATGCGTGCCCAGATGCAGCAAGAACGCCAGGAGATGCGTCAGGAAAGAGAAGATATACGGCAGGAGTTGTGCCAGGAGCGGGATGAGATACGCCAGGAAAGGAGGGCACAACAACAGCAACAGCAGCAACAAGTGCCATTGCCTCCACCACCACCACCAGTTCCACCCCGAGACAAGCATAGAGAGTTCATGAGTCATAAGCCACCTACATTCGCTAGCTCACCTGATCCACTGGACGCGGATGATTGGCTGAAATCCGTTGAAAAGATGTTGAATATTGCACAGTGCACGGACCAGGAGAAGGTTCTATATGCTTCTGGACGTCTGACAGGTCCTGCTGCTGATTGGTGGGATTCTTATACTGCTGCCCATGATGCTGCTGATACTATTACTTGGGCAGAGTTCAGTACACAGTTCAGGAACTACCATATTCCAGCTGGGATGATAAAGATCAAGAAGAAGGAATTTCTGTCGCTGAAGCAAGGAAGTATGTCAGTCAGCGAGTACCGCGACAAGTTTATTCAGTTATCCAGATATGCCCCTGAAGAAGTTGCTGAAGACGAGAGGAAGCAGGAGCACTTTATTGAAGGACTTAATGGACCACTGCAGTATGCTCTAGTGGCACACACATTTCCATCATTTCAGAGACTGTTGGATAAGGCTCTTGCTATTGAACACAAGCGTGTTCAGCTGGGAGATTTGAAGAGAAAAGCTATATCTCAAGGACAAGGAAGCAGCAGTGTTCGTCCTCGCTACAGTTCACCACAGGGTACACCTACTCGACCTGGAGGACCACGCCCGGTTCAGCAATCACCACTGAGGACTCCACCTCCTCGACAGGCTACTCCCACTGGCACCCCGACGAAGTTTTCAGGACAGAGTCCAGGCACTAATTGTTTCAAGTGTGGGAAGACTGGTCATTATGCAAATGTCTGCCCACAGAGGATTCCTACTACTCCAGCTCAGAACAAGCAACAGACCCCTGGCAAGGGATATTCTATAGCCAGGGTGAATCAAGTCAGCGTTGATGATACTCCTGATGGCGGGGACCTCGTAATTGGTATGTTTTATGTTAATGCAATTCCGGCAACAATATTATTTGATTCTGGTGCTACACATTCATTCATGTCAGCTAGATATGCCAACACAAATGAAATACCACTGCTAAATATGAGAAAACCCATGATAGTAATTACACCTAAAGGGCCTGTTGAGGCGAATCAAATGACACGTAGATTGACATTGACCATTATGGGTAGAGAATTTGGAGCCACTGCTATAATATTAGAGTCAAGCAGTATAGATCTGATCCTTGGTATGTCATGGCTAAGGAAGGCAAAGGCCGTTATAGCATGTGGTAGAGGTACCGTGGAACTCACTACCACTAAAGGAGAAAGGTTTCAAGTTAATATTGCAGTAACCTCCTCATCCATGCGTGCAATGTTCTTTATGCCTGAGGAGTTTGTTGGTGACAACATCCGGGTGGTTAGAGATTTTCCGGATGTCTTTCCAGAAGAGTTACCAGGGATGCCACCTGATAGAGAAGTTGAGTTTGTTATTGATCTCTTACCTGGAACCGCCCCTATTTCTAAGCGACCATATAGAATGTCCGTAGAAGAGTTGAAGGAACTTAAGAAGCAGTTGACGGAGTTACAAGAGGCTGGTTACATTCGTCCGAGTTCCTCACCTTGGGGAGCACCGGTGTTATTTGTGCAGAAGAAGGATGGATCACAACGAATGTGTGTGGATTATAGATCTCTTAATGATGTTACGATGAAGAACAAGTATCCGTTGCCCCGTATTGAGGATTTATTTGATCAGATGAGAGGTGCTAGGGTATTCTCGAAGATTGATCTCCGATCGGGTTACCATCAGATGAGGATTAGACCATCGGATATTCCCAAGACGGCTTTCTCAACTCGATATGGATTATATGAGTTTACTGTTATGTCATTTGGACTAACCAATGCACCAGCTTACTTCATGAATTTGATGAATAAGGTGTTTATGGAGTATTTGGACAGATTCGTCGTGGTATTCATCGACGATATTCTTATCTATTCTAAGAATGAAAGTGATCATGAAATACATCTAAGGTTGGTGCTACAGAAGTTACGAGATAATCAACTCTATGCTAAGTTCAGCAAGTGCGAGTTTTGGATTGACAAGGTGCCATTCCTTGGACATATTATTTCTAATGGAGGAATAGCAGTGGATCCTGCTAAGGTTAAGGAGATAATGGAGTGGAGAGTACCCACTACAGTTACTGAGATTCGGAGTTTCTTGGGACTCGCAGGATATTATCGGAGATTTATTGAAGGATTTTCTAAGATTGCTAAGCCCATGACCTCGCTTTTGGAGAAAGGGAAAGAATTCAAGTGGGATGAGAAATGCCAAGGGAGCTTTGATCAATTGAAGGAGAGATTGATGTCACCCCCAGTATTGATTATGCCAGATCTGCAGAAGGGATTTGATATTTATTGTGATGCATGTGGCCAAGGACTTGGATGTGTGCTTATGCAAGAAGGTCATGTGATTGCCTATGCATCTCGTCAGTTGCGGAAGCATGAATTGAACTACCCCACTCATGACTTGGAGTTGGCAGCGGTTGTGCATGCACTTAAGATTTGGAGACACTACATTATGGGAACTAAGTGCCAAGTATACACGGATCATAAGAGTTTGAAGTACATATTCACTCAAAAGGATCTCAACCTTAGGCAACGCCGTTGGTTGGAGCTCATTAAGGATTATGATTTGGAGATTCACTATCACCCAGGCAAGGCAAATTTGGTTGCAGATGCCTTGAGTCGGAAAGAACATGTTCACTCCGCTTTCGTTGTCCAGCTACCTGATGAATTAGCAAAAGATTTTGAGAGACTCAACCTGGGAATTGTTACACATACAGAAGGAATTACCATTGAATTGGAACCTACCTTGGAGCAAGAAATTCGTAAAGGTCAGATTGGTGATGCCAAAATTCAGGAGATCAAGGATCTGATAACTGAAGGTAGAGGCCCGGAGTTCACGGAGGATGATCAAGGCACTATATGGTTCAAGAATCGGATCTGTGTTCCCGATATTGATAGTCTTCGGGAAACCATATTGAAGGAGGCACATGATTCAGTTTATTCTATTCATCCGGGAAGTACAAAGATGTATCAGGATTTGAAGCAAAAGTATTGGTGGTATGGACTAAAGAGGGATGTGGCTGCACATGTGGCTATGTGCGATGTGTGCCAAAGAGTTAAGGCTAAACACCAGAGGCCAGCCAGACTATTGCATCCATTGAAGATACCTGAGTGGAAATGGGAGGAGATTGGCATGGACTTCATTGTTGGATTGCCCCGCACGTCTGCTGGATATGATTCTATATGGGTGATTGTGGACAGGCTAACTAAGGTAGCCCACTTTATTCCGGTGAAGACCACTTATTCAGGAGCCAAGTTGGCAGAGTTGTACATGTCACGGATTGTATGTCTACATGGTGTGCCAAGGAAGATTGTGTCAGACCGGGGATCACAGTTTACCTCTCGATATTGGAAGAAGTTGCACGAGTCCTTGGATACAAGATTAAATTTTAGTTCGGCTTACCATCCACAGACTGATGGGCAGACTGAGAGGACTAACCAAGTACTGGAAGATATGTTAAGAGCTTGTGCCCTTAAGCATGGTGGAAGTTGGGATAAGAGTCTACCGTATGCGGAGTTCTCATATAATAATAGCTACCAGGCCAGTTTGAAGATGTCACCGTTTGAGGCTTTGTATGGCAGAAAGTGCAGGACTCCCTTGTATTGGAATCAAACTGGTGAAAGGCAGTTGTTTGGACCTGAGATTATACAAGAAGCAGAGGAACAAGTTCAGCAAATAAGGGAGAATTTGAGAACTGCACAATCCAGGCAGAAAAGCTATGCTGACACCCGGAGAAGACTACTAGAGTTTAAGGAGGGTGATTATGTTTATTTGAAGGTGTCACCACTCCGGGGTATGAGGAGATTTAAAGTTAAAGGAAAGTTGTCCCCTCGCTTCATTGGACCTTTCTTGATCTTAAAGCGAGTGGGAGAAGTTGCATATCAACTGGAGTTACCCAATCATCTGTCAGATGTACATGATGTGTTTCATGTGTCTCAGCTAAAGAAGTGCCTCAGGGTACCTGAGGAGCAGCTACCAATAGAAGCCCTTAGCATTCAAGATGATCTGACTTATGCTGAGTATCCCATCAAGATTTTGGACACTTTGACTCGAGTCACGAGGAATAAGGTTATAAGGATGTGCAAAGTTCAATGGAGTCACCACAGTGAAGATGAAGCAACTTGGGAGAGAGAAGAAGAGCTTCGTATAGATTTTCCCCACCTTTTTCCTAGATCTTCCTAAATCTCGAGGACGAGATTATTTTTAAGGGGGGTAGGATTTGTAATACTCAAATTTGTATATAAAGAATACAAAGTGAATTCCTCAATTTCATGTGCCATATTTGCATCATAAGAAAAGAGCACACACACAATTTAGGGACTAATTCAAACAAATGAGAAAAAAATGCATCATGTTGGAGTTTGTATGTTTGTGCATTAAATAAAATGATAAGTATAAAAATAGTAATAATAAAAAAAGGGGGGTTGACATAATTTAAAACTTGGAAATTTGGGAAAAGAGAGTATATAAAACATAAATAAACTTTATATTATCCAAATTGGCACTCCTTAAATTCACAATAGGATTTGAGCACAAATTCTGCACAGTGTTTGGAAGTAAATTTGAATTCAAATTTGGATTTGCAAGTAGAAAAAAAAGAATAAAACAAACCTAGCCTAAGTGGGCCGACCGCGACCCTTCTGGCCCAACCGGCCTTCTCAGCCGTGCGGCCGACCAAGCCTCCACGAGCGCTTGTCGCAGCTGGACATTGGGGCCCACGTGTCACTGGCTCGTGCTCGCTTACACATGGGCCCCGCAGGTCAGGGCCGTCAACAACCTTCCGTTCGAGGCGCGGCTCGTACGGTCCTGCTCGAATCTTCCTCCGCGATGTGCGCCGATGACCGAGACCAACCAGGGGATTAAAACCCCAATCGACCCCGCCGCAACCCTATTCTCTAACACCTTAGCACCTCACCGCCCTCTTCACTGGTCCGTGCGCGCCGTGTGCTCGACACCATAAGGAGAGAGAGAGTGAAATTGGGGCGCCGTGTGGCCAACCGGGTGCCTGCGTCGCTGGTGATTCGGATCCGGGTCGGTGGGCATCGCGGGAGCTTGGTGGTGCTGCTCGCGGGCGTGTCGAGGAGGATCGAACGTCGGGGCACGGGAATTCGTCGCCGGAGTCCCAGGATCCGCCGCGGGCCGCACTGCTTGTGGTCGGGTGCTCTCCACGCCACGACAATCGGTGAGACCTCCTTCTTTGCGCTTGCAATCGCCAGTACTTCGTGTATTCGTTATCGGGGTAGGAAATAGCGCAGCGGGACCGTGGATGGCTTGGCTCCGGCGAGTGCGCCACCGTGCTCTGTGGGTTGCGCCGCCGTCTCGGGTTAAGGTGAGAGAGAGGTGCGATGGCCGTCGGATGTGGAGCGGACGGTCCCGATTAGATCAGGCTTACCTCTTCGTCCCAGTGAACCCTGGCCGTCCATCCGCGAACGAGCGGATACAGTTCAATGTCAGTTATTTAAAATCCGAGCCGTTGATGCGAGATCCTGCGGCTGTGTGAGCGTACCGATTCGGTATTAAGTAGATCTAATCCTGGCCACTGAAGTCTAATCCAACGGCCAGAACGGCCCGATACCCCTTCGCGGGTACTCTTTACAAAAGAAACCTTATGTTTTTAGGATTTAGAACCCGCCGTCCCTAGCGACTGTGCTCTGTGTCTTGGTGTTCTTACGCCCGAGACCCCTGCACTTCTCATATTTTAGCGCCCAGTCCAGAGGAGTTTAAAAACGAAGAAATAATATCAGAAATTCATTTTTAATACAAAAACAAATCTAGAAACTTGTGAAATTCATAGAAATCCCATTCTTGATCCAAATTTAACCATTCCAATTTCTAAAATTTTGTAACAATATTCTCTATCACTTAGTATCTCTGTTTTGGCATAAAAACAGTAAGAACATTAATTTAACATTTAATCCTATTATAATCACCTTAAATCTTAGGAAATTCATAACTTGAATTCTATAACTCCAAATTCAGTGATTCCAGTTCCTATGATCTCATTTTAATGTGTAGATTTTTACTGTATATTTTATTTACATGTTTGGTGTGATGTTGATTTTGGCTATACTATGTATGTATTGTGTTGATGCGAATAGACGAGCAAGCCACTGTGGAAACTGAGGTTCAACAAGTAGAAGTAGCTGAGCAGGAGCTCATTGAAGGCAAGTTGTGCCCTTGATCACTTACTTTTCCCAGCCATGTTCTTATTAATTTTAATGATCTGCATAGGTTAATTTTGATGGGAGCCCTTATGTTACCCCAGTTTTTGATTACCTCTATACCTTGTTCACCCCTGATACATTTTTGGGTAGTACTTGCTATTGCTTTATGTGGATTGGGTATGGAGATACACTATTCATGATTATTCTGTTATTATCTTGTTATTATTACTGTTCATGTTGAGATCATTAAATTAATGGGAACATGGAGCGACCACCCGGGAAAACAGTGCTACCACAAGGGTTTAATGGGACGCCCTTGGCTGATTAACTAGGAAAGCTAGTGGAGGGCTACCTTACCCGAAAGGGGCAAGGGCAGTAGGGGAGTGGTCAGTGTAGGGAGGTCCCTGGTTGATTTTGCTGCGATGGCGGTCAGCCAGGAACCCTGCATTGGAACTTCCTATAAACTGTAGCGGGTAGTCTGAAGCTAGTGGAACTTTGTAAAGGCCTCGTAGTGTTACCCTGCCTCGCTTCCTTGGTAGAGGTGTATGGGATTCATGACCCCTTGGCAGATGGGTAACATGACTTGTGGGTAAAGATGCGCAACCTCTGCAGAGTGTAAAACTAGTATACTAGCCGTGCTCACGGTCATGAGCGGCTCGGACCCTCACATGGTTAATTATGGAACTTAAATTCAATTTGACATTTGCATCGCATTTGGGATTATTTTACTATTACTGTTCTTTATTATTATTAAGGTTTGGTATTTACTTACACTTAGTAATTGCTAATAAAATTTTGACCAACTTATAAAAGCAATGCTCAGCCTCAACCTTTACTTCATTGATTAGCCTTACACTACATGAACTCCCACCTTTGGTGAGTTCATGCCACATTATTCCCCACGACTTGTTGAGCTATGAACGTATGTGAGCTCACTCTTGCTGTCTCACACCCCCCCCCACAGGAGAAGAACAGGTGGTCGAAGAGGAGCCGCCTAACACCGAGGAGTTCGATCTGATCTAGGTGGCGTTTCTCAGTCGACATTGGCGCCGACGATCCTTAGTTCGTTTTATGGTTAATCCTTTATTTTGTAATAAGACTTCCGCTATGTAATAAGTACTCTGATGTTTTATGACATTTATCTCTATACACTCTGTTATTATATATGTTGTCTTCTTGGCGCATGTATGAGATGCACCCGGCTTTGTCCTTTAAAACCGGGTGTTACAAAAACCCAGTGGGAGAAATAAGGAGAGTAGTCATACTCTATTGTTGATTCATTTGAACTCTAGGGAGATAAACTCGTCATCTAGTTCAAATACAACAATAACTATGTCATAATTGAAAGCTCTCTTGTGAGTTTTGGTGTTAGGATGACAACTCAATTAAAGGACTAACAAGTGTACTAAGTGTGAACAGGTGCTTAAGGTAAAGCCTACAGGGTTCAACACAAGTGAACAAATGTGATGGTCCAAGAACTGGATTATGGATACATGATGGACATCACAAGTAAGATGGACATTGCATAAAGTGAGACTCGGGTGCGTAGCTCGGAGACAACTGATCAAGCCAAGGACGGAGGCAAGAAGAGCTTCGAGGTACCAAGTGCATGGGAGAAGGTCAAGGAGGCTGAGGAACCCAAAGCCAAGGGTGAAGAAGAAGGCTTGCAAAGTCAAGGGTGATCGAGTTGAGAACAGCTACAGCACATCAAGGATCACTACATAAGGACGTGACTTACAACCAATGAGGAAATATTTATAGGTATGTGGTGTAAGTCATAAGGCTCAAGATCAAGCTCTAAGAAGGAGATCAAGGTCACTAGAAGGAGAACAAGTGTCAAACCAGAACTGGAAGCTGCCCAAAAGAGCTAAGTTCACCTTGATCTTTAGTTTGGATTGTTCCTATGTTTGGAGATGTTCTATGTGACCTTTGCAGGATGTTGGAGCCAAGAAATGTCAATCTAGATCAAGTCAAGCCGACTTGATGATTTATGAGTCCAACATCAAAGCTCAAGCATGTGAAATGCTATAGATGTAATAATTAAGAGAAGGTATGTTTATAGACTTAGTACATTGGTTTTTGTGTACTAATATACTTGTCTAAGTGTTAGAAACAGAAGGAAGAAGAAAAGGAAAGAGGTGCAAATGGCTTGGCTGTGTGCAGCCAACACTCAGCTCAGTCTGGCACACCGGACTGTCCGGTGGTGCACCGGACAGTGTCCGGTGCGCCAGGCTGAACTCCGGTGAACAGGCCGCTCTCGGAAGAAGTTTGGCGGCGTACGACTATAATTCACCGGACTGTCCGGTGTGCACCGGACTGTCCGGTGAGCCAACGGTCGGCTGGGCCAACGGTTGGCCGCGCAATCCGCGTGTGACGCGTGGCCGAGCCAACGGTCATATGGGGGCACCGGACAGTGTCCGGTGCGCCAACGGCTCCAAGACAGCACCGGTCGACTGCGCCATTTTGGGAAGGAAATCGGGCACTGGACGGTGTCCGGTGGTGCACCGGACTGTCCGGTGCACCACCCGACAGAAAGCTGATATTGCCTTCCAAATGAAGTCCAACGGCTCCTAGGCCTCTTGGGTCTATAAAAGGGACTCCTAGGCGCCTCCAAGAGAAGTAGAAGTGCAGCCAACAAGTGTAGACATCACTCGAATCAATTCTCACTCTCCCTCTTGTGTGTAACTCTATAGTTTGTGTAGAAGGCACAGCTATAAGCCTTTAGAGAGAGGAGAAGTGCTGCTAAGAGCTAGAGCAAGGTCTTGAGCATATCATTACTCTACCGGGGTGCTGCCAAGAAGTTTGTAAGCAGCCGCGGTTTTGGTGTAACCCAACTCAACATAGTGAAAGGCTCTATCTATCATACTGACAGATCTGAGCAAACAGAGGAAGGAGTTGAAATAGACTCCAAGCCCAGGTGTGGCTAACTCCAACGAGGACTAGGCAAGCATTTCAGGCTTGGCCGAACCTCGGGATAAACCCTTGCGTCTGTGTGCTCTGTTCTGTATTGTATCCTGACTCTCTGTCTTACTCGACTTTATATCTGCACTTCAACACTTATCTATGGTATAAGCTTGATCTGAAGTGCAGGACATTTTGAGACAGGATCTTCTATTCCGCTGCAACCTACTCGAAGAGTCTTCTCACTCCACTGCGTACTAAGTCTTCGAGTAGAGTAAGAATTTAAGTTTTAAAGTAATAAGTTTTATTCGCCTATTCACCCCCCTCTAGGCGACATCCAGATCCTGTTCCCGAGTCAAAGGGAACTTTCAATTGGTATCAGAGCTAGGCCTCTCCAGTGTGGGCTTAGCCGTCCGGAGATAACAATGTCGTCACAAGAGGTAACTGTAGAACTTCTTTTAGGCGATGGCTCTAATTACAAATCTTGGTCTGTCTCTATTTATAATGCTTTCATGAGTGTTGATCCTGATTTGAGACAGATCTTTAGTAGAAGTATTTTTCCATCTGATATTAGTAAAAATCCCCCTAATGATGAACTAAGATGTTTATCTCTCAATCACCGTGCTTGCAACATCTTAGTTGATTCTCTTTCTAGAGGTGCTTATTTTGCCATCATGAGTAGTGATAATGATTTATTTGTTGATGCTCATGATTTATGGAATAGAATTAAAGTAAAATATTGTGTGGCAAATTGTACTGCTTCTACTCCCTATATTGCTTGTGATGCTAACCTTTCAAAGGGAGAAGATCAAGAACAATGGGCACCCAACGATGAATCCACCTCGTCGACAGGTTTGGTCTCCACTAATAATAAGTGTTTTATTGCTAACAATGACGGTGGAGACCAAAGACATGATGAGGAGGAATATGAGGAGGATAGCGAGGATGAATCTTCATCATCACAAGGTACATTTTCCTATATTGCTTCCACTGACATTAATGACAGAGAAAATGAGACCGATGATGTGGAAGAAGAGGAGATTCGCCATTTCTACAACCATCTCAACAAAGAGGACAAGGCACTCTTGGTTAAGCTGTTGAGAAGGAACAAGGAACAAGGCGAGACACTCCTCAGGCTAGAGGAGTACCTCATCAAAACCAACAACAGCCTGGAGAAGATGACCAAAGAACATGAGGAGCTAAAGTGCTCTCATGATGATTTGGTCCAAAGGTATGAATATGTTTTAATTGAGCAAAGAAATAGTCATGATACATTATCTAATATTGCTCAACTTAAAACGGAAAATTCTATGCTTAAGAGTCAAGTAGAAACAATGGACTTAGAAAATCGTGCTCTAGGTAAAAAGTATGATATGTTGTCACATTCTCATAATAAATTAGTTGATGACCATATCATGCTTAATGTTGCTCATGAGGTTATAATTGCAAACTTAAATTCATGTGAACCTCATTCTCGCACGTGTGCGCATTTGAATTGTATATCACCATGTGCTAACCCCTGTTGCTCAAAAGAAAGCCAATCATTGATTGAGCAACAAGTTTTAGGGTCACAAAAGAAATTCTGTGGGAACAAGAAGCAAAGACAACTAAGGAGAAGACACATTGCTCAACTCTCTCAAGATATCCACGGGCGCGTGGTGAAGAAGCTTGAGAAAGGAAAAACTGCAGCAAGTGTTAAGCTCAACAAGAAGAATGTTCCCAAAGCTATAAATGAAGAAATCAACATGAACAGGGAAAAAGGTAAAAATTCAATTAGTCATGTTGTTTGCACTGATCATCTCTCCATGTCATTCAAGCACAAAAAGGGAAGAGGAAAAAGGAGGTGCTTCAAATGCAAGGAGACAGGCCACCTCATCGCGTCTTGTCCGTACAAAGACAAGGATGATGGGACAAGAAGTTGCTTTGGATGCAACAATAAGGACCACATGATCACTTCATGTCCGGTCATGAAGAATCAAGGATGTGCATCCTCCAAGATGACCCTCACCAAGGAAAATGACAAATAGCAAGCGTCATGTCAGGTTGAGCGACGCTTCTGCTACAAGTGTGGTGAGCAGGGTCATATATCAAAGGTATGTGATGAAGGTAAGGTTCCTAAGCAAGTAAATTTGTCTCAATCTCATTCGCTTAGGAGACCCAAATCATACACTTGTGCTAGATCTATAATGAGATCACCTAGAACTAGCACAAAGGCCATTTGGGTACCAAAGGCACTTTTAGTTGAACGTCATAGACCCATCCCGAGATGGGTACCAAACTGTGCTAACTAGACCATGCAGGTGCCTTGAGATGGACTGGAGACCATGGGAGAGCTTAAGACGGTTATCTAAAACTCTACGCTTAAGCTGTTAATTGTTTTGGTGTTTATTGACCCAAGGTTGAATTATTGTGAAACACTAATCCCATGTTCATCTCAAGTGAAATAAGGTGTATAGGTCCTGAATCATTATTGGTGAATCAAGTAAAGGACTTTGATGAGAATCTACAACTTGCTCTCCAAAGGATGGTACCCGTGTATTTTAAGTACATAATTGCAATTTAGTATTGCTCTTAAGTTGGCTTGTCGTGCTACCTGTCTTTGGAGTAGTTATACTTTATGATTGCCTGTGTTAAATGAATCATAATGATGTTTGCTTAATCATGACTGGTGCTATATAGGATATATCTTTTGAATCATTCATGGGTAGCTCTTTCATTTGTTATATCCACAACGATTAACTCTCTTGGTGTATATGGATAAACCTGTAACTTTTTGTAAGTCATGCTATGTGCAATTTTATTGAATATCTTGAAGCTCCATTGATAGTGATCATAGCTGTGTTCTTGCATTTCATTGGTAGTATCGTGGCTTATGAGACTTATGCCTTAAAATGTTGTTTCTCTTGGTGTACCTAAAAGATCTTCTTAACTATGATGAACTCAGACATGATCATGTTGTTTTTCAATTAGTATATGTGATGCAATGATAGTTAAGTATGAAGCATGTCTAAGTTGCGTGTAAATGTTATCTTCCTGTGAGTATTCAATTGGCTTAGGTGCCACTAAGGCATGCATTGTTGTACTTAGTCAACCTTTCATTTAGCCTTCAATTGGTGTTAAGTGGCTTTTCATTTGATATTCAAATTGGCATCTTTGGGTGATGAAAGTGATAGAGTATGCCTTGACCAAGGTATGTTGTGATTCCCTCTAGTTCTGAGGATGCTAGAGTGTGCAAAGTGCAAGTCATTCAAATACTTGATGCACAACTTGAGGGGGAGCGCACATAACTTGTGTCTTTTGAGACTAACTGTTTCTTGAGCAATCTTGTATAGTCTCTAGGTGGAATAGAGAAGATGAGCAAGAAATGAAGCAATCAGGACTTGGGTACCTCTGTAAGTCAAGAAATTGGTATCTCAAGTTGTAAGTAAGTGCATATTCTTAGATTGCTCATGCTCTATAATATCTGGTGATAATAGATGCTTATTCTTAATATCATGGAGCTATGATAATAAATGAACTTTGCAATTGGTATCTTTCAATTGGTAGCCATGATAGTTTGCTTCAATTGACATCTTTTGATAATCATTAGAATAGAAGTTTCTTCTTGTGCCCAAAACTATAACTTGTTCTAAGTTTGGTGTCTTAGCAACAAGAAAAAGTTAGGATAAAGAATCAGGCACAAGTGTGGAGAAGCTCTCGAGAGATTAAATACTTTCAAGATGGGAAGTACACTACAACATGGTAAAGGTACAAAAGGAAGTATTAATCTTTTTGCGTATATGTATCTTACTTAAATGTTGGTAGTGCATATGCTCAATAAGTAAGGGGGAGTTTTGATAGTGTGCTTTTCCTTCTAAACACCCTGCTGTCCCTTGACATCATCCTATGTTTTTGCTTGAGCATGGTTTTTGGTGTTTGATGTCAAAGGGGGAGAAGTTGTGCATTAAAGCTTATCTCAACCTGAGAGGAAAGCTTAACCTAAGGGGTGATGTGTTAGTTTGAGCATTGTTAGTGTGCTATTGGGTAGTTGATAATTCGTATCATATGATGTGTTAGTTTGAGCTTTGCCAAGTGTGTATGCTTCTTGCAGTATTATATGTGTTGCATCATATGGACTAGTGTTTCCGCTGGTATCATATGATGTGTTAGTTTGAGCTTTGCCAAGTGTGTATGCTTCTTGCAGTATTATATGTGTTGCATCATATGGACTAGTGTTTCCGCTGCGATGAATTATTTGGCTTCTATAGTGTAATAGATAGTCATGTGGTTAATGGTGCTTTAAGATCGCTTTAAATTAGTGTCTTAGTTTAAATTGGTATTAGTTTGAATTGGTATCTTAATGATGAATAGTGGTAGATTGATCCAATAAATTGAATGGTGTTTAACTCTGATTATGTGCATTTGTGTGTTATAGCATCATGGTTTGATTCTTGACACAATGCATTCCAAAATTGCTAAGGTATAGAAATGTTTCGAATTGCCTAAGTATGTGCAAATTGGCGTCTGAGGCCAAAATTATGTTTTTGAAGTAAGCACATATTTAGGGGGAGCATTCTATAAACTTAGAATTCAAAATTTGTGCTTCAAATCTTATTCTTATGTAAGCTTTAATTGTGTTGCCATCAATCACCAAAAAGGGGGAGATTGAAAGCTCTCTTGTGAGTTTTGGTGTTAGGATGACAACTCAATTAAAGGACTAACAAGTGTACTAAGTGTTGAACAGGTGCTTAAGGTAAAGCCTACAGGGTTCAACACAAGTGAACAAATGTGATGGTCCAAGAACTGGATTATGGATACATGATGGACATCACAAGTAAGATGGACATTGCATAAAGTGAGACTCGGGTGCGTAGCTCGGAGACAACTGATCAAGCCAAGGACGGAGGCAAGAAGAGCTTCAAGGTACTAAGTGCATGGGAGAAGGTCAAGGAGGCTGAGGAACCCAAAGCCAAGGGTGAAGAAGAAGGCTTGCAAAGTCAAGGGTGATCGAGTTGAGAACAGCTACGGCACATCAAGGATCACTACATAAGGACGTGACTTACAACCAATGAGGAAATATTTATAGGTATGTGGTGTAAGTCATAAGGCTCAAGATCAAGCTCTAAGAAGGAGATCAAGGTCACTAGAAGGAGAACAAGTGTCAAACCAGAACTGGAAGCTGCCCAAAAGAGCTAAGTTCACCTTGATCTTTAGTTTGGATTGTTCCTATGTTTGGAGATGTTCTATGTGACCTTTGCAGGATGTTGGAGCCAAGAAATGTCAATCTAGATCAAGTCAAGCCGACTTGATGATTTATGAGTCCAACATCAAAGCTCAAGCATGTGAAATGCTATAGATGTAATAATTAAGAGAAGGTATGTTTCTAGACTTAGTACATTGGTTTTTGTGTACTAATATACTTGTCTAAGTGTTAGAAACAGAAGGAAGAAGAAAAGGAAAGAGGTGCAAATGGCTTGGCTGTGTGCAGCCAAAACTCAGCTCAGTCTGGCACACCGGACTGTCCGGTGGTGCACCGGACAGTGTCCGGTGCGCCAGGCTGAACTCTGGTGAACATGCCGCTCTCGGAAGAAGTTTGGCGGCGTACGGCTATAATTCACCGGACTGTCCGGTGTGCACCGGACTGTCCGGTGAGCCAACGGTCGGCTGGGCCAACGGTTGGTCGCGCAATCCGCGCGTGACGCGTGGCCGAGCCAACGGTCATATGGGGGCACCGGACTGTCCAGTGTGCACCGGACAGTGTCCGGTGCGCCAATGGCTCCAAGACAGCACTGGTCGACTGCGCCATTTTGGGAAGGAAATCGGGCACTGGACGGTGTCCGGTGGTGCACCGGACTGTCCGGTGCACCACCCGACAGAAAGCTGATATTGCCTTCCAAATGAAGTCCAACGGCTCCTAGGCCTCTTGGGTCTATAAAAGGGACTCCTAGGCGCCTCCAAGAGAAGTAGAAGTGCAGCCAACAAGTGTAGACATCACTCGAATCAATTCTCACTCTCCCTCTTGTGTGTAACTCTATAGTTTGTGTAGAAGGCACAGCTATAAGCCTTTAGAGAGAGGAGAAGTGCTGCTAAGAGCTAGAGCAAGGTTTTGAGCGTATCGTTACTCTACCGGGGTGCTGCCAAGAAGTTTGTAAGCAGCCGCGGTTTTGGTGTAACCCAACTCAACATAGTGAAATGCTCTATCTGTCATACTGACAGATCTGAGCAAACGAAGGAAGGAGTTGAAATAGACTCCAAGCCCAGGTGTGGCTAACTCCAACGAGGACTAGGCAAGCATTTCAGGCTTGGCCGAACCTCGGGATAAACCCTTGCGTCTGTGTGCTCTGTTCTGTATTGTATCCTGACTCTCTGTCTTACTCGACTTTATATCTGCACTTCAACACTTATCTGTGGTATAAGCTTGATCTGAAGTGCAGGACATTTTGAGACAGGATCTTCTATTCCGCTGCAACCTACTCGAAGAGTCTTCTCACTCCACTGCGTACTAAGTCATCGAGTAGAGTAAGAATTTAAGTTTTAAAGTAATAAGTTTTATTCGCCTATTCACCCCCCCTCTAGGCGACATCCAGATCCTGTTCCCGGATCAAAGGGAACTTTCAATAATGTATCATCCTCGAAAACCTCTACGGGAAAAATAGATGATACGACATAGGCCTTGTGTTGATGTTGTCTCGTTAAAAACTTTGAATGAGAAACCTAAACAGGGAAAAACTCATGCAAAGAAAAGAGTACAACATGATGTAAGAACAAGTTCGTCTGATCAAGAGGGAAGCTCCCCCTGATCTTTACAAAACACTAAGTCATCTCATACTTGCTCTCAAACACATTTAAAATGTGTAGTAAGGTAGAGACTTAGTTCGTAACTTGTTTTTCATCTAGACAACACAAAGTAATATTATCTCCATAGATAATAAGGTCAGTGATATAAAAATTATGACCACCACATACCCTCTGTATGTAGTATATCATTCTGTACAATCCCACGAAGTGTACTATAGAATGATTAGTGTAAGTGACCATTAATCTCTGTTGATCAACATTTATCAAACAGTAGGTCCAACTTACCAGAAGTATGTCATTGATCTTGTACCTGGGGATCTTCTATAGATATCCAAGATCAGTATATCCAAACATAAGGAGAGCATGAGTACGCCTGGAGATCATAACTCGATCTCATGTGCTGCTAACTAGCAAATCTTTGCAAAGCAATATCCGACCGGATGCTCTTGCAAGATACAATAGCACATCTCATGATCTGAAAGAATCAAATAACCATGATTCTTTCATATTGAATTTCTTCAATATATGTTGGATATAGACAACTTTGTATCTAAGATACTCAAGATAGTTTACTTTGAATTGAAAATCTCTTTCAATTCATATCCTCTATCTCGAACTCCGTCGATAAGTAATGTATGTTTAAAATATGCTGCACATAATTACACTGAACATACCATTCTTTGTGTATCCTTTCAGAAGGAAGGATTCACTAGGTCAAATGTACCATATTTGACCAGGATGCTCTAAGTCACAAAGACTTTCCAAGCATTGCAAATTTGTGATTGGTGATTATGTATTTGGAATCCTTCAAGACTCCATAAATACCATAATCCAGTGACCACATAAGCATATGTTGTCACTACATCTACCAACTGCAAAGATAGATGATTTACTGCCCATATTATTGTATCGGAATTTAACTACTCACAGTAGAGGAGAATTTATATCATTAAAATAATGCTTGAGTTTGTGTATAAACCCAGTTGCTACTAGCCATGCTTTTTCACCACCTCATTGTTTCCAAGTCCATGAAAACAAACTTGTATCCACAGTAAGATACCTTGAAGTGAAAATAAGTTAACACTTCCTTTCGGTGAGCAAGGCTATCTCTGCAACATTGTATCACTCAACAAGATCTAGTTTGAGCATACTCATGCTCTACTATGGCCATAGTCTTTTGGATCATTTGGAGTGCATATACAATTTGCTGAGATGTATGTGTCGACACTTGTAGCTTTTAAATAACACAATTCTCCAGTTGACATAAAGTCATTTTTATGTACCCTTATGATTCCTCGTGAAATCCCAAAACGAGAATCAAGGGTTTCCGATAACCTAGCCTCATCAGTGCGCACTGAGCTAGGTTGTGAATGTCTTCCATTCACAGGATATCAATATCCTTTAGGTGTCCACCAACACTAGGTTGGTTACCAAAGAATAGATGGTCTGCATTTACTATCTCAGAAGGTCTAGCCTTCATTAGCTTGCAAGCATCTTAATCCTAGGATTTGTGACCATACTTCTCCCCCTCTTATTTACAACATCATTGTAATAGGGAGTTTAGTGGTGTTCCATTTAACCACTCTTTCTGGCACTTCCACATAGGATTAATTTGAGTGACACCTCATAGTAAATGCACATGGCAGTCAATTTGCAACTTCTTGCAAATCATTCGAAACCAAAGGGTTCAGTTTTAGTACGTGATCCTGAGCCTGAATGCTTACTGCATTCATTATAATTTCCTGGCATTCTTTTTGGTACTTGAAATCTCCCCCTAATGCCTGGAAAAGCTCATGATTCAAGCTAGCGTACGGGCCGTAAATAGATTCTCATGAAGAGATTCTAAACCATAATGATCGACGGAGAATGAATTCTCACACAGATCCCCAGTTTTCTGTGTGCCCATACATGTACGCTGCGGTGGTGAGATTGGGAACATACCCAATGTACGCATGGGAAATCTTTCACGGATTCCCACATACTAAAAACCATAGGGGAACTTGTATATGTAGTACATGCAGTCAATCACAAGTCAGGAGCGTGCAAAACTTCCTGACTCCAACCATAACCAGTTGGAAATGACAATTCATTACTGATGGTCATTAATGATCTGAAATTTTTGAATCTATCACAGATTCATCATATCCTTTATGGATATCATTCTGAATACCAAGACAAACAATCACCATTGTAAGCACATTTGGTAAATTCAATAGTGTGGAGGCTAATGTGCTCAAGCTTGAGACATTATTGCTTAATGGTCATGTGTTGTCCGAAGGACACACTTGAGGTCATCATATAGATGCACCAAAGAACCATATAAAGCCTTCAATGTCTGTACAATCTCTGTAATGGACCACACTCGTTCCTTTGAAACAATTCAAAGAACTTAACCAATTCAGATCAGATTTTAAGATAAGAGGGACTTAAAATCTCATTTCTGATGATACTCATCAAGTATCCATCTTATGGGAAAAACATGACCAATAGAATTGTTCATAACTTTTCATTTCATCCCAACAATGGGATGACCAATTCAATCTTACCCAGCATGGTAAGTATCATCACTCGAAAAGTTATAACATATGCAACACTTTGTATGGGAGGATGTATGTAGAATACAGTCCATAAGAAATGTTTCTGAGAAACATATGCAATATCCATCACTATCACCTTGTGTTTCCACATGATAGTAATTTTATGGATATCTCTATAATTTGGTAAGATAAATTAGGATATATCAACACATCCTTGATACTTCAATTACCAAAAAGGGACTAGATATTAACATATCATGATATCGCGCGAAGCGATTGTCAAAATATTCTTTCCTCTTTCCAAAGGAATACAAGAATATTTTGTTTCCCCACTTATAGAGTTTGTGGCACAATTCTCCACATTGCATGTTTCTTCCTCAATTGGAAGAATCCCTGTACAAGTTTGCACAACTCAAATCAATGAGTCTTCAACTCCCTTGATGAGTTGGTTCAACTCTAATCGATGAGTTTGTTTAACTCAAATTCATATGAGTTTTTACACTCAAATCACATGAGTGTGTTCAACTCACACCGCATGAGTTGAACCTATCACAACATCAATTATGAGATTATACCAAATCTCATGCATCGTTTAAATAGTACTCAAAAGCAAATCATCTAACAAAGTGGTCTTCTCATAGAAAAAGAAGTGTTGTTACATGATTAGTCCAAATCATGAATTACACAACTAACCACTGTTATCATGTCAGATGGAAGATTGAAGTACACTTCAGATCTTAGCTTTCATGAGTAGTATGCATCTATTGGGATTTCATATACATGATTAGATGCTTAGGCATACAACACTATACCACGTATAGTGTAATGACAAAAAAAGTTTGTCATACTCATTGCCCTTCCCTTTTTAATGTGCTTATATATTTTCTTTGAAGCCAAATATATGAATACAAAGTGTACGTTAGTCTACAACATAATGTAGACACATACTCATAAGGCCACATGTCTTATGATTTCTTTGCTATTCATTTTGCGCTTGCATATCAAGCTGCAAAAGCACATAAGTTCTTTTATTATGAACTATAAGATAAAGAGAGCATCTCATTTCCTCCAAAATGAAGAGGTGAATTCCCATATCATGCAAAAATGAAATGAACATATCCAATGAACATTAAGGATAATTAAGCCCATTAGGCGAGTTGATCAAACTCTATTAAATTATTATCCTTCAAATGGCTTAACCATTTTATCTTGCCGCAAAATATATCATATATTCATATGTTGGAGAAATTCTGGTATCACATAAAGTGTACCGACATATTTTTGAAAATTTGGTGGACACAACGTAGATAATCTCCATGTCATAAAATAATGGAGTAGATCTCCCAGTAGTGGACAAAACTTTTGCTGCCTGAAAGCATGGTCTCTGGGCTGATATATTCAAGGAACATACCGTAGCCAATGCTTAGGACTCCACTGCCCTGTGCTTGACCAAATTTTCAAAAACAAAATGGTAATCACCATAAAGGTGAATAACCAACATCAAGTCTCCTACATATCTACTTGGGAGAACACATAGGTAATCATCATAACCATATGATGTAGACCTTTTATTGATGGGCAAATAACATTTTACTGTCTAAAAGCTTGGTCTCTGGGCAAATAAATTCCAAGAACTTATTGCAGCCAAAGCTTAGATCCCCATCATGTGTTGAAATATCCCAAGTTCAAGATATGTGTCATATTTTGCAAGAATTCATCCTTTAATTAAGTAGAACTTAATAAAAAAATTCTTTTAGCAGTCAGCATGACTACAGCGTCCAGCCTAGCTCCATAGCCCGCGACTCCTGCATGGTCCGTGATCTTTTGGATAGCATGTATAGGTAATTATCTCGAAAGATGTAGACCTCATAGTGATAGGCATTTCAAATGCGGCCTAAAGCACGGTCTCTGGGCTACTAAACTCTATAAATATTTAGCGTAGCCAGCGCTTAGGACTCCATCACCCTATGCTTTTCAAAATTGCAATATCATTTTGCATGAGGACCATTAGTTTCGACTTAATTATGTGCTATGTTTTTCATGCAAACATAAAAGAATGCAAAAACAAAAGCAAGTCGAAAATATGAGAATTATAAATGTAAATAAAATATAATTCACAATCAAGTCTATAATTTTCATAATAAAAACAGACAAGTACGTGCAATTACTTGGAATAATTTGCAGTCTAAATATCAAAATTAGACGCACTAACACAAGTTAGAACTGAATTTACATATAAAACAGAGTCTTATACTTAAATCCGGAATTAAAATGATAAAATAGGCCATTTTGGACCCATGGAAGCAGCCCAGGCGGCTTGCAGGCGGGCCAGGCAGCGGCCTGGTGGCCTGCACGCCGGCCCAGCCTGGCTGGCCGGCCCAGACGGTCCACCAGAGGGCCAGTCGTGCCTATTGTTGATGGGGCGGCTAGGGTTTCAAACCCTAACCGCCCTAGCTTGTCTGGCCGCCGCCAGGAGGGCGGTACAGCTGCCACCGTTCCCACCATGGCTGCCGCCACTCCACCCGGGAGTGCCCTAGCCGTAGCATGGAGGAACTGCCACCGGATCTGCACCCTGGGGCTCATGGGCGGCCGAGCCGCTGCCGCCAGAGGCTTTCTAGCCACCGGAGCCGCGCCCGAGGAGGAACGCCGGGGCTCACCGAGGCCCGCGCTGCCATGGCCAGGGGCCGCCGTGCGACCGTGCCTGGCCAGAGCCTCTTGGCCGCAGCCGCTGTGGTCTGCGCCGGTCGGAGCCGCCTCCGCGGCCGGGCCCCACCGCGCCCTCGCGCGCCTAGCCGGAGCCGCCGGGGCTCCCCGCGCCTGGTCGGGGCCGCTGAGGTCCGCGCCGGCGAGTCGAGCCACCGGCATCGAGGGGCTCGCCCGCCCCTGCCGGGGTATAGGCCGAGGCCGGTCGCGCTGCCGCCAGGCCATCGAGCGCCCCATGCGGCCGCACTTCGCCCGCCCGTGCGTCGGGGCCAGACGTGCCGCGCCCGCGCGCCGGGGCCAGACGTGCCGAGCCGGGGCGGCCATGCCCGTGCCTGGGGCAACAGAGCTCGTGGTCCGGGCAGCCTTCAGAGGCGCGGTGAAGACCCGTCAGGGGGGGAGTCCGCCCATGCCCTGCTCACACCGGAGCCGGGCCGGTCGCGCCGAGGCCGGCTGTGCCGAGCGCGCGCCGCGCCCACGACGGTCTGGTGTCGGCCGGCCACGCTCCAGTCCACGCGTCGGGGGCCGAGTTTTGCCCAAGCCGGGGCCGGGTGGTGCTCGTAGCCATTGTCCACGCCGGGACGCGTCCGAGCTTGCCCGCGCCGGAGGGCACTGTCCTGCCGATGCGCCTGTGCCCGTGCCGGGCTCCCGCACGCCCGCGACAGGGCCGTGCACCGCGCCGGGGAGCGCCCGTGGCCGTTTTTGTCTTCCGCGCCGTTACGGCCGCGTACGCGCAGGAGCGTGCCGTCGACGAACATGAAGAGGATCGGTAGTTTCCGTACCTTACTGTTGTTTTAGAGGCATAGACCTTCAATTTCCTTCAAGAGCGAGTGCTCCTTTCTCTTCTTCCCTCCAATAGGGAATTCTCTCTCTGTTCTGTCGCGAGCAGTGCTGATAACGTGTTGAAGTATACTCAGCGGTAACAAGATTGAGAGAAATACAAATGACAGAACAGTTATCTTTATTGCAGAAATCCTTGTTTATATACAAGTAGATACAGTGTCTCCCAAGGGGTGTGTCCCTTGGAAATAACTGTTAGGGGTTGATCATATATTATACAAACTAGGTATATGCCCGTGCGTTGCTACGGTATCAATATGATAAAATATATTGGTATATAAAAATAATAATTGATATTTTGTTAGAATCACTAAAAGTGGATATAAATAACTATTTCTTCTGAACCATTTGATAAGGCTCCTCCCCTGGAGTCGAAACCCATCAATACATTTCTTTTGTTCTAAATTATTATTACCTCCGTTTTCAAATGTTTATCGCCAGCTAGTTTATTTTTGAACTGAACAACGGTCAAATAAAAAAAAGAACAGAGGGGTAATTCACATCATTTTTAAGGAGCCATTTGGAACCCTTGCCGCAAGACGGGCGCAACACATGCCATTGATTTTCAACTGTGTAAAACAAAACAAGTTGAAGTTTTAACATGGCTATCTGTTTTACATGAAGGAAAACAAACAAAGATGCCAGAGAGACTACTAATTTCAGACATAAGAGGGACTACACATAGGACATAGCCCTCCAGCAGCACAGACATACTCACCTCCCTGTGCTCAAGTCCTTCAACGTTTAGGATTGGCTGCTACAAAATGCTTGGTTGCTCGTTATTGCGCCCTTCGCTTGCAAGCCAAAAAGGCAGGACCTCCACCACAACCTTCTACACCAGCTTATCCTCCCGGAAGCCATTCAAAAAAGCGAAGCGGAGCTTTCTCTATCCTCTCTGAAATGTGAAATCCACCAACACGCTGCACAACCCTCACTTTACAAGTTAGAGGTTAGACTCCTAAGGATGCAAGTTAGAGTCACCTCGCAGGAGCTTGCATTTTTTGGCCTCTATATTGAACATTACATTTTTTTTACAATTTACACCTTGGCCATAAGGATGCAAGTTAGTATCCATTAAGATATTGAAGTTGATAATATATTTGAGCAAGCTTTTTTGTCAGTTGTGGCTTCCTGCACCTTCTGGTCTCAGGCTAAGGTAGGTGGCTCCGTTGAGGGCAGCGCACGAGGCCACGAGGCCGTCGTCAAGAGGCAGCCACCGTGACCCAAGAGGACATTTGGAACAAACCTTGTGGTAGGGTTCACCCTTATATGATCGTGCATTCAGAGTTCAGCAGACGAGCAAGATGTACACCTGCATAAAAGGGAAAGTATATGCATGTGTATTCTGTGAAACATAAAAAGGTTTAATCGTGGTCTGCCATGAACTAAAATGATGCAAGTGGGCATGCATAAAAACTCTACTTTGATTTATGCATAAATAAAAGTTGAGAAGTAGCTTTGAATTCCACAACCTTGGCAAGTAAATTTCCACACATGTGTACAACAAAACCAATATATTATGACTGCAGGAAAACAAGGTTGGTTCATACCTTCTCTAGTGGGTACAGTCTTCTTGCAGGCAGCACACTCGTCCTGTGTTACACAAAAGACAGCACAAAGAATAGCTTGTTAGGGATCTTAGACTATTCACATGGATACAGGTTTGGAAGCTAAAATCAATGACAAACGACACATGTTGCCAATTGATATAGAATGGGAAGCATGGATGACTAATCATATTGGCGGTCTTTTGAAGATTAGAGTCCTATTACTTTATAGTCTTCTTCTCGCGTAAAAAATATGAACTCTGGTTCAGGAGATAAAAAAACTCTACTGTACAGACAGAGCAATCCAAAAATTTGTAGGAATGGAGTACCTGTTCATTGTTTGCCTTCACACATGAAGATAGATAAACAATATATAGCAATAAGATCGATGTCACGCTTTAAAGAAAATACAATGGAATGGTTTACCGCGCTGGTGAGGCTGCGGGGATGAGGCGGGCGCCGCTGCGAGATTGGCGGGAGGACGAGGGCGGAGGCGTGGTGAAGCCAAGTGGTGGACGCCCACGGTACCAACATATGGTGTAGTAGAGATTAAAACAAAACTTCAGCTACATCTTCGTGCAGAAGAGACAAAAAAGAACTAAAAGATAGTTCGAGTCCTAGGCCATTTACACTATAGATATGATTTGCAGCCAGATAATTCGAGTCCTACCTCATTTGTAGCTTCTGTGAAAGATAAAACACCAATGGTAACATGTTAACTGAAAACTGATGTTATACTTGAAGATTCAGTGGTTTGTTATGAGGAGACAAAAGATCTAGTAGAAGAATAGGCAAGGAAGTAAGGGAAGGTTGACCTCAGTGTCTACAAGTGATTTGTTTTGTGAACAAGAGTGCGCTATACAATAGAATGATCAAAGTATTTAGGCATGTTTGGTTCACTGCCTCAGTTGCCACACTTTGCCTAACTTTTCTGCTTAAGGTTAGTTATTCAATTCAAGCGACTAACCTTAGGCAAAGTGTGGCACATTTAGCCACAAACCAAACAGGCCCTTTGTCTTTTGTGATCCATTATTTAGACATTGATATGCAAAAATACTAATTGTTTTTTTTGGAATATTATGTATTTCTGCTAATATACTGTTGCAACTGTTGTTTTTACAAATTGATTTTTTTGTTCTTAGCTAATGGAAATAAGCAATTATGGTAGACATTAATTCTAAGAGCATTTCAGAAGTTGAAAAACAGCAATACTAAAAAACAGAACTCATCATATACAAAGGAATCATTGTAAGACATGAACATGCTTACCTAGAAGAATCCAGTTAGTCCTTCTGACAGATCCTTGGCCAGCCTCTCTATCACCTCACGAAACCTGCTCATGTTCCTTGGTTCTCTCGATGCCTTCCAACTCTAGCTACTAATAGCACATGAGGCATTTAACTATACAACTTTCTAAAAACAATTGTCCACGTAACCTACCACATCAAATAAAATCCTAAATAGAGACATCAACAGTTTGCACTAATAAATACACTAAAAATCATCACCTTCTTCATATGATGTGTATAGGACTACCTTCTTCATCCGGCTTGTCTTGTTGGAGAGGCTTCTCCGAGGCATACGAATATGTTGAAGTATAAACATTGTTGCTCGGTGTAATGTCAGCCTTTACATACAAGTCGCTTTGTCCATATATTTTTGTGCCTGCTTCTTCTCTTGATTTATCACCACCTGTACCCCGCTTCTACATAGCAGGGTCAGTGGTGGCTCTGGCGTAGCATGGAAGCTCACTCACAACTCTACCAGTAAACTAAGCATGCTAAACTGTTAATGAAAAACAAACAAAATGATATTCGCAGATAACATCAGCAATCAGCAACGAATAAATGGAATGGTACAGTGTCAATACCTATTGTAATTGTAGTAAAACAAAGACAAAGAAAGGAGCAAGGATCAATAAAACTTACATGCTAAAATAGCCCTACCACTTGGCATCCTACACACAGGGACAAAAACGAAAAAAACATGTTAGAGTCAGTCTCCAATCAGGCACATGAACAGACCACTAATATATTAATATTCGTACAAGTTAAGGGATATAACTTTAAAATACAGTGTTGTAACTTCTAGTGTTATTTCTGATTCTCTCCCTAGATTCCAATTGAGTTATCTCCATAATCATCACGACAATCTGCATACCAATACCGACATCTTTTTCTTGAGGAATGTCCCATTTAAATCTCAGATTTCTTGATGAATTACACTCATCGCAAAAGAATGAGCAGTCACAGAAAACCTACCTAGCTGGAATCACAAAAGAATGAGCTACCTATCAAAACATCATCTGTCATCTCCCTGGGCTTCTCTCTGGCCAGCGCAAAAAGAGCAAATTTCTAACCTTATCGTCGGCCAATAATCTGGGAACTCGCAGTAGATTAACTCAGACAAACTTTATTGATGAATACCTAGATGTTTCATACCAAGCTTCAGATCTGAAGACCTGAACCTTGATGATCTATCCATCCATTGTTTCCCCTGTATATAGAAGACAATATAAGAAAATAAGCAGAGGAAGAACAATCAGTATGCTAGATTTGTATAACTAATGGGGCAGTTGACAATAGAAGCTTTGTAACCACCATATGCAGACAGACAAAAAGGGACATAAATTTGTAAACACTATTGATATCGTAAATATGATGCAAAACCATCAAGCATAGCATTGATACAATGAAATATTTATCTTGAAGATTATTGTATGTTGTTAATTGTCCAATAGGTTCATAAATCAGTTAAGAGGCTGCTCGTTGTCGGATAGATTCTTAAATCAGCAAAGAGTTTGTAAATGGCAGAAAATTGTCACATATTTGGACAACCTTTTTGGTGCTACCAAACATTAATTCCAGAATTTGGTTGCAAGTTTCAGACACTAACACATTGTGGATGATAGGACATGATTGCTAGAATGTAACTGGTGTCGACAAAAGCAAATTGGAGCCTTACTTAGTGGGTACAAAGGGGTTGCTAACATCTTAAGAGCAGCTATTTGCAGAGAAGGCTTTTCAAATTAAATTATAGCAGTAATCATGAGGCAGTCTGAAAAGTGGCAGTAAATAATATCATCTACTACCAAGGGATTATCCCATAGCACTAAGACAATAAATTCAGACTTTCAATTATATGGATTTACTTGAGGTTTAAAATATAGTTCATGTTCTTGCTCAACCACTTTCTTTCCCTTCCAATTCCTATAGCATTTCAGTACATAAAACCAACTACTGACCATGGCTATGTCGTATGCAGATCCACGGAATTCACCCTCTCCGACCTCTGCGTGAGCTTCCTCTGATCCAAACAAACAGAGTACCACTGATAGCTACATGACCCAAAAACATTCACCGCCGAGACAAAAAAGGGAGCAGAAAGCCAAACGGATCCGAGGAAGATGCGTTGAGATTACCTTGCTATTCTACCGGAGCGGCTACCAAAGAACGCTCGTCGCCTGTCCACCACATGCCAACCTCCAAACAAGTGAGGCATCGCGTTGATGGCGGGGAGGAGAGGGGGCGGTGGGTGGGCAGTGGGATCGGCAGAACCGTGCACCAAAATAATCTGTGGACGCCTACAGTAGCGTCTTAAGACAGACATGTCAGTAATATGAGATTTGCACAGATAAGTAATGGGCAAACTAAATTACAAGCAGCAAGAAACTTCACTCGGAACTTCGTGTAGTGCTCAGCAACAAAATCTACTATTACATGATGTTTAGTTTTACATGATTAGTTTATGCCCAATTTTCACATGTGGCAAAATGTCGAAAATGATTTGTTTGCAACAGTGTGCATTCATCTGGTTTGTCGCCATTTTGGCAACATAATTACTTCTGTCTAAAGGACATTGAACTATGCAGTTTTTAAATCACATGTTTCAGAATTAATACAAAAAATACCCCAAAAAATGTGGATGGGCAGTTGAACATTGAGATAGAAGATCGCAAATTCAGAACTGAATTCTAAAACAAACAGAGTACCACTGATAGCTACATGACCCAAAAACATTCACCGCCGAGACAAAACGGGGAGCAGAAAGCCAAACGGATCCGAAGAAGATGCGTTGAGATTACCTTGCTATTCTACCGGAGCGGCTACCAAAGAACGCTCGTCGCCTGTCCACCACATGCCAACCTCCAAACAAGTGAGGTGTCGCGTTGATGGTGGGGAGGAGAGGGGGCGGTGGGTGGGCAGAGGGATCGGCAGAACCGTGGACCAAAATAATCTGTGGACGCCTACAGTAGCGTCTTAAGACAGACATGTCAGTAATATGAGATTTGCACAGATAAGTAATGGGCAAACTAAATTACAAGCAGCAAGAAACTTCACTCGGAACTTTGTGTAGTGCTCAGCAACAAAATCTACTATTACATGATGTTTAGTTTTACATGATTAGTTTATGCCCAATTTTCACATGTGGCAAAATGTCGAAAATGATTTGTTTGCAACATTGTGCATTCATCTGGTTTGTCGCCATTTTGGAAACATAATTACTTCTGTCTAAAGGACATTGAGCTATGCAGTTTTTAAATCACATGTTTCAGAATTAATACAAAAAGTACCCCAAAAAATGTGGATGGGCAGTTGAAAATTGAGACAGAAAATCGCAAATTCAGAACTGAATTCTAATCCTCGTAAAATCAATTGCAGAATAGATTAGTAAGTGCATTCTAATCCTCGTAAACATCTTTTGGGGGACTTTTTTAAGTTGGCCATACGCACGGGAATAAATATATATATTGGTACATATATTTACTAAAACATGATTGTATTGATTCTTAGGAACAACGAGCATTCATGTAAAACTTGACGCAACTAAAAGAAATGTCCCTCTCTTAAGCCTTATCATTTTAGCAGTCAACCCTATTTTAGCGCATGTTGGACCATTAAGCAATACACTGCCTTTGTATTCTCAACCTAGACCCAAAAAAACCCCACCATAAAAAGCAGCTAGATAAATAGCAGCGGGTTAGGAGTATTTTTTGCGTCTAAGTTGCCCGTACTCTATCTACAATGTAACAAGGTATGACTTGCATCTGCACACATGCAAGACATGAGAAATCAGGTAGAAGAATTCAGAGTCTGTAATATAATAAATAAACTTGTGTCAATTTCAAAATGAATCCCCTAAGTGAGGGTCAAAAGAACGCAAACCCCTTGGGCCTCTGATTCACTAAGTTGCCCGTACTCTATCTACAATGTAACAAGGTATGACTTGCATCTGCACACATGCAAGACATGAGAAATCAGGTAGAAGAATTCAGAGTCTGTAATATAATAAATAAACTTGTGTCAATTTCAAAATGAATCCCCTAAGTGAGCGTCAAAAGAACGCAAACCCCTTGGGCCTCTGATTCACACAATTTTAACAAGGCAGCACACCACATAACCTTAGCAGCCAGCGACTCAGCGAGTGTGACGAGGAGGAGGGGTCAATCACCTGCGGAGGCGTCTCCATGAGAGAACGGCCAGGTGCTAGCAACGGCAATCCGCGCGGCTCCGGTGGCACACGATGGTCAACTTGGTGGCGCCTGCGGACGACTTCTTCTCCACCTCCATTGTGGTAGATACGGCGCGAAGTTGAGCGAGGGAAACAGGGAGCAGCGGTGCCAGGTCGAGCAGGTTGGCGGCGTTCTCAGAGAAGGCGAGGAGGTGGAAGGAACAGGTCGCGGGTACATCGGCACCACCTCCTCAGGGAGTGGCGGTGGCAAGTGGGCCGGTAGTCGACGGTTGGAGAGGTTCGCGGCACCGCCGGTGGCGGCCTCGTGCGCGTGCGTCTGGCCGGCCGGCATCGCGTGGCGCTCAGAGGGGTCAGGTTGTAGTGGATCTTGTGACGGATCGGCAGAGCGAGGTGGTGGGTCACGCGTCTGCTGGTGAGTCGGAGGACGGGGGAGCTGGTGAGTCAGAGGACAGGGGGGCGAGGTTGGAGGTGGGGATCGACGCTCCTAGCTCTGCGCGTCTAGGGAAATAGACAGGGGGAGGCAAGGATCGCGAGCGGGACTGGGGCGAGCGGCGCCGGAGCGTGGCGGCCGCGAACGTGGAAGGTGAGCACGAGATCGGTGGAAGGGGATCTAGGTTGAGCGTCCGTCGATGGAACGGGGGAGCGATTTCCACCTACGCGATGGCTCTTCATCCCAGGCTCGCCCCCGCTGGGGAGTTTGGGGCTGGAGGGGAGCGAGGCGGGCCGGAGGGGAGGGAGGCGAGCATGGCGAGCGTCCGACGCGTGGAGGAGCAGGGTCGGCGAGCATCGCGGACGCGGGATAGGAAGGGGATAGCGACCACCGCGGCGACGAAAGCGCGACCACCCGGGATCGAAGCGGAGGCAGAACCGTGCACGGGTGTGCACGCCTACGCTCCTGTCTTAAGGAGTAGTAGAGATATTTTGTAACAAGATCCTCATTCTAGTTATAGCGACGAAAAAAATTTCCATGTAGATTTCCCTACGAACACCTATGAGAACATTTTTTGTCCTTCCCAGTTCCCGTATGGATAAATTCATATCTCCACTTAAATTATAATTTTCTTCTATTATTAATGTAAAATATTGCCACTTATACATTATTAGATGTAAAAAATCATTACGCGTATATTAAAATTAACATATTAATCGTTATATGAACACATCGTTATATGTAAATTTAATGGGTCTCTATGGTCAATAAGATGGGGAATGCTTTCCGTCCACATTTATCCATATGGGGAGAAAATTTTCCGTTCACGATCCTTTAGGAAGAAGAAACTTCTGCATCCCTATTCTATAATGCAAGAATTTCGCGTGGAAATCCCATCGCCATCTCTAGCTTTGGCGTTCGTACATGTTAGGCAACGTCTAAACGTCTTCTTGTCATGTAGTACTGCCACGCCACTAGTAATCAATAAATTTCTTGAAATCATCGATGTTCGATATAGCGGGGTATTTCACCCATGTTGTTATGATGTTATCCGTTTTGACTTCAATTTTATCTTTGTGGTGAACAGAAATTAACCCCATCCGCTCGTCCGGGGGACCGGGTGCCCAAGTGTTTCTTGCACGGAACTCCAGCATCTCATTGTGTGCTGACGATGGTTCTTCTCCCTTGCTTATTTTTAGCTTTAGTTCTTGCGTCGAGTTTCTTGCGCAATTGCTCGCCCTTGCTGACGAGGAGCAGCACCTCATACTGAAGCAGCACCCAGGTATGGAATCACTCGTATTGGCCTGTCAAAATCGGAGATGCTCCTCCTGTTTGTCCATCATTTCCCCCTCTTTTCGGTGACCTCCACATTTCTTCCTCTGTCACTGGCTCAGTGCTGTGTGTTGTCCTTCTGGCTGGAGCAAGCGGAGCCCAGGTGTGGCGAGATATTTCCTATCTTTCTCTCGATGAAACTTTCTCAAAAATAAATTCCATGGATTCTTCATCAAGTTATTTTCTTGCTCCACGGATTGCCTGCTCTGATGATCTGGTCCTTGGCAAGATCACACTCGTGTTCATAAACTCACCAACTCACTGACACCCCCGTACTCTTTCTTCTTCACCCACGGCCAAGATAGAACTCACTGGCATGCTAGGCTTCCTCTTTTTAATTCACCAACTCCCTCCTCCGGCGCATCCGCATCCGAATCTCAATCCCCACGGGCACGAATCTGACGCTGCGAAAACCTTTCCGCCATGAAGCAGGAGGGGCGGAGGCGGCAACACCAACACCAACACCACAGGCCGCCGCCGCGCCTCGAGCTGGCTATGGCGCACGCGCGGGGCGGCGGGGGCCACGGCCACGGCCACGAGGAGGAAGCGGAGGCGGCCGTCTGCCTGGACGGCGACTCCGAGGCGGGCGAAGCGCGCAGCGCGGGGCGCGCGCCGCCGTGGCGGGACCAGCTGACGGCGCGCGGGATGGTGGCGAGCCTCGCCGTCGGCGCCATGTACAGCGTCATCGTCATGAAGCTGGGCCTCACCACAGGGCTCGTCCCCACGCTCAACGTCTCCGCCGCGCTCATCGCCTTCGTCATCCTCCGCGGGTGGACGCAGGCGCTCGCCCGCTTCGGCGTCGCTACGCGCCCGTTCACCCGCCAGGAGAACACCGTCGTCCAGACATGCGCCGTCGCCTGCTACAGCATCGCCGTCGGAGGTAAGAGGCGTGCCGAGTCTTGCGACTGAATCTTCCGTTCTTGTCCGTGGAGACCTTGGTTTGGTGAACTGTCGGAGTTTCTTTGCCGCAGGTGGGTTTGGCTCCTTCTTGCTTGCTCTGAACAAGAGGACCTACGAGATGGCTGGGGAGGACACGGAAGGCAACCTTCCGGGAAGCTACAAGGAGCCTGGCATTGGCTGGATGACCGGCTTCCTCTTCGCCGTAAGCTTCGTCGGGATTGTTGCGCTAATACCTCTAAGGAAGGTCGGTAAACTGAGCTCTCTTATTTATTCTCAAGAAATCGACAACTGCGACATTACCTTTCTACACCAATCTCGTTCCGTTCCCCTATTATTGCCCGTCAAAATGTTGATCCTCCGGTAAGAAGTAAAATAAGCAATTTTTATCTTTCCACCATGGTGCTCTTTTTTCTTTTAAAACAGGTTATATTTGTGTCATGCACTCATGCGTGAGACTTAACATTTGTCTTGTTATCTTCTGGGTTTGTGCACGTCAGCTTATTTCAGGTTTGGATAGGGGTTCCTCGTATAGGGGGGGGGGGGGCAAATTTTTTTGGATTTATAAAGTTAGCCACTTCACTCTGGCAGAATGGGTAGTATTTCACCATTTCGAACATTTGATTGATGTTTTCCTTATTGTCCCTACTGGGCACCGTCTGCTGATTGAATTTCGTTGCTACATTATGCGGTCAACACTGTCGCAAGGGTCAGCTTAGTTGTTTAACCAGCTAAATGTAGCCACTTATGTCAAGCAAGTATGGTTTGATGATGACTGGTGATGCAAAAGGAAAAAACAAACGATCCAAGCCACTCGTTTCTCCATACTGAATGCTAGCTGATTTGTTTGTGGATTGAGGTATACATTGTCAAATGGAATGCATATTTTAAAATGTGAGGATATACTAATTACTACAACTTTGAATAGCGATTTAGGCATTTAGCTTTACTCCACTAGAAATATAACTAAACAAACGTCAATCTCATATCCTTGCCTTCATTTTTGGCCTTTTGGAATAAATAGTACTGTGGCTTCTGCGTCCATAGATGCATAGAGCTGCAATTATTACATTGTTTTACAGCCAGTGTTGGCTGAATAAAAGTTAACAAGTAGTAGCACCGTCCACCACACATCCATAAGTTGATAAGCTCATGCACATGCACAAAGTCGACCCAGTTCCTCTGAGCGCCTAGAATTTACGCATTCTATTTCAAGAACTTCTAGAATTTGTTAGGCTGTTTGGTGTAAGTGGATGGTGGAAATCTGCTACTGACGTTGTACCATTTCAGATCATGATAATTGACTACAAATTAACTTACCCAAGTGGTACTGCAACAGCTGTTCTTATAAATGGATTCCACACAACTCATGGAGATGCAACGGCAAAGTATGTCGTTCTCTCGCATAACTCAACCTGCAGATTCAAATAAAATTTCAATCTATTGAATAGTTTTTTGTGTATGTTCAAAATAGGCAGCAAGTGAATGGGTTCACAAAATACTTTGCAATCAGCTTCTTTTGGAGCTTCTTCCAGTGGTTTTACTCAGGTGGAGACAACTGTGGGTTTTCACAGTTTCCCACTTTTGGACTTAGAGCTTGGAAACAAACGTAACACAAGTCTTTTGGTTCATTAGTGGTTCAAATTAGTTCCTGACTAGTAAAAATTTCACCTGACATATATGCTTCTTGCATTTCAGATTTTTCTTCGATTTCAGTCTAACATATGTTGGCGCTGGGATGATTTGCTCTCACCTCGTTAATCTATCTCTCCTTCTTGGTGCACTTCTCTCATGGGGAATAATGTGGCCACTGGTCAGTGATTTGAAAGGGGATTGGTATCCTGCAGATATGCCAGAAAGCAGCATGAGAAGCCTGCAAGGTTACAAGGTCGGTTGACAGTTCCATTTTGTTATTGCAAATCTATAAGTCATGTCTTACACACCTTATTTTCTAGGCCTTCATCTGCATAGCGCTCCTCTTGGGCGATGGTCTTTACAATTTTGTTAAGGTTGTTGCATTCACTGTTAAGAGTCTACTTGGCAGATCAAGACTGAAGAATGCAAAGAAAGGTGAATAGTCTGACTAACTCCTGTGAATATTTTTTTTTTAAATGTGAATATGATCTTATGTGGGTCTCATCCTATTTCTAGAGGAAGACATTCCAGTGCTTGATGAAATTCAGCGCAATGAGATTTTTACAAGAGACAGTATCCCCACATGGCTAGCCTACTCTGGATATCTTGCACTATCAGCTGTTGCTGTGTTTGCCATTCCCTTGATGTTCCATGAGATGAAATGGTACTATGTTATTATAGCATACTTATTGGCCCCGGCATTGGGTTTCTGCAATGCCTATGGTGCTGGCCTTACTGATATCAACATGGCCTACAATTATGGAAAGGTCGCGCTCTTTATTCTTGCGGCCTGGGCTGGGAAGGACTCTGGTGTTGTAGCTGGCCTAGTGGGTTGTGGTTTGGTGAAATCACTGGTGTCAATATCCGCTGATCTGATGCATGACTTCAAGACTGGACATCTTACATTAACATCACCTAGATCAATGATTATTGCTCAGGCTATTGGCACTGCCATGGGCTGTGTCATTGGACCACTGACATTTTTACTGTTCTACAAGGCTTTTGACATTGGAAACCCTGATGGGTACTGGAAGGCACCATATGCTCTAATCTACCGCAATATGGCAATTCTTGGTGTCCAGGGCTTCTCTGCTCTGCCCCTGCATTGTTTGCAGCTGTGCTACGGATTCTTTGGATTTGCAGTGGCAGCCAATCTGATGAGGGACCTCTTGCCACCAAAGTACGGCAAATGGGTTCCATTACCAATGGCAATGGGGGTTCCCTTCCTAGTTGGTGCGAGCTTTGCCATCGACATGTGTGTGGGGAGCTTGATGGTCTTCATCTGGCACATCATTGACAGAAGTAAAGCATCTTTAATGGTGCCAGCAGTTGCATCTGGGTTGATATGTGGCGATGGGCTTTGGATCTTCCCTGAATCCTTGCTTGCCTTGGCCAAGATCAGTCCACCATTGTGCATGGCATTCAGGTCTTCACACTAGAGTAACAAAATGCTCGACATCTGAGAACAGTTCCATGTCCAATCGGAGAAGCTGTTGGCATGCCAAGTTTGTTATTAATTAGCTGGGATATGATACATGCAGGTAGGTAAAGATGCAGTGCCTATCTGGATGTTACCTACATATAATGACGTAATGTGGTACCCCTGTAAAATTTATCATATGCAAGATGATACATCACATTAGAGCAATGGTAAGTTTGAGAATTTCACCCCAGTGGTAATGGATGGATGCAAGAGCTAGCAGTAGCCAAAATTTTGCACCATAGGTTGTACCCCCACCCCTATAGTTTAATATGGAACCACAAGCTACAGTATACAAACCATCTTCCAAAGACAGCTGACCCTATTGTCAATCACAGCTGGTTTTGGTAAAAGAAAAATGCAGTCAAATCTTGCATGAATGGTTAGCAAATCATGTATATATTTATGTATGTCTTTGCCATAACTTGGATTCACAAGATGCAATGTAGTAAGAGGCATCTTGGTCAGGCATCTGATACAATTGTAAAATCATCTGCTGCGTCCTTTTATCATAAACAAAATCATCAGGTGATGTATGCCTATGAATAGTTAGCAAAAGGTACATATATGGTTATGTATATTAAACACGTTCTGTGAAGAAGAAATGTAACCATTCAACAAGAACAATCCAATGATACATTTGTCAGCATCCGGAGAAGGCTATATCCTCAGATGCTTGCCTTTTCAAAAACCTCGATAGAAGAAATTAATAGAGGCCTCGCTATTGTCAGATACATATTCTCAGGGCCTACATTCCCAGGGGCGGACGTACATAAGCCTGAGTGAGGGCCCAACCGCCCCACTCATTTCTCTGTTGCAAATAGATTTCTCTGTTGCAGATAGTGAGCTTAGATTTTTACTATACGGTTTCCTAATCAACCTAACTTAAATACCACAGCTCTGATATTTTAGTGCTCGTTCTTTTAAATATACCCTCACTTATATTTTGTTTTGGATCTGTCCCTGTACATTTCTGAGGACCTACCTTGGCTCTAGCTAAGGTAGAGGTCATTAGACCGAAGGTCTAAATCTTTTAGAGCCTTAAGGACATGTAAGGTTGTCTCAACTATTGTCGTTTGTACAGGACTGCTATATCATAGGCTCCAATGACCCATAAGGTTGTCTCAATTATTGCAGTCCATAAGAACGGCCAAAATTTGAGGCCATTATTCCATTCAAAATAAGGTGGTGCATCATGGGTTATCAAATTTGGTGGGATGATACTATTCCTAATATTAGTATTAACTAATTAACTATGAGAAATAAGATGGTGATGGATCAACTCATTCCATTTCACAAACAAGTAAAAAAAGTGAGCAGTAAGAAGATAATAGACTAGTTCATTTCTCAAACCAAACATCCTATATATACTTACTTTGGACGTTCCTAAACTTAGAACTCTCTCGGATGTCTAGGGCTTCTAGGGCTCTGTACGAGCTCCCAAATCTTTGAACCCCCGGCCTATGAGTTATTACGAATGATTCGGTCCTGAAACCCTCCTGGACTCGACGCCTCATGAGGACAATAAAGTTTTCAATTCGGTATGGGAGCACATGTAAAGTAAAGAATATAGATGACCTCTATCCCTAGAGTAGGACGCATCCTAAAGGTATAACACTATGTTCAAACCCAACCCGTCAACCTCGTGGTAGTGGTTATCTTGATAAGGCTCATTTCTATCATGTTTAATATGATGGGCAATGTTATGGTTAAATAGGTGTATTGTTGCCCCGATATAGGTAGCAGGCATACGCAAGACCACTATTTGATATGTGTCATCGTCCGTATAGCCATGCTTGAACGCGTCAGGGTACTGTAAAGTATTATAAAGTATAGATGACTATATTGATTATCAATTACGTCGTATCCAATGACGTGGATCGGTCACACCTGCCTCTACCGCAAAAGGGCCCCTAGATGAGTTGATTAGATAGTCTGAATAGCACTCCTAAGATTCTAAGTTCGACTTCCCTTAGATCGGTCTCGGTCTTGGTCCCGATTATTCTCATATGTGATATAGTGTCGCTATGTATGGGTGGGACACAGGTTTAAGGGGTATTATCAATCTGTGTAAGGTTTGCTATTAGAAGAGTTGGGTTAGAGGTTGACCTTTGGGAGATGGCTGGTGCAAAGAAGTCTTTGCTTACTGCCCCATTCTGGGCCTCCCTACTAGTTAGCTATCACTGTGGTAGTTCTTGTTAGTTTTTTAGACATGGATTTATTTCTGTATGCCTCCTATTGGCTGTCATAGGGACCTCTAGTTTGTTTCTTATATCTGTTCCTCTTCTTCAATATATTATCGCGCAGTTCTCCTGCGCTTTCGAGAGAAAAAAAGATAATACCCAGGGTTTTCTTACCCCTACAGGTCAAGATTTTTTATATCTGCCTCTACTGCAAGTTATAATTACCCCTACAATGAGGCATGTCCAACATATTGTGGTACGACTAGGGCATACCACTCCGTAGAACCCCATGATCATGACAAGATATGAATTGTTGAACCTTCGCTCGATGGAGCTTGAACTCAACAAACACATAACCCTTTTCTTCCCTTAGTCTATAAAAAGGAGGAGTAAAGCACGTATAAGACTATCTTCAACAGCTTACACATACTCATACCTATATTCAAACTACACTCTACAAACAACAAAATATACAGTATAAAACGGTGTAAAATAATGTTTTGAGTGACCATATGTGTGAATTGATGTACACTGCACCCGTTAATCCCTGATATGGCTAAATAAATTAAATATGACTAACTTTTAAAAGGCAGACATAAAGATGAAATGAGAACCTTTAGTCTATAATTCTCTCTAAAACCAAAAATCAAAAGGAGAAGGAAGAGCTAGGAGGTCAATTGCTCAGTTGATATATGAGTTTGTAACCTTCTTCGTCTTTTTTTTTCATCAATCCATCGTACTCGGGTGAATATAGAGAATTCCACAATCTCAAACCTCTATAAATGGTCTATGTGCTGCAAGCAGAATTAGCGTACAATCAACCTACGTCTCTCACTCCATCCATAACTCTTTTCACTAATCAGCTGCCTATGTTCGATACTTTAATGATGATATCATAGCACGACGATAACCTTCAACATTGTTTACATAAAAAAAAGGGTCGTCGCTGAACATTCCACATGTTCCTGTCGTTGTCTCTACATCTGATCATTCATTTTCCGAGAAAAAGCGGGACATTTGGTCCCATCAGAACAGAAAAATTAGTGAAATCTTTGGAGGATAAGAATCTCAACTTGGCTCTTTCTCAAGCCCAACAAACGGAGTGGACCCTCCAGGTTGTATCAGGGGGAGTGTGAGTGGGGGACCCTCAGCGGTCACCCTCTCCGTCACTATTTATTTCCCTGTCAATATCCAGTAGCTCATATCTACGTCGCTAGTCCAAGTAAAGAAGACAGTAAAATAGTACCCCTTCTATCTCTAGAGAAATCAATCTCTACAATCCGTACAAACCAAACTAACTTAAGTTTAACATAAAATGATCATACTATAAAAAATATGTCCAATCATGTATCTAATGATACTAATCTGAGACCGGCCGTAAATCTTGATGACCCCCTTTTTTTTTAAAAAAAAAGAATTGATCAAAGTTCAGGGGAATACCATGGGCACTTGAGCAGACATGAAAGTGCCTTCTATCTGATCCAAGACTTGTTCGAGAAAACAATCTGGAAACAAGGCAAGCGTCCCACGGATTGTGCCGAAAACAATACAGTAAAGTGATCAGTTTAGGTTTCCGTTTCGTCCGCCCCTTGGTGCTTTCCGCGCACGTCGCTGTCCAGATGACGATGGCGCGTGAAAGGGGTGATGGGTCCGGAGCATCTCGCGAGTTGCCAGCAGCAGCGGCACGCAAACCGCTCGGCGTGGATCGACGCCCATCGGACGTTTCGCTGGTTGGAGATGGGCATCGTTCAGACTTGCTCCCTACTAAAAGGCGTCAGAACTCTGAATGGCCCGAGAGGTTTACCGATGGATGGCGCAGGGTGTCGCGGAATCTTTGGCCTACTAGGCTACAACCAGTAGCCTAGGGTCCTAGTGATTTTGCATCTCCTTGTGCGGTCGATTGGTACAGACTACACTGTTAGAGTATATTATTCAGGTTAGATTATATTAGATAACTTCTGATATAGTTAGTTTAGATTTAATTGTAATTTCGGGATAACCTTCCTTTATCTAGGATAACATTCCTTTTCCTTATCTCTAGAATAACATTTTTGCTCTTCAAACCATGTACTCTTATATATTCTCCTTACATGGTATCACAAGTCTAGATTTGATCTTTGTTTGCCGCCGCCTTCGGGGAGATCGCTATCCACCGGGAGCGGCGTCCTCGTGGGATACACCGCGGATCCATCTGATCTGCTGCGTTCGTCGTCGCGTCGTCAAGCACATCACCAGATCGGAACTCACCATCAAAGCTTCGGCGGCGGCCTATGTCCACCTTCCCATCGACTAGCCCAAGTGGATCTGGCCCATTGCACGTCGTCGTGGTGGCGGCTGTGATGGGGCTGAATCCCCGACGTGGAGGCGGATGCGACCTCCACTGTCGCGCGGGTTACCCAGTGATTTACAAGATATGTTGTTGTTGTTGTTGTTGTTGCGTCTTTTCGTTTTTTTCCTGCCAGAGATCGGGTTTGCGCCTCCATCATCCATCGCCCGTCGGCTCACGCGTCATCGACATTGGCTTCGACAACATCGACTCCTTCATCTTTTTCCGACTGTGCCGCATGGCGTGGCTAGCGACGTTCTACGAACGCCCACATTCTGTTTATGCGCCTCTCCAATGACACATCGATCTCCGCCAGTTCATCGTCGCCACTACTGATTGAGAGGTTCTGCCATAGACATCGACATCACCATTGTTGTCACGTCGGTATGGCCAACCGATCGCATGCGCGACCTCACCCTCCCGTGACGTCTGTTGTCTACCGCGAGTTCCTTCACCGAGCATGAGGGTTGTCGCTGTATCGCCTCCTTGGCACTAGCGCGGCTTGTCGCCGTCCCTATCGATGTGTCGCCATTTTAGGAATGTTCCACTTAAAGCTCCTTGGGGAAATGATGTCATAATTGAGTACTAACATCCTACTTGTACCCGTTTAAGGTTTATGGTTAGCTCTTTGTAATTACGGTCATACCCATGTGTAATAGTCCGGACCCAACAACCTGAATCTATTAATACAAATCTCAACCCTAAATTAAAGTTAGGTTTCCCATACTCCCCCCTCTTCCCCACCCGTCCCCCCTTCCCACACTACTATCCAAGTTTGACCAAAAAATCGTGCGCCAAGGAAAGCATCCGTGCAAACAGATATACTAATATGGACGAGTTATTTGGAATTTGGACATCTCTATTATATTATTCGATACAAGTAGGATTAGTGCCTCTTTGGTATGACTCTTTTGATGGCTCTAGCTCGAACTTATCGTAAAGCCCTACCAAACGGTCACATAAAAAACGACTTCTCGTCGGGAGCTCTTCAAGAGCCGGAGCCGTTTTATTGATGGGAGGCAGGACACAAAAAAATGTGGCTTCTACCGGCTCCTCCGACGTTTTCCACATACACCATTCAAAAACACAGGAGAAGTTGTTTTGTCAAACAAATTGCAAAATGGTTTCATCTCCTCTACAAAATTCAAGAAGTCTGAGCCGAAACGGTTTCCAGAGGAACTAGAGCCAGGAGGCCTTAAAAAGAGACCCTTGTGAGTTCTTATATAATTTATATCCCAAAGCTCGCCGACTCACTTTTTCGATCTCTGTATTTCTAGCCAGAGAGTTATAGCATCACTATCGAGATCGATGAAGGGGAAACAAACATACACGTCGACTCTAATGATCACGGTGGTTTCGTAGTATGTTTCAAAGGGCTTCAGGTGTCAATGGACCATGATATGGTGGTGATGGGACTGGCCAGTGGCTGCTTGAGGTAGAAGTGATTACAATAGATATATATGATCATATTTTGATGAATCTAATGATCGTCTATATAGGATAAAAGGCTTGTTATGGGATTCACAAGAAGGTAAATATATAATGGCGAAAAATAAATATACAATAATAAAGAAAAGAGGTAAATAATTTGATCGACAATGATAGTAGTTACACTGGGACATGCAGCTCAAGAACTGAAAACCGAATGCCACCATGATTTAGTCTCGATGGAAACTGTATGAATGAGATAGAAGTGGGGAGAAAAAAGAAGAAGAGAGACCGTAAAGTAGGACATAAAGTTTATGTCGATGGTATGTGGAGACAAACGGTGATAGAAAAAATATATAAACAAATAAACCAACTAACAAAACTATTTACAAGAAAACATTATGAAGTGATAAAACTCTAAATACCGCGCGCTATTTGCAATTGCACCGACGACCTTGCTAGTATACTTAGTACAGTAGTAGAGTTTAAAAAAGGCACTCTATTAGCCACAGTGGAATACAAAAGCTATGAACACATCACATCTGTTCTGCTGCACACTAGACCACAGGTTTAGCAGTGGCATGCTGCATCATCTCCAGAGAAAATTCTTTGCCAAAGAGTTGCAGACATCTTAAAACATACTAGTTGCAGACTGATCACAGCAGTTCTCTTACATGAAAATACCGAAGCACCTGCGGCTACTTCCCCAGCAAATTTAGCTCAATATATAACGCCCCTAGTAGTACTCCAAACCTAGTAAGGAAACTCCCACCTTTTTTCAGTGCCTAGCAGCTGGCACAGCACTACGCTACGCAAGAAGAAGCTGCCCAGCGGCCAAGGTCCGTCCGATCCGAGGCAGGCAGCTCAAGTGGAGTGGAGTGGAGTGACGTGGCCAGCGAACGAACGAAACGAAACCTCCAAAGGCAAGGAACGTCCTTTTTCACAGGTCGAGGAAGCCGGTGGTGCGCCACACGGCGTTGCGCACGCGCCGGAGGTCGCGTCCCTTGAGTGTGCGTCCGGCGCCTTCCATGACCGACGCCGCCGCCGCAGCGCGCCGCGCGGCCATCTCGTGCGGCGGCACCACGGGCTCGCCGTCGTCGTCCTCGTCGTCCGCGGCCTGCAGCTCCGCTTCGCGGCGGCGCCTGTCCGCGGCCGTCATCGCCTTGGGCCAGGCCGGCACGGCGACGGGGGCCGACTGGTGGCACGGGCGCGGGGCGTGCTGCTTCTCCGGGCGCGCGGCGGCCGGGACGGGCGCGGTGGGCGCGTGGTGGTCGTCGGCGTCGGCGAGGAGCGCGGACAGCCCCATGCTGCCGGCGGGGAAGTGGCGGGACGAGGCGGAAATCGGCCTCCCGAGGCTGGCGGTCGGGGACGCGGTCGGGGACGGCGAGGAGGCCGCGGAGGTCGAGGACGAGGAGGTCGCGCTGCCGGAGGACCAGACGACGTCGCGCTCGTCGAGCTCCAGCTCCTGGACGCCGTGGGACTGGGAGCTGGCGTCGTCGGGTTGCTTGAGCAGGCCGAGGAAGCGGAGCGACGGGGAGGCAGTGGCCATGCGGCGACGCGGCGCGGACATGGCCGCCGACAGTGCCGGGCTCGGCTCAGCTCCTTGGTGGCGCCCGCGTGTGGAGCTGGAGCTGGAGCTGGAGGTCGCCACTGGCCCTGCGCTGCGCGTCGCGGGTTTCGGCCTCTGCTTTGGGAGCGTTATTATTGGCGGGCTGCGGTGCGGACGCCAGTGGTGGCGATGGCGGGCGTGGGCAGTGAATTATTGGGGCGTGATGGCGACGAGAGGGGTCGCCCGGCGCTGGCGACCCCGTGTCGAGCGCTCCTGTGCGCGCCGGGGGGTTTGTGGTGGTGTTTGCTGCGGCCGATATCCAGCTTTTCGAGGATATGGACCTGAAATCTGGAATCATTCCATCCGGGCGAGCCAGCCGCTTCCCAGGGAAATTGGAAGCGCAGGGACCGGAGGAACACGACATTGCTGGCGACGGCAGCAGCGAAAGATTGACGCCGACCGATCAGTAAAAACAGAGAAGCGATCATGCTCGGTGCTGTGGGTAATACGTCATTGGCCGGGCAGTTGGCGGTTTTAGTTTACGGTGTGCTTCCATGATAAACAACATCATCTCGGCATGACTGTCGATTAAACATAGCCCAATCAATTCGCTGCCTAAACTAACACAGTGGCCGCACGAATCACGGGGGCGATTGACAGGATACCTACCACAACAACAAAAAATTCCATCGGGGGGAGACGGTTGAGATAATAATTACACTCCTGACGTCCCACTCGGCGCTGGATTTATAAACTACAGAAAAAAAATGAGGTTGCGATGATTGTTTGTTTGGTACGCTGAGGGTCTATGCCTCATCACGAGTGTTTCATGGGACTTGTGTGATGATGATAATTCGAATGTTTTTTTTTTGGTATGACCTGACTTTTTCTTCTTCTTTCCATTTGGAAAATCGAGTACCTGAAAACGCCTAAAGAAACGGTTAGGATTCTGAGATCTACACATCTAAAATTTAGTGCGTTTCCGAACCAGATTACACAAAACTGAAGTTTTCTTCATGCCAAATTTATATGCTTAGAATTTGAGGTACAGTGAATTTCCCTAAATCAGTTAATGCCACTAGACCTGTTCAAGTACCATGTCAGGTTTGACCCGAAAACCATTACCTTATTTTGGCCATTTCGGCCCTGAATTGAGCCTGACATCAGGCTTTTTTTTCTTTTCGTTTGGGCTTCGACTTGACTCTTGAGCCTGACTTATGCCCCCCCCCCCCCCCCCCCCCCCCTTATTTGCACGCACCGATCTATCAGACTGTCGTCTTTTTTTCTAGTTTTTTTAACTTGTCAGTCCAAATTTTGGGGAAAGAAAATGCAATTCATGTTCAATTTAAACCGGATTCCAGTGCTAGGTCGTATCAACCATCACGTCAAATATTGACCATCATCAATTTTTACCTATAGTAAGACTCTAGTATATGTTTGACCAATGTTTTCAAGTCTAATTGCCACCGATCAGTCGACTAGTCGTGATTCGTCGTCGACAAATAAGGGGTGTTTGTTTTTTAAAGTAATGTTTAGTTCTTATATTTTATTTCATTTTAATACCTAAATTGTCAAATACGAAACTAAAACGCTATTTTAATTTCCGTATTTAGCGATTTAGGGTCTAAAATAGAATAAAATGCACATGCCATTTGATATAGCAAGTAGCAACAAGGCAACGAGCAAGAAAAGTATAACATCAAGAAACACACTCACTATCTGAGAATGAGATTATCATTTGGGTTTAGGGATTCTATTTATCGTTGCTTGCAGGTGAACAAACAAGAGTCGGCTCTCGACGACAAGGCTGATGCCTAGGCCACAATTACAGCCTATAGATGCAGCACCAAATAGCAACCCATAAAATGCACAACAACAACTCCAAAAACCCATTTAAAAACATGTTTAACGTGTTCCACACCAAATTGGACGATTGATCGCCGACTAATCGGATGACTAGGATTCTAGTCAAGTTAATCACTTCGATGGGTCTTCCAATTACTGATTAGTCCAACTAACCACGTTTAATTTAATTAGTTGGATGACTTGAAAACACTGTGTTCGGCTACATCCACCTCAATGCTATTAACTTTTTATAGACTTTTTCTTTAAAATGAAACATGACGTTTTATTAAAATAAAAATTCATCTAGTTACACAATTAAGCAAAAAACGAATAACCCGTTAAAAAATAATTTCGTAAAGTAATCAATACAGTACCACTCATTGCCATCTTTCTCTTTTTCCACTTTCATATTTTTTCTCATCTAAATGTAATTGATTGCTCAACTTTTTTAAAACTAACTTATGTGCTCTTTTTATGTCATCATCCATGTTGGCGGTGTAAAGACTCAACAACTTATTAAACTACTCAAACAATTTTGATTAAGTCATCCTCTAGCTAGCCTTATAGAGCTTGTTTTAGACCTTGTTTAACATTTCCCTTTGTAGATGTCGTTGACTTCATCTGTCACATGGTCGTGGCTTGGATGCGAAAGCAGCCCCCGAGTTCCTACGCCGGGTTGCTGGAGTTTCCAACAAATTTGCCATAGCATGGGTGCAAGGGCAGCTGAAAGGGAATTAGGCTTACACCTAGTTCCTAAATAGTTTTGGTGGTTGAATCGCCCAACACAAACAATTGGACTAACTAGTTTGCTCTAGATTATATGTTTTACAGGTGCCGAAAGTTCATCTATAACTATGCTAAATCGACTGTCCGGAATACCGTAGATTATTCCGGACAGGAGAAGCTTTTTGGAAAAACAGGCCAAGCGCGGACCGTCCGGGCCCTTGCGGCGGACCGTCCGCAACACTAGGATGACTCTCGGACAGAACCAATGCAAAAATACAAGTTTCCATTACGGACTGTCCGAAGGAAAAGCAAAGACCGTCCGAGCCCTCGCGCGGACCGTCCGGCCTTAGGCGCGGACCGTCCGGTCGGTAAGAAACCGAAAAACCCGAAGGTAACGGGTTCGGAGAAATGAATTATAGGGGGCCTCGCGGACCGTCCGGGGTGCACGACCGGACCGTCCGCGACTGGCTCTGTCTGACATCTGACGACGCATTAAATGCAATATAGCCGTTGATATAGCCGTTACTGCTGACCGTTGCATTTTCAGCCGTTGATCTACAGGGGCGGACCGTCCGCACCAGGAGGGCGGACCGTCCGCGCTCGGCAGAATGGCCCAACGGCTAGGAAGTGGTTGGTGGCTATAAATACAACCCCAACCACCTCCATTCACTTCATCCAAGCATTCCAACCTTCAACATTCAATACAAGAGCTAGCAATCCATTCCAAGACACATTCAAAGCCTCCATCTCTCCAAGTTTCACAATTGAGAAAAGAGATCATTAGTGATTAGTGGCTTGAGAGAGAAAGGGATCCGTGTGTTGTTTGTCGCTCTTGTCGCTTGGCTTCTTTAAATCGTGCTTTCTTGATTCTTTCATTGCGATCAAATTCACTTGTAATTGAGGCAAGAGACACCAAACTTGTGGTGGTCCTTGTGGGAGCTTTGTGTTCCAAGTGATTAAGAAGAGAAAGCTCACTCGGTCCGAGGGACCGTTTGAGAGAGGGAAGGGTTGAAAGAGACCCGGCCTTTGTGGCCTCCTCAACGGGGAGTAGGTTTGCGAGAACCGAACCTCGGTAAAACAAATCCGCGTGTCTCACTTACTTATTCGCTCGCGATTTGTTTTGCGCCCTCTCTCGCGGACTCGTTTATATTTCTAACGCTAACCCGGCTTGTAGTTGTGATTATTTTTGTAAATTTCAGTTTCGCCCTATTCACCCCCCCTCTAGGCGACTATCAATTGGTATCAAAGCCCGGTGCTTCATTAGAGCCTAACCGCTCGAAGTGATGTCGGGAGATCACGCCAAGAAGGAGATGGAGACCGGCGACGACAAGCCCACTACAAGCCAAGGGAGCACTTCATCTTCATCGGAAGAGTCCCGCACCAAGAGAAGAGAGAAGAAGAAGAAATCCTCCAAGCGGAAGGAGAAAAGATCTTCCTCTTCTCACCATAAGGAGAAGAAGGAAAAATCTTCTCACAAGCCGCATCGGAGTGGGGACAAGCACAAAAGGATGAGGAAGGTGGTCTTCTACGAGACCGACACTTCATCAACCTCCACCTCCGGCTCCGACGCGGCGTCCGTCACTTCTAAACGCCAAGAGCGTAAGAAGTATAGTAAGATCCCCCTACGCTACCCTCGCGTTCCTAAACATACACCTTTACTTTCCGTCCCATTAGGCAAACCACCAACTTTTAATGGTGAAGATTATGCTATGTGGAGTAATTTGATGCAATGTCATCTAATCTCTCTCCACAAAAGATTATGGGATATTGTTGAGTATGGTGTACAGGTACCAGCCGTAGGGGATGAGGACTACGACACGGACGAAGTGGCCCAAATCGAGCACTTCAACTCTCAAGCCAAAACCATTCTCCTTGCCTCTTTAAGCAAGGAGGAATACAACAAAGTACAAGGGTTGAAGAACGCCAAGGAGATTTGGGACCTACTCAAGACGGCGCATGAGGGTGATGAACTCACCAAGATCACCAAGCGGGAAACGATCGAGGGGGAGCTCGGTCGCTTCCGTCTTCGCCAAGGGGAGGAGCCACAAGACATGTACAACCGGCTCAAGACCTTGGTGAACCAAGTGCGCAACCTCGGGAGCACAAAATGGGATGACCACGAAGTGGTTAAGGTTATTCTGAGAGCCCTTATTTTCCTTAACCCTACTCAAGTACAATTAATTCGTGGCAATCCTAGATATACACAAATGACCCCCGAGGAAGTCATCGGGAATTTTGTTAGTTTTGAATGCATGATTAAGGGCTCCAAGAAGATCAACGAGCTTGATGAGCCTTCCACATCCGAGGTGCAACCCGTGGCCTTCAAGGCAACGGAGGAGAAGAAGGAAGAGTCTACATCAAGAAGACAACCAATTGACGCCTCCAAGCTCGACAACGAGGAGATGGCCCTAATCATCAAAAGCTTCCGGCAAATCCTCAAGCAACGGAAAGGGAAGGACTACAAATCCCGTTCCAAGAAGGTTTGCTACAAGTGTGGTAAGCCCGGTCACTTTATTGCTAAATGTCCATTATCAAGTGATAGTGACAGGGACAACGACAAGAAGGGCAAGAGGAAGGGGAAGAAGAAGTACTACAAGAAGAAGGGCGGCGATGCCCATGTTTGTCGGGAATGGGACTCCGACGAAAGCTCAAGCGACTCCTCCGACGACGAGGACGCCGCCAACATCGCCGTCACCAAAGGCCTCCTCTTTCCCAACGTCGGCCACAAGTGCCTCATGGCCAAGGACGGCAAAAAGAAGGTAAAATCAAAGTCCTCCACTAAATATGAAACATCTAGTGATGAGGATGATAAAAATGAGGAGGATAACTTGCGTATTCTTTTTGCCAACCTTAACATGGAACAAAAAGAAAAATTAAATGAGCTAATTAGTGCTATCCATGAAAAGGATGATCTCTTGGACTCCCAAGAGGACTTCCTAATCAAGGAAAACAAGAAACATGTTAAGGTTAAAAATGCTTATGCTCTAGCAATGGAAAAATGTGAAAAATTGTCTAGTGAGCTAAGTACTTGCCATGAGACTATAGACAACCTTAGGAATGAGAATGCAAATTTGTTAGCTAAGGTTGATTCTCATATTTGCAATGTTTCAATTCCTAGAAATAATGACGATAATTTGCTTGCTAGGATTGAAAAATTGAACATTTCTCTTACTAGCCTTAGAAATGAGAATGAAAAATTAATTGCTAAAGCTAAGGATTTTGATGTTTGCAATGCTACTATTTCTGACCTTAGAACTAAGAATGATTTGTTACATGCTAAGGTTATTGAATTAAAGTCTTGCAAACCCTCTACATCTACTATTGAGCATGTGTCCATTTGCACTAGATGTAGAGATATTAATGTTGATGCTATCCATGATCACCTTGCCTTAATTAAAAAACAAAATGATCACATAGCACAACTTAACGCTAAAATTAGAGAGCATGACTTAGAAAACGAAAAATTTAAATTTGCTAGAAGCATGCTCTATAATGGGAGACGCCCGGGCATTAAGGACGGCATTGGCTTTCAAAAGGGAGACAATGTCAAAATTAATGCCCCTCCTAAGAACTTGTCTAACTTTTTTAAGGGCAAGGCTCCCATGCCTCAGGATAACGAGGGTTACATTTTGTACCCTGCCGGGTATCCTGAGAATAAGATTAAGAAAATTCATTCTAGGAAGTCTCACTCTGGCCCTAATTATGCTTTCATGTATAAGGGTGAGACATCTAGACCTAGGCAACCAACCCATGCCAAGTTGCCTAGAAAGAAAACTATTAATGCATCAAATAATCATGCCATTTCATTTAAAACTTTTGATGCATCTTATGTGTTGACTAGCAAATCTGGCAAGGTAGTTGCCAAAATTGTTGGGGGCAAACACAAGGGCTCCAAGACTTGTGTTTGGGTACCCAAAGTTCTTGTATCTAATGCTAAAGGACCCAAAACCGTTTGGGTACCTAAAACAAAGAACTAAACTTGTTTTGTAGGTTTATGCATCCGGGGGCACAAGTTGGATACTCGACAGCGGGTGCACAAACCACATGACCGGGGAGAAAAGGATGTTCTCCTCATATGAGAAAAACCGGGATCCCCAACGAGCTATCACATTCGGGGATGGAAATCAAGGTTTGGTCAAAGGTTTGGGTAAAATTGCTATATCTCCTGACCATTCTATTTCCAATGTTTTTCTTGTAGATTCATTAGATTACAACTTGCTTTCTGTCTCCCAATTATGTCAAATGGGCTACAACTGTCTTTTTACTGATATAGGAGTCACTGTCTTTAGAAGAAGTGATGATTCAATAGCATTTAAGGGTGTGTTAGAGGGTCAGCTATACTTAGTAGATTTTGATAGAGCTGAGCTCGACACATGTTTAATTGCTAAGACTAACATGGGTTGGCTCTGGCACCGCCGACTAGCCCATGTTGGGATGAAGAATCTTCATAAGCTTCTAAAGGGAGAGCACATTTTAGGACTAACCAATGTTCATTTTGAGAAAGACAGGATTTGTAGCGCATGCCAAGCAGGGAAGCAAGTTGGCACTCATCATCCACACAAGAACATAATGACGACTGACAGGCCATTGGAGCTCCTACACATGGATCTATTCGGCCCGATCGCTTACATAAGCATCGGCGGGAGTAAGTACTGTCTAGTTATTGTGGATGATTATTCTCGCTTCACTTGGGTATTCTTTTTACAGGAAAAATCTCAAACCCAAGAGACTTTAAAAGGATTCTTGAGACGAGCTCAAAATGAGTTCAGCTTAAGGATCAAGAAAATAAGAAGCGACAATGGGACGGAGTTCAAGAACTCTCAAATTGAAAGCTTCCTTGAGGAGGAGGGCATCAAGCATGAGTTCTCTTCTCCCTACACGCCACAACAAAATGGTGTAGTGGAGAGGAAGAATCGAACTCTATTGGACATGGCAAGAACCATGCTTAATGAGTACAAGACACCGGACCGGTTTTGGGCCGAAGCGGTCAACACCGCCTGCTACGCCATCAACCGGTTATATCTTCACCGAATCCTCAAGAAGACATCATATGAACTCCTAACCGGTAAAAAGCCCAATATTTCATATTTTAGAGTTTTTGGTAGCAAATGCTTCATTCTTATTAAAAGAGGTAGAAAATCTAAATTTGCTCCTAAAACTGTAGAAGGTTTTTTACTTGGTTATGACTCAAACACAAGGGCATATAGGGTCTTTAACAAGTCCACTGGACTAGTTGAAGTCTCTTGTGACGTTGTGTTTGATGAAACTAACGGCTCTCAAGTAGAGCAAGTTGATCTTGATGAAATAGGTGAAGAACAGGCTCCATGCATAGCGCTAAGGAACATGTCCATTGGGGATGTGTGTCCTAAGGAATCCGAAGAGCCTCCACATGCACAAGATCAACCATCCTCCTCCATGCAAGCATCTCCACCAACTCAAAATGAGGATGAGGCTCAAAATGATGAAGAGCAAAATCAAAAAGACGAGCCACCTCAAGACGATAGCAATAATCAAGGGGGAGATACAAATGATCAAGAAAAGGATGATGAGGAAGAACCAAGACCGCCACACCCAAGAGTCCACCAAGCAATCCAACGAGATCACCCCGTCGACACCATCCTCGGCGACATTCATAAGGGGGTAACTACTCGATCTCGGGTTGCTCATTTTTGTGAACATTACTCTTTTGTTTCCTCTATTGAGCCACACAGGGTAGAGGAAGCTCTCCAAGATTCGGATTGGGTGGTGGCGATGCAAGAGGAGCTCAACAATTTCACGAGGAACGAGGTATGGCATTTAGTTCCACGTCCTAATCAAAATGTTGTAGGAACCAAATGGGTCTTCCGCAACAAGCAAGATGAGCATGGTGTGGTGACAAGGAACAAAGCCCGACTCGTGGCCAAAGGGTATTCACAAGTCGAAGGTTTGGATTTTGGTGAAACCTATGCACCCGTAGCTAGGCTTGAGTCAATTCGCATATTATTGGCCTTTGCTACTTACCATGGCTTTAAGCTCTATCAAATGGACGTGAAAAGTGCCTTCCTCAATGGACCAATCAAGGAAGAGGTCTATGTTGAGCAACCCCCCGGCTTTGAAGACAGTGAGTATCCTAACCATGTCTATAAGCTCTCTAAGGCGCTTTATGGGCTCAAGCAAGCCCCAAGAGCATGGTATGAATGCCTTAGAGATTTTCTTATTGCAAATGGATTCAAAGTCGGAAAGGCCGATCCTACACTATTTACTAAAACTCTTGAAAATGACTTGTTTGTATGCCAAATTTATGTTGATGATATTATATTTGGGTCTACTAACGAGTCTACATGTGAAGAGTTTAGTAGGATCATGACACAAAAATTCGAGATGTCAATGATGGGGGAGTTGAAGTATTTTCTAGGATTTCAAGTAAAGCAACTCCAAGAGGGCACCTTCATCAGCCAAACGAAGTACACTCAAGACATTCTAACCAAGTTTGGGATGAAGGATGCCAAGCCCATCAAGACACCCATGGGAACTAATGGGCATCTCGACCTCGACACGGGAGGTAAGTCCGTGGATCAAAAGGTATACCGGTCGATGATAGGTTCATTACTTTATCTTTGTGCATCTCGACCGGATATTATGCTTTCCGTATGCATGTGTGCAAGATTCCAAGCCGACCCTAAGGAAGCTCACCTTACGGCCGTAAAACGAATCTTGAGATATTTGGCTTATACTCCTAAGTTTGGGCTTTGGTATCCTAGGGGATCCACATTTGATTTAATTGGTTATTCCGATGCCGATTGGGCAGGGTGTAAGATTAATAGGAAGAGCACATCGGGGACTTGCCAGTTCTTGGGAAGATCCTTGGTGTCTTGGGCTTCAAAGAAGCAAAATTCAGTTGCTCTTTCCACCGCCGAAGCCGAGTATATTGCCGCAGGCCATTGTTGCGCGCAATTGCTTTGGATGAGGCAAACCCTGCGGGACTACGGTTACAAATTAACCAAAGTTCCTTTGCTATGTGATAATGAGAGTGCAATCAAAATGGCCGACAATCCCGTCGAGCATAGCCGCACTAAACACATAGCCATTCGGTATCATTTTCTTAGGGATCACCAACAAAAGGGAGATATCGAGATTTCTTACATTAATACTAAAGATCAATTAGCCGATATCTTTACCAAGCCGCTTGATGAACAAACTTTTACCAAACTTAGGCATGAGCTAAATATTCTTGATTCTAGGAATTTCTTTTGTTAACTTGCACTCATAGCTCATTTGTATACCTTTGATCATATATCTTTCATATGCTATGACTAATGTGTTTTCAAGTCTATTTCAAACCAAGTCATAGGTGTATTGAAAGGGAATTGGAGTGTTCGGCGAAGACAAAGGCTTCCACTACGTAACTCATCTTTCGCCGTCGCTCCAAGCAACTCTCCGTTCCAAGGGGAGAAAACATGAGCACCAAGCAAAAGGACTTCGTCTTTGGTATAATCTTAACTCATCTTTTTATGACCAAGAGGAAGATAGCACTTCGAGGGCTCTAATGCTTCCGTTTTTGGCGATTCATGCCAAAGGGGGAGAAAGTAAGAGCCCAAAGCAAAAGGACCGCACCACAAGGACCGCACCACCACCAATTTCAAAAACTTAAGTGTTGAATATTTTTCAATTGATAATCCTATTGTGTTCAAAAGGGGGAGAAAGTAGTATTTCAAAATGACATATCAAAAACCCTCTTGAACACTAAGAGGAGGATCTCATTTAGGGGGAGTTTTGTTTAGTTAAAGGAAAAGCATTTGAAACAGGGGGAGAAAATTTCAAATCTTGAAAATGCTTCTCAAAATCTTATTCATTTGCCTTTGACTATTTGCAAAAGAACTTTGAAAAGGATTTACAAAAGAGTTTGCAAAAACAAAACATGTGGTGCAAGCGTGGTCCAAAATGTTATATAAGAAAGAAACAATCCATGCATATCTTGCAAATATTTACATTGGCCAAATTCCAAGCAACCTTTGCACTTATATTATGCAAACTAGTTCAATTATGCACTTCCATATTTGCTTTGGTTTGTGTTGGCATCAATCACCAAAAAGGGGGAGATTGAAAGGGAATTAGGCTTACACCTAGTTCCTAAATAGTTTTGGTGGTTGAATCGCCCAACACAAACAATTGGACTAACTAGTTTGCTCTAGATTATATGTTTTACAGGTGCCGAAAGTTCATCTATAACTATGCTAAATCGACTGTCCGGAATACCGTAGATTATTCCGGACAGGAGAAGCTTTTTGGAAAAACAGGCCAAGCGCGGACCGTCCGGGCCCTTGCGGCGGACCGTCCGCAACACTAGGATGACTCTCGGACAGAACCAATGCAAAAATACAAGTTTCCATTACGGACTGTCCGAAGGAAAAGCAAAGACCGTCCGAGCCCTCGCGCGGACCGTCCGGCCTTAGGCGCGGACCGTCCGGTCGGTAAGAAACCGAAAAACCCGAAGGTAACGGGTTCGGAGAAATGAATTATAGGGGGCCTCGCGGACCGTCCGGGGTGCACGACCGGACCGTCCGCGACTGGCTCTGTCTGACATCTGACGACGCATTAAATGCAATATAGCCGTTGATATAGCCGTTACTGCTGACCGTTGCATTTTCAGCCGTTGATCTACAGGGGCGGACCGTCCGCACCAGGAGGGCGGACCGTCCGCGCTCGGCAGAATGGCCCAACGGCTAGGAAGTGGTTGGTGGCTATAAATACAACCCCAACCACCTCCATTCACTTCATCCAAGCATTCCAACCTTCAACATTCAATACAAGAGCTAGCAATCCATTCCAAGACACATTCAAAGCCTCCATCTCTCCAAGTTTCACAATTGAGAAAAGAGATCATTAGTGATTAGTGGCTTGAGAGAGAAAGGGATCCGTGTGTTGTTTGTCGCTCTTGTCGCTTGGCTTCTTTAAATCGTGCTTTCTTGATTCTTTCATTGCGATCAAATTCACTTGTAATTGAGGCAAGAGACACCAAACTTGTGGTGGTCCTTGTGGGAGCTTTGTGTTCCAAGTGATTAAGAAGAGAAAGCTCACTCGGTCCGAGGGACCGTTTGAGAGAGGGAAGGGTTGAAAGAGACCCGGCCTTTGTGGCCTCCTCAACGGGGAGTAGGTTTGCGAGAACCGAACCTCGGTAAAACAAATCCGCGTGTCTCACTTACTTATTCGCTCGCGATTTGTTTTGCGCCCTCTCTCGCGGACTCGTTTATATTTCTAACGCTAACCCGGCTTGTAGTTGTGATTATTTTTGTAAATTTCAGTTTCGCCCTATTCACCCCCCCTCTAGGCGACTATCAGCAGCCATGAGCCTCTGCACGGGGCGAGAGGACGATCGAGGGGTGTCTTGACTTTTTGGTGATACGCCTCTTCATCGCCTTTACGCAAGGAGGAAGAGGGGGAAACATGTAACACCCCGTCCAATCCCTGGACCGACGGTACTTACTCCTGGCAGCTCTCTAGGATCATATATTGTCCCCACAGACCAACACGAGTCTTTTGTGCGCACTTTGTCCTCACTCATGCGCACCCGAGAAAACTTCCCGGTCGGTCACCCATCCCAAATTGCTCCAAGCCAAGCACGCTTAACTTGGAGGTTCTTTCGAGATAGGCTTCCGAAAAAGAAGATGCACCTTGTTGGTATGATTACACTATTAATTCTATTAAGCCTTGGGTCAGGACATCCCATCCCAGGGGCCAGGATATCACAATCCACCCCCCTTAGAAGACCGACGTCCTCGTCGGTCAACCCCAATCCAGGAACCTCCCCTCTTGGCCACGTCTGTATGTCTAGTGTCGTCATATGCCATGCCATGTGACCACTCCAGGCCCACATGCGCCATGCGCCATATACCCGAACCCCCTAGCCCACACACGCCCGTGAAACCGCGAGGGTCGGCTCTGATACCACTTGTAACACCCCGTCCAATCCCTGGACCGGCGGTACTTACTCCTGGCAGCTCTCTAGGATCATATATTGTCCCCACAGACCAACACGAGTCTTTTGTGCGCACTTTGTCCTCACTCATGCGCACCCGAGAAAACTTCCCGGTCGGTCACCCATCCCAAATTGCTCCAAGCCAAGCACGCTTAACTTGGAGGTTCTTTCGAGATAGGCTTCCGAAAAAGAAGATGCACCTTGTTGGTATGATTACACTATTAATTCTATTAAGCCTTGGGTCAGGACATCCCATCCCAGGGGCCAGGATATCACAAAACACCATGCTACCCTAAGTGGGCAACGAGCGTGATGTCTCCAGTGAGCTGTTAACGGGTAATCCGAGCGGAGGCCCGAGCTCCATTTGATAGGAGTGGGCTAGTGGTCTCGAGACGCGCCCCAAAAGTACTTGCGGGTGGTTCGCCTGGTCCCGGACCTGTTTGATGGGGCTCGAGGACTCGATGCCTCCCTCCGATGGGATACCATCACGAATCGCTCCCGGGGGTCTCTAATATGTCTCAAGGTACCTCAGGATTGTAGCCCGAGCCTTGGCCATGTACGGACGTACCCATAGCCATCCCTGACTCTGTGTTCTAGGGCGGTTGTCGAACCCTTTCGAGGGCCCAACCTACGAACCCCTGAACAGTATGTGGCCTCTCCCTTCTTCCTTCGTGAGGAATGAAGTCTGAGGGGTGTCTTCTCCCTGCTACCTGTGTAGGAATGAAAAAGGGGGGAGAGAGAGGCACACCTTTTAATGCGTGTTACTCGGGGAGGCGCAGCGGCGCCCGTTGCCTTGCGTCAGGCGGGAATTAATGCGATGGGACGCAACGGCCCGCGGGCTGTCTATTGCAGCGCGCGTGCGCGCGGAATGCGAAGAGACCAAGCCCACTCCTGGATTTGACTCAGGGAGGCTTGACCCATACATCGGTGAGTCTGCCCAATCCCTATATATTCACCCGAGAGGGGATTCTCTTGGTTTCTTACCTTGCCTTTGCCTCCTAGCCCTAGCCGCCTTTGCCTTCTTTAGTCGTAGAAAGTGAGAAAAGTGCTCAAGCCCTTCTCCCTCGTCTTCCTCCTCGGTTGCAATGGCTGAGAAGCCGAGTGTTCTTCCTCCCCGCGACCCGTGGCCTATCTCCTCCGTCACCGACGAAAACTTGCAGGCCTTGGTGGATGCAGGACTGCTCCACCCCCCGCTCCTACGAGGTGCACCCCGAGTGGTTCGCTTCTCGCTCTCCTCCACCCTTCCCCATCCTCAAGCCCCTGACGACCATCAGATTTCCTACAGTTTGTCGCTTGGCTCTGGATCCTCTCCTTCTACACCCGAATCTGGTGTCCCAATCTGCTTTGGGAACTGTTCTGCATCGTCCCACGGCTGGCAGGCTCTGCGGCTCGACTGCAGCTGCCACAATGTCTTCGTGGGCACCAGGTTCCTCCGGTCCTCGTCGCGACCCCTCGCTCTGCCACTATTGGACGACATCCCTGCCTTTGCATCTCTAGATGTTTGGGGCCACTCCGGCTCTAGGGCCGACCTGGTACCCCACCCGGTGTCCTCGAGGATTGTGTTGCCAAGCTTTGGCACCCTTCTCGGCACTAGGTCTTTGTGAAAGTCGCCTAGAGGGGGGGGGTGGATAGGCGAAACCTGAAAATTAAAACTTTATCCCCCCAACTAGATCCTTTGATTAGTGGTTAGAACAAGATGAACAATTATTGAAGTATAAAAACTAAGTTCTTGCTAGTAAAGAGTATAGCTTTCAAATAATGCGGAAGTGATAAATCAATACAACTAATAATTCTATGATAACAAAGCAAGAAAGCTTAGATGAAAAAGAGCACTAATTCAAGTTCTTTTCTTGCGGAGTGTTGCTTCACTTAAATGAGATTTTAACTTGAAGCAACACCAAATGATATGAGCAAAGAATAGTGCAAGAGAACTTAGAGTAAGGGAAAGCAAACAAATTACAAGCAAAAGCACAATGAACACGGGTGATTTGTTTTACCGAGGTTCGGCCCTCGAAGGCCTAGTCCCCGTTGAGGAGTCCACTTAAGGACGGGTCTTTTTCAACCCTTTCCCTCTCTCCCGATCACACAAGGATCGGCGAGCTCTTCTTCTTCTCAAGGATCACTCTCGATCCCACAAGGACCACCACAATCTTTGGTGTCTCTTGCTAGCTTTTACAAGCCTCCAACACTTTGGAGGAAGTTCGAATGGGAGTCAAAAACTCCACGCGCAAATGAACACAAAGATGTAGCACACACTATCTCTCAATGAATCTCACAAGGCGCTAGGGCTAAACTCAATTGAGTAGCTCTCAATTGCTTGCTCTCTCTTTTGTGGCACTTGTGTTGGTTGTAGTGGACTAAATCTTGTGTATAGGATGGATCAATGAATATAGGTGGTTGGGAGGGCTTGAGTATGTCAACTAGATGACTTGGAATGTTGCTTGGACTCCCACACCTTGAAGTGGCCGGTTGGGGTGGTATTTATAGCCACCATCCAATATTGTAGCCGTTGGAGAAGCTGCTGGCGATGGACGCACCGGACAGTCCGGTGCACACCGGACATGTCCGGTGCCCCGGCCACGTCATCCTATCCGTTGAGATTGGAGCTGGTCGACCGTTGGAGGCTTTGTCCTCATGTGGCACCGGACAGTCCGGTGCAGCACCGGACAGTCCGGTGCCCCTCTGACTTCTGCTCTGACACTCTGAATTCAACTGTACACTTTGCAGAGTCGACCGTTGCGCGCAGATGACCGTTGCTCCGCTGGCACACCGGACAGTCCGGTGAACACCAGACAGTCCGGTGAATTTTAGCGGACGAGCCGTTGGCGTTTCCCGAAGCTAGCGAGTTCCTGAGGCCGACCTCCCTTGGCGCACCGGACACTGTCCGGTGTACACGGACAGTCCGGTGAATTATAGCCGAGTCGCCCTGGAAATTCCCGAAGGTGGCGAGTTTGAGTCTTAGTCCCCTGGTGCACCGGACAGGTACTGTTCACTGTCCGGTGGCACACCGGACAGTCCGGTGCGCCAGACCAGGAGTGCCTTCGGTTGCCCCTTTGCTCCTTTCTCTTGACCCTTGTCTTGTTCTTTTTACTGGTTTTAAGTTGAATCTTTGACACCTGTAGAATATATGATCTAGAGCAAACTAGTTAGTTCAATTAGTTATGTTGGTCATTCAACCACCAAAATCATTTAGGAAAAGGTTTAAAGCCTATTTCCCTTTCAATCTCCCCCTTTTTGGTGATTGATGCCAACACAAAACAAAGCAAAAATATAAGAGCATAATTGAACTAGTTTGCCTACGGTAGGTGCAAAGATTGCTTGGAATTAAACCAATATTGATTTCATAAGATATGCATGAATGGTTTTCTTTGTTTTTAACATTTGGGACCACGCTTGCACCACATGTTTTGTTTTTGCAAAATCTTTTGTAAATCTTTTCAAAGTTCTTTTTGCAAATAGTCAAAGGAAAATAAATAAGAGTTTACAAAGCATTTTCAAGATTTGAAATTTTCTCCCCCTGTTTCAAATGCTTTTCCTTTGACTTAACAAAACTCCCCCTAAATGAGATCCACCTCTTAGTGTTCAAGAGGGTTTTGATATATCATTTTTGAAATACTACTTTCTCCCCTTTCTTGAACATAATAGAATACCAATTGAAAATTTCTATTTCTCTTTGAAAGACTAAGTTTTGAACAAGGTGGTGGTGCGGTCCTTTTGCTTTGGGCTCATACTTTCTCCCCCTTTGGCATGAATCGCCAAAAACGGAATCATTAGAGCCCATTGATAACTTTTCTCTCTCCCTTTGGCAAAAAATGAGTGAAGATTATACCATAATTTGAGAGCTAGTGTGGAGTGATGGCGAAGGGTAGATAATACCGATAGAGTTTAGTGGAAGCCTTGACTTCGCCGAAGACTCCATTTCCCTTTCAATCTACGACTTAATTAGAGAGATCACTTGAAAGCACATTAGTCGTAGACATAAAGAGATATGATCAAAAAGATATATTAAATTAAGCATGATCATAGTTCTATACAACATAGATTGCTCCCCCTAAATATGTGCATGGAGAGAAAGAACACATAGTTTGGCCTAAAATGCCAATTACACATAACTAGGTTAATGAGAACATATCTAAATCATATAGAATGTGAAGTGCATTGTGTCATAAGATAAGTGTGATGCTCATGACAGTTTATGCACTACTGAAAGCATGTTACAAATATTTTAAGCATTTTCCCTTAAGGATTTCAAAGAGGCTTAAGGACCATCCACCTTTGAGATAAAGGCAGCTTATTCTCATTACAAGGTCAAGCTTTAAGCTCTTTGACAATAAGATTACTTCATCCAGGTTAACAAAGATGCATAAATGCAAGAATGAAATGTTTGAGAGGTTAAACTAGGTATGAAGCAGGGAAAAAGTGCAAAGGACATGCTTTTTCTTCCTTTTATACAAGATATGTAAAGAAAGTATAGAAAAAGGAAGATTTAGGTACAAGTTTGAATGAAAGGAAGTGGTTTTACCCTTTTGTACCTTCACATAGAGATGCTCTCTTCATTGTGCTTTGTCTTTAGTCTTGGTTGCTTAAGACCTACACTTAATGACAATATGTGGAAATACTTTGCACAAGAGAGAGTTCTATAACTAGTGATCTTTTTCAAGTTATTGTTAGCATATATCAAATAGATCACAAGTTGCATAAATGAATCATGAATTCTCCTTTTTCCTTAGTGCATACCAATTGAAATCAAATTCAAATTACATGAGGCACTAAGAAGCATAAGTGATAATTGAAGTTGTTCAATGATCAACCAATATGCGATCAAGAAAACAACAAAGGCATTAAATTTTCAATCAAGCTTAAAAATAGGAGAATCCAATAAGCATGCTACTTTTAGAAATGAAAGCAACAATCCTTGATAAAAGCGATATTACTTTAACAAGTTTGATTGATGTGAAGTAGCATACTATATGAGAAACATTATTCTCATGCAAGAGACCATATGAAATTACTAAGATAAAGCAATAGTCTCAACATAATCAAAATATAATAATGGACTCCCCCTAAAGATATGCATCAAGTAATTTAAAGAAATGATTTCGATGCATTCATTTTTAAGGACATAAAGGGGGAAGCATTATACATTTTGATCAAGGCTCATAAATTTTGCAACAAATAACTTAAGCCTGGTAACCTCATAATGAAAAAGGATTTAGAATGCTTACAACCACACCATTGATTGTTGTGAAAACCTTATTGTCCAAGTAGGTGTTGTTGTCCTTGATGTTCTTTATTTGAGTGTCCTCCCTTTATATTTGTCTCTTTTTCCTTCCAAACTTATTGAAAATACTCAAGAGACATGTTAATAGCGCAAGGGAGTATATGGTGAAAGATGATTACTTTAGATAATTAGCATACAAAAATTCATCATCCACAAGTCACACAGACATGAAGTAAAATCCTTAACATTAGTGCATTTCATTTGAGAAAAATGAGTGAGCACCTTTTAAGCATTTTAATAATCATTGGAGATTTTACTTTATCATATTGAAGTTAGTTAATCATCACTTGGAAGCAAATCAATATGATAACATATATAAATATCGCAAAGGCATTAAATAGATTCTAATGGACATGAGCATTAAGAAAATGATATTTGAATGCACACTTAGTTAATTTCGGTCCAATAGCGAATCTATTCCTCACAAGGGTAGAATATGATAATTTAGATTAAATACCTATTGAGATGGGAACTAAACTTAATTAAGAAGATGAGTTCCCATACCTTTGCTTTTACCTTTCTTCTTTTGGGTGAAGATCAACTCATGAGGCTTGTGTACTTTCCCTTCTATGCATATTTATAAGTAAGCTCAAGAGATACGTTAGCAACACAAGCACTAGTTTCCATTTAGTAATCATTTTGATAGGGAATGAAAAGGTGAATTACTAAAGCATGGAAACTTTATAATATGAACTAGATTATTCCATGAAGTATGCCTAGTTTTAAACTCATAAAACAAGCATGGTTAAATTCTTGAGACTTAAGGGAATAAAACTAATTCATTACATGGAGAGCGATAAATGTAGAAGAATCATATCCAATTAAGCAATAAGAGATACAACATGAATTATTGGATAGAATTTCCTAGACATGATGAGATACGCATTTCCATAGAGAAACTTATTCTCTACAAGTGAGACTACTTAGATAAAAACATTAGTCTCACTTTTCTAGCTATAGAGAGAATTTTCCTTTTATACGTGTCCTAAGTATTTGAATTCCTTACATGACACCTTATTCTTTTAAGCACATGAAGTATCTCTCTATATCTAGAACATGGCAATAATAGAATAATTAATGTAAAAACATGCCATGAGAACTTGCAATAATTTAAAGCATGTAGATTGTCATAATATGGAATTTGATAAATACACAATCTACCATATGAGAGGAATTTCTTCAAAGAATGATGACATAATTTTAAAACATCCTTAAGTGCTTTCTATTTCTATGTGACTACACAAGGCACATGACAAATTAAGATAATTGCACTTAAGAATATAAATGTTACCATCCCTTGACTTTCCTCCATGTTGTAGGCTTTGATATTCCGCACATGATGATTCTTTATTTCCTACAACATTAATATCTTCCCGAGATGATATGAGTTTTGAATACAATAAACTGAAGTAACCTTGGGTCAATCTTGAATATGTAGATCATTTGAAGATTGATAGCTTGAGTTGATAAGAATTGAATTAACTCCCTCAAGCACTCCAAAGGTTCATACCATCTCCTTCTCCTACAAATCTTGTCAAGCACATTTTGGTACCCATCGCTTGATGGGTCCATTAAGGTTAGTAAACAAAGATCTAGGAACCCAAGTGTCCTTTGTGCTAGCGCTTGGTAAACTTGTTACCTTTCTAGCACAAGTTGCAATCTTGGGTTGCCTAGTTATATATGAATCAAATGACAAGTTAGGAGTGAGATTTTTACTAATGGGACAATCTTTGCATTGATGTCCCTTCTTTCGGCATGTGTAGCATAGGCGTTTTCCAAATTTTGAAGATTTCTTCTTTTCTTGTTTATTGCTTGCTACATGGTTAGTAAAAACCTTCTTTTCTAACCCTATGCCCTTTTGTTTTAAATGGGGACAAGATCTAAGCAAGTGTCCCTTCTTGGAGCATTTAAAACAAAGTCTATCATCCTTGTTAATAATCAAGCCATTTTTAATGTAGGGACATGACCTAATCAAGTGCCCCTCTTTAAAGCATTCACTACACCTCTTAATGTTAAGTGTGGCTTGATCATTACCTTGGATGTTACCTTTTGTGGAGGAGTGGTTGAGGCTTTTGGAGGAGGTGTTGAATTTCATCTTTTGTTTCTTCCTCTTGGAAATCCTCAAATCCTTGACATTTTCTTCGAGGGATGTATTGCATGCCACGGTTGTTCCCGTCTCAAGCTTCTTCACCATGTGATCACGGTTATCTTGAGAAGGTTGGGCAATGCATTTCCCTTTTAGTTGTGTCAATCTCTTCTTTAGCCTCTCATTTTCTTCTTTGAGCTTTTGATATGAATCCTCATTTGTTCCTACAAATTCTAGCTCAAAGGAAGATTTGCTTGTCGACAAACAACAAGCATTAGCACATTGTAATATAGTATCAATTTGAATACATGTGCACGAGTGAGGTTGTTGGGATTTTAAGTTTTCTATCACAACCTCATGAGTCAAATTTAATATGATATGATCATCCATAAGTTTTTCATGAGAACATAGAAGCATATCATATTTTTCTTGAAAAGCTAGATTTTCAACTTTTAGCTTTTCTACTTGGTCCTTAAGCAAGGTATTCCTATTTACTAATTGAGCAATACAATGTGAAGCGTTATCATGCTCAATTGAAACAGTTTCAAACCTTTGGACCAAATCAACATGAGAGCACTTTAGCTCCTCATGTTCTTTAGTCAACTCGTCAAAGTGTAGCATTTTTATGGAGATAATATCTTCTAGCCTTTGACGAGCTTCGCTTTGCTCTCTTGCTCTTTCTAGAAGTTTGAGCATGACCGCCTTATCTTCTTGGCTTAGGCGAGCGTAGAGATGCACAAAGCTTCTTTCTTCCTCCTCATCCTCATTTGTGCTTCCGCTGTTATTTTCATTAGCCACACAACACATGTGGGAATCGAAATGGGAAGACAAACCTTTTGGAGAGGTGGATTCATCGTTTGGTCTCCACCGTTCATTTTCTTCTTCTTCCTTGCAAGGGTTAGTATCACAAATACCAAAGGAAGTAGAAGCACAAAATGAACTATCATGTTTGGACTTATTAAATTTGCTTTTAATTCTAGTCCAAATATCATGCACATCACAAATGGGTTTGTCATATTTTATTATGAAGGCATGATAATCTTCTTTGCTGAGGGATTTACTTAAGATGTCATAAGCTAGATAGTTTAAGCGTATACATCTTAAATCTTCTTCGGAGGCATTTTCCCTAGCATAGTTAGGAGGAATAATACTCTTGTCTAAAATTTGTTCTAATTGTGGGTCTACCGCTCTAAAAGCATTTATCACTCTAGTAGACCATGAATCATAATTAGAACAATCCGAAAGTAATATCTCAAGAGTTACCTCCTTGTTCTCCTGGGTCTTCTTGTTCTTTTGGGATCTTCTACGAGCCATCACTTCGAGTTGTTAGACTCAAGATGAAGTGCCTAGCTCTGATACCAATTGAAAGTCGCCTAGAGGGGGGGGTGGATAGGCGAAACCTGAAAATTAAAACTTTATCCCCCCAACTAGATCCTTTGATTAGTGGTTAGAACAAGATGAACAATTATTGAAGTATAAAAACTAAGTTCTTGCTAGTAAAGAGTATAGCTTTCAAATAATGCGGAAGTGATAAATCAATACAACTAATAATTCTATGATAACAAAGCAAGAAAGCTTAGATGAAAAAGAGCACTAATTCAAGTTCTTTTCTTGCGGAGTGTTGCTTCACTTAAATGAGATTTTAACTTGAAGCAACACCAAATGATATGAGCAAAGAATAGTGCAAGAGAACTTAGAGTAAGGGAAAGCAAACAAATCACAAGCAAAAGCACAATGAACACGGGTGATTTGTTTTACCGAGGTTCGGCCCTCGAAGGCCTAGTCCCCGTTGAGGAGTCCACTTAAGGACGGGTCTTTTTCAACCCTTTCCCTCTCTCCCGATCACACAAGGATCGGCGAGCTCTTCTTCTTCTCAAGGATCACTCTCGATCCCACAAGGACCACCACAATCTTTGGTGTCTCTTGCTAGCTTTTACAAGCCTCCAACACTTTGGAGGAAGTTCGAATGGGAGTCAAAAACTCCACGCGCAAATGAACACAAAGATGTAGCACACACTATCTCTCAATGAATCTCACAAGGCGCTAGGGCTAAACTCAATTGAGTAGCTCTCAATTGCTTGCTCTCTCTTTTGTGGCACTTGTGTTGGTTGTAGTGGACTAAATCTTGTGTATAGGATGGATCAATGAATATAGGTGGTTGGGAGGGCTTGAGTATGTCAACTAGATGACTTGGAATGTTGCTTGGACTCCCACACCTTGAAGTGGCCGGTTGGGGTGGTATTTATAGCCACCATCCAATATTGTAGCCGTTGGAGAAGCTGCTGGCGATGGACGCACCGGACAGTCCGGTGCACACCGGACATGTCCGGTGCCCCGGCCACGTCATCCTATCCGTTGAGATTGGAGCTGGTCGACCGTTGGAGGCTTTGTCCTCATGTGGCACCGGACAGTCCGGTGCAGCACCGGACAGTCCGGTGCCCCTCTGACTTCTGCTCTGACACTCTGAATTCAACTGTACACTTTGCAGAGTCGACCGTTGCGCGCAGATGACCGTTGCTCCGCTGGCACACCGGACAGTCCGGTGAACACTGGACAGTCCGATGAATTTTAGCGGACGAGCCGTTGGCGTTTCCCGAAGCTGGCGAGTTCCTGAGGCCGACCTCCCTTGGCGCACCGGACACTGTCCGGTGTACACCGGACAGTCCGGTGAATTATAGCCGAGTCGCCCTGGAAATTCCCGAAGGTGGCGAGTTTGAGTCTTAGTCCCCTGGTGCACCGGACAGGTACTGTTCACTGTCCGGTGGCACACCGGACAGTCCGGTGCGCCAGACCAGGAGTGCCTTCGGTTGCCCCTTTGCTCCTTTCTCTTGACCCTTGTCTTGTTCTTTTTACTGGTTTTAAGTTGAATCTTTGACACCTGTAGAATATATGATCTAGAGCAAACTAGTTAGTTCAATTAGTTATGTTGGTCATTCAACCACCAAAATCATTTAGGAAAAGGTTTAAAGCCTATTTCCCTTTCACTTTGCCACTAGCTTGGGATGGAGGTTTTGAAGATCCTAGGCGAAAGCCATGCAAGATGTATAGTCTTTGTAGACGACAGCGACACCTCGGCGTCGTTGACCTCGTTGGAGGCGTCGTTAGGGAGGCTCCTCCCGCTTCCTCCATCCTCTGGTAGTCTGGTGTCGTCCTTGACGTCGGTGATTTGGTCGCCACCTTGTTATTGCAGGTTTCTCGTGCCGTTGTGCTTGGCACTGGCGTTTTGGTCTCTGTCGTGGTGCGACGGGTGCCTCCCTTTGGCGCCTCTGCTCCATCAGCGCTCTCATTGTTTACAGACACGAAAATCTTATGTCGGTCAGTGAATATCCGCCTCTACACCATTCCCCCACGAGGCTTCCCCCTCTCGTGTGGTGTTGGGTTGTGGTAGCGGAGCCCGGATGCGCCGTCAAGTCATTCTGTTTGCTCAAAGGGAGGTCGTCGTTTGCGATATGTTGTGGTAAGGGTGCCTCTAGCCTCCCTTAGTCCCGTCTTGCATGGCATCTGGCCAAAAGCGGGACACATGTAGCTAAAGGGGAGGTCCAGATGCGCATTGGCTTTGTTATGCCGACGAGTATGTTGCCCTCAGTGGAGGTTCCTAGTCGTCGTTTCGGCCGCTTCAACTTGCGTCATGTTTGCTTTCTCTGTTTCCTCTCTGTCGTTGAAATCCTTGCAGTTGTCTGTAATCTATGGTCTGCCACAACATCATGTAAGGGTTTACCAAACAAGATCGTTGAGGCGTGACTTAGTCATGAAATTCAGGTGGGGATTCTCTCCCGCCGTTGATAGGCTAAAAAAAGCCAGTTGACGAGGACCCTCGACAAGTTGACATAGCGTGCCTTTGTGTGACTGCTGCTCCTAAATCAAGACCAACATCGCAGCAGCCGAGCCCATCCTCTTCCTCTGTAGTACTTCCCAGGACGTAGCTTCCTGTGGAGTCACTGCGTGCGGGCCCAGCCACGCCCCCGCGCCCACACGGCAGTGGCCGGGACGTACTGGAGAGGATCCAGTTACCAGCTAGTAGCATGGCTCGACAACATCGCAGAGGGTTGAGGCTTTACTGCAATCCTAGTTCCCATTGGCTTCAGTTTGCTTGCTTGAGCAGGATCAGCCGGCCTTCAGTATGAAGAGTAGGCCCAAATAAAACCAGCAACGGTAGCACATGGTAGCCATGGCAGTGATGGCATTGATGGGACTCAAAATCTGAACTGATGGCGTCGAAGGAAACTTATAATTGTTGATGACATACAGAGAAACGCTATAGATTTTGATGGCACTCAGGCAATTTGCTCATATTTTTTCCTCTCACCTTCTCGTGTTTGAACACCCCCCGCTTCTCCCAGTCTTCCCAAGACAGACAGCGACTGCAGACACGGAAAGCACTAGCCCCTGTGGCCAATTCGTCGAAGAGCAGTGCTCCGCCGATGTCCCTCTGCCGATCTGCACTGTGCTCCATTCAAGTGGTCGCCGTACTCTGGGACAAACCGTCAAAAATGGTAACCGTATGAATTTGTCCTTTTGGCACTTGTGTTCTTGCGGCGGCGTCGGCGTGGAAGGAGTATGGGTGAACGCAGACGACGGCCTCACGGGAGCCTTGGATGCATCGGCAGTCAGCGGGTGAACGGCGACGGCGAGCTGGGCATCTCTCTCTCTCTCTCTCTCTCTCTCTCTCTCTCTCTCTCTCTCTGTCTCTCTCTCTCTCTCTCTCTCTCTCTCTCTGTCTCTCTCTCCATCATCTTCTTCTCTGGACTGATGCAACTATCGTGAGAGAAGGAATCCTTGCCCAGAGCAAGAAACCAAGGCGAAAATGGCGCGAGGTGGGAGGGCCCGGTAGTTCCACGGAGTTGTTGGGCTTGTGCACTGACTGGGCCTACGAAAATGTCTTAACAGTACTAGTCTACTGAACGTAAGGGGAAGGCCCAAATAGACAGTCTTGTCTATAGTTTATATGGTACTAGTAGTATGTACTAACAACACCGTCTCTCTCTGTGCACCGTTGTTTGCCACTAACTCTTGGAGATGTCCGGCGATTGACTGATTGAGCAGATCATTAGCACACTCGACAGCGCCTCGGTTGGGTACGCTAATGTTCTGGTCAATCGCCGGACATGCTAGGTCGGCAGGACAAGGACTTCCAGTGTCCGCTCGGGCCTCCACGGCAGGCACATCTTGGGCTGCCGTCGCGCGTACAGTACGTTAGAATTGACGCTTACCAGCCGAGCTCGTGCGCACTGTCCTTCGCTAAAGCTGCCACTACCGCGGCCGTCCTCCTCCCTAGACAGTTCAGAAAAAGATCGGTCTAGTCTAGGTGGCCTACGGGACGGGACGCCTTCGTCTGCGCCTGCCGCCTGGTCACTCACGGCCGAGGTGACAACTTTGGCCACACCTCTGGACGTGGCGCGAACAAGCGGTCGACGGTTCGACGCGTCCGAGGTGAGGTGGTGTGGTGTGGTGTGGTGGGGCGCTGCGCGTGGTGGCGGCCGCAGCCTCGCGCTCCTTTGACGCAACTAGTCACCCCGTCCTATCCCGTCTCGTCACGGCGGCGAGCGTGCTTTCGGCTGGTCCTGGTCGTGGTCTAAAGCGGCGCTGCAGCTGCGCCTGAGAGATTCCTGAAGCTCTCCCATGGCCAGCCAGAGCACACCACACTGGCGAACCAAACAGCGGTAACCGCCCACGCGGCAGCCGAAACAGGACAAGCATATCACCATACATGGCTGAGGAGGAGTCAGGACAGAACGCACAAGGAACAGGAGAAGCAAGCAACGGTCCGTAAAGCAGCTGCACATCATTGGTTTGGCCACCACACCACATCACCCACCCCTCAAACTCCAGTGGCGTCTGGGCAGTTAACCGCACAAGAAGGGCAGTAGTAGGCCCACAGCCGCTTTCCGGCGTTTCTAGAAGAAGGTCGCGCAGGCCCGCCCAAGCACACCGCACTCTCCCGTAGCTTGAGGCCTCAGTGTTCTCTCATGTCACCCCTTGTCTTCCCTGAGGTCGCCGTCAAGGGCGAAAGAGATTTTGATTTGGTGAATCGGCGGTCACTGATCGAGCGAGCGGAGATGAGGGTATAATAAAGCTTGCCCCCCCACCACCCCCACAATAGATCTGTCATGCTCGCATTGGCTGCGCAGGCTATGAACCAGCGACAGGATTTTGTGGTGCCGTTGCGGTGCTACTTGTGCTAATAATTCTCAAGTAGCTGTCAAAATACTACTACTAGTAAAATACGAACTTATTAGCCACACTGCTTTTCCTTGAGAACGAATCGCTGCCGTTCCAATCAGAGCACGTGATCCGGTGCACTAATAAGAACACATACAGTATTATGCTCTCCAATTATGACGACCGAGACCTGTTGCCAGACATTAGTATTCCTACTTATGGACGAGTTTTGCCAAAGATTAAGAGCGCTGAAGCTGGTCACTTCGTCACACGCCTGAAAAGAGCTATCAGCCAGTACTGAGTACTGACTACAATGGAAACGGCAATTAAAATAGTACGTAGTACATATCACGATGAGATTGTTGCCTTAAATTATGATGTACAGTATGTGTCAACAAGCACTAATCCGGATCGCACATAAGAACCGTTTCTATGAAAGAACGTCGATATCTCTGACCATGATTTGTCATATATCGATTTTAAGAGAGCAATCCAGCCACACCGGACACTAGACGCAGACCAGCGAAACCACCCTGACCAGTTCGACGTTTTCTTATTTTTTATTTGTTAAAAATAATGTCATAGTCATTTATTTTTATTTTTGTTCAACTGCGGCTGCAGTCCCTCGCAGCTACAGTAAACTGTGAGAGCATGAAAGGCCAAAGCCAAAGTTGATGTGTAATCTCCGTCTGCTTTTTTTTAAGCCATTTATGAATATTCTCTCTCACAGTTTACCATTGTTGCCTTGAACAGCTGAAGAAAGCCAGAGAACCTTATTCGACAAATAAACGCCGTTTCCCCTAACGAAACGCTTCCAAATATACGTGGGGCCATGCATCTCATACGTCTACGGAATAATAATCTGCTGAATCCTCGAGAATCCGTCTCGCCCTCTTGCCTAGCTGGCAAAATAGTTTTCACGTTCCTATCTTGACACTGTCCGAGAGGACTCCTTTTGGCCACCCGTTCAGCGGCAGGGACCAGATGGGCTAGCTAGGAGTCCAGAACTTTCTCATGGCTGCCCTCCTCCTCCTCCTCCTGTCCTTTTTGTCTTGCGCCCTGCACAGTGAAACTGAAAGGTGATTCGCGACGCGGCAAAGAACGAGACGAAAAAGTCGATGGGTGTCGCCGTTGCTTGCACGAGGGGACGAGCCGAATGTTTTTTGCGCTAGCTACCAAAGGTGTTGCCCGGCACGTCTTTGGTCGTCTACTGTGAGTATAGCGGCCACACGAGCTTACGACGTCGACGGAAGGCAGCGGCCAAAGTAAAATTAGAGAAGCAAAGGATGTGTGTTTAGCTTGTGGATGGAATACGTGCGGGTGTGTGCGATAGGGACGTTCTCTCGTGCCCAAGAGCGAGCGTGTTTGTTTCGTCGCGAAGGATGCGGGCGTTCTCGGGTGTTCACCGACGGTCAGTGGGGTACATTTCAGCTGTCATTTGGTTCACATATTGGTAACGTAATGCGTAATCGATAACGTTAAATTATGTTTGTTTAAATCTAATCGTAATCGATACCACACTACAAATGAATACCATTTTATTCAAATTTGTTACCGTCGTTATTCGAGTGTGAATCGTTACTATTATCATTTACGTTACATTTCGTAAACTAAACGAGCTATCGCAGTACCGACACCAACGTGAAGGTACATTGGACTTGAGAGTAGATTGACTTATAAACAGTAAATATAAGTCGATTCACTCTCAACTTCAACTCACCTTTATAATGATTTTATTTGGTTGTCCATGCCATCGCGTCTAGAAAAAAGAATAATGATGGCACAAGTCATAGGCCTGCCGGACGGTGAAGTTTTATAATGGAAAATATACAAATTAACATAATGATTTTGCAGTTACTCATTCTTTCTGGGATCTTGAGGACATGATGAAAAGTTAAATGATGAGACCAAATGATAGGAAGAGCATATATGTATATGAAAACAAAACATTTGATCGAGCTGATGAAATTAGAACTTTGATGAAACCTACTTCTTTTATTATCAAGCCCCGAGAACTTCGTTTTGGCCTCGTGGATATTGTGATTCTCCCATTAGTTGTGCAATTCTGGGTCCTAGTTTCTTCAGAAGGCAACCAAAGTTATGATATTATGGCTTTTACATAGTTATTTGTTTCTACCTTTCCGTACCAATAAGATATTATGGCTTTCATAGATATATACTAATATTTATTGTATGTTTAGATATATAATAATAAAAACAATAATGTAGAGAAGCCACAACGCCTTATAATTTACAATTTACAGCCAAGTGGATGATTATCTAGCTCCACAAGTCCAACAGAAAAGTTAAACGAACATTGCAATTTCCTGGTCCGTGTAAAGGGCTATGTTGACAAAAAATTACTTGACAAAAAAGTAGTATGTGGAGGGACTACATTTAAATGTACAGTAACCGTAATCGACGCGCTCGGAGAATCCTGCAGAATCACGAGGTTGACTTTTTGCAAGCAAGCATATATACATTCAAATGTACACGCACAATACAATATATATTTGTGAAGCGACCATCCTTCCATTAGATTATTGAAACCTCGAAACACCACCACACCAACAAAAAGGCTGCAACAAGCCGTGCAACTCGCTACCACCGCGGGCGACTCTGAACCAATACCGTTGATTTTTTGCAGCGTGGAAGAAAGCAGTATTGGCATTGGGTGATTTGCCTCCAAACTCCAAAGGTCGCCATGCCTCGATCACTAGTTCCATGTTTCCGTCGCGCTCCGAATCCCGCGACCTACCGCCTGGCCCCATCCTCCATTGGCACAAAGCGGCCAGTTCTCTCCATCAGTTGCGTCGAGAGCACCATGGCGCGCGGCGACGGCGACATGCACGTACGTTACACACACACGAGCCTTAAGCCTATGTACTAGCCTCTCCATTTCAGGCCACCGCATTCCACTCAACAAGCGGCCAGGGCTCCCACAGCTCCGGCATGGCGCAGTAGGACTCCGGGAACTCGTCGTCGTAGTGAAGGTGCTGGTCGTCGCACTCGGACTCCACCGAGACGTCGGCCAGCGCCGCGCACGTCGACCCGACGAGCACACAGCTCTCGGCGGGCGGCTCCATGTCGACGCATCCGAACAGCAGGACGTTCCTCTTGTCGTCCTCCGCCTCCTCCTCACCACCACCGCCGATGCAGCTGCTGCTGCTAGCCATCGTCTCGCGGCCGCCGCCGCCGGCGGCGGCGGCCCGGTCGTCCCGCTCCCTCAGCCTCTCGCTTAGCTCGCTCAACTGGTCAGTAGTCATGGAACAAACTTTTGATCAGTAGTCATGCAGCAACGGACTGTCGTACAGCATGTTATGTTCAGAGATTATCAGGAAGGATATCGCGTGCGCGCGGATCGGAGGTTCACAGTGATTACCTGAGTGGTGAGTGCGAGCTTGTCCTGCTTGAGGGACTCGACGTGGGCGTGGAGATCGTCGAACTTGGCGCGGAGCAGGGCGTAGTCGTGCTCGAGCTGCTTGGAGCGCCACCGGGCGCGCTTGTTCTGGAACCAGATGGCCACCTGCCGCGGCTGCAGGCCCAGCTCCCGCGCCAGCTCCGCCTTCTCCCGGGGCTCCAGCTTGGCGTGGTGCGCGTGGAACATGGACTCCAGCGACCGTATCTGCTCCTCCGTGAACCGCCGCTTCCTCTCCCCCCTCCCCGACGCCCCGCCTCCGCCTCTCCCCGCCAAAAACGAGGACGGCGGCTCGTCGAGCATCGGGACGCAGAGCTGCTGCTGCTGCTGCTGTGGCTGTGGCACCTGCACCGTCGTCGGCATGAAGAACTGCTGCTGCTGGTGATCTGGCCTGTCCATGTCGTCGATGGATCGATCGATCGTTGGATCCTAGCTATAGCTACTAGAAGCGGTGTGTGTTCTTCCTACCAGCCGGCCGGGACTCCGTGGTACCGTCCCGCTCGGCCCCCCGTTTTATACCCGGCGCGCGGCGTTACGTGTCCACGTCCGGCGATGCGAACATGTGGCCTTTGCGATTGCGGATAAAAGAAGCCCTAGGGCCCGCCCCGCTCGTTGCGAGACCAGGCAAGCAAAGCCGCTTTTGTTTCCGTTCCCGGCCAAGTGTCCGGAATCCGGCCCGTGGCCCGTCGTCCAATGGTTATCCGGCCGCCTCGCGATCCGCGCCCGACACGTGGCGCGTGCGATCGGAACGAGCCCCAGATATTCTTCGGCCCCGGTGGGCCGGGCCGACCCTCTTCTCAGCCGGAACCGGAAGGGATCAGTGCGGGGGGGAGGGATAACCGACGGAAGAACTGGGGTGCCGTTTGGTTTATATATTTGTAACGTAATGAGTAACGGATAACGTTAAATCATGTTTGTTTTAGTCCAACCGTAATAAGATACCACACTAAAATTTGATACCAGCCTATTCAAATTTGTTACCGCCAGTAATCGAGCCGAAACCATTACCATTACCATTTGCGTTACATTTTTTGAACCAAACAGCACCTGGATTGCTGGAGTCGCCGGCGAGCGGCCAATGGGCGGCGGAAAGGTGTGCGCCGGAGGTGGTGTGCGGGGCGCGGACGGAGACGGGCGCAATTGGAACATGTGGTCCGATGGAAGGGCGTGCCGTGCCGCGCGCGGTCGCCGTCACCGGCGCCAGGTGTGCAGTGCAAGGGGGCTTCCTCCGAAAGGGTCGTCGAGGTGGCGCGCCACGCTTGTCCCGTTGCGGCGGCCGGGGGACGTACGAGTCGGACAGTTCGCTCCAGTCGGGTGGTCTGCCGTCTTGCGCGCGCGCGGTACTGTGCCGCCGAAGGCATGTTCATGTTCGACCCGTGTCGTGTTGCGTTTACTGGCAGGCAGTACGTGGTAGGCGGTGTGTGCCTGCCGTAAAAACGACATGATGACTAAAGAAGATTAGATAGGCTAGATGATAAGTACGTACGCTGTAGCCTGGCTTACGCATGCGCATGCGGGGAGCAGGCCCGCCTATCTGACTCCGTGTATCGATCCAATGGAAGAAAAGGGGATTATTCGTCGTCGTCGTCTTCCAACTTCTGATGATGCGTGTTCTAGCAGATCAGGTAAGTTAAAAAGCGGTAATCCGATACGATTAACAACCAGTTTCGCGTGGAACTCTAGCATACTCAGCTGCCTACGCAACGGCTACGTGGTTACCCCAGTCCCAGTTTGGCCGCCACATTAACTGCTTTGGTGTGTGGTGGTTTCTTTCTTTCTTCCTCGAGCCGCAAAAGCAAGTGATCGGCTCGAGCAACAGTACAAAACAGACCCGGCAACCCTAGCGAAGACGAAGACCACAGGCGATGATTAGCAGCAGGAGGAGTAAAGCACTAATACCAGATTACCAGTACACGTAGCTAGTGAGCCGAGGAGCAAACAGGTTTCGCAAGCAGCCCGCGGCGCCGGGCGCGGCCACACGATTTCGTGCCGTGCCGGCGGATGAGAATGAGACCCATCCCCGGCCCGTCCCCGCTGCTGCGACTGCGAGCGCGCGGGCACGCGTCAGCCGAGTGGCTTTCCCCCGGGTCACCACCGCGATTAATCACGGGCGACGACCGCAAAGGGCGACGTGTGCAGGATAAACGCGGCGGGTCAGTGCAGGAGAGAAGCGTAGCGCGGGCTGATTGCCGGCGGCCGGGCCGGGACCAGGGGCAGGATGAGAAGGTGGACGAGGGGGAGCGAGCGGCGCCGGGCCCGCCCCTGACGGCGACGCCTGGCCGCCCCGCGCCGGACACATGGCGCGCGCCGAGTGGCGCGGGGGCCCAGGGTCAGCGTCGCGCGCGCGTCGTCGTCGGCGGCGTGGAGGATCGGAAGCTGGCTCGCGCGCGCGACCGCGTGGCCACCAGACCTTGCTTGGCGGCCTGGCCTCTCTCTGTCTACCCGCCCGCGCTGCACCGTGGATCGCACAAGCCAGGGTCCTGGTTTAATTCCGCGTGGTCCATGTCGATGCAGAAATATGAATCAGTAGCTGTAGCTGTAGCTGCGCTTGGGATTGGGGTGGCGAGGAGACATGCGTGATTTTCATATTTCCTTCATTATCGACCTCTTCGAAAGCTCTTCTTATCGTGCTCATGCAAGTTCCCTGCCATGCATGACCCACAAGGTTTTGCTCAAGATACTGTAGTGTGACATTTGGGACATTCCGTTTTCCGTCAGTGTTGGTCGCTTCTGTCTGTCATTTCGAGTGTCACAGGTGTACGTTCCGCCAACATGTGCTGGGCTTCATGCCTGTACCTGTCTAGAACAGTGAATTTCAGAAGCAGGGAAACACGTTACCAATTCGCACAACAATGCCTCGGTTGCTTCCCAAGGCTGCACTGTACAGCTCTATATATAGGGACTGCACTGAATCGTACTAACCAAAAAAAATCGCACTAATCATCAGAAAATTTTAAAATACTATAGTTGATTAGCTGCTCGCCTGGTCATACCAGATTGCTTGCGGTTCTGTTTTTTTTTTCTAAGTTTGACCTCCAATGATAGCGCATATTTTCCTATCAGACTGTCTCCAACAAGAACCGGTATATAGTCCTGTTCGTTAAACTTAGATGACATTGAGCTCCTTTACGTATCCAATAACGGACGGTAAAGCGTCCGCTAAAAATAGCGCACGTCACAGGACACGCTAAATCTGAAGGTTCTCGGACGTCCGCTATCCGCCGCTTCCTCTTCCTCCCGTGCCGAGGCGGAACCTTCCCCTCGTACTCAGGTCGCATCATAGGCCAATCTCCTCCCACTCCTGCACCGCCATAGATTGCAAGAGCAAGTCCAACAAGGTGCCGCGAGCTCAGCAGCGACGTTCATGGCCGCGCTCTCTACTGCCACCGACAGCAACAGCTCAGACCCAACGACGGCACGGCATGCCACCATTGCATGAAGCCTCCCTTGCCTTGCTGAGTTCAATTTCTCTTTTTTTGCAGCTACGGTCCCAGATCCAAGCCGTTGAATGAAACCTCCCCTTGTCTTGTTGGGTTCAATTTCTCTTTTTTCAGCTTGGATCAGATTAGCCATGAGGTCATGGGTTCCTCCATGTTGATATCGTTAGTGCACATGAGGTGTTTGATGGAATGTCCATGAGACATGTCGTGCATTGCTGCTATTTTTTTTGTTCAGTCCATGTGAGTTTTCGGCTCAATCTGTTGTTTAGAATAATTATGTATTATTGCTGCCATGCATCCCTCTGATTTATACGTTCACAAATTTTTATTATTGAATAATTATTAATACTGCAATTTCTATAGCTGTACGTTGAAACCAAGTGCAATAAAAAAGAATAAATAAGATAGTTTATGTATTTTGTTAACACTGTAGATATAGAGGACCAAATTTAGAGAATGTTGCTGGAGATGAAGAAGATATAGAGGACTACATATTTTAGATGACACTGTAAATGATAGAGAATATTCTTTTAGAGGACGAAATTTAGAGGACGTTGTTCAAGACAGTCTCAAGGAGGCCTTGCGTATTAGAAAAACATATCTCCAAGACATGTTTTGGAATATGACGTCGGCACCGCTACCAGTAGCACAGAAGAGTAGCACAGAAGCAGGCAAAAATAATTCCGCAAAGTTAGAGATGACAACGGGATGGAACGGTGACGGTTACGTGAATCTTCTCTTCTCTATCTCTACCCCTTAAACCCACCAGTTTAAACTAAACTAGGTACACCCCACAAATCATCTCACGCACTCATGTCTATGCTAAAGCCACCAAACAATTTAACCCCAGATAAATCCCACTATAAAAAACCAACGGTCCAGATCATTTTATTTGTCTATTCTCTCTTACTCAAACACATCCGACAGACATTCTTTAATGGATCATGCATCAATGCTACTCATCAATCATCTAAGCACCTCCCTCCCCACGAAACCCCATTCCCCAAACTACCTCCGCTGCTCTCCTTGATCCCCAATTCTCTCTTCTGCCTACTTGCCTCCATCTCGGCCTACCCCTCCACTCCTCGCTCCCGAACATCTGGCGCCGTCCGCACCCCCCGCACCCCGACTCCCCTCGTTCTTCACGGCCACGATGGCGACGTCCATGGCATCGCCGTAGGGCGCGCTTCGAGGCGTGGAGGGCCTCTCCCAGGAGGAGCTCTTCATCTGGCTCCTCGTTGAAAGTCGCCTAGAGGGGGGGGTGAATAGGGCGAAACTGAAATTCTCAAAAATAATCACAACTACAAGCCGGGTTAGCGTTAGAAATGTAAACGAGTCCGCGAGAGAGGGCGCAAAACAAATCGCAAGCAAATGAAGAGTGTGACACGCGGATTTGTTTTACCGAGGTTCGGTTCTTGCAAACCTACTCCCCGTTGAGGAGGCCACAAAGGCCGGGTCTCTTTCAACCCTTCCCTCTCTCAAACGGTCCCTCGAACCGAGTGAGCTTCTCTTCTCAAATCAAAGCCGGGAATAAAACTTCCCCGCAAGGGCCACCACACAATTGGTGCCTCTTGCCTTGATTACAATTGAGTGTTGATCACAAGAGCAAGTGAGAAAGAAAAGAAGCAATCCAAGCGCAAGAGCTCAAAAGAACATGGCAAATCTCTCTCGCTAATCACTAAAGCCTTTTGTGGAATTGGAGAGGATTTGATTTCTTCGGTGTGTCTAGAATTGAATGCCTAGCTCTTGTAAGTAGTTGGGAAGTGGAAAACTTGGATGCCTTGAATGTGGGGGTGGTTGGGGTATTTATAGCCCCAACCACCAAACTTGACCGTTGGTGGAGGCTGTCTGTTCGATGGCGCACCGGACAGTCCGGTGCACACCGGACATGTCCGGTGCCCCCGCCACGTCATCACTGCCGTTGGATTCTGACAGTTGGAGCTTCTGACTTGTGGGCCCTCCTGGATGTCCGGTGCACACCGGACATGCACTGTTCCTTGTCCGGTGCGCCAGTATGGGCGCGCCTGTCTTCTGCGCACGCAGAGCGCGCAATAAATGCGTCGCAGGTAGCCGTTGGCGCCGAAATAGCCGTTGCTCCGCTGGTACACCGGACAGTCCGGTGCACACCGGACATGTCCGGTGAATTATAGCGGAGCGGCTGCTGCCCGTTCCCGAGGCTGGCGAGTTCCGGAGGCCGCGCTTCCTTGGAGCACCAGACACTGTCCGGTGTACACCGGACAGTCCGGTGAATTATAGCGCGCCGGCCTGAGAAATTCCCGAAGGTAGCGAGTTTGAGTTGGAGTCCTCTGGTGCACCGGACACTGTCCGGTGGTGCACCGGACACTGTCGACAGTCCGGTGCCTCCAGACCAGAGGTGCCTTCGGTTGACTCTTTGCTCCTTTGTTGAATCCAAAACTTGATCTTTTTATTGGCTGAGTGTGAACCTTTTATACCTGTATAATCTATACACTTGAGCAAACTAGTTAGTCCAATTATTTGTGTTGGGCAATTCAACCACCAAAATTAATTAGGGACTAGGTGTAAGCCTAATTCCCTTTCAATCTCCCCCTTTTTGGTGATTGATGCCAACACAAACCAAAGCAAATATAGAAGTGCATAACTGAACTAGTTTGCATAATGTAAGTGTAAAGGTTGCTTGGAATTGAGCCAATCTAAATACTTACAAGATATGCATGGATCGTTTCTTTCTTATTTAACATTTTGGACCATGCTTGCACCACATGTTTTGTTTTTGCAAACTCTTTTGTAAATCTTTTTCAAAGTTCTTTTGCAAATAGTCAAAGGCAAATGAATAAGATTTTGAGAAGCATTTTCAAGATTTGAAATTTTCTCCCCCTGTTTCAAATGCTTTTCCTTTGACTAAACAAAACTCCCCCTAAATGAGATCCTCCTCTTAGTGTTCAAGAGGGTTTTGATATATCCTTTTGAAATACTACTTTCTCCCCCTTTTGAACACAATGGGATACTAATTGATAATATTCTTGGAAACACGAAGTTTTTGAAATTGGTGGTGGTGCGGTCCTTTTGCTTTGGGCTCATACTTTCTCCCCCTTCATTAGAGCCCTTCAAGTGCTATCTTCCCCTTTGGTCATAAATAAATGAGTTAAGATTGTACCAAAGACGAAGTCCTTTTGCTTTCTCCCCCAAAGATGGAGAGTCTCTTGGAGCGACGGCGAAGGATGAGTTACGGAGTGGAAGCCTTCGTCTTCGCCGAAGACTCGAATTCCCTTTCAATACACCTATAACTTGGTTTGAAATAGACTTGAAAAACACATTAGTCATAGCATATGAAAGAGACATGATCAAAGGTATATAGAAGAGCAATGTGTGCAATTTAACAAAAGAAGTTCCTAGAATCAAGAATATTGAGCTCATGCCTAAGTTTGTTAAAAGATTGTTCATCAAGAGGCTTGGTAAAGATATCGGCTAATTGATCTTTAGTATTAATGTATGAAATCTCGATATCTCCCTTTTGTTGGTGATCCCTAAGAAAATGATACCGAATGGCTATGTGTTTAGTGCGACTATGCTCGACGGGATTATCCGCCATCTTGATTGCGCTCTCATTATCACATAGCAAAGGGACTTTGGTTAATTTGTAACCGTAGTCCCGCAGGGTTTGCCTCATCCAAAGCAATTGCGCGCAACAATATCCTGCGGCAATGTACTCGGCTTCAGCGGTGGAAAGAGCGACCGAATTTTGCTTCTTTGAAGCCCAAGACACCAAGGATCTTCCCAAGAACTGGCAAGTCCCCGATGTGCTCTTCCTATTGATTTTACACCCCGCCCAATCGGCATCCGAATATCCAATTAAATCAAATGTGGATCCCCTAGGATACCAAAGCCCAAACTTAGGAGTATAAGCCAAATATCTCAAGATTCGTTTTACGGCCGTAAGGTGAGCTTCCTTAGGGTCGGCTTGGAATCTTGCACACATGCATACGGAAAGCATAATGTCCGGTCGAGATTGTAACGCCCTGAATTTGGGGGTAGAATTTTTTCTTCTTTTCTCTCACCAAATTCGGGCGTTACTCTCTTTTCTCTTTCCCCGTTTGCTCCTTCTTCCCAATTTCAAACCAGTATAGCGGCAGGTGTCCGTGTCATGTATAAACCAAAACCTAAGTGTCATGGGTGTTGCATCATGCCGAAGCACATTTCTTTGTCTGATGTTGAGTGTTCGTCTCGTTCCGTTCCGGATTTCGATTCGCGATTTAATTCCGTTTAGTGGTCCGCGCTCGTCGTGGGTTTTCAATCCGCGAAGTGACCCGACCCAGCCCAAACTAGTCCAGCCCAGCCCAACTGGCCCGGCCCGCCCCGGCCTGCGCGCCCCTGGCGCCCAAACCCCCCCATGCGCCCCCTCCCCTCTCTCTCTCTCATTTGGATCTCCCGCGCAACAACCTCTCCTCTCCCTCTTCCACCTCTCTCTCCCCGTGGTGCCCTAGGATTTGGAGACGGCGATCACCGGATTTTGGACCCCGAGGTGAGCTCCCCTCCCCTCCCCTTCTCCTCTCTCTCTCTCCCTCCCCTTTTCCCCTGCCTGCGCGCGCCCCTGCTCGCCCCGGCCCCGGCGGCGCTCGGCCCCGCCCGGCTGCCCTCCCCGGCGGCGCTCGCCCGCCCGCCCCCTCCCGCGGCGGCGCTCGGCGCCCGTCCCCGGCTCCCCCCTCGCGCGGCCCCTCCCCCTCCCTCCCCGGCGGCGCTCGGCCCCCGCTCGCCCCCCCCCCCCCGCTCGGCCCCCTGCCCGCCCCTACCCGGCCCCGCGCGGCGCTCCCCGCCCGTCCCGGCCCCGCGGCGGCGCCCGCCCGTCCCGGCCCCGTGGCGGCGCCCGCCCGCCCCCGCCCCTCCCCTGCTCGCGCGCAGCGCGGCCCCGGCGCGCCCCCGGCGTGGCCCGGCGCGGCCCCGGTGGCCCCTGCTCGCCGGCGCGACCCCGGCGCGGCCTCCGGCCCCCGGCGCGTCCCTGGCGCGGCCCCGGCCGGCCCAACCGCCCCCGGCCGGTTCAACCGCCCTGGCCCCAGCTCGGCCGCCCGTTCCCCGTCCCGGCCTCGCCCGACCGTATCTTCGCTCGCCCGCGCTCGCGGTGATTATTCGTTAATTAGCGTGTTGCGTCGCGCGCTTCGCCGCGCGACGGATTTGTCTAAATTCAGATTCTATCTTGTGTTGCGTCGTGCGCTTCGTCGCGCGACGATCCATTTTTGTTTCAGGTTGTTTAAGGTGTAACGCCGCGTGTGTACTCACGCGACGTTCCACTTTGGACTCAGTTTAGTCGACGTATGCCGTCATGCGCTTCGTCGCACGACGCTTAACGTCTCCTCGTAGCTAAGGCGAAGTGTCTCGTTGCGTGCTCGATCGCGCGACGAGTCGTTAACTTCTTAATTTGTTTTAGAGAGCTTTGTCGCGCGTCTCGTGTAACGCCCTGAATTTGGGGGTAGAATTTTTTCTTCTTTTCTTTCACCAAATTCAGGTGTTACCCTTTTCTTTTTCTCATTCCCTCGCTAAACCTTGATCTTTTCCAAAGTTATAACGGAGTTCGGCTTGGAATTCCCGTGTAAAGAAAAACCCTAAAATTACTTGATGTTGTTTGATGCACCATGCCGAACTATGCATTCTTTGATTTGCTTAGAGATGTAAGTGCATTCATTTAGAAAGATCGGATTTCGAAAAGGAGAAAAACCTTTTCTTTCTTTTTCTTTTTCTTTCTCTCTCTCCTTTTTTTTCTCTCCCGCGCCGTGGGCCGCCCCGGCCGGCCCAGCCGCCCCCCCCCGCGCGCCCCCTTTTGGCCCAGTTGGCCCATGCCGCCCCCTCCCTTTATTTTTCCCAAAACCCCTCTCCCTCTCCCTCCCTTCTCTCATTTTCTCCCTAGCCGCCGCCCCCTGCCCTAGCCGCCGCCCCTCGCCGGTTCGGCCGCCCCTGCAGCTCGGCCGCCCCGTCCCCGTCTCCGGTGAGCCCTCCCCTCTCCTCCCTTCCCTCTCCCCTCCTCTCCCCCTCCCCGGCCCAACCGCCGCCCGCTCGGCCGCCCCCTGCAGCGCCGCCGCCCCTCGGCCGGCTCGGCCGCCCCCTGCCCCGCGCCCCCGCCGGCTCGGCCGCCCCCTGCCCCGCCCCGCCGGTTCGGTCGCCGCCCTTGGCCGGCCCAGCCCCCTGCGGTTCGGCCGCCCCAGCTCGGCCGCCCCTGTGCGCCCCAGCTCGGCCGCCCCTGCGCGCCCAGCCCCCCCCGGCTCGGCCGCCCCGCGCCCGCGCCCTGCCCCGCCGCCCCTGCCCCAGGCCGGTTCAACCGCCCCCTGGCCGGTTCAACCGCCCCCCTTTTTTTATTTTTTATTTTATTTTATTTTCTTTCATTACTGTTATATGTTTTATTTTAAGCAAGTTAATCATTGTTCATGTTATTGAAATAGGAAACTTAATTTAGAATTTCATTACGCTAGTTGATTCATATAATCAATTGTTTATTCAGTTCAATGTTGATCAACTAAAGATGACTAGGTTTCCATTAGTGCATATAACTAGATTCTTTTGTTAGAACCAATTGTAACTAATCGTTAGTGCATAAGCTTTAACCCCTGCGAGACCTTTTCCCGTTTCTTTCTAACCATAATGAATGCGATATCGAATGTCATACTTGATGCATATTCACTTTATTTGTTCCCTTGTATGATGTACTGTTTGTTTCCCAATTTGAATGGATGGATGTATGTATGCTTGCAATCGCATAGAGAACGATCCGGTCGAAGAGCCCGAGGAACTCGCAGGAGAAGCCCCTGAGCAGCAGTCGGTTGGTGGAGGCAAGTGTCCCTTGACCTATCTCTGTCCTATTCATTCTTTAATTCACCCCCCCGCATTACACATTTATACCTAAGGATTGACTAGCTTTTGTTATCCATGTCCTTGATTACCTATTTGGGTTGGATTATTATTACCTAGCTTTATGCTATTGCTCAACTCTAATCAATGAACATGATGAGAATTATCTATGATACGTTGTTTTCCCTTCTCTTATTATGATGTTATGCTTGGGGTCCTCAAGGGGGCTCGAGCGGTTTCTCGAGTGCCTCTCCGTAAGGACCTGTTCTATGGATGACCGCCCGGGAAAACAGTGCAACCATGAGGGTGGAATGGGGTGCCCTTAGCTGAATAATTAGAGGATCCGGGGTGTAGTTCGCTTCGCCGTCGTGCCGTCAATGGGGCTCGGTGTATGCGGCTCGCTCTGCCAAGGTTGATTTGTCCCTTGGGGAGGAGTGCGGTACATTTAGGAAACCTAACGGGCGGCTACAGCCCCGGGGAATCTTTGTAAAGGCTACGTAGTGAAACCCTGCCTATTCACCTTGGTAGTGTTTAAGGGTTTGATCGGCCCGAGGCAAGAGGGAATCACGGCTTGTGGGTAAAGTGCACAACCTCTGCAGAGTGTTATGAAACTGATATATCAGCCATGCTCGCGGTTATGAGCAGCCAAGGGAGCTCCAATGATTAGTGGTACTTGATCAGAGACATTGTGGTACAGGTGGTTATGAGATTGATGATTTTGGTTATGACTATGGTGCTGGTAAGTGGTATTCTTTCCGTTTGGAAGGGGTACGTTTGGGTTAATAACTTGGGTTAATGCTAAAACCTGGCTTTCTATTAGTAAGTAATAATCTGACCAACTAAAAGCAACTGCTTGACTTATCCCCACATAAAGCTAGTCCACTACAGCCAAACGGGATACTTGCTGAGTATGTTGATGTGTACTCACCCTTGCTCTACACACCAACCCCCCCCCCCCCCCCAGGTTGTCAGCATTGCAACCACTGCTCAGGCGAAGATGAAGCTGTGGAAGGAGACTTCCAGGAGTTCCAAGACTATGACGAGTTCTAGGTGTGGGTTAGCGGCAACCCCCAGTCGGCTGCCTGTGAAGGCCGCGGTTATCTACGTTTCTTTTCCGCACTTTGATTTATTGTAAGAACTATATGGACGTCTCAAACGTATGATGTAATCGACTATTATTCCCTTCTAATACTATTTTGAGCACTGTGTGATGATGTCCATATTATGTAACTGCTGTGTACGTGAATAACTGATCCTGACACGTACATGGTTCGCATTCGGTTTGCCTTCTAAAACCGGGTGTGACATAAGTGGTATCAAAGCCGTGCTGACTGTAGGACCGCTAACCTAGAGTAGAATGGTCGTTCTAAGGACTATAGACCTCTGTCCCTTCCTTGACTTTGATATCCCTTCAAAAGTTGGTCATACCGATCAAACCTATGTTCTACTATATATTATACCTTGCTGAAAATCATGTTTTATTCTAATCCTTCATTTACTTATGATTCATTATTTGCTGGTCATATTAATTCTGTTCTCACCCTTTTGCTTGCGATGTCTTTTATAGATGGCTCGACTTAGACACACTGCACGTAAGTCCGTCATCCCCTTCTTACCCTCCCGCCTTGCTGAGCGTCCGCTTCGCCGTCCTGTGGCCGGACAGTCCAGCCACTTGGAGAGACTGCACCACCGCCTGCATGAGGAGCAGGAACGTCGACGACAGGAGCAGGAGCAGTAGGACTCTTCTTTCTCGCTCCAGCAGGAGATAGAGTCTGTGAGGAGCTGCTCCCCTGTGCTTCCCCTGGAGGCGCCCCCTGCACCACCACAGGGCGCCCCAGCCCCTGGAGTAGCTGCTGGAGAAGACCCAGACGACGGAGGTGGCGACGACAGCTCGGGCCACGACACCGACTTCTCCGCTAACCATGAGCTGGAAGGATGGTTTGCTCGATCCATCACTCGCGACGCTGCTCGCGGGTGTCACTTCCACGATGCGCTCGATACCCTGCTACGTCGGGCACTTAACCGGCATACTTGGTCCATCGAGTATCGCTGTGTGGTCTACCAGCACTGTCGCGGGATCTACCCGGACCGCTGGGAGGCAACCTGCTTGGTGCGCCGTCCGGAGAACAGTCTCCAGGGTGCAGAGGCCTGCTCAGAGCACTATTCTATCTCTGAGCGGGACTCAGCTGAGGCAGCCATGCAGGATGCTGCACGGCGTGCGCTTTCGCACTACTGCTCGGTTTTCGGTGGGGTAGCTGACGGTCTTGACCTGAAGTATTACCCCCGCCGTTCATCTGGCAGCACAGGAGGCGTGATTGTCTCACCTGTCGGTGAGGGCAATCCTAGGTTGAGCAGCACAGTCAACCTAGCCGCCGTGCTAAACACGGAGCTGGACCATGCACTAGACGAGCTGAGTAGGGCTCGTGCTGAGATCGCCCGGCTGCGGGCTGAGCGCGCGGAACGTCGTCACCTGGAGGATGGTTCCCCCGCTCCCGTCGGGACTCAGCATCTGTACCGCTCACCTCAGCGTGGACACCAGTCTTATGGCAATCCCGACTGCAAGACCAAGATAAATCTAGAACCATAGATCGTTAGAGTTGGATCTTATAATTAATACGAAATATATACATAGAAGCTTCAGTCTTAGCGTTAGTCTCAGTTTTAGTTAGTCTTAGTTAGACATGGTAGTTTGCTATATCCTGTGCATTTATGTTTGTCATGATGAACTATGTTTGGTTTGGATCTTTGTAATGATTGTCACCAGAGTGTGGGTACCCCCTGCATTTTGGTTTATCTATTATGTTAATAAAGTTAGTTATATAGTTGGGAAACCTTTTATTCCACTTTCCTCTTTATCTGAGAAGCTGTGTGGTCTGTGTTGGAGATCAGTGAAGATGCTCATCTGTTCAGTGCTGTTGAAGAATCCTCTACTCTTTTCTTATGCTGCAAGACTTGCCAGATCAGTTCTGATGTGTGGTTGCATTCTGCAGATGTCAGAGAATAGGCGCAGAGGAGGAAGGCGTGCTCAGCAGGAGCGAGCCGCTCCGCAGGATGAGGTGCCCCAGCAGCAGCACCTGCCGCCCCCGCCCCCGATGTCCATCGAGCAGATGTTTCTGATGCAGACTCAAGCAGTTCAAGCCATCGGTCAGACTTTGGCCGCCATTCAGTAGCAGCAGCAGCAACAGCAGCAGGCCCCACCTCAGCCTCAGCCTCAGATGCCTAGAGACAAGCGTGCTGAATTCATGAGAGGTCATCCACCAACGTTCGCTCATTCTTCTGACCCCATGGATGCTGAAGACTAGCTGCGCACTGTGGAGCGCGAGTTGCATACCGCTCAGTGCGATGACAGGGAGAAAGTCTTGTATGGTCCCCGTCTGTTGAGAGGAGCAGCCCAGTCATGGTGGGAGTCTTACCTCGCCACCCATGCCCACCCTGACACCATCACCTGAGAAGAGTTCAGAGGAAGCTTTCGTCAGTACCATGTTCCTGCAGGTCTGATGACAGTGAAGAAGGAGGAGTTCCTGGCTCTCAAGCAAGGGTCATCGTCTGTCAGTGAATACCGGGACAGATTTCTGTAGTTGTCTCGCTATGCTCCTGAAGATGTTAACACCGACGCCAAGCGACAGTACCGTTTCCTGAGAGGCTTGGTTGACCCTCTGCAGTACCAACTGATGAATCACACCTTTCCGACATTCCAGCACCTGATTGACAGAGCAATCATGACAGAGAGGAAGCGTAAGGAGATGGAAGATCGTAAGCGCAAGATCAGTGGACCCCAGCCTGGAAGCAGCAACCGTCCTCGTTTCTCAGGCAATCAACCTCAGCAGTTCAGGCAGAACCAGCGTCCACCTCAGCAGCATCAGCAGTTCCAAAGGCAGTATCCTCAGCATCAGTACCAGAACCGTCAGAGCAATCAGTCAGGATGTCAGTTTCAAAGGCAGAATCAGCAAGCACCTCGTCTTCCTGCCCCAGCAAACCAGCAGAACAGTCAGGCAGCACCAGCTCAGGTTGGAAACAGGGCATGTTTCCACTGTGGAGAGCAAGGCCACTAGGTGATGCAATGTCCGAAGAAGGCAGCCTAGCAGCAGTCAGGCCCCAATGCCCCAGCGAAGCAGAATGTGCCTCAGCCTAGAGCAGGCAATCGCCCCCAGCCGCGCTATAATCATGGAAGGCTGAACCACTTGGAGGCTGAAGCAGTTCAGGAGACCCCCGGCATGATAGTAGGTATGTTCCCAGTCGACTCCCATATTGCAGAAGTGTTATTTGATACTGGAGCAACGCATTCTTTCATTACTGCATCATGGGTAGAAGCACATAATCTTCCAATTACTACCATGTCAACCCCCATTCAAATTGACTCAGCCGGTGGTAGAATTCGGGCCAATAGCATTTGTTTGAATATAAGTGTGGAAATAAGGGGGATAGCGTTTCCCGCCAACCTTATAGTAATGGGTACTCAGGGAATAGATGTCATCCTAGGGATGAATTGGCTAGATAAGTATCAGGCAGTTATCAGCTGTGATAAAAGGACAATCAAGTTGGTGTCTCCACTAGGAGAGGAAGTGGTGACCGAGTTAGTCCCGCCTGAGCCAAAGAAAGGAAGTTGTTATCAGATGGCCGTTGATAGCAGTGAAGCAGACCCAATTGAGAGTATCAAGGTAGTGTCTGAGTTCCCAGATGTGTTTCCAAAGGACTTACCGGGTATGCCACCAGAGCGGAAAGTTGAGTTTGCCATAGAGCTTCTTCCTGGAACCGCCCCTATCTCTAAGAGAGCTTACAGAATATCTGGACCAGAGTTGGTTGAACTTAAGAAGCAAATTGATGAGCTGTCAGAGAAAGGTTACATCCGGCCAAGCACCTCGCCTTGGGCCGCTCCTGTCTTGTTCGTAGAAAAAAAAGATGGCACCAAAAGGATGTGTATCGATTACCGAGCTTTGAATGAAGTCACGATCAAGAACAAGTATCCCTTGCCCAGAATAGAAGATCTGTTCGACCAGTTGAGAGGAGCCAGTGTGTTCTCCAAGATTGATCTGAGGTCAGGTTATCATCAGCTCAGGATCCGACCTTCGGACATTCCGAAGACGGCATTTATTACCAAGTATGGTTTGTATGAGTTCACAGTGATGTCTTTTGGTTTGACCAATGCGCCAGCGTTCTTTATGAACTTGATGAACAGTGTATTCATGGATTACCTTGATAAGTTTGTGGTGGTATTCATTGATGACATTCTGATTTATTCCCAAAGCGAAGAAGAGCACGCAGAACATTTGAGGATGGTATTGCAGAGATTGCAAGAGCACCAGTTGTATGCAAAGTTGAGCAAGTGTGAGTTCTGGATCAGTGAAGTCCTGTTCTTGGGTCATATAATCAACAAAGAAGGATTGGCTGTGGATCCGAAGAAAGTGGCAGACATTCTGAACTGGAAAGCGCCAACAGATGCTCGAGGAATCAAGAGTTTCATTGGAATGGCCGGATATTATCGGCGATTCATTGAAGGGTTTTCGAAGATTGCAAAACCGATGACAACGTTGCTAGGCAACAAAGTTGAGTTCAAGTGGACACAGAAATGTCAAGAGGCCTTTGAAGCGCTGAAAGAGAAGTTGACTACAGCGCCTGTCCTAGTCTTGCCTGATGTGCACAAGCCCTTCTCGGTGTATTGTGATGCTTGCTACACAGGTTTGGGATGTGTGTTGATGCAAGAGGGAAGAGTTGTGGCTTACTCGTCCCGACAGCTGAAGGTTCATGAGAAGAATTACCCAATCCATGATCTAGAGTTGGCAGCAGTGGTTCACGCACTGAAGACATGGAGGCACTATCTGTATGGATAGAAGTGCGATGTTTACACAGACCACAAGAGTCTGAAGTACATATTCACTCAGTCAGAGTTGAACATGAGGCAACGAAGATGGTTAGAGTTGATCAAAGACTATGAGTTGGAGATTCATTACCATCCAGGCAAAGCAAACGTAGTGGCAGATGCTTTGAGCAGAAAGAGTCAAGTCAATCTGATGGTCGCTCGTCCGATGCCTTATGAGTTGACCAAGGAGTTCGACAGGTTGAGTCTCGGATTTCTGAACAATTCGCAAGGAGTCATAGTTGAGTTGGAACCTACCCTGGAGCGCGAAATCAAAGAAGCGCAGAAGAATGATGAAAAGATCAGTGAGATTCGGCGACTGATTCGAGATGGCAGAAGCAAAGATTTTCGAGAAGATGCAGAAGGCGTGATATGGTTCAAAGATCGCTTGTGTGTTCCCAATGTCCAGTCCATTTGGGAGTTGATTCTTAAGGAAGCTCATGAGACAGCTTATTCGATTCACCCTGGCGGTGAGAAGATGTATCAGGATCTGAAGAAGAAATTCTGGTGGTACGGAATGAAGAGAGAAATCGCAGAGCATGTGGCTATGTGTGATAGTTGTCGAAGAATTAAGGCAGAGCACCAGAGACCTGCTGGATTGTTGCAACCGTTGCAGATCCCTCAGTGGAAATGGGACGAAATCGGTATGGATTTCATAATCGGATTGCCTCGCACTCGAGCCGGCTACGATTCCATTTGGGTAGTAGTGGACCGTTTGACCAAGTCAGCCCACTTCATACCTGTCAAGACCAATTACAGCAGTGCAGTATTGGCAGAGTTGTATATGTCTCGGATCGTTTGTCTTCATGGTGTGCCAAAGAAGATAGTATCAGACAGAGGAACACAGTTCACCTCTCATTTCTGGCAGCAGTTGCATGAAGCCTTGGGCACGCATCTGAATTTCAGTTCAGCTTATCACCCGCAGACAGATGGCCAGACCGAAAGGACCAACCAAATTCTTGAAGACATGTTGAGAGCCTGTGCGTTGCAAGATCAGTCCGGATGGGACAAGAGATTGCCTTATGCAGAGTTTTCCTATAACAACAGTTACCAGGCCAGTTTGAAGATGTCACCATTTCAGACGCTCTATGGAAGGAGTTGCAGAACTCCGTTGCAATGGGATCAACCTGGAGAGAAGCAAGTGTTTGGGCCAGACATTTTACTTGAAGCCGAAGAGAACATCAAGATGGTCCGAGAGAATCTGAAGATAGCGCAATCGAGACAGCGAAGCTATGCAGACACAAGAAGAAGAGAGCTGAGTTTTGAAGTCGGAGACTTTGTCTATCTGAAAGTGTCACCGATCAGAGGAGTCAGAAGGTTCGGAGTCAAAGGCAAGCTAGCACCCCGCTACATTGGTCCGTATCAGATTCTTGCAAGACGTGGAGAAGTGGCCTATCAGCTCAGTTTGCCAGAGAATTTGTCTGCTGTGCATAATGTCTTTCATGTGTCTCAGTTGAAAAAGTGCTTGCGTGTGCCAGAAGAGCAGTTGCCAGTGGAAGGTCTTGAAGTCCAGGAGGACTTGACCTACGTTGAGAAGCCAGTGCAAGTCCTTGAGGTTGCAGACCGAGTCACCCGAAGGAAGACCATCAGAATGTGCAAAGTCAGATGGAATCACCACTCTGAGGAAGAAGCAACCTGGGAGCGTGAAGATGATCTGATGGCTAAGTACCCAGAGCTCTTTGCTAGCCAGCCCTGAATCTCGAGGGCGAGATTCTTTTAAGGGGGATAGGTTTGTAACGCCCTGAATTTGGGGGTAGAATTTTTTCTTCTTTTCTTTCACCAAATTCAGGCGTTACCCTTTTCTTTTTCTCATTCCCTCGCTAAACCTTGATCTTTTCCAAAGTTATAACGGAGTTCGGCTTGGAATTCCCGTGTAAAGAAAAACCCTAAAATTACTTGATGTTGTTTGATGCACCATGCCGAACTATGCATTCTTTGATTTGCTTAGAGATGTAAGTGCATTCATTTAGAAAGATCGGATTTCGAAAAGGAGAAAAACCTTTTCTTTCTTTTTCTTTTTCTTTCTCTCTCTCCTTTTTTTTCTCTCCCGCGCCGTGGGCCGCCCCGGCCGGCCCAGCCGCCCCCCCGCGCGCCCCCTTTGGGCCCAGTTGGCCCATGTCGCCCCCTCCCTTTATTTTTCCCAAAACCCCTCTCCCTCTCCCTCCCTTCTCTCATTTTCTCCCTAGCCGCCGCCCCCTGCCCTAGCCGCCGCCCCTCGCCGGTTCGGCCGCCCCTGCAGCTCGGCCGCCCCGTCCCCGTCTCCGGTGAGCCCTCCCCTCTCCTCCCTTCCCTCTCCCCTCCTCTCCCCCCTCCCCGGCCCAACCGCCGCCCGCTCGGCCGCCCCCTGCAGCGCCGCCGCCCCTCGGCCGGCTCGGCCGCCCCCTGCCCCGCGCCCCCGCCGGCTCGACCGCCCCCTGCCCCGCCCCGCCGGTTCGGCCGCCGCCCTTGGCTGGCCCAGCCCCCTGCGGTTCGGCCGCCCCAGCTCGGCCGCCCCTGCGCGCCCCAGCTCGGCCGCCCCTGCGCGCCCCAGCTCGGCCGCCCCTGCGCGCCCAGCCCCCCCGGCTCGGCCGCCCCGCGCCCGCGCCCTGCCCCGCCGCCCCTGCCCCAGGCCGGTTCAACCGCCCCCTGGCCGGTTCAACCGCCCCCCCTTTTTTATTATTTTTTATTTTATTTTATTTTCTTTCATTACTGTTATATGTTTTATTTTAAGCAAGTTAATCATTGTTCATGTTATTGAAATAGGAAACTTAATTTAGAACTTCATTACGCTAGTTGATTCATATAATCAATTGTTTATTCAGTTAAATGTTGATCAACTAAAGATGACTAGATTTCCATTAGTGCATATAACTAGATTCTTTTGTTAGAACCAATTGTAACTAATCGTTAGTGCATAAGCTTTAACCCCTGCGAGACCTTTTCCCGTTTCTTTCTAACCATAATGAATGCGATATCGAATGTCATACTTGATGCATATTCACTTTATTTGTTCCCTTGTATGATGTACTGTTTGTTTCCCAATTTGAATGGATGGATGTATGTATGCTTGCAATCGCATAGAGAACGATCCGGTCGAAGAGCCCGAGGAACTCGCAGGAGAAGCCCCTGAGCAGCAGTCGGTTGGTGGAGGCAAGTGTCCCTTGACCTATCTCTGTCCTATTCATTCTTTAATTCACCCCCCCGCATTACACATTTATACCTAAGGATTGACTAGCTTTTGTTATCCATGTCCTTGATTACCTATTTGGGTTGGATTATTATTACCTAGCTTTATGCTATTGCTCAACTCTAATCAATGAACATGATGAGAATTATCTATGATACGTTGTTTTCCCTTCTCTTATTATGATGTTATGCTTGGGGTCCTCAAGGGGGCTCGAGCGGTTTCTCGAGTGCCTCTCCGTAAGGACCTGTTCTATGGATGACCGCCCGGGAAAACAGTGCAACCATGAGGGTGGAATGGGGTGCCCTTAGCTGAATAATTAGAGGATCCGGGGTGTAGTTCGCTTCGCCGTCGTGCTGTCAATGGGGCTCGGTGTATGCGGCTCGCTCTGCCAAGGTTGATTTGTCCCTTGGGGAGGAGTGCGGTACATTTAGGAAACCTAACGGGCGGCTATAGCCCCGGGGAATCTTTGTAAAGGCTACGTAGTGAAACCCTGCCTATTCACCTTGGTAGTGTTTAAGGGTTTGATCGGCCCGAGGCAAGAGGGAATCACGGCTTGTGGGTAAAGTGCACAACCTCTGCAGAGTGTTATGAAACTGATATATCAGCCGTGCTCGCGGTTATGAGCGGCCAAGGGAGCTCCAATGATTAGTGGTACTTGATCAGAGACATTGTGGTACAGGTGGTTATGAGATTGATGATTTTGGTTATGACTATGGTGCTGGTAAGTGGTATTCTTTCCGTTTGGAAGGGGTACGTTTGGGTTAATAACTTGGGTTAATGCTAAAACCTGGCTTTCTATTAGTAAGTAATAATCTGACCAACTAAAAGCAACTGCTTGACTTATCCCCACATAAAGCTAGTCCACTACAGCCAAACGGGATACTTGCTGAGTATGTTGATGTGTACTCACCCTTGCTCTACACACCAAACCCCCCCAGGTTGTCAGCATTGCAACCACTGCTCAGGCGAAGATGAAGCTGTGGAAGGAGACTTCCAGGAGTTCCAAGACTATGACGAGTTCTAGGTGTGGGTTAGCGGCAACCCCCAGTCGGCTGCCTGTGAAGGCCGCGGTTATCTACGTTTCTTTTCCGCACTTTGATTTATTGTAAGAACTATATGGACGTCTCAGACGTATGATGTAATCGACTATTATTCCCTTCTAATACTATTTTGAGCACTGTGTGATGATGTCCATATTATGTAACTGCTGTGTACGTGAATAACTGATCCTGGCACGTACATGGTTCGCATTCGGTTTGCCTTCTAAAACCGGGTGTGACATCTCGCCACGCGACCATCCTTTTATTTATCTCCACCTACTTATAATAATTAGACATGAAACATGACTTTACTTTACGCTAAACATAGTGTCTACATTAAATTTCCTTCCATTAAGCGAGTGGTTAGTTTATAATCATGTAACGTGATCGTTTCTCGACTGTCTTTTCCTCTTTCTTTCTTAACCGTACTCGCGAGCCCGCGTGGAACGTCTGTTTACTTATTGCATTCTATTGTATGGTGTACTGTTCTTTTGTATTAAATATGTGGATGCATGTATGTTTGCAATCGCATAGAGAACGATCCGGTCGAAGAGCCCGAGGAACCCGCAGGAGAAGCCCCTGAGCAGCAAGCGATTGGTGGAGGCAAGTGTCCCTTGACCTATCTCTGTCCTATTCATTCTTTAATTCACCCCCCGCATTACACATTCATGCCTAAGGATTGACTAGCTTTTGTTGTCCATGTCCTTGTTTACCTATCTGGGTTGGATTATTATTATTATTGTTTAGCTTTATGCTATTGCTCAAACTCTAATCAATGAACATGATGAGATTATCTATGATACGCTGTTTTCCCTTCTCTTATTATGATGATGTACTTGGGGTCTTCAAGGGGGCTCGAGCGGTTTCTCGAGTGCCTCTCCGTAAGGACCTGTTCTATGGATGACCGCCCGGGAAAACAGTGCAACCATGAGGGTGGAATGGGGTGCCCTTAGCTGAATAATTAGAGGATCCGGGGTGTAGTTCGCTTCGCCGTCGTGCCGTCAATGGGGCTCGGTGTATGCGGCTCGCTCTGCCAAGGTTGATTTGTCCCTTGGGGAGGAGTGCGGTACATTTAGGAAACCTAACGGGTGGCTACAGCCCCGGGGAATCTTTGTAAAGGCTACGTAGTGAAACCCTGCCTATTCACCTTGGTAGTGTTTAAGGGTTTGATCGGCCCGAGGCAAGAGGGAATCACGGCTTGTGGGTAAAGTGCACAACCTCTGCAGAGTGTTATGAAACTGATATATCAGCCGTGCTCGCGGTTATGAGCGGCCAAGGGAGCTCCAGTGATTAGTGGTACTTGATCAGAGACATTGTGGTACAGGTGGTTATGAGATCGATGGTTTTGGTTATGACTATGGTGCTGGTAAGTGGTATTCTTTCCGTTTGGAAAGGGTACATCGGGTTAATAACTTGGGTTAATGCTAAAACCTGGCTTTCTATTAGTAAGTAATAATCTGACCAACTAAAAGCAACTGCTTGACTTATCCCCACATAAAGCTAGTCCACTACAGCCAAACAGGATACTTGCTGAGTATGTTGATGTGTACTCACCCTTGCTCTACACACCAAACCCCCCCCCCATCCCCAGGTTGTCAGCATTGCAACCACTGCTCAGGAGAAGATGAAGCTGTGGAAGGAGACTTCCAGGAGTTCCAAGACTACGACGAGTTCTAGGAGTGGGTTAGCGGCAACCCCCAGTCGGCTGCCTGTGAAGGCCGCGTTTATCTACGTTTCTTTTCCACACTTTGATTTATTGTAAGAACTATATGGACGTCTCAGACGTATGATGTAATCAACTATTATTCCCTTTTAATACTATTTTGAGCACTGTGTGATGATGTCCATGTTATGTAACTGCTGTGTACGTGAATAACTGATCCTGGCACGTACATGGTTCGCATTCGGTTTGCCTTCTAAAACCGGGTGTGACAGAGATGCACATAAGTATAGCAAAGAACCTATCATCGACCGGTATACCTTTTGATCCACGGACTTACCTCCCGTGTCGAGGTCGAGATGCCCATTGGTTCCCATGGGTGTCTTGATGGGCTTGGCATCCTTCATCCCAAACTTGTTTAGAATGTCTTGAGTGTACTTCGTTTGGCTAATGAAGGTGCCCTCTTGGAGTTGCTTCACTTGGAATCCTAAGAAATACTTCAACTCCCCCATCATAGACATCTCGAATTTATGTGTCATAATCCTACTAAACTCTTCACATGTAGACTCGTTAGTAGACCCAAATATAATATCATCAACATAAATTTGGCATACGAACAAGTCATTTTCAAGAGTTTTAGTAAAGAGTGTAGGATCGGCCTTTCCGACTTTGAAGCCATTAGCAATAAGAAAATCTCTAAGGCATTCATACCATGCTCTTGGGGCTTGCTTGAGCCCATAAAGCGCCTTAGAGAGCCTATAGACATGGTTAGGATACTCACTGTCTTCAAAGCCGGGAGGTTGCTCAACATAGACCTCTTCCTTGATTGGTCCATTGAGAAAGACACTTTTCACGTCCATTTGATAAAGCTTAAAGCCATGGTAAGTAGCATAGGCTAATAATATGCGAATTGACTCAAGCCTAGCTACGGGTGCATAGGTTTCACCGAAATCCAAACCTTCGACTTGGGAGTATCCCTTGGCCACAAGTCGAGCTTTGTTCCTTGTCACCACACCATGCTCATCTTGCTTGTTGCGGAAGACCCATTTGGTTCCTACAACATTTTGATTAGGACGTGGAACCAAATGCCATACCTCATTCCTAGTGAAGTTGTTGAGCTCCTCTTGCATTGCCACCACCCAATCCGAATCTTGTAGTGCTTCCTCTACCCTGTGTGGCTCAATAGAGGAAACAAAAGAGTAATGTTCACAAAAATGTGCAATACGAGATCTAGTAGTTACCCCCTTATGAATGTCGCCGAGGATGGTGTCGACGGGGTGATCTCGTTGGATTGCTTGGTGGACTCTTGGGTGTGGCGGCCTTTGCCCTTCATCCTTCTTGTCTTGGTCATTTGCATCTCCCCCTTGATCATTGTCGTCATCTCGAGGTGGCTCATTTACTTGATCTTCTACTTCATCAACTTGAGCCTCATCCTCATTTTGAGTTGGTGGAGATGCTTGCGTGGAGGAGGATGGTTGATCTTGTGCATGTGGAGGCTCTTCGGATTCCTTAGGACACACATCCCCAATGGACATGTTCCTTAGCGCTATGCATGGAGCCTGTTCTTCACCTATCTCATCAAGATCAACTTGCTCTACTTGAGAGCCGTTAGTTTCATCAAACACAACGTCACAAGAAACTTCAACAAGTCCTGAGGACTTGTTAAAGACTCTATATGCCCTTGTGTTTGAGTCATATCCTAGTAAAAAGCCTTCTACCATTTTAGGAGCAAATTTAGATTTTCTACCTCTCTTAACAAGAATAAAGCATTTGCTACCAAAAACTCTAAAATATGAAATATTGGGCTTTTTACCGGTTAGGAGTTCATAGGATGTCTTCTTGAGGATTCGGTGAAGATATAACCGGTTGATGGCGTAGCAGGCGGTGTTGACCGCCTCGGCCCAAAACGGATCCGGTGTCTTGTACTCATCAAGCATGGTTCTTGCCATGTCCAATAGAGTTCGATTCTTCCTCTCCACTACTCCATTTTGTTGCGGCGTATAGGGAGAGGAGAACTCATGCTTGATGCCCTCCTCCTCAAGGAAGCCTTCAATTTGAGAGTTCTTGAACTCCGTCCCATTGTCGCTTCTAATTTTCTTGATCCTTAAGCCGAACTCATTTTGAGCCCGTCTCAAGAATCCTTTTAAGGTCTCTTTGGTTTGAGATTTTTCCTGCAAAAAGAACACCCAAGTGAAGCGAGAATAATCATCCACTATTACAAGACAATACTTACTCCCGCCGATGCTTATGTAAGCAATCGGGCCGAATAGATCCATGTGGAGTAGCTCAAGCGGCCTGTCGGTCGTCATGATGTTCTTGTGTGGATGTTGGGTTCCAACTTGCTTCCCGGCTTGGCATGCGCTACAAATCCTGTCTTTCTCAAAATGAACATTTGTTAATCCTAAAATGTGTTCTCCCTTTAGAAGCTTATGAAGATTCTTCATCCCAACATGGGCTAGTTGGCGGTGCCAGAGCCAACCCATGTTAGTCTTAGCAATTAAGCAGGTGTCGAGTTCAGCTCTATCAAAATCTACCAAGTATAGCTGACCCTCTAACACTCCCTTAAATGCTATTGAATCATCACTTCTTCTAAAGACAGTGACACCTACATCAGTGAATAGACAGTTGTAGCCCATTTGACATAATTGAGAAACGGAAAGCAAATTGTAATCTAATGAATTAACAAGAAAAACATTGGAAATGGAATGGTCAGGTGAAATAGCAATTTTACCCAAACCTTTGACCAAACCTTGATTTCCATCCCCGAATGTGATCGCTCTTTGGGGATCTTGGTTTTTCTCATATGAGGAGAACATCTTCTTTTCCCCTGTCATGTGGTTTGTGCACCCGCTGTCGAGTATCCAACTTGAGCCCCCGGATGCATAAACCTACAAAACAATTTTAGTTCTTGACTTTAGGTACCCAAACGGTTTTGGGTCCTTTGGCATTAGACACAAGAACTTTGGGTACCCAAACACAAGTCTTAGAGCCCTTGTGTTTGCCCCCAATAAACTTGGCAACTACCTTGCCGGATTTGTTAGTAAGCACATATGATGCATCAAAAGTTTTGAATGAAATAGCATGATCAGTTGATGCATTAGTAGTTTTCTTTCTAGGCAACTTGGCACAGGTTGGTTGCCTAGAGCTAGATGTCTCACCCTTATACATAAAAGCATGGTTAGGGCCAGAGTGAGACTTCCTAAAATGAGTTCTCCTAATTTTGCTCTCAGGATAGCCGGCAGGATACAAAATGTAACCCTCGTTATCCTGAGGCATGGGAGCCTTGCCCTTAACAAAGTTAGATAACTTCTTTGGAGGGGCATTAAGTTTGACATTGTCTCCCCTTTGGAAGCCAATGCCATCCTTGATGCCCGGGCGTCTCCCACTATAGAGCATACTTCTAGCAAATTTGAACTTTTCATTTTCCAAGTTATGCTCGGCAATTTTTGCATCTAATTTTGCTATATGATCATTTTGTTGTTTAATTAAGACCATGTGATCATGAATAGCATCAACATCAATATCTCTACATCTAGTACAAATAGAAACATGCTCAATGGTAGATGTAGAGGGTTTGCAAGATTTTAATTCAACAACCTTAGCATGTAATATATCATTCTCACTTCTAAGGTTGGAAATAGTAACATTAAAATCCTTAGCCTTAGCAATTAAATTTTCATTTTCTATTCTAAGTCTAGCAAGAGATACATTCAACTCATCAATCTTAGCAAGCAAATCATCATTATTATTTCTAAGATTGGGAACATCACAAACATGAGAATCAACCTTAGCAATTAATCTAGCATTTTCATTTCTAAGGTTGTTAATAGTGTCATGGCATGTGCTTAGCTCACTAGATAATTTGTTACATTTTTCTACCTCTAGAGCATAAGCATTTTTAACTTTAACATGTTTCTTATTTTCCTTGATTAGGAAGTCCTCTTGGGAATCCAAAAGGTCATCCTTTTCATGAATAGCACTAATCAATTCATTTAATTTTTCCTTTTGTTCCATGTTAAGATTGGCAAAAAGGGTAAGCAAGTTATCCTCCTCATCACTAGCATTATCATCACTAGAGGATTCATATTTTGTGGAGGATTTAGATTTAACCTTCTTCCTTTTGCCGTCCTTTGCCATGAGGCACTTGTGGCCGACGTTGGGGAAGAGAAGCCCCTTGGTGACGGCGATGTTGGCGGCGTCCTCGTCGGAGGAGGACTCGGTGGAGCTCTCGTCGGAGTCCCACTCGCGGCACACGTGGGCATCGCCGCCCCTCTTCTTGTGGTACCTCTTCTTTTCTCTTCTCTTGCCCTTCTTGTCGTTGTCCCTGTCACTGTCACTTGATAATGGACATTTAGCTATAAAGTGACCGGGCTTACCACACTTGTAGCAAACCTTCTTGGAACGGGATTTGTAGTCCTTCCCCTTCCGTTGCTTGAGGATTTGGCGAAAGCTTTTGATGATTAAAGCCATCTCCTCATTGTCGAGCTTGGAGGCGTCAATTGGTTGTTTACTTGGTGTAGACTCCTCCTTCTTCTCCTCCGTCGCCTTAAATGCCACCGGTTGTGCTTCGGACGTGGAGGGATCATCAAGCTCGTTGATCTTCTTGGAGCCCTTGATCATACATTCAAAGCTCACAAAATTCCCGATAACTTCCTCGGGGGTCATTTGAGTATATCTAGGATTACCACGAATTAATTGAACTTGAGTGGGATTAAGGAAAATGAGTGATCTAAGAATAACCTTAACCACCTCGTGGTCATCCCACTTCTTGCTCCCGAGGTTGCGCACTTGGTTCACCAAAGTCTTGAGCCGGTTGTACATGTCTTGTGGCTCTTCCCCTTGGCGAAGTCGAAAGCGACCGAGCTCCCCCTCGATCGTTTCCCGCTTGGTGATCTTTGTTAGTTCATCACCCTCGTGCGCGGTCTTGAGGAGGTCCCAAATTTCCTTTGCATTCTTCAACCCTTGCACCTTGTTGTATTCCTCTCTATTTAGAGAGGCCAAGAGTATGGTTGTGGCTTGGGAGTTGAAGTGCTCGATTTGGGCCACCTCGTCCTCATCATAATCCTCATCCCCTACGGATGGTACTTGTGCTCCAAACTCAACAACATTCCATATACTTTTGTGGAGTGAGGTTAGATGAAATTTCATTAAATCACTCCACCTAGCATAATCTTCACCGTCAAAGGTTGGCGGTTTGCCTAATGGAACGGAAAGTAATGGAGTATGTCTAGATGTACGAGGATAGTGTAAGGGGATCTTACTAAACTTCTTACGCTCTTGGCGTTTAGAAGTTACGGAGGGCGCATCGGAGCCGGAGGTCGATGTTGATGAAGTGTCGGTCTCGTAGTAGACCACTTTCCTCATCCTCTTGTGCTTGTCCCCACTCCGATGTGGCTTGTGAGAGGAAGATCTCTCCTTCTTCTCTTTGTGGTGAGAAGAGGATTTCTTCTCCTTCCCTTTGTTGGAGGAGCTCTTCTTCTTCTCCTTCCTCTTGGTGCGGGACTCTTCCGATGAAGTGCTCCCATGGCTTGTAGTGGGCTTTTCGCCGGTCTCCATCTCCTTCTTGGCGTGATCTCCCGACATCACTTCGAGCGGTTAGGCTCTAATGAAGCACCGGGCTTTGATACCAATTGAAAGTCGCCTAGAGGGGGGGTGAATAGGGCGAAACTGAAATTCTCAAAAATAATCACAACTACAAGCCGGGTTAGCGTTAGAAATGTAAACGAGTCCGCGAGAGAGGGCGCAAAACAAATCGCAAGCAAATGAAGAGTGTGACACGCGGATTTGTTTTACCGAGGTTCGGTTCTTGCAAACCTACTCCCCGTTGAGGAGGCCACAAAGGCCGGGTCTCTTTCAACCCTTCCCTCTCTCAAACGGTCCCTCGAACCGAGTGAGCTTCTCTTCTCAAATCAAAGCCGGGAATAAAACTTCCCCGCAAGGGCCACCACACAATTGGTGCCTCTTGCCTTGATTACAATTGAGTGTTGATCACAAGAGCAAGTGAGAAAGAAAAGAAGCAATCCAAGCGCAAGAGCTCAAAAGAACACGGCAAATCTCTCTCGCTAATCACTAAAGCCTTTTGTGGAATTGGAGAGGATTTGATTTCTTCGGTGTGTCTAGAATTGAATGCCTAGCTCTTGTAAGTAGTTGGGAAGTGGAAAACTTGGATGCCTTGAATGTGGGGGTGGTTGGGGTATTTATAGCCCCAACCACCAAACTTGACCGTTGGTGGAGGCTGTCTGTTCGATGGCGCACCGGACAGTCCGGTGCACACCGGACATGTCCGGTGCCCCCGCCACGTCATCACTGCCGTTGGATTCTGACCGTTTGAGCTTCTGACTTGTGGGCCCTCCTGGATGTCCGGTGCACACCGGACATGCACTGTTCCTTGTCCGGTGCGCCAGTATGGGCGCGCCTGTCTTCTGCGCGCGCAGAGCGCGCAATAAATGCGTCGCAGGTAGCCGTTGGCGCCGAAATAGCCGTTGCTCCGCTGGTACACCGGACAGTCCGGTGCACACCGGACATGTCCGGTGAATTATAGTGGAGCGGCTGCTGCCCGTTCCCGAGGCTGGCGAGTTTCGGAGGCCGCGCTTCCTTGGAGCACCGGACACTGTCCGGTGTACACCGGACAGTCCGGTGAATTATAGCGCGCCGGCCTGAGAAATTCCTGAAGGTAGCGAGTTTGAGTTGGAGTCCTCTGGTGCACCGGACACTGTCCGGTGGTGCACCGGACACTGTCCGGTGTACACCGGACAGTCCGGTGCCTCCAGACCAGATGTGCCTTCGGTTGACTCTTTGCTCCTTTGTTGAATCCAAAACTTGATCTTTTTATTGGCTAAGTGTGAACCTTTTATACCTGTATAATCTATACACTTGAGCAAACTAGTTAGTCCAATTATTTGTGTTGGGCAATTCAACCACCAAAATTAATTAGGGACTAGGTGTAAGCCTAATTCCCTTTCACTCGTCAAGGGCATCCTCGTCCAGGACCAGGAACCCGGGGTCCCTGTTCGACATCAGGTTAGCCCACAAGAGCCTGTCGAGGTCGCTCTTCGAGGACCCGCCGGACTGCAAGCCGTCGGCCTCCGGTGGGATGAGCGCCGCCGCCACCGCCAGGAGGGAGGGCACGCAAGGTGAGATTCTGACACGTCATTGTTTTAGATTTGTTTAGGGGGACATGGTTCCCTTCTCGATTGGTTAGGAAACTATTTTTCTCGCTTGGCCGGTAGGTAGATGGCCTATTGCGTCGTCGTGCTTGTTCGGACATCTACTCCATGGAATTTTGTATATATCATCCCAAGATTCCATCCACTCGTGTGAAGGTTTTAGTCGAATTCATTGAACTTAACCTCTGATTTCGGTATCCAGTTCGCCAATTGGAGTTCAAATCGGTTGTAAATCCCAGCCCAGTCGATGAGATGCAGCTTCGCTGGATTCTGAGAGTTGATTTATTAGAATTTTAAAAAATGCGATCTCGGTTCGTGCCCACTTGTATCAGTGGACGCACCAGTTACAAGTTAACAAGCGGTTCGTTCTTAGTGGTTCTGTGACAGAGGGGAATCTGGGAAGACTGAAATTTGATGGCGTGTTGGAGTTGGAAGCTTGTGGAGGAGTAATTCTCATCGTGGGGGTAGGGGATTGATTAAAGACTACAGTTACTGAAAGTTGCCTAGAGGGGGGTGAATAGGCAAGTTAAAACTTTTTCTACAAAAACTAGAAGCAAACTAGGTAAAACTGAATTGATCTCGAAATTCACCCAGTTAACTTTGGAAATGAGATGTTCTAAATGATCCACATGGTTCAAAGTAGTAGATCTGAGAAGGGCACTTCTCAAAATCCACACACCAAAAAGATATGAACAAATCTTACACGGAAGGATGAGAGAACGAAGAACACAAACCAACACAATGAGCAAGAACACAAGAGACACAAGATTTATCCCAAGGTTCGGTCACACCACCAAGGTGCCCTACTTCCTCGTTGAGGCGCCCACAAAGAGCCGGGTCTCTTTCAACCCTAATCCTCCCTTTGCCGACCACAAAGGTCAAGCCCACACACTAATCTTTGCTCAAACGAGCGGGTAATACAAACTTTCTTGTGGTCTTCCACAAGATTTAGAGACTCACAAGCGACACCTAGTCGTCTAGGAGCTAGAAGCTCCAAGAGTAATGAATCCACAAAGAACTCGATGTAGTACCAAAGCTCGAATGAAGAAGAGCAAGAGAGATTTGGAGATGAAGCACAAAAACCGCAACTCTCAAACTCACTCAAAGATTTCTCTCCAAAGATTTAAAATGGGAGAGGCAAGAGGTGTGTGAGAGAGAGTGGGAGGTGTTTCTCAGGTTAGAAATGGAGTCCAAGTCGTGCTCTTCGCTGTGGGGAGAGAGGTAGGAGGGAGTATATATAGGTGGAGCTCAAAACTAGCCGTTGGGCAGATTTTTCTGCCTGAGACCGGTTGAACCGCCCCCTAGGGCGGTTGAACCGCCCCTGTAAGGCCTGGCAGCTTGCCTACCAGTCTGACTGGCAGACTGACGCGTAGATTGACCTGTAGACTGGTCAAGTTGATCAAGACCGGTTGAACCGCCCCTAAGACCAGTTCAACCGCCTAGGGCAGGCTGACAGTCAGTCTGCCAGTCAGACTGGCAGACTGCAGGTCAGACTGCAAAAACAGGTCCTAACACCGGTTGAACCGCCCCTAGGGCCGGTTCAACCGCCTAGGGGTCAGACTGACAGTCAGTCTGTCAGTCAGGACATCAGACCGGTCAGGTGACCCTAACACCGGTTGAACCTCCCCTAGGACCGGTTCAACCGGTTTTGACCAGTGAGGTTCGGGGAAAAAACCCCGGCTGAACTTTCTCTGGACCCCGGTTGAACCTGCCCTGGACACCGGTTGAACTTGCCCTGGACCCCGGTTGAACCTGCCTGGACCCCAGTTGAAGTTGAAGTTCAGCTGGAGTTGAGAAAGTTCAACACAGCTGAAGTTCAGCTCAGCTACAGCTGAAGAAGCTCAACTCAGCTGAAGTTCAACTCAGCTGAAAAGCTCACCTGCAGCTGAAGAAGCTCAACTCAGCTGAAGTTCAGCTCAGCTGCAGCTGAAGAAGCTCAACTCAGCTGAAGTTCAGCTCAGCTGAAAAGCTCAGCTACAGTTGAAGAAGTTGAGCTGCATTTCAACAAGAACACTCTAGGTTTCTCAAACCTAACCATGGTCTACCATAGAATGTTAAAGAGATTTTTGGTTTTCAAAAATAGCTTTTGAATATAGAGGCTTGAGCTTTGGAAAACACCTACCTTCTTTTTGGATCCCCCTTTATAGTACGACGATTCCTATACTCAAGTTAAATAAAATATAATTAAGTAAACTCCTTGAGTCATTGGTGTCTCATGTGTGATTTCTCCATGGTGTTGCTTCATAAGGATCACAAACATCTTTGTCTCATCTTTTGAAGCAAACACAAATCAAACCCTGTGACTTGTACCATATCACCATGTATGAGTTCAAATCATGGCTTCAAGTCACCGTACTGATGTATCAACATGTTATAACTCTTCATAGCTGATTAGTTCGTCGACTTAGTGCAAGTACTCTCTTCTTCACCTTAGCCATGGTACCTCGGTCCACAAGCCGTCGCTTGGCCTTCACCTTCGCTTAGTTCCTCGAAGCACTTTCCTTGCTATCTTCACCCTATCAAGCCGTTCTTGAGTCACATCATATTGAGTATCCATTGAGAGAATCATTTCTTCAATATTGTGAACCTTGCTTGAATGTCTTCTAGATATAACCGTTACGATCAATCAAGCTCTAGTTTGATTCTCGTAGAAGCATATATGGACTGATAGTAATATGGTCAAGCCAATTCAAGATTCCTCATATCTTATTCACTTAGGCTTGACCAATCCTCTTAATCACTTCATCCTCTATTCTGATCATATGTATGTAGTGATTTCTCAGGTCTTGTCCATATATTCAAACCAATGTAGAGATCATATTATATCCATTTGCATTGTCTCATTGGTTATTTAACCTCGTGTTGAATCTTTGTTCACTGATCATTATACACTATTCAAGTATGTTCATCATACTGAATTTCCTGTTCAACACTTAGCAAACTCGTTAGACCTTTAAATATGTTGTTATCCAAATCACCAAAACTCACAAAAGGGATTAATGCACTTTCAATCTCCCCCTTTTTGGTGATTGATGACAACACATTTAAAGCTTACATAAGATTTGATAAATAAGATTTTGAATCCTATAATATAATTTCCTCCCCCTAAATATGTGCATTTTAGAAAATAACACTTTTGTACTCAAATGCCAAAAGCACATATTTGGGTCAAAGTATGGAGACAACTTATATCATACTATTCATGGGGTGCAGTGTGTCATAAAATAAACGTGATGCTCATGACATAGAATGCACTTATCAATTCCCACATCTTATGTTTTACTTATGATTCTCCCCCTTTTGTCAATTATTTCTCCCCTTTTCAAAATTCTTCTAACACTTAGTTACATAGGACTAGAGGTAAGCTTTAATGCAAAATTTCTCCCCCTTTGTCATAAATCTCCAAAAAGGATACAAAGAATATAAAGGGTAGAAATTATGATTTAAGCAAGATGTGAACACACTATCATGAAAAGGATCCTTAGATGACAAAAATGTAATGTAGAAGTGACATGAAGTGATGTACCTTTGTTTTACCTTTTCAAGGGGGGTGTTCCAAACTTGTGTTGGATTTTAAATTCATTTGCACGCTCTTGTTGGTATAGTTGTGACATAAGTCCAAGATATCAAATGAAGATTGTCATACTAAATCGAAGGTGAAACTTGATACTTGGAGTCTAGACGTCACCTAGTATTTTCTTATCACAACAAGAGGCGACATGAAAACTGCACAAGTATGGATTCTACAGATTTATTGGAGCAAAGAATCTTTGATACCCATCAAAATTTGCAGTGGAAGTGATTGTCTTTGCCCGACATTCCTTTCTAATTTGAGACTACACACATAATAGACTTGAAAATGAAGTTAGTCTCAAAGATTCAAATTATAGACTATTCTCCCCCCAAATGTGTGCATACAAGTGATGAATACTTGTTTAGCTTATGCACTTGGACTTGTATGAAAATGTGTGCATACAGGGGATTAAGTTCTACAATTTGAACCTTGGTACAAACAAAGTATGAAAATGTGAAATTGTACCAATTGAAGGAATTATTCATACTCAAAAAGTATTCTAATAGACATGATATGCAATATTTTAAGCCAAGATTCTTGAGAAGTCAGCATGTTTGACTCATACCTCACTAAGATGACTTAAGACTAACTTATGATATCACCACAAGAGGTATTAATCAAATATCTAGAGATTCTTTAATCATCACCACAAGTGCAACCTTATGATGTGACTTAAGATATTGCATATACATGCATACACTAGCATGTAAGAGCCTAGATACCAAAATGCAATACAATAGTTCATGGAGTGGCACACCTTTGTTCTACGCCACATGGTCTCCATTATAATCATGAATTTCCATCTTAGCTTTTGATAGGATTGACATTTCAAAGAGAAACTTATCCTCTTCAAACGATCAAGAGAAACTCATTTTCATTTCTATGGAACCATTCATCCTCATTTGATGTTCTCCAAGGTGTGAGACTACACAACATGAACTTGAAAGAAATCATTAGTCTCACAAGATATAGGCTAAACTCTCCCTCAATTTGTGCATGCAAGAGTACACAAGTACACTTATGCACATTAACAATGTGAGGTTAAAAGAGATGTTTGTACTATATCTTGGCTTAACATAACATGCTTTATATAGATGATGAAAATTAAACCAATTGAAGATTTAAGAACTGAAAGTATATCAATTGAAATCCTGAAGGGTAAAGCATGCTAATATGAACCTCAAACCTCATAATGAAGGATATCATATAAATAAGTCACTACATCTTCATTATTTGGTTGATAGGATAGTTCAACTTCCTTCTTGATTCACTGTGATTTCTTTTCTCATTATGATTTCATCCAACCAAGTGATCTTGAACTTCATTCATCTTTTCTTGATTCGATCATACTTGATATGAGATCAATTGAAGCTCAATGATTGAAACAACCAAGATTCTTATATTTGTAGATTTTGAATTCATCTTCAAAGAACTTGGGAGGACCTTGTTGAAACACTTAGAAAAGAGAGCATTAGAAACACAAGAGAGGGTTTCACAAATGATGATCCTTAAATGTGGAAGGCAAGCGAGTTGCTAAAATAGAGAAACCTCATAATATGGACTAAATTTCCTTGAGCCCTCATGCACAATATATTTTGAATGACATGAATAATATGCATGGTTGTTCAATGAAGTCTAAAGGCTGACTTAATCCATATTATGGTGAGTGTGTAATAAAGAAGAATCAAATCCAAATTAACTAGAAAGAGTACATCACATAGTTTTGGATTGTTGACCATATGATAAGATTCATTTTTCTTCCAATTGGACTTTTACTTCATAATCAACAATTGATGTATATCCTCAAGTGCTTCTTTTTCCTTAGTGGCTACACAAGTCACAAAAGAGATAAGATTTGAAAATAATATGCACTTGAGATTCAGTTGTTACCACCCTTGCTACTATCTCCAAATATGATTTATACATTCAATATCGAGCACCCAACTTAATCCATTGAAGGTGTGATCCTGCAAAACAAGTTTAAGCTTCATATCTTGGTACCCAATTTGAATTGGGTCCTTTGAGATTAGTAGTAAGAGCCTTGAGTACCCACACAATCCTTATTGTGACCTTTCTCTTTGTGTAGGCACCCAAATATACTTGACAACCATCTTACATGGTTTCAAGTCAATATTTAATCACACAGATAAAAGCTAGAGTTAAGAATATGAGCCTTTTCTCCTTTTCTTGATACATCATTGTGTTGCCTTCTTGATGATGAACCTAGCTTGACCTTGGGTGCACCTAGCTTATCAAGGTTAGTCGCACAAGCATTCATATCATAAAGACAAGTTATGCATGGAATTTACAACTTAGTGATCCAATTCAATATGAAGCATATGGATACCGATTCAAGTAGATTTCTAAGATATCAAAATATGGGTTTCCAAAATTTAGAGAGTATGGATCGCTAATTGTACCTTTACAGTTTAAAATTCATATTCATGTTAGTGCATATGTATGTGATGAATATCGACAAAAAGGATTCTTATGCACTTTTAGATTTAACGATAAGGGAATTTTAAACTGCATCAAGAGTAGCTATTTAGAAAACAAAGATTACAATCCATATGAATGAGATACAAATTTACCATTTTGGATTGTCTTAGTATAGCTTACTCAAGGGAAACTTATTCTCTACGACACAAGATATATAATGTTCTCCCACTAGATATGTGCATCAAGTATTTGAATGACTTGCCACATGCACTTTCAATTCAGTTAAGAGTCTCATGAGGAGTACATTACATATCATGGTCAAGGCATGACAAATTTGCAATGAATTAACTTATCTTTAAGAATACTTACCACCAAGTAGAACGTACCATTTGTTACACCAATTTGAAAGATCTTACTACGGTGGTGGTGTCACCTTAGTATTCTTCTTTTCATCATTTGTGGAGACTTCCTTCTTTGTTATCTCTTTTCCTTTTAAAACTAGTTGAAAAAACACTTTGAAAAGATGTATTAGTAGTACAAGGAAGTATTTAATGAATGATGGTATCTATATATGAATGGCAAACAAATCATCATTTATGAGGCATAAAGGCATAAATTAAATTCCTTTTAAGTTAATGCACATGGAGGAGTGAATTAACAATATGCACCAATTTACAAATTTAAGCCAAAAGGAATTTATCCTTCATATTGACATTTCTTTCCATAAAATAGATTATTACCAATTGAAAGAATGCCACTTGAAAGGAACTATTATTGATCACATACCAAATGAAACAATTAGTTCCATACCTTTGCCTTGAGCATTCCTAATCTTTCTTTTAGGTGAAGATTAACCTTTAAAGCTTGTGATTTTACCAATTGAAAGAGCACAATCTCTACTTATGAATTTCCATGAAATATCTTAAAAGAGATTGTATTAGTAACACAAGCAATAGTTTCCTATTTAGCAACATCTAGTATATGAATGACAAAAAGGTTACTAAAACAAGGAAACCTCATGATATGAACTAAATTACCCTTACAAGCATCATGCATAACATCAATTGTAAAAAAGATGAAAGTAGCATGATTATTTAATTAAGTTTACATGGCAAGTTTAATTCATAGCATGGTGAGTGATTAATGTAGAAGACTCAAAACCAATTTAAACAAGAATGAATACATCACATAGTATTGGTTTGATCTTCTTTGAATGTTGAATGGCACACTCCATTTGGGAAACACATTCTCATGTTGTGAGACTACATAAACACTTGGGTAGAAACATTAGTCTCACAACTCTAGTCATATAGAGAATTCTATTTTGGTAAGTGCTTTAAGAATTTGAATTTCTTACTTAGCACTCTATTCATTTAAGAACATGGGATAATACTCTTTATGTCTAGGTCATGGCAATAATATGATAATAAATTGGAAATATGCCACAAGATACATACAATCAATTTAAATCATGTAGATTGTCACAATATAAAAATATGAACTTGCAATCTACCATATAATTAGATCCTTTCCAAAGCAAGGTAAAATCTTTTAAGTTCATTCTTAAGTGCTTCATTTTTCCTATGTGGCTACAAAAGACACAAATGAATATACCAATTAAAAGCAATGTGCACTTAAGAATTAATTGTTACCATCCTTTAGATATCACTTGGTTGTAGGCCTTTTGCTTGATTCCCACAAAGGTTAATCATTATTCCCTACAACACAAGTTCTTGCTAGAGATGAATATGAAGTTAGTGATATAACAACTCAATTCATCTTTGGGTCAATCTTAAAGGATAGACAATGTAAGATTGATAGCTTGAGATAAGAATTGAGTTAAACCACTCAAGCACCCCAAAGCTTCATATCATCTTTGGGTACCTGCAAATAGTTTCAAACACATTTTGGTACCCATCTCATGATGGGTCCATCAAGGTTAGGCAATAAGGACTTAGGCACCCAAATAGCCTTAGTCCTAGAATGTGGTGAACTCATCACCTTTCTAGCACAAGAGTCAAATTTGGGTCTCTTAAGCATATTTGAATATATTGACAAGTTAGGTTTAGGAGTTTTACCCTTTGGACAAACCTTGAATAGATGACCTTTTTCACGGCAATTGTAGCAAATGTGATGCTTGTCCTTGCAATGCATTTGCCTTTTGCTTTCATCCTTTTTGATGGTCATCTTTCTTGATCGTGCAAGGTCTTGATTCTTCATGTGGGGGCATGAATCAATTTCATGGCCCTTCTCCTTGCATCCATAGCACCTCCTATCGCTTCTCTTTGATCTTTCTTTGTTGAAGCACATAGGTACATTGTTAGAGCAAATCATATGAGCATTAATTTTCTCACTATGGATTTTGCTCATGCCTTTCTTGGAAAGCTTGGTATTCTTTTGAAGGGGTTTTGTGCATGCTATGGTTGTCCCCTTCTCAAGCTTTTTCACCATATTATCACAGTTATCTTAAGAAGGTTGAGCATGACACTTTCCCTTCAAACGAGTTAAGCTCCTTCTTAGCATTCCAACTTCTTCCTTGAGCTCTTTATTTTCTTGTGTGATAGAAATATCACTAATTCCTGAAATGTCTAGCTCAATGGAAGATTGGCTTTCTTGAGAGCAACATTTGTTAGCACATGATAATATAGTTTCTACTTGAGTACATGTGCATATGTGAGGTTGGTATGATTTCAAATTAGTTAACACAACCTCATGAGCCATTTCTAACATGATATGTGAATCCATAAATTTATTATGAGAGCATACAAGCATATCATGTTTTTCTTGCAAAGCTAGATTTTCAGCGTTTAGCTTTTCTACCGTGTTCTTGAGCATAACATTTTTATTTTCTAATTGAGCAATATATGATGAATGATTAATAACTTTAATTTGCTCAATTGAAATGTCTTCATACCTTTGGACCAAATCATCATGAGAGCACTTTAGCTTCTCATGCTCTTTGGTCAACTTCTCTAAGTTTTTGATTTTTCTGATGAGGAAGTCTTCTTGCTTATGAAGCATTTCTTTTTGTTCTTCCGCTCTTTTCATGAGTTTGAGCAAGCTCATCCGATGTTTCTTGCTTAGCTGAGCGAAGAATTGTTGAAGATCGTCCTCATCTTCACTATCACTTTCTTGCTCCTCCTCATCCTCACTTTCGCTTTCACTGTCACTCCCATTAGCAATAAAGCACATATGAGAAGTGGATTTGAAAGACGAACCTTGTGAAGAGGTGGATTCGTCGTTTGGTCTCCATCGATCATTTTCTTCTTCAATTTTGTTCTTTGCCTCATCTTCCTTCATTTTGAGGAACATCCTTTCGGCGATTCTCATGGCAAGATCTATTGCCCTAGGATCAACATCTGCAACAAAAGATGAAGTCGAGGCAACCTCAACTTTTTCAAGCTTAGAAGCACTTTCGTTTCTTAGTCCCCCCGACATGATCTTTCCTCACGCGGTTAAGCGTTAGAATGAGGATTAGGCTCTGATACCAATTGAAAGTTGCCTAGAGAGGGGGGGTGAATAGGCAAGTTAAAACTTTTTCTACAAAAACTAGAAGCAAACTGGGTAAAACTGAATTGATCTCGAAATTCACCCAGTTAACTTTGGAAATGAGATGTTCTAAATGATCCACAGGGTTCAAAGTAGTAGATCTGAGAAGGGCACTTCTCAAAATCCACATACCAAAAAGATATGAACAAATCTTCCACGGAAGGATGAGAGAACGAAGAACACAAACCAACACAATGAGCAAGAACACAAGAGACACAAGATTTATCCCGAGGTTCGGTCACACCACCAAGGTGCCCTACTTCCTCGTTGAGGCGCCCACAAAGAGCCGGGTCTCTTTCAACCCTAATCCTCCCTTTGCCGACCACAAAGGTCAAGCCCACACACTAAACTTTGCTCAAACGAGCGGGTAATACAAACTTTCTTGTGGTCTTCCACAAGATTTGGAGACTCACAAGCGACACCTAGTCGTCCAGGAGCTAGAAGCTCCAAGAGTAATGAATCCACAAAGAACTCGATGTAGTACCAAAGCTCGAATGAAGAAGAGCAAGAGAGATTTGGAGATGAAGCACAAAAACCGCAGCTCTCAAACTCACTCAAAGATTTCTCTCCAAAGATTTGAAATGGGAGAGGCAAGAGGTGTGTGAGAGAGAGTGGGAGGTGTTTCTCAGGTTAGAAATGGAGTCCAAGTCGTGCTCTTCGCTGTTGGGAGAGAGGTAGGAGGGAGTATATATAGGTGGAGCTCAAAACTAGCCGTTGGGCAGTTTTTTCTGCCTGAGACCGGTTGAACCGCCCCTGGCAGGCCTGGCAGACTGACGCGCAGACTGACCTGCAGACTGGTCAAGTTGACCAAGACCGGTTGAACCGCCCCTAAGACCAGTTCAACCGCCTTGGGCAGGCTGACAGGCAGTCTGCCAGTCAGACTGGCAGACTGCAGGTCAGACTGCAAAAACAGGTCCTGACACCGGTTGAACCGCCCCTAGGGCTGGTTCAACCGCCTGGGGGTCAGACTGGCAGTCAGTCTGCCAGTCAGGACATCAGACCGGTCAGGTTACCCTGACACCGGTTGAACCTCCCCTAGGACCGGTTCAACCGGTTTTGACCAGTGAGGTCCGGGAAAAAACCCCGGCTGAACTTTCCCTGGACCCCGGTTGAACCTGCCCTGGACACCGGTTGAACCTGCCCTGGACCCCGGTTGAACCTGCCTGGACCCCAGTTGAAGTTGAAGTTCAGCTGGAGTTGAGAAAGTTCAACACAGCTGAAGTTCAGCTCAGCTGCAGCTGAAGAAGCTCAACTCAGCTGAAGTTCAGCTTAGCTGAAAAGCTCAGCTGCAGCTGAAGAAGCTCAACTCAGCTGAAGTTCAGCTCAGCTGCAGCTGAAGAAGCTCAACTCAGCTGAAGTTGAGCTCAGCTGAAAAGCTCAGCTGCAGTTGAAGAAGTTCAGCTGCATTTCAACAAGAACACTCTAGGTTTCTCAAACCTAACCATGGTCTACCATAGAATGTTAAAGAGATTTTTGGTTTTCAAAAATAGCTTTTGAATATACAGGCTTGAGTTTTGGCAAACACCTACCTTCTTTTTGGATCCCCCTTTATAGTACGACGATTCCTATACTCAAGTTAAATAAAATATAATTAAGTAAACTCCTTGAGTCATTGGTGTCTCATGTGTGATTTCTCCATGGCGTTGCTTCATAAGGATCACAAACATCTTTGTCTCATCTTTTGAAGCAAACACAAATCAAACCCTGTGACTTGTACCATATCACCATGTATGAGTTCAAATCATGGCTTCAAGTCACCGTACTGATGTATCAACATGTTATAACTCTTCATAGCTGATTAGTTCGTCGACTTAGTGCGAGTACTCTCTTCTTCACCTTAGCCATGGTACCTCGGTCCACAAGCCGTCGCTTGGCCTTCACCTTCGCTTAGTTCCTCGAAGCACTTTCCTTGCTATCTTCACCCTATCAAGCCATTCTTGAGTCACATCATATTGAGTATCCATTGAGAGAATCATTTCTTCAATATTGTGAACCTTGCTTGAATGTCTTCTAGATATAACCGTTACGATCAATCAAGCTCTAATTTGATTCTCGTAGAAGCATATATGGACTGATAGTAATATGGTCAAGCCAATTCACGATTCCTCATATCTTATTCACTTAGGCTTGACCAATCCTCTTAATCACTTCATCCTCTATTCTGATCATATGTATGTAGTGATTTCTCAGGTCTTGTCCATATATTCAAACCAATGTAGAGATCATATTATATCCATTTGCATTGTCTTATTGGTTATTTAACCTCGTGTTGAATCTTTGTTCACTGATCATTATACACTATTCAAGTATGTTCATCATACTGAATTTCTTGTTCAACACTTAGCAAACTCGTTAGACCTTTAAATGTGTTGTTATCCAAATCACCAAAACTCACAAAAGGGATGAATGCACTTTCAGTTACATCTGAATTTTTTTGTCATTAACTCCGTAGGAAACTCGTTCCTATGCCTGCGAAATGAAGTCATGGCTTCGGCAGTGGAATTCCGAGCCCCTTCAGGTTCATTTATTTCAAAAAAACTCTTAGATGCTTAGTAGCATTACTTGGATTGGATGGACAACGAAAATTCCTTTCTGGGTTTGCAAGTGTGTGGCGATTGACTGAATCAGCTGTCATTGGGCTCAGGGCACTTGGTCAGATTACAGTGGTAATCGCGATGAGGTTAGGGGGCAAGTTGCTTGCATCCTCTTGAGCTGCTTCAGAAGTTATAGAACGAAAAATGGTTCTCTTTTGCTCTCCCTCGTTATTCCGATCACTTTTACCACGTTTCTTAATGTCTATTTAATTCATTGTATTTTAAATTTATCGTATCATTAGTACGGGCACCTTACTAGTCTAGAAAGAGATTGGAGGTGATTAAATCTTCTCTTAGTCATAGGCGCTTGGTCGAGGGAGGCGTGGTCCATCCACAGACCCGACGCCGCCGCACACGCAAATCATGATGCTTTGTTCCTCACTTAAATCATGTGCACTATGCACATAGGCTAGACACAGCCACAAACTGCTGCTTGGGTTGGACCACAGATGCGTTGCTGCCGCAATGAGGTCACAGACGAGCTTGGTCGAGGGAGGCATAGCCCTGTTTGTTTCGGCTTCTGGCAGCTTCTGGCCACCAAAAGCTGCTATGGATTGCCAAACGCTCAGCTTTTCAGCCAGCTTCTATAAAATTCGTTGGGGCAAAAACCATCTAAAATCAACATAAACACATAATCGGTCGAGTCGTTGTAATAGTAGGAATCCGTCACTTTCTAGATCCTGAGCCCTATGAACAACTTTATCTTCCTCCACACGTAATCATAATGATACTTAGATTCTCCCTACAGCCAGATTCTCCCCACAACCAGATTTTCAGAAAAGCTGGTCAGAAAAAAGCTGAACCAAACAGGCCCATGGTCTTGGCCTCACGAGCGCAAGCCACACACGGTGCTCGAGAGCTGAGCGTGGTACGCGACGGTTTGGAGGATAGTTGATGCGAAAATATGTGAGGGGAAAAGCTGTGAACGAGGGATGCAAAAAACTTTAGAAGAGGACAAGGGAACTGTTGGGTTTACAAAAATAAGTTTTCTTTTCTAATATCTGTTCTGGGTAAGTTTGCTGTTTATTTTGGAGTTGCTTACATGGAAACAAACAGAGCCCAGCATAACTCGTAACTAGTGTTATGGAGAAACTAGTAAATTGGCGTGCGCCAGCGCGCGTACCCAGAGAGAACTAAACAATCCGGCAAGCTCTACAAAAATCATGTAAAAAACAAAGTAAAACAAAATGTATGTATTATTATCCATAAGCATGAGAAGTAGAAATAGCAGCATATATTAAGCAAATTAACTGGAGCATTCTATTCCAAAAGGATAGGATGAATATAAATCCTACTTTTGTAAAAGGAAAGGTGAATCTTTGCCAAGAATTCCTAAGCATAAAACAATTGAGATGCATCAAATCGACTCAAGACAAATAAAAAGATTTTAAACTTCAGTCAGGATTGCATGTTTTCTCTTTCTGAACATTACCTTATGGTTATTAGATGGAAAATCAAGCGCATCACAAACATCATGAATCAGCAAAAATAGATTAATCTTTTAAACATCATAACATTGTCCAAATGACTATACCATATTATTGTAATAAACCTTTATGTCGTAATTAGACAGAACAAAAGCCTTCGAAATCTTATCTGCTCTACTAAAACTCATATACCTTGAATATGAATAGCACATAAATAGTGAGCACTGTGCAACTTTGGCTCTCGGCTGCCACAATCAAGAAGCTTAGTGGATTGGCAGCAAATGGATCTACTTTAACTAATAGATCAGCATGGGGACATGGATCTACCGCTGCCAGGTATTGGATAGCCACATATCCAACTCAAGCGTCTATTTTAGACCACCATATAGTAATATTGAAAAGATCCTAAATTTAATAAAACCCTAGGCCAATTTTAATATACTAACAAAACATAGTGTGTCGAATAAAAGTTCAATTACAAAATAGAGTGTGTCAATATTTTGGTGTTTCTTTATGGAAACATTATGACAGATCTTTAGGTTTTACCAATATTTTAATCATAAGATGCACAACGATATTATAACGGTGAGATAGTTCAACCATAGTAATGCGAGTAATTCTAAAAGAATGTATATGATGAAAAGATGTAAATAGAACATTGATTACATTACCAAAAATTTAAAACTACAATTTAAACCCTTAGGTTTATGTTCATGTTCAGTGGAAAGAAGTTGAAAGAGTAGCATATAGTAAGCAACTTATCTACATGATTCTATTGCAAAAGGATAGACTGATATAAATCCTACCTCTGTAAAAGGAAAGGTGAAACTTTACAAAAAAATCTAAGCATACATAAATAATTGAAATGCTTCAAATCAACTCATACCAATTAAAAAGAACTGTAACTATAGACAGGATTACATGTTTTTCTCTCTGAATTATTAGATGGAAAATGAAGCACAATAGAAACATAATGAAGCGACAAAACAAATTAAAGGTTTGAACATCATGACGTCATCAAAACAGACTATACCATGTTATCATAACTGTAGACAGGATTGCAGTTTTTTTCTCTATGAACATTACCTGCTCATCTAAATACTCTCGACATGCCCTCAACTGTACTTGCAACAATTTCTTGAGGTAGCAATGACCACTTTGAAAAAAAAACTTGGAGAGCAAGTCGTACCGAGCAAGACCATGGGATGACAATTCTACCAAAATTTGAAAGCTATGGATAGTTCCTTTTATAGAAGACGCAGACCATGTATTTTTCCTATGTATACGTACACAGCGTTGCAAGCTCAATGCCCACTGCAACAATTTTATACTGGTAGAAGTACTTGTTATTCTCTCCTTTTCCTTTTTTTCATTCATTGATGGAAGTCTGAACCGAAACCTACATGTGCAATGGAACTATAACCTCCACTTTAAATTTGATTTTGCACTTTGAAGTTGTGGCGGTCGCACCTGCATGCTGAATCAAAAGAAGCTTCTGAAACACCTTGCCTTGCGTCTTTGCGTGTGGTAGCAATACTCGCATGGGTAAAACTTTGAACACCTAACATCAGTATGTTCTAACAATGGAATGGATGACAAACATCGGGTAGTTTGAAGCTACAGTAATTAAAGCGTACTGGCCACAGCCGTACGACTCCTGGCCGGTGCCCACCATCGCACGGCACTTGTCGGCACCGAGGGCTTCGCACGCGACACCTTGGAATCCCCCGAAACGGCACCGCCTCGCCACAAGGCCCGTCGAGTCCAGCGCAGCCCATAGACCATAGTGTACCCACCTTGCTGTCGTCCGTCGTGCGGGCCTCGCCCGGGCCGATAGCGGAGAAGATGATGACAGCAGCGAGCGTTCTTCTGGAAAGCTCCCATCTTGTAGAGATGCTGATAGGCAAGCCGGACTCACGGACTCTTGGCCGTTGATATATGATCGGGCGGATGGGAATTAAAATGATGACGTGGAGCGTTAGTTGTGCAGGTTTGCTCCCTGCTCTAATATATAGAAAATTCCAAGGAAAATAAAAACGAGTAGGCCCAAGAAACAACGCTGCTGTCGCTCTGCAAAGACCGGCATTTTGACGGTACCGCTGGGCCTTGGCACGGGCCACCCTGTGTTGGGCCGTGGTGCTACTAATCCTCCTTAAAAAAAGCACATGTATCATTATCAGATTCTTTTCGGTCCTGGTCGTGCATGGCCCATGAGCCGTGGAGCCATGACGCTACAAAACCGATTCTTCTTGTGTCAGAAGCCTGTTTATATAAAGGCTTATAAAAGCATCTAAGCTTGCTGTCCCGCTCCTTTTCTCCATCTGCGGTAACTTTACAGTACAAAGCTCATCGTCTTTCTTTCGCATCGCAGAAAAAAAGCTGCAGCAATCCATCTAGTTTCCGAGCAGTTGTGTAACTGTTTACAACGGCATAAGCTCTGCAATTGAACCACAGAATAAGGTCCTCCAAATGTCACGCGCCACAGATTGCTTCTTAACCGATTTCATCTCGCTGTCAGAGCCATCCTGTAAACTAAAAGCTGAGTCTCATTATCCCTGTAGGCTGTAGCAGCGTCAGTGTTTGAGCTCCTTTGTACACAGGCGGCGCGCTAGCTACGAACCAAGTAGGTGCTGCGTACGTATCAGGACGAGTCATTTTCGCTGGGCTAAAGCATTTTGTCAGTACGAGCGAGTCGCCAAATGGTGCTTTGATCAGGCCTATCGAATGAAGCCGGGGAAAGCAAAGATTCCTGGAGAGACATGAGCATGCACGCCGCTCTGATGGGGCATCCTTTGAGTTGGATCAGCAAAAGAAAGCGCCTCCTGGCTCTCCCCCAGTGCTATGCTGTTCTCGTGCAACAGTAACCACACAAAAGAAAACGGCACGGTGACCTCCTTTTCCCGTGCACAAAAGAAATTGGGTTCTAATAGTTTTCTTCTCCATCTTAGGGCTTGTTCGGTTAGCCTTCAATCCATGTGGATTGAATGGGATTGGATGAGTTTGAATCCCACGCAAGTCAAACTTCTTCATAATTTTTTCCAAACCCATCCAATCCATGTGTATTGGGAATAAGTGAACAAGACCTTATGCTTGTTGCTTTAATGGAGTAGGAACTGACACAAACCCGAGACTTAAGAAATTGGGTTCTAATAGTTTTCTTCTGCATCTTCTTTTTTTTTTGAAAGGGAAAGGCAAAAGAATTGCCTTCCAATATATTAGATAAAAGGAGAAAACGCTGTAAAAAACTGGCACCAAAAAAGGCGTCAACACCAAAACCACTAGACAAGCAAAACCTATCTTCTGTATCTTCTGCTTGCTGCTTTAATGGAGTGTAGGAGTAGGAACACAAACCCAAGACTTAGAGAGGGTTTGCTCAGATTCAACCCAAAACTAGAGAACTGACATATAGGGTAAGAATTCTAAGGCTGTCCGCACTGAGCAACGCTACACGAAGCGCTACGGAGATAGAGTGCACTATAGCGTAGACATTTTGCTGCAGCGGGCACCCTGTCTGGCCACGCTAAAATAAGGGCAGGCTCAAAAAACGCCATATACAGAGTTTCGTTGCCTTTACTGCATATCTCTATCCTCTCCGTGCATGTGACAGCTAGTGCATGCGGTGGCAGCACCATTCGGCAGCAGCACGTGCAACAACGTAAACAGTATGGAAAATAAATGATATAATACTCCCTCCGTTTCTTTTTATTAGTCGCTGGATAGTGCAATTTTGCACTATCCAGCGACTAATAAAAAGAAACGGAGAGAGTATATGTTAGTTGGTATAGAGTTAAGATATAGAGTAAATATGACTGCGGAGAATTATAGTATAGAGTAAAGAATTTTGCTGACAAGAACAGAATATTCCTTTTAGAGTAGAAATTTAGAGTTCTACGAGTGCGGATAGCCTAAGACCATGACTCTGACGTATATATTACTCGCGCATATTATACTTTCAGAATTGGGAGGAGCGGCTATGGGAGTTGAAGTTCGATGAGCTAGGAGCGACAAATATGAAGGCGAAGATCTCACTTCACTAGCACTCCAGCAGTACAGAGTAGATTAAACCTCATAAAAGTGTACGGTGAAAAGGGCACATTGAACGTTAGTTGACGTGCCGGTATTTTATCTATTTATTATACGTGGTGTAAAAAAAGGTCGCATCCAATAAATTATCAGGCCTCGGGTTAGAATACGAACGTAAGAGCATGTTCTCCGAAAAAAAGCTCCCTAAATTAGTCGCGGGTCCTGATGCACCTGGGTCGTTAGTCGCGGGGAGAAGACCTGATCCTTTCTGGAACAACCGTCCGACAATGGCAGCCTCAAGTACAGAGGAACAGAGTAGGGGCTCGCGTCCGGTCTGTACCAGTCCGTCCGAGGACGGCGTCAGGGCGAGTCCGTCCGGCGGCGTGGGCATCAAGTTCAGAGGAGTAGAGGAGCGTCCGTCCGGCGGCGGAGCGTGCCTCGTCAATTGAAAAAAAAAGAAACGCGCCGGCGGAAGTTGTTATCGGGTCTAGATCAAATTGAGTTAGATGATAAGTAAGTAAATTTAGCAAGTATATTTGAAGAACTATTGGAGTATTATTTTTCGCCTCAATTGTTAAGTTTAAGATTGTTAAGTTTAAGATTTAGAGAGGTGTTTAGAGAACAATTGGAGATGGTCTAAGTAGTATCCAGCTCGGTTAAAATGAACCCAGCACAATAAACGTGCCATCCACCGATGGCCGGCGGCCGCCGAAGCGTACATAGCAGCGGCAGGCAGCCGGCCATAAAGCATGCGAAGCAGTGATTCAGATACCAGAGAGATAGATTCGATCAGGACAGTCGACAATAATGGTACAACTGGAACTGCAATATACTACTCCGAGCGAGAAGCAGTTTTATTAGGGATGGCACTGGCAGGCTGCTGCAACCGCCACTCTGGGGGAACCGTGGCCCGTGGGCGCGTCATGGGCCCGTTTTTATTATACTGTATCTTCCGAAAAAGAATGCGTTCTAGTTAGAATACTTTATATTTAACCAAATTCTTGGTAAATAGTATTCGTGTGTTTTATGTTTATAGCTCCATATCGATCAATTGGAACAGTATGCTTTATAACTAATCTAATAGTAGTAAACATTATTATTTGTTCATCTGGATTGATCGAACTAATATTAAAATACGATAAAAATGGGTTTTATTTTTGTTGGGACAGAGCTGGTGTCTCTGATCCATAGTACTATAGATCTGCAGCAGTGAGCTGCCGGTGCAGCGCCAGCAGCTGCCTCTGCCTCTCTGCGCCATGCCGTGCATTTTTAGTATATTTATTATTATCGTTAACTATTAGTAGTATATTACACCTCGCTCGACCAGCAGCTGCCGCCGACCCGCCGTGCACGGCGTGATTCACCTGGACGACGTGGGGCCCCGCCGCGAGCTAGGGATCGTCCTGCCCAGCGATCGATCGATCGATGCGAACGTGGACGAGGTGTCAAATCCGCGGGAAGCACCGGCACGGCCAGTCGAGCTAAACTACCTCTCACCTGCATATCCTGGCTGTCAGATCTGGAGGCATGCCCGCGATCGGATCTAATCATGGTGCGCGCGCGCGCGCTGTACCACCGCCGGGCGGCGGTACTAGTGTGCCTCCCTCGCTTTCATGCACGCGCCCAGTTGATGGAGCTAACGTCGTGCGTGCCCAGTGCTGCCTGACCAAGACTAGTACTGCCTGAGTGCCTGACCAAGGACGGGTGCCACGCCTGCAGCCGCGCGGCGCTAGTAGTATGTCCAGATCCAGGCACGATCTGCAACACGACGCGGATCGATCGATCTCCGCGACGCGGTGGCCAGAGTCGAAGGGGCCGGCCGGACGGAAATGGGCACGTAAATAGCCGGCGCCGCGCGCCATGAAAAAGGATCTGGGCGCTTTTCGAGCGCCTGCTGGCCGATTCTACCGATCCCGATCCGTTTTCACGTGCATCAGGCGCGGGCCGGCACGCACGCGGACCCGGAGGACAGGCGTGCCGCGTGCCTTCACCGCGCCCGCGCCCGTCGTCTCGTCGGGGCCCGGCTAGACTGGTACGATACGGAACGGCCGGTCGGGCGTCCGCGCACTCGCGTCCACGCGACGCGTGCCCGGAAAAGGGTCGCGCGCGGCTCTAACTTGTCGGCGCGGCCATAAAGCGCACGGTTTTACTACTACGGACCACTCCCGGCCGGCGCGCGACGGGTTACGGTTGCGCGGCCGGGGTGGGGCTTGATTACGGAGGCGGCGGCGGGCGCGAACGACGGCGAGTGATGGCCGCCTCTCTCTTTTTTTTAATGATATATGCGGAGGTTGACTGTTGCGGCCATACCAGCCAACCGTGCCTGCAGGCTGTATAGCAGCTTGCACAACCAAATTCACAGGTGAGAAAGATGCTCGGAGTGAGGAGGAGGAGGAATCATATACCGCAACTCCTGTGCAAACAGGCCTGGAGGGGCACGTGGACGGATCGTTGGATCCCTCTCGCCGTACCCTGTTGATCGTTGCTAGATTCGCCGCCTGTGATGCACGATGATTTGTTGATTATACATAATTATTTACATGAGGTACTAATAATTCCCGTATGCATGCCCAGCTAGCGGTAGCCCCTGTTGGCCCACCCCGGCCGGCGTGGCTTCCCCGGCGGCACGCTGCTACGCTACGCTGGCATGTGACGCTGCCTACTCGCGTGAACAGTGACCCCCCTCCCCACAGCTAGCGGTAGGTAGCTCTCTGCCTCGCCGACGCGCGCCTCGCCTTCATCACTGCTTCGTGGGCGCGCGCCTTCATCACCGAACGCCCAGTCCCCAAACGGATGGAGATGGAGATATGTAACAAGAGGCGTGGAGCGGTGGGGCGCGCACTGTCATCTTCGATTTTGGCAGTGAGCAGCGCATCTAACGCCAATGGGGACAGTGTCGTCCCGGCCTGTCGTGCGTGCCACGCCCCCGTGAGACGGGCGGATCGGAGCGCGTCGTCCGGACTCCCGAGTCATGGGGGGCGTGTTGGTTGCTCGTGGACGAACGTGCGAGTTCACCGGGCCACCACCGGGCCGCCGGTGCACTTGGAACTGGATCCCCCCAGTCTCCAAAGAATGTTGCGCGTGCCAACGGTGGAATTTGGGGTACGTGCGGCGCGCCGGAAGTTTGGCCCCCGGGATATAGCGAGCGATGGAAAAGGCAGGTGGTTGCTAGTACCTACCTAGCTAGGTCTGCTAACCCGGAGGCGCACGAGAAGGGATCGGAGGGGAAGGCCGGTCCCCGTGGCTTTATTCCGCGGTACCGCTGTCTGGCCATCGATCCGTCCGCGCCAGAGCAGACGACTCGACGCGATCGCACACACGACGACCTAAGCTACCGACGGACGCCCCTGCGCCACCACAGCCACCGGCCGGTACTCCTACGCTACGCTACGCTACGTAGCTCCGCGAGACAGGGGTAACATGCGCGGTGCGCTGTGTGGCGTGCGTGCTTGCGGTTCGTTCCTCGTCGCGTCCATCGATCCATCCAATAGCCCGCCGCACCGTCCTTTCTCTGCTGGGTGTAAAGCGCTAGCTAGCTTTTGCGACGCATCGCACCGCCGCGGCATGCACCGCAAAGCGCCGCGCGCCAGCGATCTCGTCCCGCCCGGGCAGGCTCGTGAAATTGATGGGAAGCAAACAGGGTCATGCTGCTCATGCATGCATGTGAGCGCGGAGCCGGCGGGTAGTAAAAGCCAGCATTTGTAGTTGTAGATAGAGCGAGCGAGCTGTCTGCTGGGCCAGCCGACGCTACTGCGTGTGCGTGTCGTGTGTGTCCTCCTGGGATCTCAACTGCACCGCCATCTCTACTCTGTCTACGGCCAGCCGCCTGAATTCTTCACCAGTGGGCAGTGGGCAGTGGCTGGCTGGAGGCTGGAGCAAGTGATGCTCTGCCAGTCTGCCTATGCGATCTGTCTGACTATCGATCTGCGCGTAAAGAAAGACGAGATGGGTCGAGGAGCCCGAAACGGGCGGGGAGAGCCAATGCAAAGAGAGATGGGAGATGGGAGATGGAGAAGAAAAAAAACCAGCCACAGTACTGGTCCCCGACCGACGATCGGAGTCGGAGCCGGCTCGACGTGTGACCCATCCAGGTAGCGCGCGCGAGTGAGCCAATGCAAGTCGGCGTCGCGACGCTACAGAAACAAAAATACAGGCTGGTGTGGAGCACGGGATGGAGTATCTCGTAGCTTCCACGGCAAGGCAAACTTGCGCGTCGTCGTCCATGGTCCCTCCCTCCCTCCCCGGACAAGCCGAATACGAATGATGCTTCTTCTCGCCAAGGGGAGGCCAGGTAACCTCATGCAAACTCCACAGTGTGGCATGGCCCAACCGCTCCAGTACAGACGCCGTACTCGTACTACCTACTAGCCGTGTAATGAAGGGCAGACGTTGAAGAAAATTTACTGGCTTCCGGTTGCAAATAACCACAAGGAAAACGCGGGGTTATTCGCCCGGTCGTACGTCAACCAGCTACTGGAAGAAAATGTCTGCTACGACTACATACGACATGGCTGCGGTTCCATTCCATGGATAAAAACACGCGAGAGCAAAATGTAGTAAACCGATCATCCTAAGTACTGGAGTTGGAAAGGAAGCTGCATACCACCAACCACCAAAACAATGTAGCGAACCGAGTTCTTACGTCTGTTAGAAAAGAGCCGCGCGCGATATATAGATATAGAATAGCGGGAAGAAAGTGCCGCCGTCATCATATTTCTATGACCTTAATAACCGAGAATGTGTGGACCATGCACGTAAGCCAACCACATGAAGGAGACGCTTGACTTTGCTGCTCCCAGCTGGAGAGGGAGAGGCGACTTTGTATCATTCACGTATGTATCACCGTCATCGGACGATCGTGGTAACTGTTTGGAGAACGGTCAGCGTCATGCGAGGCATCAGGCATTGCTCGCCCCTATAGTTTAATCTTATCTTATCCTGGGCATCCGGCCTGTAAACGCGCGATTAACCTCTCGCTAACAGTATCTCCAACAATGCCTCAAATTGAAATATAGGGCTCTACACAGGAAAAACTAGAGAAAATTCCTGGTATGCCATCAGATTTTATACTCATCCCTTGTGTGCCACTCAGTGGCATATAGGTATAATTTTTGGTGTCTATGACATGTGGGGCCAGTGGCATACAAGGGATGAGTATATTTTCCAGTGGCATACAGGGAATTGGCCCGAAAAACTACTCCAACAGTGCTCTATTTCATAATTTTTTGTCAAAAAACTATAGGGCACCCTCTCAAGTGACTCAAATATACTACACCGTAGTGGACTGCCCTATAATCTAGATTTGGGGCTTTACTGTTGGAGCGAGGTATTTTGTTGGTGCCCTAAATTCTATAAAATATATTTATTTTCAAATTATAGGGCATTTTTATAGGTCACGTTGTTGGAGATGCTCTAACAGCTGTAAAAAGGAAAGAGACGCAATGGCAAAACACATATGGTCGGCTGATCAAATCTAACTCTACTTTTGATCACTTGCTCTCCAAGAATACTAGCAAGAAGACTGTTCTACGTGATCGGTCAACGAAGAAACCCCGGTCACCTGCTAAAACGAAACGGGTAAACAAAACGCCCCGAAAAGCAACACAACAAGCACCGCCTATTCATCCTATGAGACCAGGGTAGTTTCCACCCGTTTACTCATCATCGATATATTATCCCGTTCAAACATGGAATGGTACGATAATGAATCCATGGTACATGTATAGTCCCTTTGTCTATTCAGATTGGGGGGCCCTCCATTCTATTCCTTTTGATCCATTGATCAAATGGTCATGACCGAGAAAGATACAATCTGAAACGGCCTTTATACATTGGTGCTTTATTGAATGATCTCCATATTGAAAAGCCGGTGACTTACATCAGGTTTATTTCATATGCTTTTGGTTCGTCAACCTTCACCAAAAGGCAAGGGGCATATGTTGAAAACTAAAAAGAGCCTCGCGGACGGTCCGGCCCAGAGGTCGGACGGTCCGCGCTTGCGCAGAGTCAGTTAGGGTTCCTAGTTTCTCGCGGGGTTTGTTACCTAAAACCGCGGGATTAGCTCGGGAAACAGTTTGAAACAGATCCAGACCTCCCCTTTATATAGATGAAGGGCTACGGCCAATTAAACTCCCAACAATCGATCAAATCAAGTCTATTTCTTGTTTTTACCTTATGCATTAGGAGTAGCTCTAGTTTAATTCTAGTTTAGTATCCCAATCCTCAAATTCTCCGCTTCTCTTCAACTCTACGTCTATTAGAGGAGTCTAGGTCGGTCTACCGAGCCTAGACAACACCTAGGATCTCTCCTCCCTGACGGGGTCCCTCCCGGGAGCGAGATCCAGGTGCCGCCGGCGACCTTCGCCGCCCCTGCGCACGTGCGGACCGTCCGGCCATCAGACAGGGAGCCCAAGCCCCTGTACCAGGTCACGGACCGTTCGGCCCCTGGTCGTGGACCGTCCGCGCCTTTGCAGAGGGCACCGCCGCCAGTTCTCACGCAGTGATTGGCGCCCCAAAAAGGCACCAACATACTTTTGGCGACTCCGCTGGGGACAAGTGTTTAGGTCTACTAAAAATCAGGCCCTCAAATGGCCGGTTCTAAAGATCACACCGATATCTCCCCGGACAATATCCTGAAGCTGGCTGTTGAAAGTCTGACGACCGATGAGCAACAGCAATACGAGGACTACATGCATCAAGCGAAGGAGAAATTCTTATCACAATACACGGTGGATCGCCACCAGAAAGTTGTCAAACATGGAGAGACCGACGTCGCATCTCTTCTATCTTCGCTTCAAGTCCCCAACGTAAGTAAAACCGACGACATCCAATCTATTAAACAGTATGTAGATCATCAGCAGAATCAAATGAAACAACAGATTGGAGGGTTAGAAGAGTCAATTAGAAAATTAACGCGTACGTTGGACAAGTCTGTTGCTCCTAGTTTTCCATCATATGAAACTAGTAACAGGACATCTATGTCTAATACATCGGCAACAAATGGAGATTTGCAGCCCCAACCATTATATGGTATGCCGATGAACTCATATCTAGGGCAAGTACCACCACCACCATCCCTGCTTGGCAGATCGACGCCCCTGAACACGTCGGACCGTCTGGCTCATACGCGGACCATCCGGCTGGCTCTACCGGACAGTCCGGGGCCGCCCTAGGACCGCCGCCGTCCTTGCTTGGCAGATCGGCGACCCTGGACGTGGTCGGACCGTCCGAGCTTCTACCCGGACCATCCGACCCTTACGCGGACCGTCCGACTTTCTATGCCGGATTGTCCGGGGCCGTACCAGGACTACCACGTGGCGCCCCAATAATGGCGAACACGACTGGCCAGTTCGGATGTACCACCGTACAAACCGGATACACATATGCAGAACCTGTTGTTGCACACCATGCACCAAATTATTACACACCACAGCAGCAGTATGTTTTGTCCTCTACATATTTAAACCATAACGCACCATACAATCATAGACCGATCAACACTATCGATCGGTCACGGCAAGAAGGTCGGTATACTAATGCCCGACCAAATGAGCCCCACAGCCCAGGATCCGGTGGTCTGCCACCGGATGCAATGGAAAAAATTAGGGAAGAGATGACTGAACTATTTCAAGATAAGTTCGGAGTTAGTGTAGCCAGAGTGGGGCAATCATACCAAAAGCCATATAATCACCGGTTTGACACTGTCCCATATCCACAAGGGGCAAGGATACCAGAATTTTCTAAGTTTTCTGGTGAGAATGGGAGAAGCACACACGGACACATAGGCCAGTTCCTAGCACACCTAGGCGAATTGGCCGATGGAGAAGCATTTCGTGTTCGTTTATTTTCTTTATCCCTTACTAGTACCGCTTTTGCATGGTACGCCGCCCTGCCTCCTAATTCCATTGATTCCTGGAATGAGTTAGAAAGTAAATTTCATGAACATTTCTTTGCCGGGGAATATGAATTAGGACTAGCTGACTTAGCTTCAGTCCGACAAGTACGCGAAGAATCGGTTAATGATTATATCCGGAGGTTCCGGGACACTAGAAACCGATGCTTTCGGATCCATGTCGCAGACAAAGAGCTAGCAGGGCTAGCTTTTAATGGGTTGCTATCCTACTTAAGAGACAAATTAGATGGGACCCAGTTCTTTTCGATAGCCCAGCTGCATCAGCGGGCTTTAGCCTGTGAAAGCCGATTTAAAGAGACATCAAAATTGGCCGCACATACTATACATCTAATAGAGCGTGATAGTTCAGATGATAAATCCGCAGATGTATATACAGCTGAGTTTATTTGGCCAACAAAGGCTAAATCTTCGGCATGTTCTTCCTTACAGCCGGTTCAAAAGAATCGACAAGAAGAGATTAAATTTACCTTTAATGTTGCCAAATGCGATAAGATATTTGACAAACTACTTAAAAATGGCAATATTAAATTAACTCATATTATCCCTCCTATAGATGAATTAAAGAGACGTGCTTATTGTAAGTGACATAATTCTTTTTCTCATGCCACCAATGACTGTAACGTTTTTCGTCGACAGGTACAATCGGCCATAAATGAGGATCGGTTGGCTTTTCAGGAGATGCAAGTGGACTCACAACCATTTCCTGTTAATACAATAGATATCACATGCAAAAAGATCTTAGTTTGGCCCGAAATGGCCGATAAAGGCAAAAGCAAAGATATCATCATTGGCAATCCTCGCATGTCAAATATATCACAAAAGGAGATTGCTCGAAAGGCTCCGGATGATAAGGCTAAAAAGTCTAGAGGCACTGGGGGCAGGCACAATTAATGAGTCAAGCACGACAGCCTGGCCTGAGCAATACAGACGGTCTGGCACCTACGTGCGGACGGTCCGGTGCTCAGACAGACGTTCCGGCTAACTCTGCCGGACAGTCCGCCTATGGCCAAAGGCGTCAGCCTCCACACAAAGCCTTAAAAGGGAAAGAGACGCAATGGCAAAGCACATATGGTCAGCTGATCAAAGCTAACTCTACTTTTGATCAGTTGCTCTCCAAGAATACTAGCAAGAAGACCGTTCTACGTGATCGGTCAACCAAGAAACCCTAGTCACCTGCTAAAACAAAACGGGTAAACAAAACGACCCGAAAGGCGACACAACAAGCATCGCCTATTCATCCTATGAGACCAGGGTACTTTCCACCCGTTTACTCATCGTCGGTATATTATCCTGTTCAAACATGGAATGGTACGATAATGAATCCATGGTACATGTATAGTCCCTTTGTCTATCCAGATTGGGGGGCACCTCCATTCTATTCCTTTTGATCCATTGATCAAATGGTCATGGCCGAGAAAGATACAATCTGAAGCGGCCTTTATACATTGGTGCTTTATTGAATGATCTCCATATTGAAAAGCCGATGACTTACATCAGGTTTAGTTCATATGCTTTTGGTTCGTCAACCTTCACCAAAAGGCAGGGGGCATATGTTGAAAACTAAAAAGAGCCTCGCGGATGGTCTGACCCAGACGTCGGACGGTCCGCGGTCCGGACAGTCCGCGGTGGTGGCGCGAACGGTCCACGCTTGCACAGAGTCAGTTAGGGTTCTTAGTTTCTCACGGGGTTTGTTACCTAAAACCGTGGGATTAGCTCGGGAAACAGTTTGAAACGGATCCAGACCTCCCCTTTATATAGATGCAGGGCTACGACCGATTGAACTCCCAACAATCGATCGAATCAAGTCTATTTCTCGTTTTTACCTTATGCATTAGGAGTAGCTCTAGTTTAGTATCCAAATCCTCAAATTCTCCGCTTCTCTTCGACTCTACGTCGATTAGAGGAGTCTAGGTTGGTCTACCAAGCCTAGACAACACCTAGGATCTCTCCTTCCTGATGGGGTCCCTCCCGGGAGCGAGATCCAGGTGTCGCCGCCGACCTTCGCCGCCCCTGCGCACGTGTGGACCATCTGGCCTGTAGGCGCGGACCATCCGGCCATCAGGCAGGGAGCCCAAGCCTCTGTACCAGGTCGTGGACCGTCCTGCCCCTGGCCGCGGACCGTTCGCGCCTTTGCAGAGGGCACCGCCGCCGGTTCTCACGCAGTGATTGGTGCCCCAAAAAGACACCAACAAGAACAAAATGTAGTAAACTGATCATCCCCAAAAGTAAGTACTGCTGGAGATGGAAGGGAAACGGCATGCCGCCACCATAAAAAATGTAACAAACCGAGTTCTTGCGTCTGGTAGAAAAGAGCCGTGCGATAGTGCCGCCATCATCATATTTCTATGACCTTAATAACCGAGAATGTGTGGACCATGCACGTACGCCAACCACATGAAGGAGACGCTTCACTTAACCCTATTGCGTTATCGCTTCGCCAGTTTTGTAAAAACTTCCGTGCTTGCATAACTTTGCAATTACCAGTTTATCACATCCTTGCTTGCTTCGACAAACACGTATGTGCCTTTTGCGTACGGGCATACGCTACTGACCATGCCAATGGCATGCATCATTCCTGCTGATGCAACAAACCGAGAACACCGTCATGCATGTGAACACCCTTACTGGTGCGTTGATTATATGTCTACACAAAAGCTAGGCAGTCAAGATATGTACATGCCTACTTAATTAATATATAAGATACAAGTCTAAACAATTTGAAAAGTTCAGCTAATTTCATAATGGGATGCAAAATTCATTGCGCAAAATAATTAAGTTTCTACAATGAATCATGGAGATAAATATTTGAGCCAGGAGAGAGATTGACGATCTTCTAAAACAATGTGAGTTTATTCCACGTTGACTCGCACCGGACGCGTCTCAGTGGAATGAGGTCTATGTACAAAGGAATCGGAATTTGTTGGACATGGTCGGTCTGTCGGTGTTTGGAGCCCGACCGCGCACCCGGGGTTATCTCTCGAGGTGCTTTTGGATAGGACGGTATTGTTGACTGTAACTCAATGGTTCATGCGAGACGCACGAGAGACGGTAGACGATTTTCTACGGGTTCAGGCCGCTTTGAGATGCGTAACACCTTACTTCCTAGTATGGAGAAAGCTAGTGAGCTGAGTAGATGGTCGATGAATCTGATAGGGTACCACCTAGGCCTTATATATTTGACCGTGGGGCATTACATGCGTGTATGATGACGATGTGCACCTAAGTAATAGCGAACCGACTGAACTTATCTTCCTATAATCCATCTGAACTATCCTTAGTCTGTTCCGTCGTCCGAGGGTGCTGCGGGAGAATCGAACCTGCGCTGTGGATAATGCTTAAATCCAACGAACCGCCTGGGCCTAAGTCTGCTTCTTCCTCGTGTCGGCCCATTCCATCAACAGTTCTCCCATGGCCCACGAAGGGATGACCTTGCGAGACAATAGGCCCAAGACCTTTCACGAGGCCTTATTTCCTTATAGTGGACCCGGGGGATATCCGTCCCCCATAAGCCCACAATCTTTAAGTTGATTTTGAAATAACCAGCCCAAAGATTCTAGGTCCAGCTTGCGATCCTCTGGCTTGATTTTCATTTTGGTGATGGACGCTACAAAGGTGCACCTGTCGAACGTTGCTTCTGAACTCTGAGTGACTTAGTAAAAAACAGTCTTCAAGGATCCTCCTTTGGTGTATTCAAAGGTCTTCATCTCATGCCTCAGAAATTGGCGCTCTGTCATCAGCCTATGCTTTAGAAATCAACATTCTGTCTTTTAGAGTTAAGAATCTATTGGGCGCACCGAAGGTGCACCCAATGGGTGTAGCCCCCGAGCTTTGAGTGGATTTTTGAAAATAATCCACTCAAAGATTTTTATCTTATGCTTTAGAAATCAGCTTTTTATCTTCATCTCATGATTTAGAAATCAACATTTTGCCTTTTTCATGCTTCTTGTGAATTCAAACAATGTGGTCTGTCCATGCCTTATTAGGTTTGAAATTTATTTGATCGGTGGTAGATTGGACGTCTGGTAGATGGCTCTTGGCTGGTCTACACCTCGCTCTGTGCTTTAATGCTTCTGCTGACTATACTTGCAGTTCAGTAGCTATATTTGGATTTCCTTTGATCTCTATCGATCTCTTCCTTCTGTCTCAATACATTCATTGCGTATACTGTATGGATGTGACTTGTTCAGAAAATCTATTGAAAATTCCTGGTCGTCCACCCCAATGCGTGTGGCCAAGGGACATCTTGGTACGCAGAGCGTTTAGCACACTGTACTGGAGTAGTAACTTGATGTGACCACGGGGTGTAATCATATTGCCCGAGCTATTGACCTTAGTCCAAATGGTGTCGTGTTACGCGAAGCGACGTCTGTTGCCTGATTCGTTTTCAGGCGGTTTGAATTGCTTATTGAATACTTGCGACTGTTCGGCGAGTGTCGTAGGAAGTGGACGGTCACCTCCGGCCTCTATAAATAGTCTTCTTGCGCCGTTGTTCTCTTCACTTATCCTTTGATCATCCGTTACTTCTTTCTCCTAACTCCCTCTTCTCCTCCATCTGACCATGGGCAAGGACAAAAAGGGTCGAGGTTCGCCACGTCGCTCCGGCGACAAGCGGAAGCGTGAACCAAGTCCTCCCTCGGAGGACTTCGGTGACTCTGAGTACTCGGAGGAGTTTTCCTCCGGGTCCGAGGGGTCGCCGGTCTATGCTTCCCCCCGGTGTCGTCTGATGACTCGAATGGCTCCCAGGGGACAGCCGCCGAGGTGTGGACGTACATCGGGTCCGTCGAGCGTGTCGGGCTCGAGGGCTCGGATGAGTCGGAGGTCTCCTCGGACGAGGAGAACTTTTTCAACTCGTCCGAGGAAGGGAGCGGCGGCGACGGCAGTGGTGGAGGTGGCGGCGGCGACGACGACAAAAAGAGCAAGGGATAACCGAAGTGTGCCCTGGTCTGGCGCACCGGACTGTCCGGTGTGCCACCGGACAGTGTCCGGTGCACCAGGGGACTTCAAGCTGAACTTCACACCTTCGGGAATTCTCAGAGGCGCTTCGCTATAATTCACCGGACTGTCCGGTGCCCCAGGGGAGAGCGACTCTAAACTCGCCAGCTTCGGGAATCCGCTCCGCTAAAATTCACCGGACTGTCCGGTGAGCCAGCGGAGCAACGACTACTTCGCGTGCAACGGTCGACTGCAACGCATTAAATGCGCACCTGCGTGCGCAGAGGTTAGAGCACGCGCGGGTGGCACACCGGACAGTCTACAAAACTTGTCTGGTGCGCCACCGGACAGCTAGGCGGGCCCACAAGTCGGAGCTCCAACAGTCGAACCCTAACGGCCAGGTGACGTGGCTGGCGCACCAGACAGTGTCCGGTGGCGCACCGGACTGTCCGGTGCGCCCGTCGACAGCAGCCTTCACCAAACGGCTAGTTTGGTGGTTGGAGTTATAAATACCCCCAACCACCCCACATTCAAGTCATCCAAGTTTTCCACCTTCCAACTACTTACAAGAGCTAAGCATTCAATACAAGACACACCAAAGTGATCAAATCCTCTCCCAATTCCACACAAGGCTTTAGTGATTAGTGAGAGAGATTTGTTGTGTTCTTTTGAGCTCTTGCGCTTAGATTGCTTCCTTCTTTTATTCTTTCTTGAGATCAAACTCACTTGTAATTGAGGCAAGAGACACCAATCGTGTGGTGGTCCTTGCGGGAAGCTTGATTCCCAATTGATTTGAGAAGAGAAGCTCACTCGGTCCGAGGGACCGTTTGAGAGAGGGAAAGAGTTGAAAGAGACCCGGTCTTTGTTACCACCTCAACGGGGAGTAGGTTTGCAAGAACCAAACCTCGGTAAAACAAATCCGCGTGTCACACTCTTTATTCACTTGCGATTTGTTTTGCGCCCTCTCTCGGACTCATTATTATTTCTAACGCTAACCCGGCTTGTAGTTGTGATTAACTTTGTAAATTTCAGTTTCGCCCTATTCACCCCCCCTCTTGAGAGCACCTAGAGGGGGGGTGAATAGGTGATCCTGTGAAACTTGATAACTTAAGTCACAAAAACTTGGTTAATCGTTAGCACAATAATTGCCAAGTGGCTAGAGAGGAGTCAAAACACAATAACCACAAGAAATCAATCACAGAGATGACACGGTGGTTATCCCGTGGTTCGGCCAAGACCAACGCTTGCCTACTCCACGTTGTGGCGTCCCAACGGACGAGGGTTGCAATCAACCCCTCTCAAGCGGTCCAAAGACCCACTTGAATACCACGGTATTTTGCTTGCTTTTTCTCAATCCCGTTTGCGAGGAATCTCCACAACTTGGAGCCTCTCGCCCTTACACTTGAAATTCACAAAGAAGCACAGAGCAAGGGAGGGATTAGCAACGCACTCAAGACAAGAAATCACAGCAACACCACGCACACAAGTCGCAACGAGAGCTCACAACACAACTCAAAGAGTTCACTACTCAACCAGAGCTCTAATTGCTATCGCAAAGAATCAAAGGCGCGGAATTGATGTCTTGGTGCTTAGGAATGTTGTAGGAATGCTTGGTTTTCTCCTCCATGCGCCTAGGGGTCCCTTTTATAGCCCCAAGGCAGCAAGGAGCCGTCGAGAGCAATCTGAGAAGGCAATCCTTGCCTTCTGTCGGGTGGCGCACCGGACAGTCCGGTGCACACCGGACACTGTCCGGTGCCCGATTTCTTTCCTTAACTGGCGCAGCCGACCGTTGGCAGCCAGAGAGCCGTTGGCGCACCGGACATGTCCGGTGCACACCGGACAGTCCGGTGCCCCCTTCTAGCCATTGGCTCGGCCACGTGTCCCGCGCAGATCGCGCGGCCGACCGTTGGCCCGGCCGACCGTTGGCTCACCGGACAGTCCGGTGCACACCGGACAGTCCGGTGAATTATAGTCGTACGTCGCCGGTTAATTCCCGAGAGCGGCCACTTCGCTCGAACCAGCCTGGCGCACCGGACACTGTCCGGTGCACCACCGGACAGTCCGGTGCTCCCAGACTGGGCAGATTCTTGGCTGCTCGAGCCAAGACATCTCCAATTGGATTTTTCCTGTTTCCAGCACTTAGACACAATACATTAGTCCTTAAAACAATGTACTAAGTCTGAGAAACATACCTTTATCCTTGGTTTGTACTTTGTCCACCATTTTATATTTAAGCACTTGTGTTAGACACTAAATCACCAAAATACTTAGAAATGGCCCAAGGGCACATTTCCCTTTCAATCTCCCCCTTTTTGGTGATTTATGCCAACACAATATAAAGTAAGTAGAACAAATACAAAACCAATTCAAATAAGAACTCAAATTGTTTTGATTCAATTTTGACATATATGGATCACCCTTTGCCACCACTTGGTTTGTTTTTGCAAATCAAACTCAAATCTCTATCTCTAAGTCAAACACACATGTTAAGACATAAAGAGAGTGATTCCAAAAGAAATTGATTCAAGATTTCAAAAACTCCCCTTTTTCCCATAATCAACACTTCTCCCCACAAGGAGCCCACTTTTGACAAGAGAGACAATAAAAGAGTTTTGACAAACCAAAAAACTCTATTCTACTATTTTCAAAATCTCTCAAGTGGTAGCTGATCCATTTATCACTTTGGCCTTTATTTTCTCCCCCTTTGGCATAAAGCACCAAAACGGGATTAATCTTGGCCCCAGAACCCCATTGCCTCACCAAAATCTTCAATAAGAATACAAGGGCAATAAGAGTACATGAGATGAACTTGGAATAAGTTACCCTCTCATCGGAGTGCAGTGGAAGTCTTCCATTGGTCCAAGTCCACCTTTTCCCTTTCAATCATCCTTTGAGACTAGATCAAGCAAACTCAAGCACATGGTCAGTCTCAAAGGGTCAAGTTGTAACACATCTCCCCCTAAACATGTGCATCACTTTGCAACGGACTTGTGAGGTCCAGGGAGTGTTTGTACAACTTGAGCACCATTATTAAGCAACAAAATGCATAAGGAACATGATCAAGAGCATAAACACATGTATGCTACAATTCAATCCACGTTCCGCGAATCTAAGACATTTAGCTCACTACGCAACCTGCAAAAAGTCTTCTCATCTAGAGGCTTGGTAAAGATATCGGCTAGCTGGTTCTCGGTGCTAACATGAAACACTTCGATATCTCCCTTTTGCTGGTGGTCTCTCAAAAAGTGATGCCGGATGTCTATGTGCTTTGTGCGGCTGTGTTCAACAGGATTTTCCGCCATGCGGATAGCACTCTCATTATCACATAGGAGTGGGACTTTGCTCAGATTGTAGCCAAAGTCCCTGAGGGTTTGCCTCATCCAAAGTAGTTGCGCGCAACACTGTCCTGCGGCAACATACTCGGCCTCAGCAGTGGATAGGGCAACGGAGGTTTGTTTCTTAGAATTCCATGACACCAGGGACCTTCCTAAGAATTGGCACGTCCCCGACGTACTCTTCCTATCGACCTTACATCCAGCATAGTCGGAATCTGAATATCCAATTAGGTCAAAGGTAGACCCCTTTGGATACCAGAGCCCGAAGCAAGGCGTAGCAACTAAATATCTAAGGATTCGCTTCACCGCCACTAAGTGACACTCCTTATGATCGGATTGAAATCTAGCACACATGCATACGCTAAGCATAATATCCGGTCTACTAGCATATAAGTAAAGTAATGACCCTATCATTGACCGGTATGCCTTTTGATCAACAGACTTACCTCCTTTGTTGAGGTCGGTGTGTCCGTCGGTCCCCATCGGAGTCTTTGCGGGCTTGGCGTCCTTCATCCCAAACCGCTTCAGCAAGTCTTGCGTGTACTTCGTTTGAGAGATGAAGGTGCCATCCTTGAGTTGCTTCACTTGGAACCCAAGGAAGTAGTTCAACTCGCCCATCATTGACATCTCGAATTTCTGCGTCATCACCCTGCTAAACTCTTCATAAGACTTTTGATTAGTAGAACCAAATATTATGTCATCGACATAAATTTGGCACACAAAAAGATCACCATTGCAAGTCTTAGTGAAAAGAGTTGGATCGGCTTTCCCAACCTTGAAAGCATTAGCAATTAAAAAGTTTCTAAGGCATTCATACCATGCTCTTGGAGCTTGCTTAAGTCCATAGAGCGCCTTAGAGAGCTTACACGCGTGGTCGGGGTACCGTTCATCCTCGAAGCCAGGGGGTTGCTCTACGTACACCTCCTCCTTGATTGGCCCGTTGAGGAAAGCGCTCTTCACATCCATTTGGAACAACCTGAAAGAATGGTGAGCGGCATATGCTAGCAAAATACGAATGGACTCTAGCCTAGCCACAGGAGCAAAAGTCTCCTCAAAGTCCAAACCTGCGACTTGGGCATAACCTTTTGCCACAAGTCGAGCCTTGTTCCTCGTCACCACTCCGTGCTCGTCTTGTTTGTTGCGGAACACCCACTTGGTTCCCACAACGTTTAGCTTGGGACGAGGCACCAGTGTCCATACTTCATTACGCTTGAAATTGTTGAGCTCCTCTTGCATGGCCAACACACAGTCCGGATCTAGCAAGGTCTCTTCTACCCTGAAAGGCTCAATAGAAGAGACAAAGGAGTAATGCTCACAAAAATTAACTAATCGGGATTGAGTAGTTACTCCCTTGCTAATGTCACCCAGAATTTGGTCGACGGGATGATCCCTTTGGATCATCGCTCGAACTTGGATTTGAGGTGTCGGTTGTACTTCTTCCTCCATTACTTGATCATCTTGTGCTCCCCCTTGATCACACGCCTCTTGTTCATCATCGAGTTGGGGGATGCACCATTGTTGAGGAAGAAGGTTGATCTTGCTCCTTTTGTTCCTGTGGTCGTACATCACCAATCGCCATGGTTCGTATAGCGACCGTTGGAACGTCTTCTTCATCTACATCATCAAGATCAACAACTTGCTCTCTTGGAGAGTCATTAGTCTCATCAAATACAACGTCGCTAGAGACTTCAACCAAACCCGATGATTTGTTGAAGACCCTATACGCCTTTGTATTTGAATCATAACCTGATAAAAACCCTTCTACAGCTTTGGGAGTAAATTTGGAATTCCTACCCTTCTTCACTAGAATGTAGCATTTACTCTCAAATACACGAAAGTACGATACATTGGGTTTGTTACCAGTTAGCAGCTCGTATGAGGTCTTCTTGAGGAGGCGGTGAAGATAGACCCTGTTGATGGCATGGCAAGCCGTGTTTACGGCTTCCGACCAAAAACACTCGGGGGTCTTGAACTCTCCAAGCATAGTCCTTGCCATATCAATGAGCGTCCTGTTCTTCCTCTCTACCACACCATTTTGTTGAGGTGTGTAGGGAGCGGAGAACTCGTGCTTGACCCCCTCCTCCTCAAGAAACTCCTCCACTTGAAGATTCTTGAATTCGGACCCGTTGTCGCTCCTTATCTTCTTCACCTTGAGCTCAAACTCATTTTGAGCTCTCCTGAGGAAGCGCTTGAGGGTCCCTTGGGTTTCAGACTTATCCTGCAAGAAGAACACCCAAATGAAGCGGGAAAAGTCATCAACAATAACTAGACCATACTTACTTCCTCCTATGCTCAGATAAGCGACGGGTCCGAAGAGGTCCATATGCAGCAGCTCCAGAGGTCTTGAAGTGGTCATCACATTCTTGCTGTGATGTGCTCCTCCCACTTGTTTACCTGTTTGACAAGCTGCACAAGGTCTATCTTTTTCGAATTGCACGTTAGTCAAACCTATCACGTGTTCTCCCTTTAGAAGCTTGTGAAGGTTCTTCATCCCCACATGTGCTAAACGGCGATGCCACAGCCAGCCCATGCTAGTCTTAGCGATTAAGCATGCATCTAGACCGGCCTCCTCTTTTGCAAAATCAACTAAATAAAGTTTACCGTCTAGTACACCCTTAAATACTAGTGAACCATCACTTCTTCTAAAGACAGACACATCTACATTTGTAAATAAACAATTATATCCCATATTGCATAATTGACTGACAGATAGTAAATTATATCCAAGAGACTCAACTAAAAACACATTAGAGATAGAGTGCTCATTGGATATTGCAATCTTGCCTAAACCTTTCACCTTGCCTTGGTTCCCATCACCGAATATGATTGAATCTTGGGAATCCTTATTCTTGACGTAGGAGGTGAACATCTTCTTCTCCCCCGTCATATGGTTTGTGCATCCGCTGTCGATAATCCAGCTTGAGCCCCCGGATGCATAAACCTGCAAGGCAAATTTAGGCTTGGGTCTTAGGTACCCAACTCTTGTTGGGTCCTGCAAGGTTAGTCACAATCTCCTTAGGGACCCAAATGCAAGCTTTATCACCCTTGCATTTTGCCCCTAATTTCCTAGCAACTATCTTCCTATCCTTTCTACAAATAGCAAAGGAAGCATTTAAAGCATGATAAATTGTAGAGGGACCATTCATAAATTTTCTAGGAACATGAATAGTATTCTTCCTAGGCACATGATGAATATTTTTCCTAGGCATATCTCTACCACATATATAGGAAGAACTGGAAGCATACATAGCATAAGAGTCATAGGCATGTGAATCAAAAGTATTACAACTCCTATGAGACTGTCTTCTATCATTGTACATAAAAGCATGGTTCTTTTTAGTACTACTTGCCATAGGGGCCTTCCCTTTCTCCTTGGCGGAGATGGGAGCCTTATGGCTTGTTAAGTTCTTGGCTTCCCTCTTGAAGCCAAGCCCATCCTTAATTGAGGGGTGTCTACCAATCGTGTAGGCATCCCTAGCAAATTTTAGTTTATCAAAATCACTTTTGCTAGCCTTAAGTTGGGTATTAAGACTAGCCATTTCATCATTTAACTTTGCAATAGAAGCTATGTGTTCACTACAAGCATCAATATCAAAGTCTTTACATCTATTGCAAATAACAACATTTTCTACACAAGTTGTTGATTTACTAGCTATTTCTATCTTAGCATTCAAATCATCATTAATGCTCCTTAAGCTAGAAATCGTCTCATGGCAAGAAGATAATTCACAAGAAAGCATTTCATTTCTTTTAACTTCTAAAGCATGAGATTTTTGTGCTTCTACAAATTTGTCATGTTCTTCATACAACAAATCTTCTTGTTTTTCTAAAAGCCTATTCTTATCATTCAAGGCATCAATTAATTCATTAATTTTATCTACCTTGGTTCTATCTAGGCCCTTAAATAAACATGAATAATCTATTTCATCCTCATCACTAGATTCGTCCTCACTTGAAGAAGCATAAGTAGAGTTTCTACTACATACCTTCTTCTCACTTGCCATAAGGCATGTGTGACGCTCGTTGGGGAAGAGAGATGACTTGTTGAAGGCGGTGGCGGTGAGTCCTTCATTGTCGGAGTCGGAGGAGGAGCAATCCGAGTCCCACTCCTTTCCTAGATGTGCCTCGCCCTTGGCCTTCTTGTAATTTTTCTTCTTTTCCCTCTTGCTTTCGTGTTCCTGGTCACTTTCATTATCGGGACAGTTAGCAATAAAATGACCAATCTTACCGCATTTGAAGCATGAGCGCTTCCCCTTGGCTTTGGTCTTGCTTGGCTGTCCCTTGCGACCCTTAAGCGTCGTCTTGAATCTCTTGATGATGAGGGCCATCTCTTCATCATTAAGTCCGGCGGCCTCAATTTGTGCTACCTTGCTGGGTAACGCCTCCTTGCTCCTTGTTGCCTTGAGAGCAATGGGTTGAGGCTCATGGATTGGACCGTTCAATGCGTCGTCCACGTATCTTGCTTCCTTGATCATCATTCGCCCGCTCACGAATTTTCCAAGTATCTCCTCGGGCATCATCTTGGTGTACCTAGGATTCTCACGAATATTGTTCACAAGATGAGGATCAAGGACAGTAAAAGATCTTAACATTAGGCGGACGACGTCGTGGTCCGTCCATCGCGTGCTTCCATAGCTTCTTATCTTGTTGACAAGGGTCTTGAGCCGGTTGTACGTTTGGGTTGGCTCTTCTCCCCTTATCATGGCGAATGTCCCGAGTTCGCCCTCCACCAACTCCATCTTGGTGAGCATTGTGACATCATTCCCCTCATGAGAGATCTTGAGGGTGTCCCAAATTTGCTTGGCGTTATCCAAGCCGCTCACTTTGTGGTATTCATCCCTGCACAATGAAGCTAGAAGAACAGTAGTAGCTTGTGCATTTTTATGAATTTGCTCATTAATGAACATGGGACTATCAGTACTATCAAAGTGCATTCCACTCTCTACAATCTCCCATATACTAGGATGGAGAGAGAACAAGTGACTACGCATTTTGTGACTCCAAAATCCGTAGTCCTCTCCATCAAAATGAGGAGGTTTACCAAGTGGAATAGATAATAAATGAGCATTTGTACTTTGGGGAATACGAGAGTAATCAAAAGAAAAGTTCGAATTGACCGTTTTCTTTTTCTCGTAGTCGTCGTCATCCTTTTGGGAAGATGAAGATTCGTCGCTGTCATAGTAGACGATCTCCTTGATGCGCCTTGTCTTTTTCTTCTTCTTCCCGTCTTTGCGCTTGTGGCTCGAGCCCGAGTCGGTAGGCTTGTCATCCTTCGGTTCGTTCAAGATAGACTCCTTCTCGTTGTTGACCACAATCCCCTTTCCCTTAGGATCCATCTCTTCGGGCGATTAGTCCCTTCTTGAAGAGAACAGCTATGATACCAATTGAGAGCACCTAGAGGGGGGGGGGTGAATAGGTGATCCTGTGAAACTTGATAACTTAAGTCACAAAAACTTGGTTAATCGTTAGCACAATAATTGCCAAGTGGCTAGAGAGGAGTCAAAACACAATAACCACAAGAAATCAATCACAGAGATGACATAGTGGTTATCCCGTGGTTCGGCCAAGACCAACGCTTGCCTACTCCACGTTGTGGCGTCCCAACGGACGAGGGTTGCAATCAACCCCTCTCAAGCGGTCCAAAGACCCACTTGAATACCACGGTATTTTGCTTGCTTTTTCTCAATCCCGTTTGCGAGGAATCTCCACAACTTGGAGCCTCTCGCCCTTACACTTGAAATTCACAAAGAAGCACGGAGCAAGGGAGGGATTAGCAACGCACTCAAGACAAGAAATCACAGCAACACCACGCACACAAGTCGCAACGAGAGCTCACAACACAACTCAAAGAGTTCACTACTCAACCAGAGCTCTAATTGCTATCGCAAAGAATCAAAGGCGCGGAATTGATGTCTTGGTGCTTAGGAATGTTGTAGGAATGCTTGGTTTTCTCCTCCATGCGCCTAGGGGTCCCTTTTATAGCCCCAAGGCAGCAAGGAGCCATCGAGAGCAATCTGAGAAGGCAATCCTTGCCTTCTGTCGGGTGGCGCACCGGACAGTCCGGTGCCCGATTTCTTTCCTTAACTGGCGCAGCCGACCGTTGGCAGCCAGAGAGCCGTTGGCGCACCGGACATGTCCGGTGCACACCGGACAGTCCGGTGCCCCCTTCTAGCTGTTGGCTCGGCCACGTGTCCCGTGCAGATCGCGCGGCCGACCGTTGGCCCGGCCGACCGTTGGCTCACCGGACAGTCCGGTGCACACCAGACAGTCCGGTGAATTATAGCCGTACGTCGCCGGTTAATTCCCGAGAGTGGCCACTTTGCTCGAACCAGCCTGGCGCACCGGACACTGTCCGGTGCACCACCGGACAGTCCGGTGCTCCCAGACTGGGCGGATTCTTGGCTGCTCGAGCCAAGACATCTCCAATTGGATTTTTCCTGTTTCCAGCACTTAGACACAATACATTAGTCCTTAAAATAATGTACTAAGTCTGAGAAACATACCTTTATCCTTGGTTTGTACTTTGTCCACCATTTTATATTTAAGCACTTGTGTTAGACACTAAATCACCAAAATACTTAGAAATGGCCCAAGGGCACATTTCCCTTTCACCTCTAGGCGACTTTCAGGGACAACAAGACAAGTCACACCGAGCGCCAGGCTAAAGAGGCCAGGGATCGACGTATCTCAAATGATGGCGCTTGGGCCCCATGCTTCCCGTGTCGTCCGTTATAAAGAATATGAGACAAACCAGGCAACCCCGAGGCCCACGAACAACGTGGCTTCACCAGGGTATAACGCTCGATTTTAACATTGCCCGGGTGACTCCTTCTTGAGGAATCCACCGCTAGACGACCCCCTCCTTGGCTTATAAAAATGAGGGGGTTGGTCCTAAGATGAGATACACAAACATGAGGAGACACCCAAACAGACACCAAGACGCAAAGACGACGTACCGATGGGGGAAGGAGGATGCACTGACAAGGACCTAGAGGTTGGAGCTAGGGATGGCAATCGGGCGGGTAGAACGCGGATATATGTTTCGCATATCCATACCCGCGAGGTAAAACCCAATCCATACCCATACCCATTTACGCTTGTGGGTACAGATCTATATCCGTACCTGTCGGCGTTTCGAGACCGGGGGGTCCCTAAGCCGACGAGTGAATGTCGCCGCGTGCCCCAGCCCAGATGGGTCGACGCGAGGCCGAGCGCGAAGGGGGGAAGTGAGGTGGCCGGAGATGGGCGTGAGAGAGGTGGAAATCCCGCGGCCTTCGTGTTCGTCCCGCGCCCAGGTCGGGTGCGCTTGCAGTAGGGGGTTACAAGCGTCCACACGGGAGAGGGAAGCGAGCGCCCCCAAGAGAGCGCCTGTCCCGTCCTCGTCCCCGCGCGACCAACCCTCTCTAAGAGGGCCCTGGTCCTTCCTTTTATAGGCGTAAGGAGAGGATCTAGGTGTACAATGGGGGTGTAGCAGAGTGCTACGTGTCTAGCGGGGGAGAGCTAGCGCCCTAAGTACATGCCGATGTGGCAGCCAGAGAGATTTTGGCACCCAGCTGGTGTGATGTCGTGGCCGTCAGAGGAGCGACGGAGCCTGGCGGAGGGACAGCTGTCGGAGCGGTTGAGTCCTTGCTGACGTCCTCCTGCTTCCGTAAGAGAGCTGAGAGCCGCCGTCGTCACAGAGCATGCGGGGCACCATCATTGCCTATCTGGCGGAGCTAGCCAGATGGGACACCGGTCTTATTCTCTGCGGCCCGAGTCAGCTCGGGGTAGGGTGATGATGGTGCTTCCTGTTGACGTGGCTGGCCTGCGCCCTAGGTTGGGCGACGTGGAGGCTCCTCCGAAGCCGAGGTCGAGTCTGTCTTCCATGGCCGAGGCCGAGCCCGAGCCCCTGGGTCGGGCGAGGTGGAGGTCGTTCGACAGAGGCCAGGGCGGAGTCCGAGCCCTGGGGTCGGGCGAAGCGGAGTTCGTCGTCTTCCGGGGCTGAGCCCGAGTCCGAGCCCTGGGTCGGGCGGAGCGGAGTTCGCCGTCTTCCGGGACCTAGCCCGAGTCCGAGCCCTGGGTCGGGCGGAGCGGAGTTCGCTGTCTTCTGGGACCTAGCCCGAGTCCGAGCCCTGGGTCGGGCGGAGCGGAGTTCGCCGTCTTCCGGGACCTAGCCCGAGTCCGAGCCCTGGGTCGGGCGGAGCGGAGTTCGCCGTCTTCCGGGACCTAGCCCGAGTCCGAGCCCTGGGTCGGGCGGAGTGGAGTTCGCCGTCTTCCGGGACCTAGCCCGAGTCCAAGCCCTAGGTCGGGCGGAGCGGAGTTCGCCGTCTTCCGGGACCTAGCCCGAGTCCGAGCCCTGGGTCGGGCGGAGCGGAGCTTCCTATGGTGCCTTTGGCAGGGCCTGACTGCCTGTCAGTCTCACTCTGTCAAGTGGCACTGCAGTCGGAGTGGCGCAGGCGGCGCTGTCCTTTTGTCAGGCCGGTCAGTGGAGCGGCAAAGTGACGGCGGTCACTTCGGCTCTGCCGGGGGGCGTGCGTCAGGATAAAGGTGTCAGGCCACCTTTGCGTTAAATGCTCCTACGATTCGGTCGGTCGGTGCGGCGATTTAGTCAGGGTTGCTTCTTAGCGAAGGCAGGGCCTCGGGCGAGCCGGAGATGTGTCCGCCGTTGGAGGGGGGCCTCGGGCGAGACGGAAATCCCCCGGGGTCGGCTGCCCTTGTCCGAGGCTAGGCTCGGGCGAGGCATGATCGAGTCGCTCGAATGGACTGATCCCTGACTTAATCGCACCCATCAGGCCTTTGCAGCTTTATGCTGATGGGGGTTACCAGCTGAGAATTAGGAGTCTTGAGGGTACCCCTAATTATGGTCCCCGACAGTAGCCCCCGAGCCTCGAAGGGAGTGTTAGCACTCGCTTGGAGGCTTTCGTTGCACTTTTTTGCAAGGGGACCAGCCTTTCTCGGTTGCATTTTGTTCCGGTGGGTGCACGCGAGCGCACCCGCCGGGTGTAGCCCCCGAGGCCTCGGGGGAGTGGTTTCACTCCTCCGAGGTCTTAATGCCTTGCGTAATGCTTCGGCTGGTCTGTTGTTCCCTCATGCGAACTGGTCGTAGCCCGGGTGTACGGTCGGGGCCCAAGTTCTCGGGCTGGTATGTTGACGCTGTCAACGGTTCGGCCGGAGCCGGGCTTGCGAGAGCAGCCCTCGAGCCTCCGCACAGGGCGAGAGGGCGATCAGGGACAGACTCGGCTTTTTTACATACGCCCATGCGTCGCCTTTCCACAAGGAGGAGGGGGGAAAGCGCCATGTTACCCTTGATGGGCGCCGAACATGGTGTCTCCGGTGAGCTGCAAGCGGGTAATCCGAGTGGACGTCCGTGCCCCGTTCGTTAGGGGTCGGCTAGGGGCCCAGAGGCACGCCCAAAAGTACCTGCGGGTGATCTGCCGGACCCGGTCCCCTGGCGACGGGGTCCGAGGGCTCGATGCCTCCCTCTGATGGGATTCCGTTACAAGATCGCTCCCGCTGGTCTCGGAAATGTCCTAGGGTACCTCGGGAGCGCAGCCCGAGCCTTGGTTATGTATCGAACGTACCCCTGGTCATCCCTTGCTCGGCGTCTGAGGCGGCTGTGAACCCTTCGGGGGCCAGCCTTCGAACCCCTGATCAGTAATGGGCGCGGAGCACGAGTAGCCTGAGGCAGCCGTGGAACCCTTCGGGGGGCCGGCCTTCAAACCTCTGACCAGTAGTGGGTGTAGGGCCCACGCGATCTGAGGCGGCTGTTGAAACCCTTCGGGGGGCCAGCCTTCGAACCTCTGATCAGTAAGGAGGCTCGGAGCCTGGTTCCTTCACGGGGAAGGATCTTTTTCGGGGTATCCCCCTTTCCCGGTCCCTGTTGCAAGAGATAGAGAAAGAGGAAAAACGGAAAAGGATACGAAATCAAACGACGTGGCGTACCTTTTTTTGGCGCGGTTATTACGGCGAAGGCGAAGCGTCGCCCGCTTCTCCTGCCATAGGTGTCGCCTGTCCCGCCGCGGAGTTAATGCGACGGGGCGAGTGGTTGGCTGGGCGGTCGTCGCGCGTGCGCGAGCCGTTCGAGGAACGGATCACGGGCGCGTTGTCTTCACGCCGTGAGAGGGGGTTCCCTTGCTGCCCCCGGATGGGACGTGAGCTTGGCTGACGACGTGATCGCTGCTCCCGCCCGCCTGCCACCGTCATTACTGCCGACCCACTTTCGGCCGCATTGACCGCCGCGCCAGGCTGGCGCTGCTGGGTCGTGTGCTGGGTCACCTCGAGTCGCGGTATTGGTTCCGCAACCGAAGAGGCGCGGTGGTGGCGCAAGTGGCGGTGCAGTCGCTTGCACGCAGCATCCGGCGCGCCGGTTACGTGACGCGTGGGCCTGGGCCTCCATGCTGGGCGTGTCGGGAGTCGGAGAAGCGCGTCCACTTGGCGCGGTTGCATGCCGCCTACATGGCTGCCCGCCTCTTTCGCCCGTTGGTCCGGGCAAAAGTGGAGGGTCACTTGTAACCGCTGGGCGGTTGTGTGCACCACGCGCGGCGGTTTGGCTTCTTCTGCTCCGAGCCGGTTTGCATGACATGCGGGACCTAGCCCCCGCGTCGCAGGGGAGGGCCTTGGAGCGTGTTGGAGAAGACTCGGCCCGTGACGGTTGGGGGCGCAAGTAGGGAGAGTTGCCTTTAAAAGGAGGGCAACCCCTTTCGGAAGGCGACCATGTCTTCTCGCTCCCTTATGCATCGCGTCTTTCCACCTTCCAAGCCCCCGGATGGGGGATACCCGCCGTCTTTTCGCCTCATCGTCGGAGGAAGGCAACTCCGTGGGAGTTGGTACCATTCAGCCATCGTTCGGCTTCAAGGATTTTCATCAGCCAGCCCGGCTGTACCCCCCCGCCGGTGGTCACCCAAGACGGTGACCACCAGTTCCTGGGTGGGGAGAAGCAAGCCAGGCTGCGATCTTGGTCCCACCCTCAGCTTCAAGGATGTTCATCATCCTCGCTGGGGTGGGGGCCGGGCTGAGCCGGCGCTCTACCTCTCGCGCGGGTTCGTGGGTCACCCTCTCCCGCGGCGTTCGAGGGAGAGGGCGCTCACTGGCCCTGCGGGTGGCCCGGACTTCGACAACGGTCGACGGCAGACGTCGTCACCTCCAGCGTGTCGGGCTCGTCGGCTTGGCTCCCGGCGGCCCCTTCTGCCGGAGGGCGGCTGCCGCGCCGTGTGCACGGGAGGACCACCCTAGATGCCGCGCGCTGCTAGGGCGGCGTTCGTGTTCTGGGGTGGTCCTGCCTTTGCACCGGCGTGGCATCTTCACGCGGAGGCCGGTGCTCCACTCGTCCGGGAGGATTTGAGTGGGGATCTGCCGGAGGGCTGATGGCCCCTGCCGTCGGTGCCGAGGCGGAGGCGGTTCGAGAAGTCCCCGTCGCCGACGGGATCACCGCCACCATCCGCGCCTCGGGCCTCCGGCTCTTTGTACTTGTCCTCGCCCCTCGAGCGTCGGCGTGGGCGAGGGCAAGATTGCAGCAGCGCCCACCCTGAGGCCTGCGCTGCTGCAGTTCGGCCACCCGGAGCGGGGGTCGTTGTCGTCATAGTCAGAGCGGGCGACCGCGAGTCGCTCGTCAGTCTTCTATTGCTCCGCAGGCCCTCCCCCATGGAGTGGGGTTGTTCGTACCTGCGGAGGGGGAACCAGAGTTCCGTTTGTAATGGCACTTTGAATGCCAGTGTTTTTGTTCATTATGGCTGTCGAGGCCTGAACATGTATGTAATTTTGGCACGGAGCCGTGTTTTTTCCTCATTTTCGGGCATTAAGACTCGCCTGTTGATTATCTGAACCGCTTCACCAAGCATGAGTCGCCCCGTGTCAAGGTGACGAGTGAGGTATCCGTATCCCGGAGGCGTAGGAGTCCCTCGGCTCGGTCGGCCTTGTTGTCTGAGGCTCCTCTAGCTTAGTTAAAGGGACCCCTTGGCCGCTCTTCGACGAGCCGAGGCCAGGGGTAGCGATATCAGCATGAACAGAGGCGGAGTTGGCTCGAAAATGAAACCTGGTTGGCCGGAGCCTAGTCGGGTTGTCCGTTAGCGGGACCGACGCTGGAGTTGATCAGCCGAGGCCTCGGGTCGGGCTGGCGCCCTTGGGAGATGGTTGGCCGAGGCCCCAGGGGTAACCGGCCGAGCCGCCTGCTCGGGCCGGATTCCCGGAGAAGTCCCTGGCAGCGATTGTCCGGGCGTGGCGATGACGTCGTCCTCCAGAGTGGGGATCCCTGGACCACGTCGCCGTCTGAGGCTAGCTCGGACCTCGTTGAAGGTGTCGTCGATGCCGAGGGTGCTACTGCCCCCTTCCAGCGTCAAGACCCGAGCCTGCAGGATCAGAGTGTCTTGTAGCGTGTGCCTTCTGCGGCCGCCGAGGCCAGAATACATACCCTCGCTGTGTTGTAAAGCTGCGTCTCCTTTCCTCTTGTTTCGAGTATCTGGACTTTTTTGTCGGTAACAGGGATGTTTGTGCGAGCGAGAGTTGCTTCTTGCGGAAGGTGATGAGTGAGGTATCCGTATCCCAGAGGCGTGGGAGTCCCTCGGCTCGGTCAGCCTTACCACTTACGCGCACTTTCGCCCGTCCATGAGGCCCTGTCACCGACTCAGTCGAGAAGGCTCGAAGGATCGCTTCGGCAGAAGAGCTTCCGAACGTGAAGACTTGTTCGGTCCACGGAATCACTTTATCCGAGCGCGAGTTACTTATCGCAGAAGGTGATGAGTGAGGTATCCGTATCCCGGAGGCGTAGGAGTCCCTCGGCTCGGTCAGCCTTGGCTGCTTACGTGTACTCCGTCGTTTTCAGGATCCACTTTTCGAAGTAGTCAGAATGCACGAAAGATATTCTGGCAGAAGAGATCTTTTCTCGAGGAAAATTTCAACACAGAGGGGGTTCCCCCCCTTTTAGCCCCCGAGGGAGGGTCGGGCTTTACCGAGGCGAGGCCGACCCTTCCTTGATGACTAAACTTTGCGTGGGTGCAAGGTATATGAACAACTTGAAAACATCTTAAGGGTAGAAGCGACGTAGTTGTTGGATGTTCCAAGCGTTGCCGTAGACCTCGCCTTGACTGTTGGCCAGCTTGTACGTTCCGGGCTTCAGAACTTTGGCGATGACGAATGGCCCCTCCCAGGGGGCGTGAGCTTGTGCCTCCCTCGGGCGTCTTGCCGCAGCCGAAGCACCAGGTCGCCCACCTGGAGGTCTCGGGGCCGGACCCCTCGGGCGTGGTAGCGTCGCAGGGACTGCTGGTACCGCGCCGAGTGTAGTAAGGCCTTGTCCCGAGCCTCTTCCAGCTGGTCCAGCGAGTCTTCTCGGCTAGCTTGGTTGCTTTGATCGCTGTAGGCCCTCGTCCTCGGGGAGCCGTATTCCAGGTCAGTGGGCAAGACGGCCTCGGCCCCGTAGACCAGGAAGAACGGCGTGAAACCCGTGGCTCGGCTCGGCGTTGTCCTCAGGCTCCAGACCACCGAGGGAGTTCCTTCATCCATCGCTTGCCGAACTTGTTGAGGTCGTTGTAAATCCGAGGCTTGAGCCCTTGTAGAATCATGCCGTTGGCACGCTCTACTTGCCCATTCGACATGGGATGAGCCACGGTGGCCCAGTCCACCCGGATGTGGTGATCCTCGCAGAAGTCCAAGAATTTTCTGCCGGTGAACTGGGTGCCGTTGTCGGTGATGATGGAGTTCGGGACCCCGAAGCGATGGATGATGTTGGTGAAGAACGTCACCGCCTGCTCGGACCTGATGCTGTTCAGAGGTCGGACCTCGACCCACTTGGAGAATTTGTCGATGGCGACCAGCAGGTGCGTGTAGCCCCCGGGCGCCTTCTGCAAGGGGCCGACGAGGTCCAGACCCCACACCGCAAAGGGCCAGGTGATGGGTATCGTCTGTAGAGCCTGAGCGGGCAGGTGGGTCTGCTTCGCATAGAATTGACACCCTTCGCAGGTGCGGACAATTCTAGTGGCGTCAGCCACCGCCGTTGGCCAGTAGAAGCCTTGCCGGAAAGCATTCCCGACAAGGGCTCGAGGCGCTGCGTGATGGCCGCAAGCCCCCAAGTGTATCTCTTGCAGGAGTTCCTGACCTTCAGCGATGGAGATGCATCGCTGGAGGATGCCCGAGGGGCTGCGGTGGTAGAGCTCCTTCTCATCGCCCAGCAAGACGAACGACTTGGCGCGTCGCGCTACCCGCCGAGCCTCGGCTCGGTCGAGGGGTAGCTCTCCTTGGCGGAGATATTGTAGGTACGGGGTCTGCCAATTCCGATCAGGCGTGGCCCCGCTCCGCTCCTCCTCGATGCGCAGTGCCTCGCCCTCGGAGGCCGAGGGTACCTCGGGCTGAACCGAGGGCGCCTCGGGCCGAGCTGAGGGTGCCTCGGGCTGTGCCGAGGGTACCTCGGACTGGACCGAGGGTGCCTCAGGCTCGGGCGAGTCGTCGATCTTGACGGAGGGTTGATGCAAATCCCGGGAGAAGACGTCCGGGGGAACCGTTGTTCGCCCCGAGGCTATTTTTGCTAGCTCGTCCGCAGTCTCGTTGTAGCGCCGAGCGATGTGGTTAAGCTCGAGCCCGTAGAACTTGTCTTCCAGGCGCCGAACCTCATCGCAGTAGGCCTCCATCTTTGGGTCGCGGCAGTGGGAGTTCTTCATGACTTGGTCGATGACGAGCTGCGAGTCACCGCGGGCGTCGAGGCGCCTGACCCCTAGCTCGATGGCGATCCGCAACCCGTTGACCAAAGCCTCGTACTCAGCCACATTGTTGGACGCCGGGAAATGGAGGCGTAGCACATAGCGTAGGTGTTTCCCGAGGGGCAAGATGAAGAGTAGGCCCGCGCCGGCTCCCGTCTTCATCAGCGACCCGTCGAAAAACATGGTCCAGAGCTCTGGTTGGATCGGAGCCGTCGGTAGCTGGGTGTCGACCCATTCGGCTACGAAGTCCGCCAATACCTGAGACTTGATGGCCTTCCGAGGGGCAAACGAGATTGTCTCGCCCATGATTTCCACCGCCCACTTTGCAATCCTGCCCGAGGCCTCTCGGCACTGGATGATCTCCCCCAGGGGGAAGGATGACACCACAGTTACCGGATGAGACTCGAAGTAGTGTCGCAACTTCCGCCTCGTCAGGATCACTGCATACAGCAGCTTCTGAACTTGTGGGTAGTGGATCTTGGTCTCGGACAGTACCTCGCTGACGAAGTAAACTGGCCTCTGAACGGGCAATGCATGCCCCTCTTCTTGCCTCTCGACAACAATCGCGGCGCTAACCACCCGAGTGGTCGCGGCGACGTAGACCAAGAGGGCTTCTCCGTCAGCTGGAGGCACCAAGATAGGCGCCTTTGTGAGGAGCGCCTTCAGGTTCCCGAGAGCTTCCTCGGCCTCAGGGGTCCAAGCGAAGCACTCGGCCTTCCTTAAGAGGCGGTACAGAGGCAGGCCTCTTTCGCCGAGGCGTGAGATGAAGCGGCTCAGGGCCGCGAGACATCCCATGACCCTCTGTACGCCTTTTAAGTCCTTGATGGGCCCCATGCTGGTGATGGCTGCGATCTTCTCCGGGTTAGCTTCGATGCCCCGCTCGGAGACGATGAACCCCAAGAGCATGCCCCGGGGGACCCCGAAGACACACTTCTCGGGATTGAGCTTGACGCCTTTCGCTTTGAGACATCGGAATGTCACTTCAAGGTCGGAGAGGAGGTCGGAAGCTTTCCTTGTCTTGACTACGATGTCATCGACGTAGGCCTCGACCGTGCGACCGATGTGTTCGCCGAACACATGGTTCATGCACCGCTGATACGTCGCGCCCGCATTCCTCAAACCGAACGGCATGGTGACATAGCAGTACATGCCGAAGGGCGTGATGAAAGAAGTCGCGAGCTGGTCGGACTCTTTCATCCTGATTTGGTGATACCCTGAGTAGGCGTCAAGGAAAGACAGGGTTTCACACCCAGCAGTGGAATCCACGATTTGATCGATGCGAGGTAGAGGGTAGGGAACCTTCGGACATGCTTTGTCGAGACCAGTGTAGTCTACACACATCCGCCATTTCCCCCCTTTCTTTCTCACAAGCACAGGGTTGGCAAGCCATTCGGGATGGAAAACCTCTTTGATGAACCCTGCTGCCATTAGCTTGTGGATCTCCTCGCCTATCACTCTGCGCTTCTCCTCGTCGAATCGGCGCAGAGGCTGCTTGACGGGTCGGGCTCCGGCCCGAATATCCAGTGAGTGCTCGGCGACATCCCTCGGTATGCCGGGCATGTCCGAGGGACTCCACGCAAAGACGTCGGCGTTTGCGCGGAGAAAGTCGACGAGCACTGCTTCCTATTTGGGGTCGAGCCCGGAACCGATCCGGATCTGCTTGGAGGTGTCGCCACTGAGGTCGAGAGGGATGGCCTTGACCGTCTCCACTGGCTCGAAGTTGCCGACGTGACGCTTCACGTCTGGCACCTCTTTGGAGAGGCTTTCCAGGTCGGCGATGAGGGCCTCGGACTCGGCGAGGGCCTCGGCGTACTCCACGCACTCCACGTCGCATTCGAACGCGTGTTTGTACGTGGGGCCAACGGTGATGACCCCGTTGGGCCCAGCATCTTGAGCTTCAGGTAGGTGTAGTTGGGGACGGCCATAAACTTCGCGTAGCATGGCCTCCCCAGTACCACGTGGTAGGTTCCTCGGAACCCGACCACCTCGAACGTCAGAGTCTCCCTTCGGAAGTTGGAGGGCGTTCCGAAGCAGACGGGAAGGTCGAGTCGTCCGAGGGGCTGGACGCGCTTCCCGGGAATGATCCCGTGGAAGGGCGCAGCGCCTGCTTGGACGGAGGACAGATCGACGCGCAGGAGCCTGAGGGTCTCGGCGTAGATGATGTTGAGGCAGCTGCCCCCGTCCATAAGGACCTTGGTGAGCCTGACGTCGCCACCGACGGGGTCGATGACGAGCGGGTATTTCCCCGGGCTCGGCACGTGGTCGGGGTGGTCAGCTTGGTCGAAGGTGATGGGCTTGTCGGACCAGTCTAGGTAGACTGGCGCCGCCACCTTCACCGAGCAGACCTCCCGGCGCTCTTGCTTGCGATGCCGAGCCGAGGCATTCGCCGCATGCCCACCGTAGATCATGAAGCAGTCGCGGACCTCGGGGAACTCTCCTGCTTGGTGATCTTCCTTCTTGTCGTCGTCGCGGGCCCTGCCACCCTCCGCGGGTGGCCCGGCCCTGTGGAAGTGGCGCCGAAGCATGATGCACTCCTCAAGGGTGTGCTTGACGGCCCCCTGATGATAGGGGCACGGCTCCTTGAGCATCTTGTCGAAGAGGTTGGCACCTCTGGGGGGCTTCCGAGGGTTCTTGTACTCGGTGGCGGCGACAAGGTCCGCGTCGGCGGCGTTGCGTTTCGCTTGCGACTTCTTCTTGCCTTTCTTCTTGGCGCCGCGCGGAGTAGACGCCTCGGGAGCATCTTCCGATGGGCGGCCCTGGGGCTGCTTGTCCTTTCGGAAGATAGCCTCGACCGCTTCCTGGCCAGAGGCGAACTTGGTGGCGATGTTGTCGGGGACCATAATTAGGGGTACCCTCAAGACGCCTAATTCTCAGCTGGTAACCCCCATCAGCATAAAGCTGCAAAGGCCTGATGGGTCCGATTAAGTCAGGGATCAGTCCACACGAGTGACTCGATCACGCTTCGCTCGAGCCTAGCCTCGGCCAAGGGCAGCCGACCTCGAGAGACTTCCGTCTCGCCCGAGGCCCCCCTTTTTACGGCGGACACACCTCCGGCTCGCCCGAGGCCTTGGCTTCGCTTAGAAGCAACCCTGACTAAATCGCTGCGCCGACTGACCAGGTTGAAGGAGCATTTAACGCAAAGGTGGCCTGACACCTTTATTCTGACACGCGCCCCCCGGCAGAGCCGAAGTGACCGCCGTCACTCCACCGCTCCACTGACCAGTCTGACAGAAGGACAACGCCACCTGCGCCACTCCGACTGCAGTGCCACTCGATAGAGTGAGTCTGACAGGCAGTCAGGCCTGGCCAAAGGCGCCATAGGAAACTCCGCTCCGCCCGACCCTAGGGCTCGGACTCGGGCTAAGACCCGGAAGACGGCGAACTCCGCTCCGCCCGACCCCAGGGCTCGGACTCGGGCTGAGACCCGGAAGACGGCGAACTCCGCTCCGCCCGACCCCAGGGCTCGGACTCGGGCTAAGACCCGGAAGACGGCGAACTCCGCTCCGCCCGACCCCAGGGCTCGGACTCGGGCTCAGCCCCAGAAGACGACGAAACTCCGCCTCGCCCGACCCCAGGGCTCGGACTCCGCCCTGGCCTCGGCCGAACGATCTCCGCCTCGCCCGACCCGGGGGCTCGGCCTCGGCCACGGAAGACAGACTCGACCCCGGCTTCGGAGGAGCCCCCACGTCGCCCGACCTAGGGCACAGGCCCGCCACGTCAACAGGAAGCGCCATCATCATCCTACCCCGAGCCGACTCGGGTCACGGAGAACAAGACCGGCGTCCCATCTGGCTAGCTCCGCCAGATGGACAATGATGGCGCTCTGCAAGCTCTGTGACGACGGCGGCTCTCAGCTCTCTTACGGAAGCAAGGCGACGTCAGCAAGGACTCGACCGCTCCTACAGCTGTTCCTCCGCCAGGCTCCGTTGCTCCTCCGACAGCCACGACATCACGCCAGCAAGGTGCCAAGACCTCTCCGGCTGCCACATTGGCATGTACCTAGGGCGCTAGCTCTCTCTCCGCTAGACACGTAGCACTCTGCTACACCCCCCGTTGTACACCTGGATCCTCTCCTTACGACTATAAAAGGAAGGACCAGGGCCTTCTTAGAAAAGGTTGGCCGCGCGGGGACGAGGACGAGACAGGCGCTCTCTTGGGGCCGCTCGCTTCCCTCACCCGCGTGGACGGTTGTAACCCCCCTACCGCAAGCGCACTCGACCTGGGCGCGGGACGAACACGAAGGCCGCGGGATCTCCACCTCTCTCACGCCCGTCTCCGGCCACCTCGCCTCTCCCCCCTTCGCGCTCGCCCACGCGCTCGACCCATCTGGGCTGGGGCACGCAGCACACTCACTCGTCGGCTTGGGGACCCCCCGGTCTCAAAACGCCGACAGTTGGCGCGCCAGGTAGGGGCACGCTGCGTGTTGACGAACAGCTTCCCGTCAAGCTCCAGATGGGCAGTCTCCAGCAACCTCTCCGGCCCGGGACGGTGCTCCGTTTCGGGAGTCTTGAGTTCATGTCCTTCGACGGCAGCTACGACATGATACTCCTTCCACCGCCGCGCGACAACGACGATGGCGGTCGACAACCCGCCCGCCGGCGGCGGAATCGGCGACATCTTCCCCGCGCGGTGGAAGAACAACATCCGAGCTCGCCCCGTCCTCTCTCCCGCCAACGGAGGAGGAGGCGGGGCAACCAAGGCCAAACGGGAGGCCGCGCTTTGTCGGCTGTCGAGCGAATCGACGTCCCCAGCGCCCCGACGGAAGGCACGCCGGGCGTCGACCTCGCGTTCGAGACGGAGGCAAGCGCTTTCCCCCGTGACACGCCAACCCCGAGCAAGTTGACGACGCCGGCGCACTCGCGAGGAGCTTGCAGGACGTCGCCCTTGTCCCTGAGATGACGGTGCAACCAGTCCCCGATGTAACTACGTCGCTCCTCGTCGACCAAAAGGTACCGACTAACTCCCATCTTACGTCATTTCGACTCGGCCTCAACCCGCCAAGCGACCTCGCTTTGGCGGGCGCTCTCATTGAGGCGAGTGCAACCCCATTGAGGTTTCGTATGCGGTCGCCTTGGGACCGGTTGACGGACGCCTCGACCTACGGGCCCTCCGGGTCCGAGGAAGATGACGATCCCAGCATCTGTTGGGATTTCTCTGGACTTGGCAACCCCAGTGCCATGTGGGACTTCATGACCGCATGTGACTACTGCCTCTCCGACTGTTCCGACGGAAGCCGCAGCCTCAACGACGAGGGCTGCGGCCCAAGCCGCGAATGTTTCCACGTTGAGCTGGGGGATCCCTCCGAAGGCAACCATCTTGGCATGCCGGAGGACGGTGATTTTCCTAGGCCCGTGCCTCGCGCCGACATCCCGCGGGAGCTAGCTGTGGTCCCCGTTCCGACGGGGGGTCACGACCCACAGCTCGAGCAAGTCCGCGGGGCACAGGCCAGGCTCGACGAGGGAACAGGAGCGCTTGAGACGATCCGCCGGGACGTCGGGCAGGTATGGGCGGGCCAACCCCCGGCCGGAGAAATACGTCACCTGCCCCAGGGTCTCCAGCACCGCGTCGCCAACGATGTCAGGGTCAGGCCGCCGCCCGCATCCAGCGGGGTTGGTCAGAACCTGGCAGCCGCAGCGATACTCCTCCGCTCGATGCCGGAGCCATCAACCACCGAGGGTCGGCGAATCCAGGGAGAGCTCAAGAATCTCCTGGAAGGCGCTGCGGCCCGACGGGCCGAGAGCACTGCCTCCCGAAGGCAGGGATATCCCTCGGAACCTCATGCCGCGACTTCCCGATTCATGCGGGAAGCCTCGGTCCACACCGGGCGCACGCGCAACACCGCGCCTGCGGCCCCGGGCCACCTCGACAATGAGCACCATCGACGCGACCGTCGGGCCCGCCTTGACGAAAGGGTGCGCCGAGGTTACCACCCCAGGCGTGGGGGACGCTACGACAGCGGGGAGGATCGGAGTCCCTCGCCCGAACCACCCGGTCCGCAGGCCTTCAGTCGGGCCATCCGACGGGCGCCGTTACCGACCCGGTTCCGACCCCCGACTACTATCACGAAGTACTCGGGGGAAACGAGGCCGGAACTGTGGCTCGCGGACTACCGCCTGGCCTGCCAACTGGGAGGAACGGACGACGACAACCTCATCATCCGTAACCTCCCCATGTTCCTCTCCGACACTGCTCGCGCCTGGTTGGAACACCTGCCTCCGGGGCAGATCTCCAACTGGGACGACTTGGTCCAAGCCTTCGCCGGCAATTTCCAGGGCACGTACGTGCGCCCCGGGAATTCCTAGGACCTCCGGAGCTGCCGGCAACAGCCGGGAGAGCCTCTCCGGGACTACATCCGGCGATTTTCGAAGCAGCGCACCGAGCTGCCCAACATCACCGACTCGGATGTCATCGGCGCGTTCCTCGCTGGCACCACCTACCGCGACCTGGTGAGCAAGCTGGGTCGCAAGACCCCCACCAGGGCGAGCGAGCTGATGGACATCGCCACCAAGTTCGCCTCTGGCCAGGAGGCGGTTGAGGCTATCTTCCGAAAGGACAAGCAGCCCCAGGGCCGCCCATCGGAAGAGGCTCCTGAGGCGTCTACTTCGCGCGGCGCCAAGAAGAAAGGCAAGAAGAAGTCGCAATCGAAACGCGACGCCGCTGACGCGGACCTTGTCGCCGCCACCGAGTACAAGAACCCTCGGAAGCCCCCCGGAGGTGCAAACCTCTTCGACAAGATGCTCAAGGAGCCGTGCCCATACCATCAGGGGCCCATCAAGCACACCCTCGAGGAGTGCGTCATGCTTCGGCGTCACTTCCACAGGGCCGGGCCACCCGCCGAGGGTGGCAGGGCCCGCGACGACGACAAGAACGAAGATCACCAAGCAGGAGAGTTCCCCGAGGTCCGCGACTGCTTCATGATCTACGGAGGGCATGCGACGAATGCCTCGGCTCGGCATCGCAAGCAAGAGCGCCGGGAGGTCTGCTCGGTGAAGGTGGCGGCGTCAGTCTACCTAGACTGGTCCGACAAGCCCATCACCTTCGACCAGGCCGACCACCCCGACCGCGTGCCGAGCCCGAGGAAATACCCGCTCATCGTCGACCCTGTCATCGGCAACGTCAGGCTCACCAAGGTCCTGATGGATGGGGGCAGCTGCCTCAACATCATCTACGCCGAGACCCTCAAGCTCCTGCGCGTCGATCTGTCCTCCGTCCGAGCGGGCGCTGCGCCCTTCCACAGGATCGTACCTGGGAAGCGCATCCAGCCCCTCGGACGACTCGACCTCCCCGTCTGCTTCGGAACGCCCTCCAACTTCCGAAGGGAGACCCTGACGTTCGAGGTGGTCGGGTTCCGAGGAACCTACCACGCTGTACTGGGGAGGCCATGCTACGCGAAGTTCATGGCCGTCCCCAACTACACCTACTTGAAGCTCAAGATGCCGGGCCCCAACGGGGTCATCACCGTCGGCCCCACGTACAAACACACGTTCGAATGCGACGTGGAGTGCGTGGAGTACGCCGAGGCCCTCGCCGAGTCCGAGGCCCTCATCGCCGACCTGGAGAACCTCTCCAAGGAGGTGCCAGACGTGAAGCGTCATGCCGGCAACTTCGAGCCACCGGAGACGGTTAAGGTCGTCCCTCTCGACCCCAGTGGCGACACCTCCGAGCAGATCCGGATTGGGTCCGGGCTCGACCCCAAATAGGAAGCAGTGCTCGTCGACTTTCTCCGCGCAAACGCCGATGTCTTTGCGTGGAGTCCCTCGGACATGCCTGGCATACCGAGGGATGTCGCCGAGCACTCGCTGGATACTCGGACCCGAGTCTGATCCGTCAGACAGCCTCTGCGCCTCGGTCATCAAGGAAGGGTCGGCCTCGCCTCGGCAGAGCCCGACCCTCCCTCGGGGGCTAAAAAGGGGGAACCCCTCTGCGTCGAGATTGGGCATACTTCTCCGCATCGAAAATTTTCAATCAAAAAAGGGGCCTCTTGCGTTCTCCTGGCTATGCCAGAAGCAGGGTCTCGAGGAGCGAACGCGGGTACATGTAAATGGCGAGGCCGACTGAGCTGAGGAACTCCTGTGCCTCCGGGTTAGGGATACCTCACTCATCACCTACCACGAAGAATGACCCGACTCGAGAAGCCACCCTATTATTGACAAGCTAGGACGAACACGCAGATGGAAAGAAAGGAGAGTACGACTTCATGCAAGAAAGACAAAGTGTTCAGGCCTCAGCGGCCGCGGTGAGACGCGCATCCAACAAGAAATTGTTCAAACAAGAATTAGGCGCCGCCTTGGGAAGGAGCCGCGCCCTCAGCTCCGTCCCCGCCGTCGGTGAGGTCCATCTCGGCCTCCGGTGACGACGCAGGGGGAAGGATCTCCGCCTCAAAGGTGGTCGCCAGCACCGCGCTCGGACCCGCGGCGACCACGTCAAGCCGCTGGACCTCTGCCAGGGCAGCATCGTCTTCGTCAGGAAGACAGTACCCCTCACTAACCCGCTTCAGGTCCACGACGTAGTGGGAAGCGAGCACGGCGAAGGCCCGCCTGACGCCGTGGTGTAGCGCCTCGCGGACTCTGCCGCGCGCGTGATCACCCAAGGCTCGAAGGCGGCTTTGAGGGGAGCTTCCTGAAGGGACGTCGTCGGAGCCGAGGGTACGATAAAAGTCCGAGACGGCCTCGGACATGGCCGCGAGGTCAGCTTCCCTCTGCTCGGCAGCTCCGGCAAGCGCCTCGGCGAGCGCCTTGGCGGACTCGTCAAGGGCGGACTCAAGCTCTGCAAGCAACCAGGAGAAACACCTCAAGCACAAGCAAAGGAAACGGACAAGAACAAGAACCAGGGAGGACCAAGACGTACCTCCGGCTCGGACACGATGCTCCGAGGCCGCGACCTGGGCCGCGGCTAGGTCGGCCGCGAGGGTCTCAGCTCGGCTTTCGGCCTCGGCAGTCCGGCCCCGAGATTGGTCCCGCTCCTCGACGACCTGGACGAGCTCCGATCGCTGCCGTTGCGCCTCCGCGCGCGCTGCCGCCGCCTCGGCTCTCAGGTCGGCGCAGAGCAGCTGGAGGTCCGCTACCTTGGCATCCTGCTGAGAAAGGCGCGCGGTAGCCCCGGCGAGCGAGGACCTCAGGGATCGCAGCGAGGCCCAGACATCGACCTCGCGGCGGATGAACGACGACTTGGCGGCGCACCGGTCCGTCAGATCCTGGGGAAAGGAAACAGGGCGTCACGACGAGTGTCTCGCTCACAGAAGGAAAAAGGTATGCCTGAAACCGCTACCTGGAGGATTTTGGGGACGTCTCTGTAGAAAACCTCCAGCGACGACCGGAGCGACCCTGCCGTTGCCTCAGCACACTTGCGGAGCTCATCCCAGGACTGGTCCTCCTGCTCATCGTTGAGAACGAAGACAGGGTCCGAGGCCTCGCGGGTCCGGAATCGGAGCAACGGGCGCCGGGCCTCGGGGCTTCGTCGCACAGCGATGAGGCTGTCACCCGGCTGGACAGATCGCGCGTCCACGCCCACCTCTTCTGGGGCCTTGGGCGCCGACGCATCGGCCGTCCCGACGCTGGCGGCAACTGGTCGCTCTCCGACGGGGACGGCGGCAACCTCGGCGATGGCGGGCGCCGGCATGGCCGGCACGACAGGCGGGCTCAGGGCCACGTTGGCGTCAGCCGCCTCCTCAACCACGGTGGCCGCCTCGGCAGGAGAGCCGGCCTCGGGAGCCCGCTCCTCAGAGACCGGCGACGCCTGAACCCCCTGCGGTGAAGTACCCCGCGAAAGGGTCGGCTGAATGACAAGGCCCGGGGCGGCGCTGGCCACACGGTCCGGCGCCGTCTTGAGGGCCTTCCGGGGTGCCAGGTCGGTCTGGCCATGACTTCGCTTGCTGGATATAAAAAAAAGGGAGGAAAGAAAGATCACGGCCGAGACATATGAATGGGAAGCCAAGACGAAGACATCCCGAGATACTCACCCACTTCGGGCCATTATCCACCGCGCCTGGGGGGAGGTCTCTTGGATCCCGGCTCCCAAGACGGCCGCCGAGGTCCGCTTCACAGGCATCTTCGGCGCCACCCTCGCTGTGGACGCCCGGGAGGTAGATTGCCTGGGCGCGGTCGTGATGACCTGAGGATCACCCCCATGCGCCACCGGTACGAGCGGCGGCCCCTGGGGAGCGGACGCCCTGACCTGGCCCTCCGGAGCCACCTCAGCTCCTCCAGCCGAGGGAACAGGTGACGCCCCGGGTCGCCCCCGTGCCTCAGACTGGGACCCCGACGCCCCAACTCCGGGGACTGATGGTGTCGGCCCGCGCGGGGGCTGGCTCGACGACTCCTGGCCACACCCCGAGCCGGGGCCGAGGCCGAGACAGGCGGCCATGTCGTCCTCCTCCTCATCATCGTCGTCATCGTCGTCGTCGGGCGTCTCCGGCGACGGCTCCCTCGGGAGTCCTTCCCTCTCCTGCTGGCGACGACGCTTCTCCAAGGCGTCCCGAGCCCGCCTCCGCTCGCGGGCCCGGGCCTTCTCCGCGTCCTTCTTTTTCTTCTTCTCCTCCGCGGCGACCCGCCACGCTGCACGGTCCACCGCGTCCTCCGGGACCCGTGGCAGGGAAGGCTTGTGCCACCCCACATCCTAAAAGGAGGGGAGAAAGGAACCCGATCATAAGAACCCGGAGCGACCCGATGTACGAAGAAGGAAGGAGCGAACACTCACCAAAGTTACACACCCCTGGTCGGGGCGCATCCGAAGCTGGGAGTATGCGTGGGGGTCCCTTCCCCATCGCAGCCGACACCCGCCATTGGAGGGCGTTGAAGGGGAGAGGATCAGGGGACATTCGCGAGCCCTCCCAGTCAGCCTCCGGGGTCATCTCCCAGAGTGGCAGCCGCCGCTCCGCCAATGGAAGCACCCTCCGACGGTGGATGGCAGCGACCACTCCCGCAGCGGTGAGTCCCCCCTCCCGCAACTCCTTCAGGGCCTGGAGAAGGGGTTCGAGATTCTTCTGTCTCTCGTGCGGGGTCCCGTGGCGCCAGGCATCGGTGGCAGCAGTAACTACTCGCTGGGAGAACGGTGGGAGCAACTCACTGTCATTCCGGAGGTAGAACCACCGGCGCTGCCACCCCTTGTTCGAGGACGCAAGAATGGCAGGAATGTACTGTGACGCCCGCGATTGCCTCAGCAAAAGAGTGCAGCCGCCGGCCCGCACCGCTGCACGGATCCTCCTCTCCCCCGTCGAAAAGGCGAAAAGCTCGGCGAGGAAGAGATGAGTCCACAAATCCCAATGGGGGGAGATCCCCAAGTACCCTTCGCATACCGCTACGAAGATAGCGGCCTGCGAGATGGAGTTGGGGGTGAGGTTATGCAACTCCACCCCGTAGTGGAACAGGATGGCCCGCATAAAGCGGCCCGTCGGCACACCGAATCCCCGCTCGTGGAAGGAGACGAAGCTCACGACGTACCCCGGCGGTGGGGACGGAGCGGCTCCGCCCACGGGAGGAATCCACTCTGGCCGCTGCTTATCGGTGAGGGGGCGGAGCAAACCCTCGCCGACCAGCTCCTCCAGATCGCTCGCCGTCACCGTGGAAAAAGGCCACGGATCGCGCGGGGGGATTATGGTCACTCGATCCGCCATCACCAAAATAGAAGAGATGGCGGCGCGGGGGGCAGGGAGGGCGGTTTTTTTCTTCTCCAACTAAAGTTTCCCGGGTTGCGAAAACCTAAAGGGAAAGGAAGAAAGCAGAGCAAAGAACCGCCACCGGACCCCCTCTCGAGTATATGAAGGCCAGGGTGAAACCGTTTTCAGCGCTCCACCCGGACCGGACGCGGGATTCAAAAAACGCGAGGCGAAACAGCCGTTCCTCGAACGGCTCGCGCACGCGCAACGGCCGCCCCGCCAACCACTCGCCCCGTCGCATTAACTCCGCGGCGGGACACGCGGCGCCTCTGGCAGGAGAAGCGGGCGACGCTTCGCCTTCGCCGCAATAACCGCGCCAAAAAAGGTACGCCACGTCGTTCGATTTCGTATCCTTTTCCTTTTTCCTCTTTCTCTATCTCTTGCAACAGGGACCGGGAAAGGGGGATACCCCGAAAAGGATCCTTCTCTGTGAAGGAACCGGGCTCCGAGCCCCCCCTACTGATCAGAGGTTCGAAGGCTGGCCCTCCGAGGGGTTCAACAGTTGCCTCAGATCGCGTGGGCCTGACACCCACTACTGGTCAGGGGTTCGAAGGCCAGCCCCCCGAAGGGCTCCATGGCCGCCTCAGGCTACTCGGGCTCCGCGCCCATTACTGATCAGGGGTTCGAAGGCTGGCCCCCGAAGGGTTCACAGTCGCCTCAGACGTCGAGCGAGGGATGACCAGGGGTACGTTCGATACATAACCAAGGCTCGGGCTGCGCTCCTGAGGTACCCTAGGACATTTCCGAGACCAGCGGGAACGATCTTGTAACGGAATCCCATCGGAGGGAGGCATCGAGCCCTCGGACCCCGTCGCCAGGGGACCGGGTCCGGCAAATCACCCGCAGGTACTTTTGGGCGTGCCTCTGGGCCCCTAGCCGACCCCCAACGAACGGGGCACGGACGTCCACTCGGATTACCCGCTTGCAGCTCACCGGAGACACCATGTTCGGTGCCCATCGAGGGTAACATGGCGCTCTCCCCCCCTCCTCCTTGCGGAAAGGCGACGTAGGGGCGTATGTAAAAAAAGCCGAGTCTGTCCCTGATCGTCCTCTCGCCCTGTGCGGAGGCTCGGGGGCTGCTCTCGCAAACCCGGCTCCGGCCAAACCGTTGACAGCGTCAACATACCAGCCCGAGAGCTTGGGCCCCGACCGTGCACCCGGGCTACGGCCAGTTCGCATGAGGGAACAATCAGACCAGCCAAAGCATTACGCAAGCCATTAAGACCTCGAAGGAGTGTAACCACTCCTCCGAGGCCTCGGGGGCTACACCCGGCGGGTGCGCTCGCGCGCACCCACCGGAACAAAATGCAACCGAGAAAGGCTGGTCCCCTTGCAAAAAAGTGCGACGAAAGCCTCCAAGCGAGTGCTAACACTCCCTTCGAGGCTCGGGGGCTACTGTCGGGGACCATAATTAGGGGTACCCTCAAGACGCCTAATTCTCAGCTGGTAACCCCCATCAGCATAAAGCTGCAAGGGCCTGATGGGTCCGATTAAGTCAGGGATCAGTCCACACGAGTGACTCGATCACGCTTCGCCCGAGCCTAGCCTCGGCCAAGGGCAGCCGACCTCGAGAGACTTCTGTCTCGCCCGAGGCCCCCCTTTTTACGGCGGACACACCTCCAGCTCGCCCGAGGCCTTGGCTTCGCTTAGAAGCAACCCTGACTAAATCGCCGCGCCGACTGACCAGGTTGCAGGAGCATTTAACGCAAAGGTGGCCTGACACCTTTATCCTGACACGCGCCCCCCCGGCAGAGCCGAAGTGACCGCCGTCACTCCACCGCTCCACTGACCAGTCTGACAGAAGGACAGCGCCACCTGCGCCACTCCAACTGCAGTGCCACTCGACAGAGTGAGTCTGACAGGCAGTCAGGCCTGGCCAAAGGCGCCATAGGAAACTCCGCTCCGCCCGACCCCAGGGCTCGGACTCGGGCTAAGACCCGGAAGACGGCGAACTCCGCTCCGCCCGACCCCAGGGCTCGGACTCGGGCTGAGACCCGGAAGACGGCGAACTCCGCTCCGCCCGACCCCAGGGCTCGGACTCGGGCTAAGACCCGGAAGACGGCGAACTCCGCTCCGCCCGACCCCAGGGCTCGGACTCGGGCTCAGCCCCAGAAGACGACGAAACTCCGCCTCGCCCGACCCCAGGGCTCGGACTCCGCCCTGGCCTCGGCCGAACGATCTCCGCCTCGCCCGACCCGGGGGCTCGGCCTCGGCCACGGAAGACAGACTCGACCCCGGCTTCGGAGGAGCCCCCACGTCGCCCGACCTAGGGCACAGGCCCGCCACGTCAACAGGAAGCGCCATCATCATCCTACCCCGAGCCGACTCGGGTCACGGAGAACAAGACCGGCGTCCCATCTGGCTAGCTCCGCCAGATGGACAATGATGGCGCTCTGCAAGCTCTGTGACGACGGCGGCTCTCAGCTCTCTTACGGAAGCAAGGCGATGTCAGCAAGGACTCGACCGCTCCTACAGCTGTCCCTCCGCCAGGCTCCGTTGCTCCTCCGACAGCCACGACATCATGCCAGCAAGGTGCCAAGACCTCTCCGGCTGCCACATTGGCATGTACCTAGGGCGCTAGCTCTCTCTCCGCTAGACACGTAGCACTCTGCTACACCCCTCGTTGTACACCTGGATCCTCTCCTTACGACTATAAAAGGAAGGACCAGGGCCTTCTTAGAAAAGGTTGGCCGCGCGGGGACGAGGACGAGACAGACGCTCTCTTGGGGCCGCTCGCTTCCCTCACCCGCGTGGATGCTTGTAACCCCCCTACCGCAAGCGCACCCGACCTGGGCGCGGGACGAACAGGAAGGCCGTGGGATCTCCACCTCTCTCACGCCCGTCTCCGGCCACCTCGCCTCTCCCCCCTTCGCGCTCGCCCACGCGCTCGACCCATCTGGGCTCGGGCACGCAGCACACTCACTCGTCGGCTTGGGGACCCCCCGGTCTCGAAACACCGACAGATGTCCATCAGCTCGCTCGCCCTGGTGGGGGTCTTGCGACCCAACTTACTCACCAGGTCGTGGCAGGTGGTGCCAGCAAGGAACGCGCCGATGACATCCGAGTCGGTGATGTTGGGCAGCTCGGTGCGCTGCTTCGAGAATCGCCGGATGTAGTCCCGGAGAGACTCTCCCGGCTGCTACCGGCAGCTTCGGAGGTCCTAGGAATTCCCGGGGCGCACGTACGTGCCCTGGAAATTGCCGGCGAAGGCTTGGACCAGGTCACCCCAGTTGGAGATCTGCCCCGGAGGCAGGTGCTCCAACCAGGCGCGAGCGGTGTCAGAGAGGAACAGGGGGAGGTTGCGGATGATGAGGTTGTCGTCGTCCGTTCCACCCAGTTGGCAGGCCAGGCGGTAGTCCGCAAGCCACAGTTCCGGTCTCGTTTCCCCCGAGTACTTTGTGATAGTAGTCGGGGGCCGGAACCGGGTCGGGAAAGGTGCCCCGTCGGATGGCCCGGCTGAAGGCCTGCGGACCGGGTGGTTCGGGCGAGGGACTCCGATCCTCCCCGCTGTCGTAGCGTCCCCCACGCCTGGGGTGGTAACCTTGGCGCACCCTCTCGTCGAGGTGGGCCCGACGGTCGCGATGATGGTGCTCGTTGCCGAGGTGGCCCGGGGCCGCAGGCGCGGTGTTGCGCGTGCGCCCGGTGTAGACCGAGGCTTCCCGCATGAATCGGGAAGTCGCGGCATGAGGTTCCGAGGGGTATCCCTGCCTCCGGGAGGCAGAGCTCTCGGCCCGTCAGATCACAGCGCCTTCCAGGAGATTCTTGAGCTCTCCCTGGATTCGCCGACCCTCGGTGGTTGATGGCTCCGGCATCGCGCGGAGAAGCATCGTTGCAGCAGCCAGGTTCTGACCGACCCCACTGGATGCAGGTGGCGGCCTGACCCTGACGCCGTCGGCGACGCGGTGCTGGAGACCCTGGGGCAGGTGACGTATTTCTCCGGTCGGGGGTTGGCCCGCCCATGCCTACCCGACGTCCCGGCGGATCGGCTCAAGCGCTCCTGCTCCCTCGTCGAGCCTGGCCTGCGCCCCGCGGACTTGCTCGAGCTGTGGGTCGTGACCCCCCCCCCCCCCCCGGAACGGGGACCACAGCTAGCTCCCGTGGGATGTCAACGCGAGGCACCGGCTAGGGAGATCACCGTCCTCCGGCATGCCGAGATGATTGCCTTCGGAGGGACCCCCTAGATCGACGTGGAAACATTCGCGGCTTGGGCCGCAGTCCTCGTCGTCGACGCCGCGGCTACTGTCGGAACAGTCGGAGAGGCAGTAGTCACATGCGGTCATGAAGTCCCGCATGGCACTGGGGTCGCCAAATCCAGAGAAATCCCAACAATTGTTGGGGTCGTCATCTTCCTCGGACCCAGAGGGCCCGTAGGTCGAGACGTCCGTCAGCCGGTCCCAAGGCGACCGCATGCAAAACCCCAGAGGGTTTGAACTCGCCTCTACGAGAGCAACCGCCAAAGCAAGGTCGCTAGGCGGGTTGAGGCTGAGTCCAAATGACGTAGGATGGGAATCGGTCGGTACCTTTCGGTCGACGAGCAGCGACATAGTCACGTCGGGGGCTGATTGCACCGTCGTCTCAGGTACAAGGGCGACGTCCTGCAAGCTCTCCGTGAGCGCACTAGCGTCGTCCACTTGCTCGGGATTGGCGTGTCGCGGGGAGACGGCGCTCGCCTTCGTCTCAAACGCGAGGTCGACGCCCGACGCGCCCCCCGTTGGAGCGCTGGAGACGTCGACTCGCTCGACAGCCGACGAGGCGCGGCCTCCCGCTTGGCCTTGGTTGCCCCGCCTCCTCCTCCGTTGGCGGGGGAGAGGACGGGGCGAGCTCGAACGTTGTTCTTCCACCACGCGGGGAAGTGAGAGCACCTAGAGGGGGGGGTGAATAGGTGATCCTGTAGAACTTAAAAACTTAAGCCACAAAACTTTGATTAAGCGTTAGCACAGTTAATGCCAAGTGGCTAGAGAGAAGATCTTGCACAATACGATAACCACAAGGAATTCAACACAGAGAAGACACAGTGGTTTATCCCGTGGTTCGGCCAAGTACAAAACTTGCCTACTCCACGTTGTGGCGTCCCAACGGACGAGAGTTGCACTCAACTCCTCTCAAGTGATCCAATGATCAACTTGAATACCACAGTGTTATGCTTTTCTTTTCTTATCGCGTTCGCGAGGAATCTCCACAACTTGGAGTCTCTCGCCCTTACACTTGAAGTTCACAAAGAAGCACGGAGTAAGGGAGAGAAGCAACACACACAAATCCACAGCAAAATGCGCACACACACGGCCAAGAATCGAGCTCAAAAGACTATCTCAAAGTTCTCACTAGAACGGAGCTCGAATCACTGAGAATGACAAACGAATGCGCAAAGACTGAGTGTGGATGATCAAGAATGCTCTAAGGTTGCTTGGTGACATCCTCCATGCGCCTAGGGGTCCCTTTTATAGTCCCAAGGCAGCTAGGAGCCGTTGAGAGCAAATCTGGAAGGCCAATCTTGCCTTCTGTCGTCGGGTGCACCGGACAGTCTGGTGCACACCGGACACTGTCCGGTGCCCGATTTCCTTCCTAAAATGGCGCAGCCGACCGTTGGCCGCCAGAGAGCCGTTGGCGCACCGGACATGTCCGGTGCACACCGGACAGTCCGGTGCCCCCTTCTAGCCGTTGGCTCGGCCACGTGTCCCGCGCAGATCGCGCGGCCGACCGTTGGCTCACCGGACAGTCCGGTGCACACCGGACAGTCCGGTGAATTTTAGCCGTACGCCGTCGGCGAATTCCCGAGAGCGGCCACTTCGCGCCGAGTCAGCCTGGCGCACCGGACACTGTCCGGTGCACCACCAGACAGTCCGGTGTGCCAGATCGAGCTGAGTCTTGGCTGTACCCAGCCAAGTCTTTTTCATCTCTTTTCTTTTCTGTTTCTAACACTTAGACAAGTATATTAGTACACAAAACCAATGTACTAAGGCTTAGAAACATACCTTTACTCTTGATTTGCACTTTGTCCATCCATGAGCATAAATTCACATCTAAGCACTTGTGTTGGCACTCAATCACCAAAATACTTAGAAATGGCCCAAGGGCACATTTCCCTTTCAATCTCCCCCTTTTTGGTGATTTATGCCAACACAACATAAAGCAACTAGAACAAGTGCAATATCACTCAAATTTATTTTGATTCAATTTTGGCATATATGGATCATCCTTTGCCGCCACTTGGTTTGTTTTTGCAAATCAAACTCAAATTCCTATCTCTAAGTCAAATCCACTTGTAGAGACATAAAGAGAGGTTTTCCAAAGAAATTTGATCAAGGATTTCAAAAACTCCCCCTTTTTCCCATAATCAACACTTCTCCTCACAAGCGGCCAACTTTTGACATAAGAGACAATAAAAGAGTTTTGACACCCAAAAGCTCTAATCTACTATTTTCAAAATTTCTCAAGTGGTAGCTGATCCATCTATTGCTTTGGCCTTTATTTTCTCCCCCTTTGGCATCAAGCACCAAAACGGGATCAATCTTGGCCCGATAACCCCATTGCCTCACCAAAATCTTCAATTAAGAGCAGATGGCAATAAGAGTTCATGAGATGAACTTGGAATAGGTTACCCTCTCATCGGAGTGCAGTGGAAGTCTTTCATGGTCCAAGTCCACCTTTTCCCTTTCAATTCTCCTTCGAGACTAAATCACGCAAACTCAAGCATATGGTTAGTCTCAAAAGGGTCAAGTTGTAACACATCTCCCCCTAAAATTGTGCATCACTTTGCAACGGACTTGTGAAGTCCAGGGAGTGTTTGTACAACTTGAGCATCACAATAAGCAACAAAATGCAAAAAAAGGAACATGATCAAAAGCATAAATACATGTATGCTACAATTCAATCCAAGTTCCGCGAATCTAAGACATTTAGCTCACTACGCAGCCTGCAAAAGGTCTTCTCATCTAGAGGCTTGGTAAAGATATCGGCTAGCTGGTTCTCGGTGCTAACATGAAACACTTCGATATCTCCCTTTTGCTGGTGGTCTCTCAAAAAGTGATGCCGGATGTCTATGTGCTTTGTGCGGCTGTGCTCAACAGGATTTTCTGCCATGCGGATAGCACTCTCATTATCACATAGGAGTGGGACTTTGCTCAGATTGTAGCCAAAGTCCTGAAGGGTTTGCCTCATCCAAAGTAGTTGCGTGCAACACTGCCCTGCGGCAACATACTCGGCCTCAGCGGTGGATAGGGCAACAGAGGTTTGTTTCTTAGAATTCCATGACACCAGGGACCTTCCTAAGAATTGGCACGTCCCTGATGTACTCTTCCTATCGACCTTACATCCAGCATAGTCGGAATCTGAGTATCCAATTAAGTCAAAGTTAGACCCCTTAGGATACCAGATCCCGAAGCAAGGCGTAGCGACTAAATATCTAAGAATTCGCTTCACTGCCACTAAGTGACACTCCTTAGGATTGGATTGAAATCTAGCACACATGCATACGCTAAGCATAATATCCGGTCTACTAGCACATAAATAAAGTAAAGACCCTATCATTGACCGGTATGCTTTTTGATCAACGGACTTACCTCCTTTGTTGAGGTCGGTGTGTCCGTCGGTCCCCATCGGAGTCTTTGCGGGCTTGGCGTCCTTCATCCCAAACCGCTTCAGCAAGTCTTGCGTGTACTTCGTTTGAGAGATGAAGGTGCCATCCTTGAGTTGCTTCACTTGGAACCCAAGGAAGTAGTTCAACTCGCCCATCATAGACATCTCGAATTTCTGCGTCATCACCCTGCTAAATTCTTCACAAGACTTTTTATTAGTAGAACCAAATATTATGTCATCGACATAAATTTGGCACACAAAAAGATCACCGTCACAAGTCTTAGTGAAAAGAGTTGGATCGGCTTTCCCAACCTTGAAAGCATTAGTAATTAAAAAGTCTCTAAGGCATTCATACCATGCTCTTGGGGCTTGCTTAAGTCCATAGAGCGCCTTAGAGAGCTTACACACGTGGTCGGGGTACCGTTCATCCTCAAAGCCAGGGGGTTGCTCCACGTACACCTCCTCCTTGATCGGCCCATTGAGGAAAGCGCTCTTCACATCCATTTGGTACAACCTGAAAGAATGGTGAGCGGCATATGCTAGCAAGATACGAATGGACTCTAGCCTAGCCACAGGAGCAAAAGTCTCCTCAAAGTCCAAACCTGCGACTTGGGCATAACCTTTTGCCACAAGTCGAGCCTTGTTCCTCGTCACCACTCCGTGCTCGTCTTGTTTGTTGCGAAAACACCCACTTGGTTCCCACAACATTTTGCTTAGGACGAGGCACCAGTGTCCAAACTTCATTCCTTTTGAAGTTGTTGAGCTCCTCCTGCATGGCCAACACCCAGTCTGGATCTAGCAAGGCCTGTTCTACCCTGAAAGGCTCAATAGAAGAGACAAAGGAGTAATGCTCACAAAAATTAACTAATCGAGATCGAGTAGTTACTCCCTTGCTAATATCACCCAGAATTTGGTCGACGGGTTGATCCCTTTGAATCATCGCTCGAACTTGGGTTGGAGGTGCCGGTTGCGCTTCTTCCTCCATCACGTGAACATCTTGTGCTCCTCCTTGATCACACGCCTCCTTTTGATGAACCTGTTCATCATCTTGAGGTGGGGGATGCACCGTTGTTGAGGAAGAAGGTTGATCTCGTTCATCTTGTTCCTGTGGCCGCACTTCTCCAATCGCCATGGTTCGTATAGCGGCCGTCGGAACATCTTCTTCATCTACATCATCACAATCAACAACTTGCTCTCTTGGAGAGCCATTAGTCTCATCAAATACAACATCGCTAGAGACTTCAACCAAACCCGATGATTTGTTGAAGACTCTATACGCCTTTGTATTTGAGTCATAACCTAACAAAAACCCTTCTACAGCTTTGGGAGCAAATTTAGAATTTCTACCCTTCTTCACTAGAATGTAGCACTTGCTCCCAAATACACGAAAGTAAGATACATTGGGTTTGTTACCGGTTAGTAGCTCATACGAAGTCTTCTTGAGGAGGCGATGAAGGTAGACCCTGTTGATGGCGTGGCAAGCCGTGTTCACGGCTTCTGACCAAAAACGCTCGGGGGTCTTGAATTCTCCAAGCATCGTCCTCGCCATATCGATTAGCGTCCTGTTCTTCCTCTCTACCACACCATTTTGCTGTGGTGTGTAGGGAGCGGAGAACTCGTGCTTGATCCCTTCCTCCTCAAGGAACTCCTCCACTTGAAAGTTCTTGAACTCGGACCCGTTGTCGCTCCTTATCTTCTTCACTTTGAGCTCAAACTCATTTTGAGCTCTCCTTAGGAAGCGCTTGAGGGTCCCTTGGGTTTCAGACTTATCCTGTAAAAAGAACACCCAAGTGAAGCGGGAAAAGTCATCAACAATAACTAAACCATACTTACTTCCTCCTATGCTCAGATAGGCGACGGGTCCGAAGAGGTCCATATGTAGCAGCTCCAGGGGTCTTGATGTTGTCATCACATTTTTGGTGTGATGAGAGCCTCCCACTTGTTTCCCTGTTTGACAAGCTGCACAAGGTCTATCTTTTTCGAAATGAACATTGGTTAGACCTATCACATGTTCTCCCTTTAGAAGCTTGTGGAGGTTCTTCATCCCCACATGTGCTAAGCGGCGATGCCACAGCCAGCCCATGCAAGTCTTAGCCATTAAGCATGCATCTAGACCGGCCTCTTCTTTTGCAAAATCAACTAGGTAAAGCTTGTCGTCTAGTACACCCTTAAAAGCTAGTGAACCATCACATCTTCTAAAGACAGACACATCTACATTTGTAAACAAACAGTTATATCCCATATTGCATAATTGACTAACAGATAGCAAATTATATCCAAGAGACTCTACTAAAAACACATTAGAGATAGAGTGCTCATTTGAGATTGCAATTTTACCTAACCCTTTTACCTTGCCTTGATTCCCATCACCGAATATTATTGAATCTTGGGAATCTTTGCTTTTGACGTAGGAGGTGAACATCTTCTTCTCCCCCGTCATATGGTTTGTGCATCCGCTGTCAATAATCCAGCTTGAACCCCCGGATGCATAAACCTGCAAGGCAAATTTAGGCTTAGGTCTTAGGTACCCAACTCATGTTGGGTCCTGCAAGGTTAGCACAAATATCCTTAGGGACCCAAATGCAAGTTTTGTCTCCCATGCATCTTGCCCCTAATTTTCTAGCAATTATCTTCCTATCCTTTCTACAAATAGCAAAAGAAGCATTTAAAGCATGATATATTGTAGAAGGTTCATTTACTTTCCTAGGAACATTAACAACATTTCTCCTAGGCAAATTATGAACAGCATTTCTCCTACCAACATTTCTATCATGCACATAAGAAGAACTAGAAGCAAACATGGCATGAGAATCAAAGGCATTATATGCATTACAACTCCTATAAGCATTTCTAGATTGTCTCCTATCATGGTACATAAAAGCATGGTTCTTTTGCACACTACTAGCCATAGGGGCCTTTCCTTTCTCCTTGGCGGAGATGGGAGCCTTATGGCTTGTCAAGTTCTTGGCTTCCCTCTTGTAGCCAAGACCATCCTTAATTGAGGGGTGTCTACTAATCGTGTAGGCATCCCTTGCAAATTTCAGCTTATCAAATTCATTCTTGCTAGTCTTAAGTTGGGCATTAAGACTAGCCAATTCCTCATTTAATTTGGAAATTGAAACTAAATGATCACTACAAGCATCAATGTCAAAATCTTTACACCTATTACAAGTTTCAACAATTTCTACACAAGAATTAGATTTACTAGCTACTTCTAGTTTAGCATTTAAATCATCATTAAAACTTTTTAACTTAGCAATAGTTTCATGACATGAAGATAATTCACTGGAGAGCATTTCATTCCTCTTAATTTCTAGAGCAAGAGATTTCTGAGCTTCTACAAATTTATCATGTTCTTCATACAACAAATCCTCTTGCTTTTCTAACAGTATATTCCTATCATTCAAGGCATCAACCAATTCATTAATTTTGTCTACCTTAGTTCTATCTAATCCCTTGAATAAGCATGAGTAATCTATCTCATCATCATCACTAGACTCATCCTCACTAGAAGAAGCATAAGTACTAGTATTAGGAGTGCTTACTTTCTTCTCCCTTGCCATGAGGCAAGTGTGACGCTCGTTGGGGAAGAGGGATGACTTGTTGAAGGCAGTGGCAGCGAGTCCCTCATTGTCGGAGTCGGACGAGGAGCAGTCTGAATCCCACTCCTTGCCAAGGTGAGCCTCGCCCTTTGCCTTCTTATAGTTCTTCTTTTTCTCCCTCTTATTCCCTTGATCCTGGTCACTATCATTGTCGGGACAGTTAGCAATAAAATGACCAAGCTTACCGCATTTGAAGCATGAGCGCTTCCCCTTGGCTTTGGTCTTGCTTGGCTGTCCCTTGCGACCTTTAAGCACCGTCTTGAATCTTTTGATGATGAGAGCCATCTCTTCATCATTAAGTCCGGCCGCCTCAATCTGTGCCACCTTGCTAGGTAGCGCCTCCTTGCTTCGTGTTGCCTTGAGAGCAAGGGGTTGCGGCTCGTTGATCGGACCATTCAAGGCGTCGTCCACGTACCTCGCCTCCTTGATCATCATTCGCCCGCTAACGAATTTCCCAAGAACTTCTTCGGGCGACATCTTGGTGTACCTGGGATTTTCACGAATATTGTTCACCAAATGAGGATCAAGAACGGTAAATGACCTTAGCATTAGGCGGACGACGTCGTGGTCCGTCCATCGCGTGCTCCCGTAGCTCCTTATTTTGTTGATAAGGGTCTTGAGCCGGTTGTATGTTTGTGTCGGCTCCTCGCCCCTTATCATCGCAAACCGTCCAAGCTCGCCTTCCACCAACTCCATTTTGGTGAGCAAGGTGACGTCGTTACCCTCATGAGAGATCTTGAGGGTGTCCCAGATCTGCTTGGCATTGTCCAAGCCGCTCACCTTGTGATACTCGTCCCTGCACAAAGAGGCTAGCAACACAGTAGTAGCTTGTGCATTTTTATGAATCTGTTCATTAATAAACACAGGACTATCTGAGCTATCAAATTTCATTCCACTTTCCACAATCTCCCAAATGCTTGGATGGAGAGAAAACAGGTGAGTACGCATTTTGTGGCTCCAAAATCCGTAGTCCTCTCCATCAAAGTGAGGGGGCTTGCCAAGTGGAATGGGGAGCAATTGAGCATTTGAACTATGCGGGATGCGTGAATAATCGAAAGAAAAGTTTGAGTTAACCGTCTTTCGTCTATCGTGGTCGTCATCGTCCTTTTGGGAGGAGGAAGATTCGTCGCTGTCGTAGTAGACAATTTCCTTGATGTGCCTTGTCTTCTTCTTCCTCCCGTCTTTTCTTTTGTGGCCCGAGCCTGAGTCGGTGGGCTTGTCATCATTGAGCTCGTTGACGAAGGTCTCCTTCTCCTTGTCGTTGATCACCATCCCCTTGCCCTTAGGATCCATCTCTTCGGGCGGTTAGTCCCTTTCTTGAAGAGAACGGCTCTGATACCAATTGAGAGCACCTAGAGGGGGGGTGAATAGGTGATCCTGTAGAACTTAAAAACTTAAGCCACAAAACTTTGATTAAGCGTTAGCACAGTTAATGCCAAGTGGCTAGAGAGAAGATCTTGCACAATACGATAACCACAAGGAATTCAACACAGAGAAGACACAGTGGTTTATCCCGTGGTTCGGCCAAGTACAAAACTTGCCTACTCCACGTTGTGGCGTCCCAACGGACGAGAGTTGCACTCAACTCCTCTCAAGTGATCCAATGATCAACTTGAATACCACAGTGTTATGCTTTTCTTTTCTTATCGCGTTCGCGAGGAATCTCCACAACTTGGAGTCTCTCGCCCTTACACTTGAAGTTCACAAAGAAGCACGGAGTAAGGGAGAGAAGCAACACACACAAATCCACAGCAAAATGCGCACACACACGGCCAAGAATCGAGCTCAAAAGACTATCTCAAAGTTCTCACTAGAACGGAGCTCGAATCACTGAGAATGACAAACGAATGCGCAAAGACTGAGTGTGGATGATCAAGAATGCTCTAAGGTTGCTTGGTGACATCCTCCATGCGCCTAGGGGTCCCTTTTATAGTCCCAAGGCAGCTAGGAGCCGTTGAGAGCAAATCTGGAAGGCCAATCTTGCCTTCTGTCGTCGGGTGCACCGGACAGTCCGGTGCACACCGGACACTGTCCGGTGCCCGATTTCCTTCCTAAAATGGCGCAGCCGACCGTTGGCCGCCAGAGAGCCGTTGGCGCACCGGACATGTCCGGTGCACACCGGACAGTCCGGTGCCCCCTTCTAGCCGTTGGCTTGGCCACGTGTCCCGCGCAGATCGCGCGGCCGACCGTTGGCCCGGCCGACCGTTGGCTCACCGGACAGTCCGGTGCACACCGGACAGTCCGGTGAATTTTAGCCGTACGCCGTCGGCGAATTCCCGAGAGCGGCCACTTCGCGCCGAGTCAGCCTGGCGCACCGGACACTGTCCGGTGCACCACCGGACAGTCCGGTGTGCCAGACCGAGCTGAGTCTTGGCTGTACCCAGCCAAGTCTTTTTCATCTCTTTTCTTTTCTGTTTCTAACACTTAGACAAGTATATTAGTACACAAAACCAATGTACTAAGGCTTAGAAACATACCTTTACTCTTGATTTGCACTTTGTCCATCCATGAGCATAAATTCACATTTAAGCACTTGTGTTGGCACTCAATCACCAAAATACTTAGAAATGGCCCAAGGGCACATTTCCCTTTCAGGAAGACGTCGTCGATTCCGCCGCCGGCGGGCGGGCTGTCGGCCGCCATTGTCGTTGTCGCGCGGCGGTGGAAGGAGTATCATGTCGTAGCTGCCGTCGAAGGACATGAACTCAAGACTCCCGAAACGGAGCACCGTCCCGGGTCGGAGAGGTTGCTGGAGACTGCCCATCTGGAGCTTGACGGGAAGCTGTTCATCAACACGCAGCAGGCCCCTACCTGGCGCGCCAACTGTCGGTGTTTCGAGACCGGGGGGTCCCTAAGCCGACGAGTGAATGTCGCCGCGTGCCCCAGCCCAGATGGGTCGACGCGAGGCCGAGCGCGAAGGGGGGAAGTGAGGTGGCCGGAGATGGGCGTGAGAGAGGTGGAAATCCCGCGGCCTTCGTGTTCGTCCCGCGCCCAGGTCGGTTGCGCTTGCAGTAGGGGGTTACAAGCGTCCACGCGGGAGAGGGAAGCGAGCGGCCCCAAGAGAGCGCCTGTCCCGTCCTTGTCCCCGCGCGGCCAACCCTCTCTAAGAGGGCCCTGGTCCTTCCTTTTATAGGCGTAAGGAGGGGATCCAGGTGTACAATGGGGGTGTAGCAGAGTGCTACGTGTCTAGAGGGGGAGAGCTAGCGCCCTAAGTACATGCCGATGTGGCAGCCGGAGAGATTTTGGCACCCAGCTAGTGTGATGTCGTGGCCGTCGGAGGAGCGACGGAGCCTGGCGGAGGGACAGCTATCGGAGCGGTTGAGTCCTTGCTGACGTCCTCCTGCTTCCGTAAGAGAGCTGAGAGCCGCCGCCGTCACAGAGCATGCGGGGCGCCATCATTGCCTATCTGGCGGAGCTAGCCAGATGGGACACCGGTCTTGTTCTCTGCGGCCCGAGTCAGCTCGGGGTAGGGTGATGATGGCGCTTCCTGTTGACGTGGCTGGCCTGCGCCCTAGGTTGGGCGACATGGAGGCTCCTCCGAAGCCGAGGTCGAGTCTGTCTTCCATGGCCGAGGCCGAGCCCGAGCCCCTGGGTCGGGCGAGGCGGAGGTCGTTCGGCAGAGGCCAGGGCGAAGTCCGAGCCCTGGGGTCGGGCGAAGCGGAGTTCGTCGTCTTCCGGGGCTGAGCCCGAGTCCGAGCCCTGGGTCGGGCGGAGCGGAGTTCGCCGTCTTCCGGGACCTAGCCCGAGTCCGAGCCCTGGGTCGGGCGGAGCGGAGTTCGCCGTCTTCCGGGACCTAGCCTGAGTCCGAGCCCTGGGTCGGGCGGAGCGGAGTTCGCCGTCTTCCGGGACTTAGCCCGAGTCCGAGCCCTGGGTCGGGCGGAGCGGAGTTCGCCGTCTTCCGGGACCTAGCCCGAGTCCGAGCCCTGGGTCGGGCGGAGCGGAGTTCGCCGTCTTCCGGGACCTAGCCCGAGTCCGAGCCCTGGGTCGGGCGGAGCGGAGTTCGCCGTCTTCCGGGACCTAGCCCAAGTCCGAGCCCTGGGTCGGGCGGAGCGGAGCTTCCTATGGTGCCTTTGGCAAGGCCTGACTGCCTGTCAGTCTCACTCTGTCAAGTGGCACTGCAGTCGGAGTGGCGCAGGCGGTGCTGTCCTTTTGTCAGGCCGGTCAGTGGAGCAGCGAAGTGACGGCGGTCACTTCGGCTCTGCCGGGGGGCGTGCGTCAGGATAAAGGTGTCAGGCCACCTTTGCGTTAAATGCTCCTGCGATTCGGTCGGTCGGTGCGGCGATTTAGTCAGGGTTGCTTCTTAGCGAAGGCAGGGCCTCGGGCGAGCCGGAGATGTGTCCGCCGTTGGAGGGGGGCCTCGGGCGAGACGGAAATCCCCCGGGGTCGGCTGCCCTTGTCCGAGGCTAGGCTCGGGCGAGGCATGATCGAGTCACTCGAATGGACTGATCCCTGACTTAATCGCACCCATCAGGCCTTTGCAGCTTTATGCTGATGGGGGTTACCAGCTGAGAATTAGGAGTCTTGAGGGTACCCCTAATTATGGTCCCCGACAGTACCCGTACCCGCCGGGTATCCGTTATCCAACGGATATCCGTTACCCGCCCGCCCACTAAAATTACAGCAACATTTCAGCAGCATTCTAACAGAAATTTATCACAATTTAACATTCCAACAACATCAAATAATAATTTTCTTTGGGAGTTGACATCACAATCTGCACAAACAAAATCCATTTATCCATACAAGTAATTTTTTCAAATCCATACCAGCAATATGTCCAAAACTCCAAATCTAAACACAAATTTATCCAAGCCAGTTTAATTTACCAGAGAAGACGACTAGACGAGTGCTCGGCGCCCCACTGGCCACTCAGGTGATCGGGGAACGACGCGTCGGCGCACCGCTGGCCGCTCGGTGCAGGTGCTCCACTCTCCGCTCAGCTCAGCGCGACGGTGCCCGGCGCCCCGCTCGGCCGGCCTGGAGGGCGACAGCTGCTCGTGTTGGTTTGGCGGCTAGGGTTTAGAACTGCGAGGACAAGACACAAGAGAGTTAGAGACCGAGACCGAGAGAGCGCTGGGTGCATGGGACGATCGGACGGACCAAGTGGCCATCTGGGACTGGGAGCCTGCTGCCGCCACCGGGGACCTGGGCGGCTGGGAGCCTGGCCGTCTGGGCTGGGACTCTGGGAGGCACCGAGGTAGGACGCAGGAGTGAAGGACCGTGCGACCACAGGACTACAGGAGGCTGGGGCTGGGGAGCTGCCGAGCTGGGCCGTTGGGGGGCTAGCCGCTGGGGGCTGGGCTGTTGGGGCCTGGCGCTGGCATTGGAAGTCTGGAATCTAGGATGCGGCCATGTCTGGGTCCACATGTAATATGCCCATCGGGTGACGGATATGGATAGCAGATATCCATACCCGCGAAGTTATTACCCGTGGACACCGTATAGTATCCATACCCGTACCCGCGGATATGAAATTCCACCATATCCGTACCCAACGGGTAAATAACCGCGGTTATTTACCCATATCCGTACCCACTGCCATCCCTAGTTGGAGCGTGACGCTAAGACAAGAGTTAATTAGAACTCCGCTCTGTAGTCCTCGGCTCCACCTTCTACACCACAAAGAGACTTGGGAGCCTCTCCTCCCTCTCTCGCTCGTTTGTAATCCCTCCTACGAGTATTGATTGGCAAAGGTGCCGGTAGCGCAATCCACCGATGACTGGATGCAGGGACGTTCTGCCCGAACCAGTATAAATCTTGCCCCACCGCGCAAACCATCCGAAGCGCGAAAAGTGCACACAGAATTTTACTTGTTGGAGCGAGGTTCGAAACAACGACACTAAATATGTGTTTGTAATCGTAAACATTCAATCTAAACAACTTTTCTTATATACACCAAAATTGAAATTGATTCACGCTACATCTACATGGAAAAATATGGTTACAAAATACACCTAACATAGACAAAATAAACTCATATAAATTAAAGAGGAGAGAAAGAATACCTTGTTCTAGAAGACCTAAGGATCAAATCCTAGCTTCTAAGACTGAATCAACATATTAGAGAGTGTTGACAGGATTGAGGAGAAAGAGATGAGGAGGGATATGAGAAGCAAATAGAAGTCAAGCGCGAGCGGGCGTTGTGCAAGAGAAACAAGATGTTGTGACTAAAGTATCAAACTTTGGCGCCAAGATCTATGATGTCAAAATTGGTATCATAGGTTATATAGTGTTTTGGTGATAATACGTCAAGGCCACAGTTATGTCCACATCGTTTATGATGTCGTACCTTGGTGCTATGACATATAGCGTCGAGTCTTATAGGGTGTGTTTGGTTTGATGTCAAAGTAGGATGAGTCGGGGGCGCCACCGTCCCCTCGATTTTTTGGGATCACGCCGCCCCCAAAAATCACTCCGGTGTTCACCTCGCCCCTGGTTGACTCTCAACCAAACATTATAGAAAACGTGGCCGCATCATTCCATCTCTCTTTGTACATTCAACCAAACGCACCCATAATAACTTCCGTGGTACAGGTTACGGACGCAATCCCCAGGGTCAAAAATCTGGTTTTAGTTCTACCAAATGTCTAAACACAGAATCTTAACAAAAGCAGGGCTAAAATAAGAAGAAAAAAACCCGGTAAGACATAAGTGCAGGTATACTGAGATACATACAGGTGAAGTTTTGCGTATACGTGCAGGTGAGGTGCGTGTACGTGTACGTATACATAAGGTAGATTTTTTCGGGTAATAATTTCGTAGACATGGTTTGTCCGGATACAGGCATACATAGAGCACAAGGACGTGCGCGCGCACAAATAAAAGAGAAAATGACCGCTTTATCCCACGCACCATTGCATCGCATGGGCCTACAAGTACGGGGACGGGCCGGCCCACAGCCAACCACGTTGTACTGCCGCGTCCCCCTCATCGCAAATTCGCAACCGTCCGCTTCAGCTGGGACCCATATGGCATTAGGGCGCCCGTCTCCTGGCCTCTGCCGTTTGAAGCACGTCGCGACGACGCCGGCTCTAGGAACCGGAGAGCGGAGAGACACTCCCCCGTCCCGGCAGCACCGAGTTTTTTTTTTTTACAGCAGCCGCGCGCTGTCGCCTGTCGGCTCATGCAATGCAAGGCTTCGTGGCGACTGTTCAACTCCTTAGCCAGTCATGCGGCCATGCCGTACGTGTGTCGCCGTGACGACGCGGCGGCTGTGTGGTAGATCTCGTCAGATACACAGCTTCAACGAGGAGATGGAGAGATATATACGCATAACTTGCCAAACACTGTTTTGCACCGTGCACTGTCATATTTAGAGAGTGGAGTTTGAAATAGTAGATGTGGATGAATAAATTGCTAGAGATAGGATCGAACAAGATGTGCAAAAGCTATGTTGTGCATTTTGCTTGCATTCATGTTTGCTGGTCGATATTATTATAATTGACCGCGCGCGCAAGCGCGGCACCTGCATGCCGAGTTCTGGTGTGACGCCGATGCTTGCTAGCTAGACTGGAGAGAGGTACGTGTCTATCCATATCCACGCCAAGCACACACCAGCGGCAGTGAGTAATACAGGAGGTAGCAAAGGCTAGCCTGAGGATATATAGATAGAGATAAAGATCGATATACACGTACTCGGCGTTCCTGCATTGCATGAAGTCAGATGAAGGCAAACTCCAGTATATGTCTCCTCTGTCCAGGGGATGTGGCTCACGCAACGGGTCTTAATTGCTGACCAGCAGCGCGCAGTCACTCTATCGCCACGCCACGGACGTGTAGTATAGTTATAGTACGCGGGCTGCGCTGCGTGCATGACGACGGCGGCGGACACCGGATAGATAGAGGCATAGAGCCATAGAGGAGCCCGGCCCGATGGTACAGATGGCCATGGGCATGCAGAACGGACGTGGGATGTGCACGTCACGGCGTGCGGGCCGGGGGACCCCGGCTTGTTTGGTTGCGAGCGTGGCAAAGAGTTGCCTGAGCCAAGCATCGTCCAAGGCCATCGAGGCATCGACTCTGAAGGGCATGTTTGGTTGGAACCCTGGTCTAGTGCCGGTCAGGCAGATAGATCCCACCGCGAGGCACTCAAAACCGATGGCCTGGATGTCAACCAACAAACAAGCCTTCATGAGTGCATGATGGCTGAGATTTTCTGCCCATATGCCTGCGGAGGCCTTCAACCAAACAAGCCCCATGCATACAGCGCGTGAATGGCGTGAGGGCGTGAGGGGGGCCCCGGGCGCGTGCATGCGCTGTGCTCCAACGGGGACGAGGGCGATGTCAGCGTGGCCCTAGTTGTCCGCGCGCGCCCTCCCCACCAGGGCACTGGGCACGGGAGGGAGGGTACGTACGTACGTGTCCGCCGCGGTCGGCGCAGGCCGTTCCGTTTCACTCACTCTCTACTTCTCTAGCTAGCTACCGCGCAGCCCACACCCTCCCTGTTTTGTCCGCATGCCCCGGCTCATCAATTCCGTCGTCATGTGTCCATGCACAGCACCACACCATGGGCGTGCGGACGGGGCCCACGCTATAAAACGGCACCGCCCCCCGACCCCCGGCCCCGTTACAGGCTGTGCGTACCCGACGGTCGCTGATCACTATACGTACCATTGATCGGTTGGTTGTTCCGGCCAGCACTGCATACGATACGTACACGTACGCAGGGAAAGGATTAGATAGAGACGTGGATCCATCGAGTCTGCAGAGGTCATTGCTCTCGCGCCGCGCGCGGCGTTGCGTTTCGTGCTGGGGGAAGGAAGGGTAGATAGATGGAGATACACATGCGTACGACACGACAGTACATGCGCCACCAGCCCTTCCTTTTGTAGGCGCCCTGCCCTGCCCTGCCCTCTCTCTCCATCGGCCGCCAGCCAGCCATGGCGTCCTCTCCTCTCCCGTCCCTCCCCACAGGCACAGGCCCACCGCCCACACACACTCGGCGCCGCTGGCCTCTTTGCTTGCTTCTTTCTTTCTCCCTCTTCCCTTTGGACCCTTTCCAGTTGTCCACGCTCCCATCTTTTTCACCACCCCTTCTCCTTCTCTCTCTCCCCCCCACCCTCGCCCTTCTCCCACCGCGCGCTTGCCCTCCGGCCGGGCGCCCGTCCCGTCCTTCCCTACTTGTACCAGCCCCTCTTTTCCAATTTCATCCTCTCCCTCCAATTCCACCATCCCTCTCTCTCTCTCTCGCTCGCCACCCGCACCACTCTCGCTCGGTGTGTGGGAGAGAGAGGAGGGGAGGGAGCTAGGCTGGCATGGCCGGCCGCTTGAGCTGCGCATGCCTACAATTCAGTACCAGTACTAGCAAAGCAAGCTAGGTAGGAGTAACACCTCCCCAATTGCTACTTCTACTGAGTTAGCCATCCCGTCGTCCCGGCAGTCACTTCTACAAGTACGCACGCAGCTACCCAGCAGGGCGGCTATACTAATCCCTCCCTGCCTCTGCCTTCCTTCCGAGGACCGCCGCGGCGGGCCGGGGTGCGCGCACCCGCCATGCAGCAGCAGCACCAGGGTGGCGGCGGCGGCGGTGGCGGAGGCTCACAGTTCGGGGCCCCGCCGCCGGACATGGGCCCCTTCTCGCCGACGCCGGCTGCTACCGGTCCCATGCCGCTGAGCAGCAGGCCTCCGTCGGCGCAGCCGCAGCAGCAACCGAGGACCAGCTACGAAGAATTGGCGCCCATGGTGCCTGGGGCCGCCGCTGCCAGTGGCTTCGACGACGAGACGATGGGTAGTGGCGGCGGCGGCGGCGGGTCGTCGGGCGCGTCCAGCAACCGGTGGCCGCGGGAGGAGACGCAGGCGCTCATCAGGATCCGGTCGGAGATGGACGCAACCTTCCGCGACGCGACGCTCAAAGGCCCCCTATGGGAGGACGTCTCCAGGTAAAGGAGCGAGAGAGAGAGAGACAGGGGAACTCGTCGTCGTCCTCGTCCAGACGCATTTGCAGTCTGGTTCAAGAAGCCTGTCTCCGGCATGATTTTTTTTCCCTGCGGAAAGCGGCTAACGGTTTCGTGGAATTTAGCAGCCGCGCCCACATGAAATGATGGATAATTATCCTGCGTCGCTCGCTGCGCCCAATTCCCCTCGAATTTCGTTTTGTTTTCCCGTTTCCGTCCCAGTCTAATCAAATGCGTCTCGATTTCAGCGAGACGGCAGGGGAGAGACAGAGAGAGAGAGAGAGAGAGCTGGAAGGCAGTACTCCTAGGTGCAGTAGCCAGTAGGGTGAACCGGTGAAGGAATCTGGGCGCCTGCGCGCCTGGGGATCGTACCACGGTGGTGAGTGCGGGAGTGCAGGCAGCTGCTGCCGTCGCTGCAGGCTGCAGGCTGCCACTGTCTCCTGCTTTCATGGCTCCAGTTTTTGGGAAAAGAAGGAAGGCAGCCTTCCTCTCCCATCCCAATGCGGCCTCCTTGCTTTCATGACTCACCAGTGCATCATCAGCTTCACATCCCCTCTGATCCCTAAAAATACGAGATGGTTTGTGATTAACTATAATTCCATTCTGCTGCAGTACCTCCACCTCCTTCGGCTCGCACTCTTCTCTCCTCGCTCTCGCCTGTCCTTCCAAAATTCCAATTCTTCCCATCTTCTTGTCTCTTTCCTCCAGAGGCCTTGATGTGTTATGCCACTACATTAGATGCTTCCTCCAGTAAACGCTGCCACTGCCCATCATTTAATTCTTCTTCCTCGCCGATCACTTGATTCTTTGCACGTAAGTAATGGCTGACCGGAACCTTTGTGTACGCGTCTTTGTCACTGCTGTGGCTTTCAGGAAGCTTGCCGACCTGGGCTACAAGAGGAGCGCCAAGAAGTGCAAGGAGAAGTTTGAGAACGTGCACAAGTACTACAAGCGCACAAAGGAAGGCCGCGCCGGCAGGCAGGACGGCAAGAGCTACCGCTTCTTCGAGGAGCTGGAGGCGTTGCACGCAGCCGCGCCGCAGCCGCCACCACAGCACTTGCCGGCAGCCAGCACCGCCCCGCAGTTGCACGCCCTCGCCGCGCCAGTATCCCCGACGCCCCAGCAGCAGTTGCCGGCATCCAGCGCCGCCCCGCCGTTGCACGCCTTCCCCGCGCCAGTATCCGCGCCGCCGCCGTTGAGTTCAATGCCACTGCTGACAGGGCCGATGCAGCCAGCGCCCATATCATCGGCGGCCCCAGCCCCGGCACCGGTGGATCTGCTCGTGGCCCACCAGCCCCTCAACCTGCAAGGCTTCAGCTTCTCTTCCATGTCGGACTCGGAGTCCGACGACGAGTCCGAGGACGACGACATGACGGCGGAGACAGGCGGAAACCAGGACCGCCTCGGCAAGCGGAAGCGCGGCGACGGCGGCGGCAGCAGCAGCAACAAGATGATGTCTTTCTTCGAGGGGCTCATGCAGCAGGTCGTCGACAGGCAGGAGGAAATGCAGCGGCGGTTCCTGGAGACCATGGAGAAGCGGGAGGCCGAGCGCACGGCTCGGGAGGAGGCGTGGCGCAGGCAGGAGGTCGCCCGCCTCAACCGCGAGCAGGAGCAGCTCGCTCAGGAGCGCGCCGCCGCGGCCTCCAGGGACGCCGCCATCATCGCCTTCCTCCAGCGCATCGGCGGGCAGTCCGTGCAGCCCCCTGCTACCGCCGTTGTTGTCCCAATGCCAGCACCGGTGTCAGTCCATACCACGCCGCCGAAACAACCTTCTCGCCAGCAGCAGCAACCGCCGCCGCCGTCGCCCCAGGCCGGCCAGGCGACACCGCAGTCGAAGCCAATCTCAGCCGCGCCGCTCCAGCAGCAACCGCCACAGCAGCAACCGAAGGATACGTCGCAGCAGGACGCCGGCACGCCGCGCAGCTTGCCCCCGGCGTCTAGCCAGTCACTCGAGCTGGTGCCCGTCGCCGCCACGGAGCACCACGTCGATTCCGGGCTAGGAGGAGGGGATGGAGGTGCGGCGTCGTCATCGCGGTGGCCCAAGACCGAGGTGCACGCGCTCATCCAGCTGCGCATGGACCTGGACATGCGCTACCAGGAGACAGGTCCCAAGGGTCCTCTCTGGGAGGATATTTCGTCCGGGATGCGGCGGCTGGGATACAACCGGAGCTCCAAGCGGTGCAAGGAGAAGTGGGAGAACATCAACAAGTACTACAAGAAGGTGAAGGAGAGCAACAAGAAGCGGCCCGAGGACTCCAAGACCTGCCCATACTTCCACCAGCTCGAGGCCATCTACAACAGAAAGCACCTCCGCAGCCTCACAACCGCGGCCACATCGTCCGCCGCCGCCGCTCCTCGTCCCGCCTACCCAGATCAGCTGAACCCGAGCAGGCAAGAGATAGAGGGGAAGAACATCAACGATGACAAGAGGAACAACGGTGGATCAGGTGGAGGCACGCAGGTGCCGACCAGCAATGGCGAGACAGCGACGACGACGACGACGACGACGCTCGTCGCGTTCGACGCCGACACCGGCATGAAGAAGGTAACGACACCGTGCGCGCCAACCTGTTTCTTCATTCGTCCCCTTTTGTCGTTTCGTTTCGTGCTGGATAGACCGACGCGCGCAGGCTGACCGGATATGTGCTTGCTGTGAAGCCAGAAGACATCGTCAGGGAGTTGAACGAGCACCCGCGTCGGGAGTTCACGACGGAGGACGAGACGGACAGCGACGACATGGGCGACGAGTACACCGACGACGGCGAGGAAGGCGAAGACGACGGCAAAATGCAGTACAGGATACAGTTCCAGAGGCCGAACCCGGGCGGCACCAACACCGCGCCAGCACCGGCAGCAGCGACGACGGCTGCGCCAGCGGTGCCGACTTCGGCTCCGACCAGCACCTTCCTCGCCATGGTTCAATAGGGGCGCGGGCGGCACCCCTCTCAAACCGTACGTACGTATATGCGTCCAAACCAAAAACCTGCGCGCATCACCGTCACCGTCACCTCCTCCTTTACTTTACCAGTCCACCAAGCATGCACCATCAGTCCATCACACTGTTCTCTTGTTCATCCTGTAATCCCCCGTGCCATTCCATTATTTATTGATTTGTTTCGTGTATAATAAGATCCCCACCGTTGCGGAGGATGCAGAGTGAGGCTGTGGTGGTAGAGCAAAAAGGAAGAGTCCAGTCCCTCAGTAATAACTTATTTATAGGTCATCGTCGATCGCGTTAAACGAGAACTGTACATCGATGTAACAGTCAGTCCATGATGTTTTTCCTCCCTTTTTTTTTAGTTACTCCCTTCCCGGGACGGCAGTATACAAGTTTGTATAAGAGTATACAAGAATTACAGACAGTTCAAGCAACCTGGAGCTTGCGGAGGTGAGAAGGTGTTTTTGCCGTTGGGAATCTACATTTTTTTTGTCGATCCTTTTTCTTTTAACAGTGGATATAATTAAATCCTGTTACTTGTTACAGTGTACATTAATCGTGTTGTTATTCCAGTACTCTGCCCTTTGTGGCAAATATACATGAGCAGTTTTACCGTTGCCAGTTGGATAAAAAAAAGAACCAGAGAAAAGATTAAGAACAACATAAGCTGCTTTGTAATTTTAGGTGCCTGGATTTTAGAGATTTAGACGACAGTAATCGTACACAATTAACTAGTGTAATTAATTAAAAGAACAATGATAAAACTTGATGTTGCTTCAGTTTGAGTCGAGTACCTGGGATATAGAAGAAGTAAATAACAGTAGAGTGAATTGGAGAACAATGGTGGACCAATGACATGAACACCGTGCAGGTGGTTGCTTGAGTTAGAGTCGAGTAAAAAAAATTAGGCAGTTGGCAACTTGGGTCGGTGCTCAAGCTTAATTGACACACGGTGATCCTCTGCGGAGCTGTCCGGTGTACTGTGTAGGAAAAGGAAGAAGAAAAAAAGGTTTACGGCGAGAAAAATGACAGGTCGTTGGATCAACCGCAAGTATAGGGGCCTAACATTGTGTGACAATGGATGATAGACTTGAATTGACCGTGCAAGAGAAGGAACAAGATCAAATTAGGGTTAGTACAGTTAACAGCGAGGACAAACACAAGTCGTTGGATCAACCGTACCGCGTGGCGGCCTTAATATGAGATGATGGATGATGGACTTGAATTGCCCGCCAGTGAGTTATATATATATATAGACACAGACCCATCGAAAATGGCACTAGACTTTACTAAAAACGCTAAGATAAAAAGGTTTTGCCTCAAAGGCCGGTTGCTGCTAGTTGTGATTTCGGCTTGCATGCATGACTGATTGACAGCGCAATAAGGACTAGTCTTGTCAGCATCTAACTAGATAAAACCATACGACCTGCGCAGTTGGTGTACTGTACCGCGTACACACCTACCAGTAGTAGTTGCCATCCCCTATGGCCTACCTTTACAAAGTTATCATCAGCCTTTTCGCTTGGTTTTAATGTTATTTTATACTCCCTCCGTTTCTTTTTATTTGTCGCTGGATAGTGCAATTTTACACTATCCAGCGACAAATAAAAAGAAACGGAGGGAGTAATATTTTTATCTCTATATTACAGCTATAATATTATAAATAGCTAACTTTAATTCGAAGCGGACAGCTTTAATACTATACCTCTCCACGGCTAGCGAAAGGAACCGTCCCATGCATTGAACTGTAACTGTTTATACAGTCCGTACCCCAAAGTGCAGGGGCTGAAAATAGTATAAGAGTTTTTTAGACGATATGAGATAGAGTTAAACACTTAAACATACTCTATTTTTTTACAAACTATCTTAACCGAATAGACTACAACGCGGACAGGCCGGGGTCTGGATCCAGCCCCTGCATACGTATATAGCCGTCTAGCGGTCTAGGAATGGAGACATGCTAACATACATACACAGCTCTTCTGATTTTCTCTCGATCTAGGACAGCGAGGCAGGAAGTGATGTGCATGTCGGCACGTGCAGCTGACTCACGTCCTCCTTCCCTAGTCCCTCAGTGGCAGCTTGCATCTCGCTCCCTAGGAGCAAGGTTAATAATAGAGATTGGAGATTCTAATTTCTTACGGTAACATCTAGAGCCAACAATAAAAACACTAATATAATAAAACATTATACAACCTTTAGTTCAGATCGTTGATAAATCTCTCCGCTATACTCAATCAAATTTAGCTGACAATATTATTTAGATCATTGATCGTCCCTCCTCTCTTTTACCCCGCGACTCCATCGCCCCCAACCTCCTCCCGTGACACCACCGCCCTCGTTCCCCTCATCCCCTTACTCGCATCGCGGATGTCGTTGACTCGTCTCGTCTCCTTAGGATGGTAGCGTCAACACGATATATATGTTAGTTACAATATCTCTACAGTGGAGAAACTAGAGCCCGTAGGAGCAGTAGCAAATAAGAAGATATATATATATATAACGGGAGCCCTCAGTTTATAATAGTTAAAGGAAACCCAGGTCGATCATCCCGTGTCGCTAATAAATCGGGATGGAGCGTAAAAAACTGAACCCTATCACTTCGGGTCCTGTTTTATATACGTCCGGATGTGGTCCGGCTCGACCGGATTGCACCGTTCGATCTGGGCTTCCTCTAGTTATTGGAAGTTCAGGGCTCCTAATATATAAACTATATATATATATATATATAATAGGATTTAGATGATTAAACTGTAAACCAAGAAAGGGCAGACAGGTCATGACTTGCGTGGATGGATGGAGAACTGAAAAGTAATGGGTGCAGTAGCGCGGCATGTGAAGAACTGTACACTGTAAACAGGGGGAAGATGCGCATGGCTGGCGTGAGTCCCGACTCCCGATTGGATCGGAGCCGGGGGAATCATTAGGACGCGGAAAGTGACGGTAAATTTGGTGGTAAGTGAGCGATAATGACGGCGTCCAGTCCATGCCGTGCGGACAAAACGACACCACCCGTTCACACTGAGCCACCCGCGGCGCTCAACAATAGAGGTCATTTCGTATATATCCACGCTGACACTGTTACGGTGTGAGGGCAGGTACAGTAAAGAGACATCAAAACGGTTTTCTAAGCAAAAGAGACAACTAAGAAACTATTATATAATAGAGTGTCTATAAATATAGTCTATTAATAAATACAGAATTACATGCATTTGTACAGCATCATCAGATCGATAGAACATACGACAAATTCGTACAGTAGAAAGTGATGCGTCTGTTGCTACTTAATTTACGAGACAGAGACGTCTCTTAACGAAGAGACGGCTATAAGAGTTTTTTGTAAATACCCCTTTGAAATATCATAAGAGCCTTTACATTAAAGATTAAATACCACTGTACATGCCTAAAACACCACAAGGGCAAAGTCGTCCTTGCAGGGATCGGACTAAACGCAAACTGCATGACTCCGTCCCATGATCCGCTGTCGTCGGGCACGCGCAAGCACACGCATATGCGGGCTGGAGCGCGAGAGCGAGAGGTACATACACACTAACACACACGCACAGTGCATTATCACAACCCATGCATCACTAGTCGCTACCCCCCACAAGCGGAGTAATAACACGCATCAGTCCGGTGGCCATACATCCAACGACAATTCCGGCCCGTAATTAATTAACGTAAACCCTAAACAGTCCGCGACCGAACGGCGAACGGGGCGCGGCCCGATTCGCTGGCTGCTATCAGCAGCCGCGCGGTTCGGTGGGGTGGCGTGGCGTGCGCACGACGGAGACGGAGCCACGGAGGGTGCAGACG